>NC_134357.1:484100779-484700779 GCF_048569485.1 Anomaloglossus baeobatrachus
GAGGGGCCAGTGTGAGAGGTCAGTGTGAGGGGTCAGTGTGAGGGGTCAGTGTGAGGGGGTCTGTGTGAGGGGTCAGTGTGAGGGGTCAGTGTGAGGGGTCAGTGTGAGGGGCCAGTGTGAGAGGTCAGTGTGAGGGGTCAGTGTGAGGGGGTCAGTGTGAGGGGCCAGTGTGAGGGGGTCAGTGTGAGGGGCCAGTGTGAGGGGGTCAGTGTGAGGGGCCAGTGTGAGGGGTCAGTGTGAGGGGTCAGTGTGAGGGGTCAGTGTGAGGGGTCAGTGTGAGGGGGTCTGTGTGAGGGGTCAGTGTGAGGGGTCAGTGTGAGGGGGTCTGTGTGAGGGGTCAGTGTGAGGGGTCAGTGTGAGGGGTCAGTGTGAGGGGTCAGTGTGAGGGGCCAGTGTGAGGGGTCAGTGTGAGGGGGTCTGTGTGAGGGGCCAGTGTGAGGGGCCAGTGTGAGGGGCCAGTGTGAGGGGTCAGTGTGAGGGGTCAGTGTGAGGGGGTCTGTGTGAGGGGCCAGTGTGAGGGGCCAGTGTGAGGGGCCAGTGTGAGGGGGTCTGTGTGGGGGTCTGGTGAGCCACAATGCAGCTTTACCTTTGTTGCCACTTTGAATACTGGATTAGCTTGGTATAAAGCCAATATACCAGTATTGACCCTATAGCAGGTGGGGCATTCCAGTAATGACTGGGAATGTCAGAATTGCCATCAGGCTGGAGCAGGACAGTGGGTGGCTGTGGGTCCCTCTGTGCCACTGCTACATTGCAGCTTAATGCAGGTGAATTGGGTCCCTGGGTACAGCAATAAGTGAGAACCAGTGGGATTTTTTGACTGCGATCCACTTGATATGTACCGTCCCGCGCTCGGCTGTAGCCGAGCCGTTCGGATCCGGGCTCGGTGGGTGGTGGCTCGAGCGCCTCCGGACCCGGGGTCACGTCGCTCTGAAAGGGTGCTGGCGCTACTTAGGGGGGTGGTAGGTAGGTGTACGGCCGGAGCCGTGTTTGAGTTCGTGATGCCACCCACGGGATTTGGTGAAGGTGTAGACACCACCGCTGCAGTTACGGGGCACCCGGGGGAGATGGTGATGCAGCAAGAAGTTAACCCCTCCGTGGGCAGGGATGATGACCTCAGGACCCGTTGGGGAGAGTAGCTGGGCGTTGCGCGGCCAGATGGCACTGTTGTACTCACTGTTATTAACACACACAAGTCTCTGGTAAACAAAGTTGATGGTGGTCGGTGCCCGCAGTCGGCTGCGTCTGGTCCCCCACCAGGTTCGGTGGTCTTTGCCTTTCTCCTGCACCGTGTAGTGTATGTGTAGACTGCCTGCGCTTCAGCGACGGGAGTCCGCTCCCCGGCTTTGTATATGTCGGAGGAGCCCGTTTGCCCGCTGACGCTGGCCCGTGGGATCTCTCTGCCTGTGCGGTGACTTTCTATCCCCCTCAGTGGGCTGTTGTCTTCAGTCGGGACTTGGGTGGGAAAGGACCTATAGTCCACACCGCAATCAGTGAATTAACTCAGTCCAGTGGATTCTGGACCTCATTTCAGGGCCTAAGTACCCCCCTGTGTGCTCCGGTTTCCGAGTCGGTTCCCCCGGTCGGTGCCGGCGGGCCACTACCCTGTCCCGGTCCACCACGGTTCCACCGAGCCGTCTTCCCGCCTCCTGCAGGCTAAGGCCACCGTCTGCCTCCTAGCCAAAGGTGCCCGGGCTCCAACCCCGGCACCTGTCAGACTCCTTCACTCCTCACTCCTGAACTCACTGACTAAACTGTTAAACTGCACTGTGTTTCCCGCCTCAGGCCCTCTGAACTCCTCGGTGGGCGTGGCCAACTGCCTGGCTCGGCCCCCTTGTGTGTCCATCAAGCACTGAGGGAGGTGACTAGGGTTTATGGTTTGGCTGGTGTTACCTTGTGTGGGACTGGTGTTGTGCGGGGTGCTATCTGTGACTACCTGGCTAGTCCAGGGCGTCACAGATATATTACCAGTCGGATTAATCTCGACAGCTTTGGCAGCCCATGGCCAATAAATAAAGGGTTGACCCATGTGCGGCTATCATCGTTCGTAAGATTGATGGTGAGCCCAGTGATGGAGTTGGTGAAATGCCTCTGGAACTCCCAGTCAGTACCAATATCTGTATTCACAATGTGTAAAGATGTGACATTGAAAGTGACCTACCAGACAACTTTGCTGAGTCACTGTAATTACACATGTCCTCAAACTTACATTGTGACACTTAAAGGGTTTGCCACACTTTGGAGACATGTATTCAGGGCTTAAAATAGTTTTTCCAATTTAGTTTCAATCACAAGTGTTGATTGGTAGAGAGGTCTGGGTGCTGAGCAATTAGAAAGGAAGATGACTAGTGATGAGCGAGCTCTAAAATGCTCAGGTGCTTGATACTCGTAACTGGCAGTTGGATGCTTGGATAGGCTCAACTTGAGTACCGAGTATAATGAAAGTCAATTGGAAACTCAAGCATTTTTCTGGAAAATCTTCTGGGAAAATCCTCGAGTTCCCCATTAACTTCTATTATACTCAGTACACGAGTCGAGCCTGTCCGAGCATCCAACCTGCTTGTTACAAGTACTGAGCACCAGAGCATGGTAGTGCTCGCTCATCACTAATCGTTACAAGCACCAAGCTACCGAGCATAGTAGTACTCGCTCAAAGCTTTTCGCTACAAGCACCGAGCTACCGAGCATGGTAGTGCTTGCTCATCACTTGTCGTTACGAGTACCGAGCACCCAAGCATGGCAGTGCTCGCTCATCACTATTTGTCACAAGTACCGAGCTCCCGAGCATGGTAGTTCTCGCTCTTGACTTTTCGTTATGAGTACCGAGCACCCGAGCATGGAAGTGCTCACTCATCACTCTTCGTTACAAGTACCGAGCACCCGAGCATGGTAGTGCTCGCTCATCACTATTCATTACGAGTATCGAACATGGCAGAGCTCACTCTTCACTATTCGTTACGAGTACTGAGCACCCGAGCATGGTAGTGCTCACTCATTACTAATCGTTACGAGTACAGAGCACCCGAGCATGGCAGTGCTCGCTCTTCACTATTCGTTACAAGTACTGAGCACCCAAGCATGGTAATGCTCGTTCTTCACTATTCGTTACGAGTACCGAGCACCCGAGCATGGTAGTGCTCGCTCATCACTAGTAGTTATGAGTATCGTGCACCTGACCATGGCAGTGCTAGCTCTTTACTCTTCGTTATGAGTACCGAGCATGGTAGCGCTCACTCTTTACTATTCGTTACGAGTATCGAGCACTTGAGCATGGTAGTGCTCGCTCATCACTAGACAGAGTGGTTCAGCTTCAGCTGTGATCAACTCTCATCTCATAGACTAGGTTAGCGCTGAACACACTTAAAGATCCATATACCGCTAACCTTGCCTCTAAAAGGAAAGCAGATCCAATCACAGCCAAAGGAGAAAAGGTGTTAGCAGGCCTCTTCATTTCAGGTCTATCAAAACATCTGACACGTGAAGTGTTTGAGGATATAATGTCCCAATTCATCAGTTTTGATGAAGGGTCCAATGACGCAACACCTACGAAAGGAATTGAGTTTTGCTTCTCTTCATGGATTTTGTGCATCTTTCGCCAGTGTGCGAAACGTGCTTCATTTGGAGTATTTTGGTGCCAGCAGATTGAGGTCTAGGGGTTTGGTGGTCACATCCTACAGTCTATTTATTTTTGGAGAATTATAGGGCCAGCCTCGTTGATCACTTTTAGCCCATCTGCATCTGAGGTCTTGTGGATCAGTGGTTTACCTGTGGTCCTTTATAAACTGCAGAACTACACAATAGCTGTACCATGATGTCTACTCTGTTTCTCTAATGTCCTCATGACCATGAGTTCTGCTAGGATTCCAGCTCAGCCTTCTTTACTGCAATACCACACACAGCTTATAGGCAAGAGCGGAGCCGTTTTAGGAAAAATAGCCTTTTTATTTAACTATATTTTCAATACTATTTAACATCTTAGAATAAGTCTGTGCAGCATGCAGAGACAGTCTACTATACAGCAGACCTTCATATAGTGCAATTCATAAGTACATGTAGCTACAGGCACTTAAATAGTGACCTCCTAGGGTCATGTGAAATACAAGATATTGCCGAAGACACTAAGTGGTTAGGATCTCAATGGCTGTAACACAGTTACCAAGAACTCTATATTCCAAGTGCTTTACGGTTTAGTCCAGGTGTTGCTTTGTGTGACTTCTGGTTGACCTTGAATATATCTCGGCTCAACATATCCCAAGATAAGTGGCATGAGATGAGTAGCTTTGAAAGAAGAAATCATGATTTTGAGATACTCTGTAAGGACATGCTTATGCTACACAGTGCCTAAAGGTAGTCAAATAAAGGTTGTAATGGTAATTATTGTAATAATAATGTGTCGTGGGAAAACAAAGTCAATAATAAAATTCAAGCAGAGGTAAGAATGAACGCCTCTGTAGTGCCTAAAGGTGTCCCCTCCATATATGTCGCGGGCGGAGAGGCGTTTTTGGGGAACGCCGCTCGCCTGGAGAATCTCTGGCGCTCGGGTCTGGTGCTTCTGCTCCTCGATGGCTCGAGCACGGGGCCGGACCCACGAGTGAAAAGGGGGAGGTTTGGTGGTGGAATGTCGGTTGTGACGCCACCCACGGGGTTGTGGTGATGGTGGGCACCACCGCTGCTGGTGACAGGGGTTCCCGGGAGCGATGGCGGGGAGCAGCTGAGGTGTTGGCCCCTCCGTGGGTAGGGGATGGTGTCCCGGGGCCCGGTAGGAGGGAGCGTGCTGCAGGGCGCAGTACTGTTGTACTCACAATTGAACCACACAGAGTCACTGGTAAACTAGAAACTGACGGAGTCTGCAGCCTTCGGTACGGAGGGTGTTTAAGTCCCACACACGGTGCAGCAGACCCCTGTTCTTTCCCTGCAGTCAGGTGCCTCTTTCTCCACTCTTTCTCTTTCTTTCCTCCTCGGCCGGGAACGGGGAATCCACTCCCCTGCAGTGATCCGGGATCTCTTTCGATACCGGCGGGCCACTACCCTGCCCCGGTCACCTCAAGTCCCTTCCTCACTAACAGCCTGTTCCGGCCCTTTTGGAGCACGCTTCTGTAGCAGCCCGGGAGCTACAACTCCGGACTCCTCTCCTCACCCCACACACTCTGCTCCAGCCCCTCCCCTGCTGCTCTGTTTTGCTCTTACCCTGGGGGAGGGGGGTGGGGGTCTGTCCTGCTGCACTGGTGTGGGATCAGGTTACCAAGGAGGAGAATGGCCTGCACTTTGCTGGATTTCTGCAGGCTCTGTGACACCCTGGTTTTGCCAGGGCGTCACACATCCCCTTGGTAAAACACAGCCCGTCCTCGGGCTGTCTGGGCACCGACATTTATTGTAACGGGAAAAAGAAAGTGCACACATTACAACTATACATCTTCCCACATCGGGAGGTACGTTTACTAAAACTTTAAACTGTTCTGCCACCCCACACCTGTGGTGCAGATGGCCTCCTCCTGAACTTGAGGACGTTCAACAGGGGTGACAGTCCATAAAACAGTCAACTTTTTTTTAACTTGCAGGTAGCCGTCCATGTTCCGCTACCGTCGCTGCTGCCGCCGCTGCTCCCAGTACCCTGGCTCTTACGCAGGAGGCGGAGCACGGGACCCGTACCCCGTACTCCGCCTCCTGCGTAAGAGCCAGGCCTACTTGGATGCCCTCGGCACCGGCTACAACCGGCCTCGCTAACTGCCGAGGGCTCCATCTCTCACTGGCCTGCTCCTCTTTGCAGGTGCACTCCGGCTGCTCCACAGCCGGGACGGGGTACCTGGGAGCGGCTGGCACCGCATCTGGGGCAGACTTCCAATCGGGTGTCACCTCTGCTGTGGCCGGGCGGACTGCCGGAGCCGACGTCATCACCGTTGCGGCCGGGCGGACTGCCGGGGCCGACGTCATCCCCGTTGTGGCCGGGCAGACTGCCGGAGCCGGGTG
This sequence comes from Anomaloglossus baeobatrachus, assembly GCF_048569485.1. NCBI lineage: Eukaryota > Metazoa > Chordata > Amphibia > Anura > Aromobatidae > Anomaloglossus > Anomaloglossus baeobatrachus. Next base: position 484,106,747 of record NC_134357.1, read on the forward strand.
AGATGTCATCGGGGTTGCAGCTACTGCTTCCAGGAACCAGACGGGTGCAGAGTCCTGGCGTCCCTGCTCTTTATCCCCGTGGCTACATGGGGCACGATCTTCGCCCCCCCTTGGTTCTCTCCGGCACCTCCTTCTTCAGGGAGCAGGGCTTCACTTTCACGCCTTCCCTGCTCGGGGAAGACCGCTCGAGCGGGAACTTTTCGTGCCCAAGATGGCGGAATTTCAAAATTTTCGGCCGGACACCGCCGGCGGGGACTGCAAGGCGCACTTCTACTTGTAAGTAGATGGGTAGGATCCTGTTCGTGACGCCAAGTTGTCGAGGGCGGAGAGGGGTTTTTGGGGAACGCCGCTCGGGTCCGGTGCTTCTGCTCATCGGTGGCTCGAGCACGGGGCCAGACCCGGGGGCTCGAGCAGCGCCTCCTCGCCCACGAGTGAAAAGGGGGAGGTTTGGTGGTGGGATGTCAGTTGTGACGCCACCCACGGGGTTGTGGTGATGGTGGGTACCACCGCTGCTAGTGACGGGGGCTCCCGGGAGCGATGGCGGGGAGCAGCTGAGGTGTTGGCCCCTCCGTGGGTAGGGGCTGGTGTCCTGGGGCCCGGTAGGAGGGAGAGTGCTGCAGGGCGCAGTGCTCCGGTGCGGTGCCTGATGGCACTGTTGTACTCACAATTGAACCACACAGAGTCACTGGTAAACTAGAAACTGACGGAGTCCGCAGCCTTCTGTACAGATGGTGTTTAAGTCCCACACACGGTGCAGCAGACACCTGTTCTTTCCCTGCAGTCAGGTGCCTCTTTCTCCACTCTCTTTCTTAGCTCCTTGGCCAGGAACGGGGAGTCCACTCCCCTGCAGTGATCCGGGATCTCTTTCGATACCGGCGGGCCACTACCCTGCCCCGGTCACCTCAAGTCCCTTCCTCACTAACAGCATGTCCTGGCCCTTTTGGAGCACGCTTCTGTAGCAGCCCGGGAGCTACAACTCCGGACTCCTCTCCTCTCCCTCTCCCCACACACTCTGCTCTAGCCCCTCCCCCGCTGCTCTGTTTAGCTCTTACACTGGGGGGGGGGGGGGGGGTCCTGCTGCACTGGTGTGGGATCAGGTTACCATCGAGGAGAATGGCCTGCACTTTGCTGGATTTCTGCAGGCTCTGTGACACCCTGCTTTTGCCAGGGCGTCACATATACATGTGCTCTTTACTTGGCCATGTGCCCTCAATCAACATAGATAAGTAAGCCATTGCCATACACATCTGGAGGCGACCCAATCCAGCATGCCCAGTCCTCCTTTACTTCCACCATTTGCCAATGGAGGAGAGTCTGTCACCCCCTACACATGATATGATCACCCCAACTCAGCCAATGTTCATTGAATGGGTATGAGGGCTTTTAGAACTGGTAAATTGTCCTGGGTGATAATCTGACAAGAGGTCTTTTGTGCAAAGCTGAGGCGGGATGTTTGTAGAAGGGGCCTATTGTGTACATTGCTCCTGAATGCCCCTATTGTGTTGCTACAAGGTGCATTCCTCAATGTCCCTGTTCATTCCATGTCCGTACATCACCCTCTCCCCTGTGCCCAAGTGATGTCATTATGACCTAGCCATGAATTCAGTCCATCTTCATGTTTGTCTGAACACATACATCCGTCATGGTTATCAGGACAGACCTGTGACATTGTGGTAGCTTTACAGGCAGACAGTGCCTGCCTAACTCAGTAATACCTGCCCTGCTTCTCTTGTGGATTCCAGGAACTTTTGCTGTCCTGTGCCAGTTTGACTTTAGGCACCTTTATGCCAGGTGGCACTGGCATTCACTTCATTGCGGTCTGTAATACTGGCTGGCATAGACTGGTATTAATTATTGTGCTATGAGTGACTTTTTTAAGAGACACTGATACTGAGACCATGGAACAATATCAAGAGATGTTCCTATGAATCCTGTATAGAAACGGGTATGGGGATACTGCCACAACCCTGAGCACTGCCAGACAATAACAATAACACCATTGTAGTGTGAACTTCCTTGCTGTTGACCTTCTTGCCCCTTTCTCTTTTAAACACTTGAAGCTATTGAAGCCGATGACCCATCCATTTATATAATGAAATGGCAAAAGGGAACAGCAGGCAAGAAATCTATCCTATTTCCTTGATCTTGACTTGCTTTATATTAATTTCTGGATGTTCTTATTGCCGAACCATTCATCTACAATTGTAGCTAGGCTCGTACAATTAAGATGCTAATTTCACCCTTTAATACAGGGGTGGAGAACATCCGCCTCATCATATCTTTAATCTGGACCCGGGTTAGATTCCCAAGGACTGCAGTACTCGGTCCAGCGGCCCTGTTTTGCCAACCGCCAGCCCTTTAACACTAGAACTACTGAGGTAGTCATTTTGACTACTTCGCACTATGTAGTTCTATTAGGTGTCACGAGTCCAGTAGTTCTAGTGTTAATTCCACCTTACACCATGAGTATGCGCATGTAGTATTCACTATTGAATGCTGTGGTGCTTGCAATGAAGAATTACCTCCTGACGCTGGCCAGTGCCTCCTATGTGATGCATATTCTCAAGCCTCAGTGTCTCCTATGTGATGCATATACAGCAGCCCCAATGTCTCCTATGTGATGTATAGGCTACAGTCCCAGTGTCTCCTATGTTATAGATATAAAACAGCCCCCATGTCTCCTATGTGATGTATATACAGCAGTCCCAATGTTTCTTATGTGATGTACTTGCTCCAGCCACAGTGTCTCCTATGGGATGTATATGATGCAGTCCTAGTGTGCCCTAGTAGCTCCTATGTGATGCATATGCAGTCCCAGTGTCTCATATATAATTTACAGTGTGTCCACCCGTATCCTGTCCACCGCCAATAACTTGAGAACGGCGGCAGCTATAGGCATAGAAGTGGTGTCTAGGTATAGTAAAGTAGCCATGCGCTACGCAATGAAACCACCTATAGCGCCACCTGGTGGAAAACAACGGAGTTAGCATTTTTATCTCGAAAACGGAACAGAATAGACAAAAAAAAGTGAATTAAAAACTAGTAGGGCATCATCAATTCAATACGAATTGACACCTTGCATACACGAATGCTATGATATGAAACCCATGATCCCCCCCAAAAAACATTGAATGCTGGTCACGCATATGGCGCTCATTTAACTTTGATGCTCAAAATGGCCACCGTCAGCTACAATGCACATCTGGACTATGGACAGCATACTGTATCTTGCTGCATGTTGTGCAATATGGTAGGTGACACGTTTGCACAAGCATCTGTAATATGTCGTCGTAGGTCCTGCAATGTTGGTGGAGGGGTCGCATACACCTGCTGTTTGATGTGACCTCACAGAAAGAAGTCCAATGGGGTCAGGTCAGGTGAGCGTGGAGGCCACTTCACGCAGCCACCATACCCAATGACTTGTAGTACAAAACAGGAGGAAACGAGTAACATGCTTCAAAAGTATATGTATTTTTTATTATTTATTATTCATTATATTTCATATACTTATTTTGAATAATATTTTTACGTTTAGATACAAAACACATATATCAATATATAAATAGATAAATTACAGCAATTGGATGGCCGAGAGGGGAGTTGTTAAAAGAGGCACAAATTGATCCTGCCAAACCAAAACTACACAGTGCTTAACAGTGACATAGTCAAAAATTTTTTTGTTTTCCACATGAAAATATCCACATGTTCCCACGTGAAGAAGTTGTTATACCACATCAAAAAAGGGATAAATAGCAATATCCCCCAATGAGGATTGTGCAAAAAGCTCAACAAGCATATTGCACCCACTGCCACCTACATTGATCAATCATGCTAAGAATGTCCTAGTCCATATGTGACCCAATATCTAACAAAATGATCGGTCGGTGGAACAGTGTTAACATATGCCGTAAGAGAGCCCACGCGCACCTCACTAGGGGAGACCCAACAATGGAGTTCTCTGTCAAAACCTAGGACCACACCAGCAGGGGTTATCAATAAATACAAAAATAGATGCATAAAAATTGCGTCAAAAGAGGATTGCGCATGGTGCTCCAGTCACAGATTGCAACACACTGTTGGCCATACTAGTAATAAGGGGGCAAACAATCACCCAGCCTCAGTGCATCAGTGTAAGCATATATCCCAAAAGGAGCATCCACACACCTCATTTAAGGAATCCCAGTGCTGGAGTAATCATATAAGCATCTGTAATATGTCGTCGTAGGTCCTGCAATGTTGGTGGAGGGGTCGCACACACCTGCTGTTTGATGTGACCTCACAGAAAGAAGTCCAATGGGGTCAGGTGAGGTGAGCGTGGAGGCCACTTCACGCAGCCACCATACCCAATGACTTGTAGGAAGGACTCCATGAGGTATTGCTTCACGTCTGCAGCCTTGTGAGTTTTCAACGTTCTAATAATCGCATTTCTGTATGCAAGGTGTCAATTCGTATTGAATTGATGGTGCCCTACTATTTTTTAATTCACTTTTTTTTCTTATCTTGTTCCGTTTTCGAGATAAAAATGCTAACTCCGTTGTTTTCCACCAGGTGGCGCTATAGGTGGTTTCATTGCATAGCACATGGCTACTTTACTATACCTAGACACCACTTCTATGCCTATAGCTGCCGCCATTCTCAAGTTAATGGCAGTGGACAGGATATGGGTGGACACACTGTATATGCACTAGTCTCAGTGTCTCCGGTGTGATACATATGCTCCAGCCCCCAGTGTCTCCTATGTGATGTATATGCTCCAGCCCCAGTATATCCTATGTGATTTATACATACAGTCTCTGTGCTTCCAATATGATGTATACAGTAGCTATGGTATCTCCTATGTGATGTATATAGAGCAGTCTCAGTGTCTCCTACGTGAGGTATACAGCAGTTGCCGTATACCATATGTGATGTCTATTCAGAAGTCTCAGTGATTCCTATGTGATGTAAATCTTGCAGATCTACCACTACTTGAGTTCTATAAAAGTAACATGAGCAGTGATGTATTTCCCACTGTGAGGATACATGTAGTGTGTCATATAAAAATTGTACAATCCACAAGACATCCACCTCTACATTGAACTCATGGAATTAATTATAACTGAGGAAGAGAGGAACTAATAACTAGCTCCTGATCAGCCAGCATTGCCTGGTGTTGACAGGTGCATCTGCTGTGTAACAGAAGAAGGGCAGGAGGTTTGTATATACAGAGTTGGAGAAGTGACATTTCTGTTGCAGTAACAGATAATTCATCCGAGCTTCACAAGACAACAGCAGTCGGACAGGAGCCATTGCAAAGTTATGAATAGTGGTTTGCATTGATCCAATAATTATGGTAGACACTTTTTCTACATCTTGATTACAATGGGAAGAACATGGATATTTTTTCAGCATTGTGAGGCCTGCATATGAGTTCAAGTAATGTTGCTCAGATGGATAAGTGCCATGTTTCATCTCTATAGAAAAATAAAATCACGATAAGAAGCATGACCACAATATCTTCTGCCTGTGACCACCAAGGGCAAAGATATCCTGTAAATTGGTTATCACCTGAAATTCTGAAGGGCTGAGTACATCCCACAAATAGCTCCCACATTAGCTCATCAAAAGGAGGTATGTTGGCCTAGGTTTGCGCTAATAAAAAGTAGAAATTAGGTTTGGTCCTTTGTCAGGCCCTGGAACATAAAGCTTGCTGTGGGTTCTGTCCATTTTTTCCTAAGAAGTACCTACCTCTTCTAATCTCTGAGCCATTCCAGTGACATCAGGCTTAGTAATTTCTTTTGTTTATCCCTTTTATTTATGTAATTGTATATGCTGTATTTTGTTGTTCCCTGTGTAACGTCTTTTGTATAGTTTTACAAACACTGCCTACTTTCGGATAAAATATATAAAATATAATAGCTTTGTCTCTCCTGCTCTATAAATTGCAGCCCCAAAGCCATACACTACCTGTAATGGATGTCCAGTCAACAAGATGATAAATTTATATATATATATATATATTCTACCAGAGCTGGAATTCATAGTGTATATACTATACGCTCACTGTCAATTCGCCAATAATTGGCCTAGTAGTGAAAGCCGCTGTGGCCTCGTCCATTAAACAAACTGGTGACAGTGGTAAGAAATCTGTGTGACCCTCAGCTGTCTCCATGACAGTGTAATATACAGTGTATAAATATTTGATACACTGCCGATTTTGCAAGTTACCACCTACAAGGAATGGAGAGGTCTGTAATTTTTATTGTAGGGACACTTCATCTGTGACAGACAAAATCCCCAAAAAATACACAAAAATCACATTGTATGATTTGTAAAGGATTCATTTACATTTTATTGCATGAAATTAATATTTGATCACCTATCAACCAGCAAGAATTCTAGCTCACACAAACCTGTGAGAATCCCTCCTACTCGGCACTCATTATCTGTATTAATTGCACCTGTTTGAATTTGTTACCTGTATAAAAGACACCTGACCACACAATCAATCACACTCCAACCTCTCCAGCATGGCCAAGTTCAAGGAGCTGTCTAAGGACACCAAGGATACAATTGTAGCCCAGCCCAAGGCAGTAATGCCCTACATGACAATAGGCAAGCAGCTTGGTGAGAAGGCTAATGGCGCAATTATTAGAAAATGGAAGAAACAATATTACAAGGTCTGGAGCTAAATTTAAGATCTCTTCTCCTGGGGTTAGGATGATTCTGAGAGAGATCAGGAATCAGCCCAGAACTACATGGGAGGACCTGGTCAATGACCTGAATAGAGCTGGGACCACAGTCTCAAAGTTTACAGGTAGTAACACACTACGCCGTCATGGATTATAATCCCGCAGGGCACGCAATGTCCCCCTGCTCACAGCAGCACAAGTACAGGCCTGTTTGAAGTTCACCAATGACCATCTAGCTCAGGGGTCCCCAAACTATGGCCCGCGGGCCACATCCGGCCCCCGGAGGCCATTTACCCGGCCCGTGTCACAATTTCCTTGTGTTATTTCAATTGTAAGCGTACAGGCGCTTACAATTGAAATAACCCGCCGAGCGCTACACGGGAAGTCTTGTTCCTGTGTAGGCGCTCGGCGTCCAGACCTAGAATGATCACGTCATGACACACGACGTGCTCATCTAGGCCTTACAGCCGAAGACAGAGGAGCCGGGACCACAGCGCAGGAGCGGTTGCAGTGCTAGGTAAAATCTATTTTCACTTTTTTTTACTGGGCATGGAGGAGGATCAGAGAGCTGGATCTATATGGGGGATTGATGGGACCTATATGGGGAAGAGCTGGACATATATGAGGGAGACTGCATGGGACCTATATGGGGGAAGAGCATGGGACCTATATGGGGGAGACAGCATGGGACCTATATGGGGGAGACTGCATGGGACCTATATGGGGGAAGAGCATGGGACCTATATGGGGGAGACAGCATGGGACCTATATGGGGGAGACTGCATGGGACCTATATGGGGGAAGAGCATGGGACCTATATGAGGGAGACTGCATGGGACCTATATGGGGGAGACTGCATGGGACCTATATGGGGGAGACTGCATGGGACCTATATGGGGGAGACTGCATGGGACCCATATGAGGGAGACTGCATGGGACCCATATGAGGGAGACTGCATGGTACCTATATGGGGGAGACTGCATGGGACCTATATGAGGGAGACTGCATGGGACCTATATGGGGGAGACTGCATGGGACCTATATGGGGGAGACTGCATGGGACCTATATGGGGGAGACTGCATGGGACCTATATGGGGGAGACTGCATGGGACCTATATGGGGGAGACTGCATGGGACCCATATGAGGGAGACTGCATGGGACCTATATGGGGGAGACTGCATGGGACCTAAATGGGGGAGAGAGCATGTGACCTATATGAGGGAAAGAGCTGGACCTATATGGGGGAGACTGCATGGGCCCTATATGAGGGAAAAAGCTGGACCTATATGGGGGAGACTGCATGGGCCCTATATGAGGGAAAAAGCTGGACCTATATGGGGGAGAGAGCTGGACTTATATGGGGGCAGAGTGCTGGACCTATTTGCGGGAAGAGAGAAGCACATTTCAGAGGTGCACTGTGCTGTATTTGGGGAGTACAGTGTATGTAAGTATTATAATCTGAGGTACAGCGTGTGTACAGTATTATTGTTGGCATATATTGTTTTTGTAGGGCTGTATATATATTTATTGGTATTTTACTAATGGCAATTTGGAATCCCTAGGAAACAATGACGTCAAAAAAGAGAAAAATTGACTCGGAGTGTAGGATATTCAATTATTTTCGATTATTTTGAATGTTGTATTTGTTCCCTTTTTGTTTTACTTTAAAATGAGATACGTGTAGTGTGCATAGGGATTTTCATAGTTTTTCTCATAGTCCGGCCCTCCAACGGTCTGAGGGACCGTGAACTGGCCCCCTGTGGAAAAAGTTTGGGGACCCCTGATCTAGCTGATCCAGAGGATGCAAGGGAGAAGGTTATGTGGTCAAATGAGACAAAAATAGAACTTTTTGGTATCAACTCCACTCATCATTTTTAGAGGAAGAAGAAAGAGGAGTACAATTCCAAGACCACCATGACAACCGGGAAGCCTTGGGGGTGGAAACATCAAACTTTGGGGGACTTTTCTGCAAAGGGGACAAGACGACTACATCGTATTGAAGGGAGGATAAATGGGTCAGCAAGTCTCCAAGGCTGAACCCAATAGAACATCTTTGGAGGAAGATGAAACTCAATGTTGACCTATGACAGCCCCAAAACCTGCAAGATCTGGAGGAGATCTGTATGGAGGAGTGGGCCAAAATCCCTGCAGCAGTGTGTGCAAACCTGGCCAAGGACTATAAGAAACATCTGACTTCTGTAATTGCAAATAAAGGTTTCTGTACCAAATATTAAGTTAATAAAATAAAAAGCAAATTAAATATTTAAAAATCATACAATGTAATTTTCTGGATTTTTGGGGGGGATTCTGTCTATGATAGTGACAGTTGAAGTGTACCTATGATAAAAATTTCAGACCTCTCCATTTTTGTAGGTGGGAAAACTTGAAAAATCGGCAGTATATCAATTACTTATTTTCCCTACTGCACATCTGTGTTTGAAACAAATTACTAGAATCATAGACAGGGAGGAGAAGACCCAGTGTACAGTCCGGCCCCTGTGCACCGAAATCTAATTTGCAGTAAACTTCATATGAGTTCATAAAGAAGTTTACTGCAAATTAAATTTCTGTGCACAGGGGCCGGACTGTACACTGGGTCTTCTCCTCCCTGTCTATGCTTCCCTAGCCCCTCCACCTGTCTCCTCTGTTTGAAATCTCAGCAGTGACCGGTCATTTCTTCATTAGAGGTATCAATTTAATCAGTAGTACTAAAGTCGTGTCGTTACTGTGCATTTAAAAATCGTCCATGTTCTCTTTAAGGGCACCATGCAAAGAATCTCCTGAAATAAAGTGTTTAGTGAAATTGCTTGCACATATACGACTCTTACATTTAATATAGGAAAGCACAAGACAAAAAAAAAAGTAACAAAAGAAAAATTTGGCAGGAATAGACGCTACAATTCCAGGAAACAATTTATTATGGCATCCTTTTTTCAGCTTGAAACAAAGAACTAATGCAGAATAACCTGTGATTTATTAGAAATTACTCACCTGTCATCACCTTTTCAGTACTGACATGACTTTAGCCTATGAATGATGATTTTGATGCTTAAAAAAACAAAACAAAAAAAATATTTTTTTTTTCTTGTTAACTATTCATAGACAAAAGAGCTGCCTGGGAATGCTATTATCACCAAGCACAAGCAGCCTACAAAAGGTACAAGACTATCACCAAAGACATTGGCATCTCAGTTTTAACAGTAAGTTTGCTAATTATGGAACAGTTAAAAACCTTCTGGGATGTAATGGAATAAAAAAAAAATAAAAGAAAGAATGTTAAAGAAAAATGTGATTATTCCGTGATCCCAACGTATTTTTACCCCTCTATAAATCACTTGTAAGGCCATATCTAGAATATGGGAAACAGTTTTGGGCTACACATTTTAAAAAGGACATTCAGAAGTTAGAGACAGTTCAAAGGCGGCAACTAGATTATTGCAAAGAATGCAGAGTCTCCCATATGATGATGTAACGCTAGTCACTACCTTACGGGGTCGTTTGAATGGAAGAGTAGTCAGGAGAGATGGGATCTGGTAACAGGAGGTCATAAGGGGTAAACAGAGACATAGTCAGGGCACAATCCGAAGGGCACAATACCAGAAGAGCATGTAGTAATAAAAGGGAGCAAGCAGAGACGTGGTCAGATAATGGTCCGGGGTCCAAGACAGGAATGCACAAGAAAAATAGGGATCGGGCAGAGGGAAGTCCAATAACAGTCCGAGGTAAGAATACCAAGATCAGAATACTAGCAGCCACACAAGGCACAACAACACAGTGAAGCCAGAGAATACAACTGGGGGAGTTCTGGGGGAGCATGCGCAGTAAATAAAGCCTGAGCAGTTACCTGGAAGATGGAACAGCTGAGTAACCAGCACCTCCCAGAACCAATCTGGACTCCAGTATAGTGACCAAGCTGCTAGTTCATTAAGGCTGGTTTCACATCAGCGTTTTTCTTGCCGGATCCGTTGTCAGCTCAATACAATGTGAATGGACTTGCGGCAACATGCGTTTGCATGCAGCTATGTGAGGATCCGGTGAGTTGCAGTTTTTTACCATGTTGCAAAAACGCAACATGTTGCGTTTTTTGCCTCCGTCCAAAAACTGCAGCTCACCGGATCCTGTACATTACAGTAGTAGCTGCAATGTATTTCAATGGGCACCGTATCCTGTTTTATCACTTGCGTTTGTATGTAGCTGGATGGTTCCTTTTTGCCGTACAAAACATGGTCTGAAACACATAGTTATCTTTTTTAATCTTCTAATTCTTTAGTTATACAAAAAATCTATAATATATATTTTTATATTTATTAATAAATATAGATATTTCAAAATCAAAAGATAAAGGTGTATATATATATATATATATATATACATATTACAATATCTATACATCTATATTTATATTTAACATTATATCTATCAATATTCATCTATCTTTATCTATCTATAGCAATCTATCAAACTTTCATTATTTTTTTAAATTAAAAATCAATCTATCGATCTATATATATTTATTTCCATAATCTTGTTTACTTCCTATCTATCTATCTAACTATATATATATATTTCAATGCATCTATCTATCTATCTATCTATATCTCTCTCTTTATCGATCTACAGTTAGGTCCAGAAATATTTGGACAGTGACACAATTTTCGCGAGTTGGGCTCTGCATGCCACCACATTGGATTTGAAATGAAACCTCTACAACAGAATTCAAGTGCAGATTGTAACGTTTAATTTGAAGGTTTGAACAAAAATATCTGATAGAAATTGTAGGAATTGTACACATTTCTTTACAAACACTCCACATTTTAGGAGGTCAAAAGTAATTGGACAAATAAACCAAACCCAAACAAAATATTTTTATTTTCAATATTTTGTTGCAAATCCTTTGGAGGCAATCACTGCCTTAAGTCTGGAACCCATGGATATCACCAAACGCTGGGTTTCCTCCTTCTTAATGCTTTGCCAGGCCTTTACAGCCGCAGCCTTCAGGTCTTGCTTGTTTGTGGGTCTTTCCGTCTTAAGTCTGGATTTGAGCAAGTGAAATGCATGCTCAATTGGGTTAAGATCTGATGATTGACTTGGCCATTGCAGAATGTTCCACTTTTTTGCACTCATGAACTCCTGGGTAGCTTTGACTGTATGCTTGGGGTCATTGTCCATCTGTACTATGAAGCACCGTCCGATCAACTTTGCGGCATTTGGCTGAATCTGGGCTGAAAGTATATCCCGGTACACTTCAGAATTCATCCGGCTACTCTTGTCTGCTGTTATGTCATCAATAAACACAAGTGACCCAGTGCCATTGAAAGCCATGCATGCCCATGCCATCACGTTGCCTCCACCATGTTTTATAGAGGATGTGGTGTGCCTTGGATCATGTGCCGTTCCCTTTCTTCTCCAAACTTTTTTCTTCCCATCATTCTGGTACAGGTTGATCTTTGTCTCATCTGTCCATAGAATACTTTTCCAGAACTGAGCTGGCTTCATGAGGTGTTTTTCAGCAAATTTAACTCTGGCCTGTCTATTTTTGGAATTGATGAATGGTTTGCATCTAGATGTGAACCCTTTGTATTTACTTTCATGGAGTCTTCTCTTTACTGTTGACTTAGAGACAGATACACCTACTTCACTGAGAGTGTTCTGGACTTCAGTTGATGTTGTGAACGGGTTCTTCTTCACCAAAGAAAGTATGCGGCGATCATCCACCACTGTTGTCATCCGTGGACGCCCAGGCCTTTTTGAGTTCCCAAGCTCACCAGTCAATTCCTTTTTTCTCAGAATGTACCCGACTGTTGATTTTGCTACTCCAAGCATGTCTGCTATCTCTCTGATGGATTTTTTCTTTTTTTTCAGCCTCAGGATGTTCTGCTTCACCTCAATTGAGAGTTCTTTAGACCGCATGTTGTCTGGTCACAGCAACAGGTTCCAAATGCAAAACCACACACCTGTAATCAACCCCAGACCTTTTAACTACTTCATTGATTACAGGTTAACGAGGGAGACGCCTTCAGAGTTAATTGCAGCCCTTAGAGTCCCTTGTCCAATTACTTTTGGTCCCTTGAAAAAGAGGAGGCTATGCATTACAGAGCTATGATTCCTAAACCCTTTCTCCGATTTGGATGTGAAAACTCTCATATTGCAGCTGGGAGTGTGCACTTTCAGCCCATATTATATATATATAATTGTATTTCTGAACATGTTTTTGGAAACAGCTAAAATAACAAAACTTGTGTCACTGTCCAAATATTTCTGGACCTAACTGTATATATCTATGTATCTCTTCATGATCTAACTATTGGTTTAGCTATCTTTTTTATTTCTTTTTTTAAAGGACCCCCTTAAAAATAATAACATATGCAGATGAGTAGATTGCGTGAATCTTTGAATGATAGTGAGTCCAAGAGATCGAGGGTTTTAAAAATGAGATAAGGGAGGTTTAGTTTGTTTGATTTATTTATTTAAAATATACATATATATATATATATATATATACATATATATATCATATATATATATATATATATATATATATATATTTATACATACATAGCTAAATAGAATGATAGTTAGATAGATAATTATATTGTTATTTAATTTGATTCTTTGAAAATTAGATCGAAAAATACAAAGAAAGATATCTAAATACATAGATATAGAGATCGTTTTATTGATTGATATATTCTTCTAAAAAAATAGATAGACAGAAAAATCAAAATTTGTATAGAGAGAGTTAAGCGGGCTTTACACGCTGCGACATCGCTAATGCGGAGTCCTTGGGGTCACGGATTTTGTGACGCACATCCGGCCGCATTAGCGATGCCGTTGCGTGTGACACCGATAAGCGATTTTGCATCGTTGCAAAACAGTGCAAAATCGCTAATCGGCGACACGGGGGTCCATTCCCAATTATCGTTACTTCAGCAGTAACGAGTTTGTTCGTCGTTCCTGCGGCAGCACACATCGCTGCGTGTGACGCCGCAGGAGCGAGGAAGCTCTCCCTACCTGCCTCCCGGCCGCTATGCGGAAGGAAGGAGGTGGGCGGGATGTTACGTCCCGCTCATCTCCGCCCCTCCGCTGCGATTGGGCGGTGGTTCAGTGACGTTTCAGTGACGTCGCTGTGACGCCGCACGGACCGCCCCCTTAGAAAGGAGGCGGTTCGCCGGTCACAGCGACGTCGCCGGACAGGTAAGTATGTGTGACGGCTCTGGGCGATGTTGTGCGGCCCGTGTCGCGCAACAGATGGGGGCGGATACCCACACTAGCGATATCGGGACCGATATCGCAGTGTGTAAAGTAGCCTTTAGTTTGTTATTTATTTAACTAGATAGCTATATAGAAAGATAGATTAAAATTTAGATAGAAAGATAGATAGATTGATAGAGATAGAAAGAAGAATGGATAGATAGATAGATTGTAAGGCCGGCTTCCCACTTGCGATTAACTCGCATTGCGCTCGGACCAATGTTAATCAATGATGCAGGTCCGATCTGCTATTTTTTTCTCAGTCCAAATCAGACTGAGAAAAAAAATCGCAGCTTGCTGCGTTTTGGTGAGTTTCTCGCACAAGTCACTCCAATGCAAGTCTATGGGTGCGTGCAAATAAACGGAAGTCACACGGACGGCACACACACCATCCTAGTGACATCCGTTTATATAAATACATTTATCGCATGTTGCAGAAAACACTGCAAATGAGTGAGGTCTGTCGATGTCGGTCAATCTCTATCTCTGTCTGTCGGTCTGTCTCTCTCTGTCGGTCTCTCTGTCTCCCTGTCGTCGGTCTCTATCTCTCTCTGTCGGTCTATCCCTTTCTCTCATACTCAGCGACTGAAGTGAGTCGTGCTATCAGCGATGACGTCACTCAGGTTACCTGCGGCCACAGATCTCAGCGGGAGGACTCCAGCTGTGGCCGCGGGTAACCTCAGTGACGGCACCGCTGATAGCACTTATCACTAAAGTCACTCGGTATTTACGGTCACCGGTGAGAGCTTCACCGTTAACCCGAAATCAGGCCATGCCACACAGAGCCGCGGGATGACAATGAAGTCGAGTGACGTTCATCCGACTTCATTCTGATCGTGCGGCTCTGTCTGTGTCTGCTGTCAGCGGCCATTCAGCTCTGCTACATGGCTCTGTCTATGCCTGCTGTCAGCGGCCATGTGAGATGGGGGATGATCAAAAGAAATCGGGTTAAATACTGCGCTAAAACCCACAATTAAAAGATATATCGTGAATTCCTTTTCTTTATTTTCACAGGTCAACGCGTTTCAAAGGCATCTCCGCCTTCTTCATCAGGACAAAAGTCCTGATGAAAAAGGCGGAGATGCCTTTGAAACGCGTTGACCTGTGAAAATAAAGAAAAGGAATTCACGCTATATCTTTGGATTGTGGTTTTTAGCGCAGCATTTATCCCGATTTCTTTTGATCATCCCCCATCTTGTTGCAACATCGGGGCTGCAGCTGACCACTTTTGTATTCATTTATTCCATGATGACAAGGAGTTGTGCCTGTCACAACTGAAGCAGGTTAGTACCTGTCCTATTCCCTGCACCTATCTCTATCGGTTAAAACCCTATGTGCGCTTTCTTTCCACAGTTTTTGCTGTCAGCGGCCATGTAGCAGAGCTGAATGGCAGATGACATAGCTGCTGAGAATAAAAACGGATCCGTCAAAACGAAGCAAAAAAACAGCACCCAAACGCATGCAAACGCAAGTGAACGGTCCGTTTTTATGCTGGATCCGGTAGACGGATCCAGTTAAAAAACGTTCAGGTCACTTGAGGTGGCATGCGTTATACTCCAAAAAAAAACAGATCCAGTAACATGCAGTTTGCGTTTTTTGCCTTAAGGCAGAAAAACGCTGATGTGAAACCAGCCTAACAAGGACACAGATCATCTCCAAGATGCTCTGCACAAAGGAATAGACACACTGCCAGATCTGTAAGTGCTGCAGAGCATCTCCAAAGGCAAGATGCTCTGCACAAGGAATGGACACACTGTCAGATCCGTAAGCACCGCAGAGCATTTCCAGGTTTGTGAGATGCTCTGCACAGAGAATCATGACAGATTAGAGGTTGGGAAACTTAGATTGGTTTAGCTTAGAAAAAAGACGTCTCAGAGGAGGTCTTATTTATATCTATAAATACATGTGTGGTCAATACAAAAAACTGGCATATGACTTATTCCTTCCAAAGACAATACTAAAGACCAGGGGGCACTCACTGCATCTGGAAGAAAGGTGATTCTGACAGCTAAATAGGAAAGGGTTCTTTACAGTTAGGCTATGTGCGCACGTTGCGTTCTATTCCGCAGCGTGTAAGTCACTGCCTGTGCGTCTCAGAACGCAGCCGAAAAAGCTGCGTTCTGAGACGCATTCAGCAGAACGCAACGTACGCACATTCCTGTAGAATTCATGCGTTCTGGATGCTTGTTCTGCCATAGAGTGGGAAAAGCATCCAGAACGCACATTTTTGACAGTGCGCTCTGCAACATCCCCATAGACTTTCAGCAGAGCCGAGTGGGACCGCACTGTCAAAAGTGCATGGCTGGCTGCGAGATAGAGCTGCATGATCAGAAAGAACTCGGATGAACTTCACCCGACTTTATTGTGATCGCGCGGCTCTCTGTGCGTGTGCCGCGGCTTGATTTGCGGTCACACGTAAAGGACTCACCTGTGATCGCAAATCCCCTGATTGACTGCAGTGAGCTGCGCGATCAGCTGTGCTTTCACTCAGGCTACTCGCGGCCACAGCTGCAGTCCTCCACCTGAGAGCGTTGGCTGCGAGTAACCTCAGTGACAGCACAGCTGATCGCGCGACTCACTTCAGTTGCGGCATGGAGCTCACAGGAGCTTCGGTGTTCTACTGCCGCTCCGGTCAGCTTCTAATGTAGCAGAGCTGAAAGCGTCGTGGGACCTTGCGTGGATTACGTCGGACTTGGAGGTGTTTTTGAGGGGTTAATAAAGTGGTGAAAGAGTGTGTTTTTTTTATCTATCATTACAAATAAAGGATTTTTTGGATGTGTGTGTTTATTTTCTTTAACTTACAGGTTAATCATGAAAGGTATCGAGGGGAGACGCCTGCCATGATTAACCTAGGACTTAAGTGGGCTTTACACACAGCGACATCGCTAGCGATGTCGCTGGTGAAAGCACGCGCCCCCGTCGGTTGTGCGTCATGGGCAAATCACTGCCCGTGGAGCACAACATCGCTAGGAACAGTCACACATACTTACCTGCCTAGCGACGTCGCTGTGGCCAGCGAACCGCGTCCTTTCCAAGGGGGGCGGTTCGTTCGGCGTCACAGCGACGTCACTAAGCGGGCGCCCAATAGAAGCGGAGGGGCGGAGATGAGCGGGCCGAACATCCCGCCCACCTCTGTCCTTCCTCATTGCGGGCGGCCACAGGTAGGGTGATGTTCCTTGTTCCTGCGGTGTCACACATAGCGATGTGTGCTGCCGTAGGAACGACAAACAACCTGCATCCTGCTGCAGCAACGATAATCGGGATAGGAACGACTGGACAACGATCAACGATTTGGTGAGTAATTTTGATTGTTAACAGGTCGTTCCTGCGTTTCACACGCAACAACTTCGCTAACGAGGCCGGATGTGCGTCACGAATTCCGTGACCCAACGACATCTCATTAACGATGTCGTTGCATATAAAGCCCGCTTTAGTGGCAGCTATGGGCTGCCAATAACTCCTTATTACCCCGTTTGCCACCGCACCAGGGCAATTCGGGATGAGCCGGGTAGAGTCCCGGGACTGTTACATCTAATGGATGCGGCAATTCCAGGCGGCGTCTGGCTGATATTGTTAGGCTGGGGGTCTTCCCATAACATGGAGCTCCCCATCCTGAGAATACCAGCCTTCAGCCGTGTGGCTTTACCCTGGCTAGTATCAAAATTGGGGGGGACCGCACGTCATTTTTTTTTTTAATTATTTATTTTTTTACTGCTCGATATAGACACGCCCACCGGCGGCTGTGATTGGTTGCAGTGAGACAACTGTCACTCAGCGTGGGGGTGTGTCTGACTGCAACCAATCATAGGTGCCGCTGGGCAGGGAAAGCAGGGAAGTAGAGATGAATTAATGAGCGGCCGGCATTTTCAAAAGAGAAGCCGCCACAGTGTGAACGCCGTGCAGCGCAGTGCCGTGCCGGTGATCGTGGATCGGTGAGTATGAGAGAGGGGGTGGGAGGGAGAGACCGACATGGAAAGAGAGAGAGATAGAGACATAGAGAGAGAGATAGAGACCGACCGACAGACCAACCGACCGACAGAGTGAGAGACCGAAAGACCTGCCTTTGTTATGTCAAAAAAACATGCAGATCGCAACAAAAATCAAAATTAAAATTAAGCACTGCTTAACATTTTGGCAGCGTTTTTCTACAACTCATTGATTTCAATGGGTGTAGAATGCTGCCAAAACGTACAAAAGAATTGACATGCTGCTTTTCTAAACGCAGAGATTTTGTCAAATTTTTGACAATCAAAACGCTGCGTTTCAAAAAGTATCGTGCTCACAGATTTTGCATGATTCTCAGAGACTTTGCTGGGGAAGCACAATGCATGCATTTTGTCAATGACACAGTGTAGTTGTAAACGCAGCCAAAACGCAGAAACAAACGCAACGTGCGCATATGGCCTTAGAGCAGTCAGACTATTGATTGCCCTACCACAAGAGGTAGTAATGGCTGACACTATAACGGTTTTTAGAAAAGGGCTTGATGATATCCTCAGTACACGTAACATTGTTGGTTATAAATGATTTAGTGACAAAATACCATATGCTGCACACAGAACAAAACGGGCAGTGTTGATCAAGGCCAAGGAGGACCCAACTGCTTAAAGAAAGGAATGAAAAAGAGAGCCTGAACTTTGCCAAAAGTTACATAATTAAACACCGAAACTTTCTGGGTATAGCGCTGTTACTAGTTTACCCGCAGTGTCCTGCCTCCTTCCCCCAGCGAGTAGGCCTGGCACACTTACCATCCCGGCCGCCCAGCAGCAGCTTCTGTACTTCCAGTCCCTGCCGCCGGCTCCCAGGGCCTGTGCATGACACACAGGTCTCCCGGGACTGTTATCTACAAGGGCCAGAGCACCCTAAACCGAAAGGGCCTCTCAGCCTATGGCTCCAAGAATGCTCCAGAGAGGCGAACCGAGAGAGGAGATCATTGCGCCATGCTCCTACATTCCAGAGACCCATCATGCTGCAACCCACATTTCCTGAGGCTTCTCCTGAGCCCATAGAAGTAGATCATTCAAGATGACCGTCTCATAGGAGGGGGGTGCTTCTACTGCTGAAGTCCCACTTACATGATCTGTTTTTGTCTTGGAAAGCTGAGAAATATCCAAACCTAGGATCCATAGGAAAGGCTACCCTAGGTGAGAGCAAGCCATCTCCATCTATATCCATATCTATGGTTGAATCCTTTGGCAGAACCCAATTCACAGAGTCAGCCTATCTGGATTCCGGATCCGCAGACCATTACGGATCAGTATCGGATTCCCATCCAACGTCTTCAGGTTCCATAGCTGTGTAGACCGTGGATGGAAAAGCTCTGTCAGAGACTATCTTGTTCACTACTGAGCAAGCTGAGCTATGATTGGGAATGCTGCACATGGTGAAGATTGCTTTCTACATACTTCCTGGACTGTCGAACCCACTGCTACCGGGCCTACCGTGGCTTCAGATACATGAGCCGTTTTTGGATTGGAGATCCGGAGATGTGCTCAGATGGTGCTAGTTCTGTCACAGAAATTTCTCTCTAGTTAGTCCTGTCCGATCACCTGTGATGCCCTCAAACCTTCTGGGCCTGCCACCCGCTTACTGGTTCTATGCTGACGTCTTCGACAAGACCAAGGCTGAGACACTTCCACTACATACCTAGGGATAGCACGGCACTTCTAGCTGGATGGTGTACATGTAGGTTCTAAACTCGTCGTATCAAGTAATACTTGGCACTCAATAGGTGATTTTGTTTAATTTATTTTAAACATACAGAAATTAAACAGGCACAAACGTTTGCCATGGTCTGCATACAGCGCTCAATCATCTTGATGCCAGTTATAATTAAAGAGAACCTGTCAGGTGCAATATGCACCCAGAACCACGAGCAGTTCTGGGTGCATATTGCTAATCCCTGCCTAACAGTCACTTTATACACTAGCATAGATAAAGGGATCTTTAGAAAAAGTATTTCTAAAGATCTTTTATCTTATGCTAATGAGTGTGGGGACTAGTCCCAAGGGTATACTTACAGCAGAAAAGAGGGCAACCAGTCCAGTTAGCCCAGGCCAACACATCTAATGCACCAACAGGATGCAGGCAAACCTCTTAACATGATGGACACTTCACTTCACTTCTTCACTTTAAGAGGTTTGACTGCATCCTGTTGGTGCATTAGATGTGTTGGCCTGGGCTAACTGAACTGGTTGCCCTCTTTTCTGCTGTAAGTATATTACATTTTTGGAGGAGTTTTTATCTCCTCTTTCTGTTGCTATTTTTGATATTTATCAGTGTAGGGACCTGCAAGCATGAGGATCCGTGATGAAGATTGCAGGCTTATGTACATTGGCCAATTTACTAACTAATACCTCATATATATTTGATATATTTTTTGCACTATTTTTATACGGGGTGCAGCCAGGCCTCTTGATACAGGCCGTGCATAGTGGAGTCTCTGTCCCTTGTGTGCTGCAGTGAGTAGTGTCCAGGTAACCCGCCTAATCGAATAGTAAGGGCGTGGTAATAGGTTGCTGGCTGAACACCATGCGCATAAGAGTGTGAACAGTGCCCTATGCGCGCCACTAGTGTGCAATTTACCTTGCACCTGTGAAGTGTCCATCATGTTAAGAGGTTTGTCTGCATCCTGTTGGTGCATTAGATGTGTTGGCCTGGGCTAACTGGACTGGTTGCCCTCTTTTCTGCTGTAAGTATATTACATTTTTGGAGGAGTTTTTATCTCCTCTTTCTGTTGCTATTTTTGATATTTACTAGTCCCAAGGGTGTTATATCCCACGACTAGCCGACCTCTTAGCATGTTAGCACACCCACAGGGGCGTACTAACATGCTATTCAATGCAGCGTCACCAGCGTTGATGCGCGTACCTGTGTTCTTGTCACTGCGCTTCTGAAAACCATGTGCAGCGCCCCACGGGGCCTCAGGGGTTACTCGTCACCGGGCCAGTGGTTTTGTGGGGTTGCTGTGACTGGCCTGACCCGGCTCCGTGGCCCCGTCAGCTACATGTAAAGGACAAACAAACGGGTGTCCGGTTTAGAGGGGGATGGAAGGAGGCAAAGGGTCCCTGGGAAGTGTCACCGGTCGCAGTAGTGACTGGGGTCTCGGCCGTCGACCCCTCCTACGACTTTTCATCTCCCAGGGGTAGTGTTGGATGGGAATGAGGGATGCTTTGCAGCGCCACCCGTGGTGTGCGGCCAGGAATTAGCCGCCGCTGCAAGATGTTGCTCTCCTTCGGAGCTGATGTTAACGCAGCACAGATAGTCCAGCTCCCCACAGGTGAAGCGAGCCCCAGGGAGGATGAGGATGACGGTGACGGCTGATGGTGCCGATGCGCGGGGCGGTGGCGCCGGAAATGACAAGGACGACACAAGGAGGGCTGCGGTTCAAAATTCCGTTTACTCACAGCTCTTAAAGCTCCCCGGAGGTGCCACTTTCCACCGCCATGGATGGACTCCAGCCGATGCCGGGTGAATCGGAGGCAATCACCGGTGTCTGTGGAAATGTGTGAGACCTTTCTCCTTGCGCTGAGTCGCAGCTCCCCATGGCATGAAGCAACTTGGGGACTCCGCTATCTGTGTTAAGTGTCCCGTCCCGTATGTAGGTGACGCGGGTCCTCACCGTGGAGCCTGGCTGTAAACCCGACCCTGGATCCTATATGTCACTGTGCTCCAGTGGGTGGTGGGCGATGGGACATGAAATCCCAAACCCCTACAGATTTGTTAGAGTCCATGAAGGTTTCCCAACCAAGGGTTCTGCACCCCGACTGTGCTGACACTGTGGAAGCGGTTAAGCTCCCCCCCAGCTGCCATGTCTCCTGTGTCTCACCAACTCCGCCGGTCGCCTCTGTCTCTCGCCCTCTTCCAGTCTGGCCGGTCATAGCTATAGAAGTTCTGTGAAGCACTCTCTATAATAGATGTTCTGACACTCTCTCCTCCTTCCCTGAGATAGCTAAGCATGCATCCCAGGTGGTCCCCCTAAGGGGAGGTCCCCCCAGGGGACCTGTTGCACCTTCGCTGTCTCAGACTGTTCTCTCACTAAAGTGAAACTGTTTGTCTCTTTCTACTCACTCACTGAGAGCAGCCCCCACCCTCTGTAATGACTCAGTAGTGCTGGGGAATTACCCGTTGCTATGGTGCCCACCTGTAGTCTGACTTCCTGTATGTGGTGACTCATGCTAGATGTTCTGTGTAAGGGGCAGAAACCAGTGGTTAACTTCTTCTCACCCGGGAGAGAATTACAACTTAAACCAGATGCAATTCCCTGTGGCGACTGAAAATGCACTTCCAGTCATGCACAGTAGACCTCTCTAAAGCTGGGACTCATACACCCGGCTTCATACTGCGCATGAACGGAAGTGCCCGACATTCAGAAGCACGGTGTATGCTAGTGTATACTAGTGATGGGCAGTGCGTCTCTTTTTGGTGATCCGGTTCTCATGGCTCCTTATTAAATATGTGTTCATCCCAGGTGAACACATATTTAAGATTATAGTGACGCCGCCAAAACCCCGCCCACCCGTGGCTAAACCCCGCCCACTTACAAGTGACCAATTAGATTGTTGAGTAGGCGGAGTTTAGCCACGAGTGGGCGGTGTTTTGGCGGCTAAAAGAGCCGTTTAGATATTTTAGTGGCTCTCACTGGTGATCCGGCTCCTGTAGTTCACAGCAGGGAGCCGGATCTTTGTGTCGGATTGGGAAGGCACGATTTGAGCTGCAGTTGGTGTTTACTATATAATTCACAAAGTTGTGCCTGATGCACAACTCCATCAGGTGAGGCTTTCCACAAAGGCCTTGCTTTACCCATAGGGGAATTGATTCACCCATTGCAGCACCTCTGTGTGTTTTTGTATGGTTCCTCAACTCCTCATTCCCAAATCTACCCTGTGTTTCAGGCGAAGACCCAAGCTTTGTCTGAATACATCAAGGAGAATCTGGCAACGTGATTCATCAAGAAGTCCTCTTCACCGGCTGGAGTCAGGTTCTTCTTTGTAAAGAAAAATGATGGTTCCCTTAGGCCATACATTGATTATAGGGGTCTCAACCAAATCGCGGTCAAGAATCCGCTGCCGCTTATACCAGAATTCTTCGACCATCTCCGATGTTCCAGGATTTTTTCCAAGATCAAACTCTGTGGTACATACAACCTTGTCCGGACACAGTCGATGAGGAGTGGAAGACTGACTTTAACTTTAACACCCGTAACAGCCATTATGAGTATCAAGTAATCCCATTCGGGCTCAGCAATGCTCTGGCGGTTTTCCAGGAATTCCTAAATGATATCTTCCAAGACCTGTTCTACTCATGCGTGGTGGTGTACCTATTCTTGTGTTCTCTTCCTATCTGCCTACACACAGGAAAAAAATTCACCAGGTTCTACAAAGACTAAGGGAGAATCATTTATATGCCAAATTCGAGAAGTACCTCTTTGAGTGGTCTTTAATACCTTTTCTGGACTACATAATCTCTGACACCGGCTGGAGGATGGATCCGGAAAAGTTGTCGGCGGCTCAGAAGTAACCTTGTCCTGCTGGAGTAAAGGCAATTCAGCGATTCTTGAGTTTTGCCAATTATTACCGCCAGTTCAACCCACAATTTTCGTCCTGGATCCTCCCTATCATGGCTCTGACCCGCAAGGGGCCGAATCTTAAGATATGGACTCCATTTATCAAACTCAAGAAGATCTTCTCTTCGTCTCCGGCGCTGCATAGACCGGAGATTAACAGGCAGTTTTCCCTAGAGTTGGATGCTTAGTCCTCTGAGGTTGGTGCAGTCCTCATGCAGAAGTCTGCTTCCGGTAAGATGGTAACCTACGGTTTATTTTGCAGGGCCTTCTTGACTGCTGAGCACAACTACTCAATTGGCGACCGAGAACTGTTTGCGATCAAGATGGCTCTGGAGGAGTGGATATACCTACTACTGGAAGGGGTAGTGCATCTTGTTGTCATCTACACTGACCACAAAAACTTGGCCTACCTAGAATCAACTCAAATACTGAATCCTCACTAAGCCTGATGGTTTCTGTTCTTCGTCCTCTTCAACTTTGTTTTACATTTGCATCCGGCCAAAAAGAACGTCAAAGCAGATGCACTTTCCAGGTCCTTTCTGTCGACCGTTCAAGAGAAAAAGCCTCAGCACATTATTGAGCCCCCCCCCCCATAATGCCCACGGTAGCACCACTAAGCATGCCTTGGGTCCCAACCGAAAGGACATTTGTTGCTGAGGCGGATAGGAAGCATGTGTTACAATGGGGTGACTCCATGCTAATCTCGCAGCACTACTGATTACCAATGCTGCGTAAAGACAGTGGAATTTGTATAACACACTACAAAGAAAAAGACATGAATCGCACATCCCAAAAAATACAATGATCTAAAGCCTGTTAGGCAAAAAATTAAATAGAACATGAGGTTCTTTGTTACCATTCTGGTCAGATTGTATTAAGCCCACTGCCACGTCACGGCGAACCTCTTGAGTGGGTCACTATTCTAAACCTTATAGTGCGGCACTGTGCACTAACCGCCGCTGCAGCGACAAAGCACCAGCAGGGCAGGTGACCTGGTGCCTTACAGCACCCATGCTGCAAGGCGAAGCCCCCATGGCTCCAAGCCCCACTGACACGAAACCACCACAACAGCGGCCTCCACACAGTACCAGCACACAGTGAGAGAAGCTGTGCACTCAACTCCCACTGGCTCCCACATGTGAACTGAGAGCAAAAAAGGCTGACCCCTCTTGCAGTCTCCTGCTCATTAAAATCACCTGTTTAAAACAGTTCTCAGTGCCCCAATAGTGAATACCACAGAACAAAAAAGGAACATTCTCACTCATATTGAAGTGGAGTCCCTATTTTCAGACAATAAATTGTACTGACGGCAGAAATATTGGACCTTCCATCATGGCTCAGGATGCCCAAATATTATACCAGTTTTTCCTTAACATGACCCTTCTCCCGACGCATTACTCTTTCTCTTCAAATCATCAGGGGAGTATTCATAAGAGGTATATGGTCACTGAAGTCCGGATAAACCGGACACACAACACAATGTGTTCGGTGGCAGCGGGCGCCCCCCACATACACCGACACTCGGGGTATGGAATAATGACATCGACACTTGGGGTACGGGATCATGACGCTGACACTTGGCTCTTTCCCTCAACACACAGGTTTCCCATGATTGGAAATCCCGCTTTCTATTAGCACCCAGCTTTCCTATGTTCTGATATCCATCTGGTCTTCGGCACCCAGCTTCCACATGCTCTGCTATACATCTTTCCCTCAGCACTCAGCTTTCCCATATCAGAGCATGGGAAAGCTGGGTGCTGAGGGAAAGAGCCTTTTTCTCTCAGCACAAAACTTTCCCATCCCATGCTTGTATCTTTGCCCCCCTCGTATATAGCTCTCCAAATACTATAATGGCTCTCACATAGCCTTTCACCTAGAATAAATGGGTCCCACATAACCCTTCATATATTAGAATGCACCCCCATAGTCCTCCATGTATTTTAATGCATTTCCCATAGTCCTCCATGTATAAAGTAGCTCTCATAGCCCTCCAATTATTATAATGCAACTCCCATAGTCCTCCATATATTATAATGCACCCCATAGTACTTCATATATTATACTGCACCACATAGTCCTCCATATATTATAATAAACCCCCATAGTCCTCCATGTTTTATAATGTACCCCGTCCCCCATAGTCCATGTATAAGGTAGCCCCATAGACCTTCATATTGTATTATGCAGACCGATAGTTTTCCATGTATCATGCACCCCTACGGTCCATGTATAAGGTGTCCTTCATGTTGTATTATGCAGCCCCATAGACCTCCATGTATAATGGACCCCTATAGTCGATCTATAATGCACCCCTATAGTCATGTATAAGGTGTCCTTCATATTGCATTGTGTAGTCCCATACTCCTCCACGTATAATGCACCCCTACAGTCCATGTATAAGGGGTCCTTCATGTTGTATTATGCAATTATGCAGCCCCTTAGAACTCCATGTATAATGCAGCCCCATAGACCTCCATGTATTATGCAGCCCCATAGACCTCCATGTATAATGCAGCCCCATAGACCTCCATGTATAATCCAGCCCCATAGGCCTCTGGCCACCGCATAGTCACTGATTAAAAAAAAAGTACTCACCTCTCCTTGTTCCCCGCTGCTCCGGTTAGCGTCCTCCCATCCTGCACTCTGTGCCCTGCACTCTCAGCACAGCAGTTGCACAGGAGTGACATCACCGCGCTGAGACGCTGAGCGCAGGCACAGAGGGTGAATGATGAATGATGGAGAGGAGCACGTTGCTCGATGCTTCATCATTGCTGTGTGGGATGACGGGCGAGGGGGGCCCGGTGCCCCAGACACCGGGCCCCCCTGAATCACGGGCTATATAGCAGCCACGCGGTCTACCACAGAACACCACGGCTCCTCTCTTACTTAGAGGAGGAGGCTTCTGATCTGCAGGGCGGGCTCCATGCCCCTAACCTGGTGAGCCCAGTCGCGACGGCGACCTCCGCGACCGCGGTCGTTACGCTCCTGATCATTGAAGTGAACAGGGCTGTCTGCAGTTCCTTACACAGTCAAGTGGTCCGGGAGTCACTATGTTTTGTAAAGCAGTGAAGGGGCTCTTTCACTTTCAGGATTGATGAGGGTCCAAAAAGGTTGTGAAGTGACATTTACAGTCTACTGAATGGGAATAATCTTTAATTACCATCCATTTTCCATTATTATTTACAGGCAGTAAATACTCTCAGCCGCCTATTCTTGGAATTGTGCCTTCCTCTTTTTATATACTCCTGGTATATTAGTGCTTTGTGGTGTTGCGGTGACTTTATAAAGTTTGCTGTTCCACTAATTGGTGCCTGGGCGAGCGCCAGGCCATGAGTGTCATGGAGAACGAGTAGATGGTGGTGCTGCTAGTGCTGTTATTATCATACACCCCCAGATACAACGTGCATACTGTGGCGTGCCAGGGACGCGGTTTCTGAACGTGTGCCCAGAGACGATGTGGCGGTGTGAGCGAGGCCCTTGTCTGCATGTAGCGGTTGTTAGCGTGACAGGAAACCTATACACCTGTTTCGCACACAAGGCAGGGCCACGCACGCATGGACTTGTAGGCAGAGAACAATGCTGTGCATTGTTGTAGAAGCACCTGGGCCATCCCCGGGGATAACTCAGCGCTTGTCAGAGGCTTCGAGACACACAAAGCTGAGCGCAGAGCCCTGGGCACAGCGTATCATCTCTCCTTAACACGCAAGGTGTCAATCAAGACCCTGCAGCCTGTTTACATGTAACGTCACGTGGGAATGCGTGGCGCACACCAAGGAAGAAGACCTGAAATCCTGGATAGCCGGCATAGCAGGGCAGGACGGCAGCAGTATTGTGCAGAGATTGCAGGGTTTTTTGAAGCTTAAATAGGAATCCGATTCCAGTGCCATGATTTTTTCCATGGCCACTTTTCTTTTGCGCCAGTTTTGAAAAATCTCCCCCTTTACTTGTTAACCATTTTAAAAATATTGCAACTTGACGTCAGTGAATCTGACCATTCTTTATAGGTTACAGAAGCTGAAAACTGTATAGATGCTTCATAGCTGAGGGTTTGTTACACTTGCATTCAGCCTAGACAATAATCAGGGTGTGTGAACAGGAATGTCGCTATTCACTGACAGCAAGTAGCAGTGTGACGGAGATTGAAACAGCCACAAAGCTTAGCTCCCATTAAGAAAATACATTAACTCCTTGTGGTATTCATACAATGTGGCTGAAAACTAGGAAGCTGACCCCTGAAGACGCCGCCCGTGATGTTTTAATGTGAATGTTATTATGTTCCATGAATACTGTGAAGTATTCCTGTGTATTAAGAAGATAGAAAGTTGGGGTGTTATTTAGATAAGATATAGCAGAGGTAGAAGTGTTATCAGGACAAAGTGAAACAAGTGGGCCCGGGCCCAGTTGCAAATTACCTGGAGAAGGGGCCGTAGCTGGTCTAGTGATTCACAGTATTGTCCGACACCTGGACCTGAAGCATGGGTAGGCTTTATTCCGGAAGCTACTATCAGAGACATGGTGTATGTGAATGAGGTCTTCGTCTGTCAAGACCCTACCCTGACTTAGGGACACTGAGTCAGCTTCAATAAAGAAGATGGACTTGGGGTTGTATGTGGTTGCAGTACGCTGCCCTAGCCCGGAGACCTGGACCCTCTGGTGGCTGCGTGTCCTCCAGAAGCAGCTCCTGCAGCCAGGGCAATGGCGGTACCATGCCTAACCCTGAGAGCCAGCACAGATACGGCCAGCATCACCACAGCCTCTACCATTGATCTCCAAAGTGGGAACGTGTCTGGGAGGCCAGGTATCCCGGCCATAGTACATGTGGCTCAGGAGGCCCACTTCGCAGTATATGTGAAAGTAGCTGATTTGAAGAATCCATGGATGTGAGTGGCCACCAGAGATTATGTGTGCCATACCACTGCTCTTTGCCAATTGTACTTGTTGCACGAAGTGTGTGTGTGCCAGGAGCTGTTCCGTGTTCCTGAGGGCGGTGGTCAGGAGGTCGGAGCAGGAGCGACTCTAGCTCGCCAGGGATGTGACCAAAAGTTTTTCCACTCCCGGTTTTGTTTGCGCCTGTTGTGCTCCCCTCTGCTGGAATGCAGGATTGTGGACAGTGAGAGGGTTCACACCCTTCGCCCAGCACATTGTGATATGGACTGCCCCTTTGCCTAATGGACTTCCCCTTTGTCCCATGGACTACCCCTTTCTGTTCCTTGGAGTCTGCCTCCACCCCATGCCATTTCTTCAGCAAGTGGTGTGTCACAGGACCGTCATCCACAAAAGGGGGAGGGGAGCTAAAGGGCTTGTCGGGCCCTACTGCAAAGTTTTATGAAGAAACTTGAGGACCCAAGGACTTATTGGCCCCTAGAACTGTGCCCGGGGGAAGGACTCATTTATAGATTGACCACAGTAAGGACGTTTTTGCCGACAGAGGCCCTTTTTCAAGGCATCAAAATTACATAATTTTTATGGCTTGAAAAAGGCCCGCTGTCAACTGAAACATCGTAGAATTAGAAGGTAGAAGCGTTATCAGGAAAATGTTGCTGATTAGGATGCTGGTCTGGCTAACTGAGCCGTAGACTAGGGCAGGGACACCAGGGGTTAAGGAAAGAATTAGCCCTTAGGTTGAGTTTTAGAGGATTAAGTCACTGAGATAGGAAAAGGAAGGTGAGGGAAAATGGCTGTCTAGAGAGAAGGTGGTGTGGAGTGCTGGGTTGGACTGATCCCTTGCAGGAAGGTTCCCGCTGGGCAATGGAGCTGCTGGATGTAGGGGTATGCGAAACCCTGACAGTAGAGGAAGCACAGCCTGAGAAACTGGAAGGGAACAGTTAGCGCTATACCACTCTGCAGATAGAGAAATACAGCCAAAGAAGAAGAAGAGTGCAGGTGAAAGAACAGATGACTGTATGTTCTCTAACCTGTGAAGAAACTGTCTACATTCTTGGGACGAACCCTTAAAGATGAAAAGGGACCAAAGCACTGCAACCAGTAAGTGATCGCAGCCCACACATTCACTGGGCCTACAAGCTGCCAGAAACAGACCAAGGGGCTGCACACGGGCACTAGCCAGACCACGACTACAGCACCCTCTGCCACCCTGTTAAAATTGCACTACCCATTTGCTTTTTTGTGCAATTTTCCATTGGAACGATTATAGGAGATTTTTCACAATTGGCTTACTAGAGCAAAAGAAAAAATATGGAAAAATCTATTCGTTTTATTACACATTGTCTCTTCAGTGAGGATGTAGATGAACTATAATGCCAACTATTGGAGGTAGCAATCCTAAAATTTAAAAGCGACCCTTTAACAAGCCTTGTCATATGACTTAGGATTTATGCCAGATCAGAACATCAATTTGCAGACACGGTGTTTCAAGATTGTTGTCCCTTGACAGTGCAAAGTATGAGATCTGACTTGGATGTATCAGAGGCTAAAGGCCGCTTTACACGCTGTGATATCGTGACAGATATCGATAGCATGCGTACCCACCCCCATCGGTTGTGCGACACGGGCAAATCGCTGCCCGTGGCGCACAACATCGCGTGGACCCGTCACACTACTTATCTGCCTAGCAACGTCGCTGTGACCGGCGAACCGCCTCCTTTCTAAGGGGGTGGTTCGTTCAGCATCACAGCAACTTCACAGCAGCGTCACTGAACCGCCGCCCAATAGAAGCGGAGGCGCGGAGATGAGCGGGACGAACATCCTGCCCACCTCCTTCCTTCCTCACTCGGGCGGACGCAGGTAAGGTGAGGTTCCTCGTTCCTGCGGTGTCACACATAGCGATGTGTGCTGCCGCAGCAACGAGGAATTACATCACTAGCTGCAACAGCAGCGATAATCGAGAATAGGGGGGCATGTCACCGATGAGCGATTTTGAACGTTTTTGCGACGATTCTAAATCGCTCATAGGTGTCACACGCAACGACATCGCTAAAGCAGCTGGATGTGCGTCACAAATTCCGTGACCCCAACGAGATCGCTTGAGCGATGTCGCAGAGTGTAAAGCGGCCTTAAGACTGGGTTTTATTAGACACTGTGAAGGGGCCAAACTGTAGTGATATGACTCCCTGCACCGACAGGGAAATTGATGTAGCCATGGCAACCAGAAACAAAAACATCCAAACATTCCGCAGCCTCCACATGGTCAGTATTTGGTCAGTTTTTTACCTCAGCATTTGTAAGCCAAAACCAGGAGTGGGTGAATAATGCAGAAGAGGTGCCCATGGCTTACAAATACTGATGTAAAAAAACTGACCAAATACTGAAGAGCTGCGCCTATCAGTCACATAATGTACATGATGTGGACACAAGTACTAGGACAATATACATTACACTACAGGAGTTTTTCCCATTCTATATCTATGGACATTAATATGGAGTTGGCCCCTCTGCAGATATAACAGCTCCTGCTCTTCTGGAAAGGATTTCTACTAGATTTTGGAGGCGTCTGGGGCAAGTTTTGCCCCTTCATCCAGAAAATCATCTGTGAGGTCTGACCCTGATGTTGGGAAGGAGGCCAGACTCACAATGTCCAATCTAGTTCATCCCAAATGTGTTGGATGGGGTTGGGGTCCGGGATATGTATGGTCTGTCAGGTTCTTCCACCAAACTCCGCCAACCATGTCTTTATGAAGCTTGTGTAATGGCCACTTATGGGGAACAGAAAGAGGCCTTCTTCAAACTGCTCCCATTGGAATTTACAATTGTCCGCAATGTCTTGTACTGAAGTGTTAAGATTTCCCTTCGCTGCAACTGGGGAGCCAAGGCCGATTCCTGAAAAACAAGCCCGTAGTATTATCCTCCTTCACCAAACTGTATAGCGAGCACAATACAGTCAGGTGTGTAACATTCTCCATTCACCAAATTCAGATTCCACCATCAGACGCTAGATAGAAGTATGAAACGTCACTGCACAGAACACGTTTCCTCAAGAGTTCAGTTGTGGTGGCTTTGCACCACTCCATCCGACACTCAGCATTGTGCTTGGTGATGCATTTTCAGCCATGTAAACTCATGCCATGAAGCTTCTAGAGGGAGAGGGGGAAAGTTTTGTGCTGATGGTGATGCCAGGGGAAGTTGGTGACTTTTCAGCCCTCTGCGCCTGAGAACTTGGCCCCCGTTCCACTCTACTTTGTGGCTGAGTTTCTGCTGTTCCTTCTGTAGTGCCCCACGGTGCAGGTGCATTTAACCTACTCGTCACCGGGCCGTCGTCTGTCGTTGTCACGGGCGACCTAGCCTGCTTCCGCTGCCCCGAGGCATACAGAAGATGATTAGGGAGGACGTTGGGGGGAGTAGTGAGGTGAATGTCGTGACGCCACCTGTGGTATGCGGCCAGGGAATCGGCCACCCCTGCTGTCGCTGTCCTCGGGGGCGGATGGTGGTAGCAGCTATGGATGGTATCGCTCCCCACAGGTGGAGCGGGCCCCAGGGAGGATGATGAGGGGAGTAGTAATGGCGGCATGGAGCGGCAGTATCGGTAATAAAGAGTCTATGGCTGCGGTTCCAGTTTGTTTACTCACTTTTGTGATGTGCCGCTCAACCAGATAATACCGGTCACTTGCTCCAATATCTCCGTCGAACCCGAATCCCTTTAAAGATCAGTCCGGTTTGGTGTTCAGTGGGTTCCCTCCTTATAGCGCCTGTCTGTGGATCCCCTGGCTTGAAGCTACATGAGGACCTGGGTTTTCACGAGTAGTACTCTTGTCCCTATGTGCAGGTGCCGCGGTTCCGATATGGGGTCCAGCTTGAAGCGAGGCCCCGGATCCTCTCTGGCACTGTGCTGTCGGGCGCTGTGTGGTCAGGGAAGCTTGAAACTTTCCCCATGTAGGCAGATTCTGGAAAACCAACGTGAAGTATGATCTTCCTGAGGGTCCTGCCGCCCTTTGTGGCGCCGATTCAGAGGGAAGCAGATGCACTCTCCCCACGGCAATCGTATGGACTCTTCCTCCTTCCCACCGGAGTACCTGTGAGGCACGTCTGCTCTGTTGCTCTCCTGCTAGAGAACTCTCTAACTGTTGTGTTGGCTCTTGACTCCCCCTGCTGGCTGCTCCTCCTCCCTCCCAGGTCCTAAGCTAGTGGCACTGGGGCCCCTATTGAGTGCATCCTGTAAATACCACTCTGTCGGCGACCCCTTTATTACCCGACCCTAGCCCAGTCCTCAGTGGGAACAGGGCAACCTAGTGTGTATTTGAGTGTTTAAGTGGTTAACCGAGACTGACCTCCTCAAGAACAGGGTTTAGCATTACACCCAATTTTGGGTGCAATACTCTGTGGCGACTGAAGCCTCAGGGGCGCCACACTTCCACTTGTCAATAATATCACTCACAGCTGGTGGGAAAGATTTAGGGGGAAAGATATGTTAAGAACAGACTTGTTACCCTGGTGACTCTTATTACAAGATTCGTTGGCATCAGTGAGCTCTTTACCAGCCGTTCTGTCACATTAGTAAAGGCAGACGGCAGGTGAGGGGCCAAATGTTATACACGGGGGGGCAAGTGGCCTGATATTATACACCGGGGGCGAGGGGCCGGATGTTATACACTCGGACAAGGGGCCAGATGTTATACACAGGGGGGCGAGGGGCTGGATGTTATACACTCGGGCAAGGGGCCAGATGTTATACACAGGGGGTGAAGGGCCAGATGTTATACACCAGGGGTGAGGGGACGGATGTTATACACAGGGTGCCAGGCATCGGAAGTTATGAACTGGATGTTATACATTGGGGAGGGGCCGGATGTTATATACCGGGACGAAGAGCTGTATGTTATACACAGGAGGCAAGGGGCTGGAAGTTATACACCAGAGGCGAGGGGCCGGATGTTATACACTGGGGGCAAATGGCCGGTAGTATACACCGGGGGAGAGGGGCCGAATGTTATACACGAGGGCCGAGGGGCTGGATGCTTTCCCCTGGAGCAAGGGGCCGGATGTTATATACAGAGGCAATAGGCTTGGATGATAAACCCAAATTCATATGTCCCAACACTTTTGTCCATGTGAAATAAAGTAGTGATAATGGCCTATAAGACAGCAATAGATCATATAAACCTTTTGGCTTTGCTATCCTGTAGTAAAGTGTAGGCTATCATAGCATGCTGGAAGATATAGTTTTGCAATAGCTTGAGAGCCACTGGTTTTAGAGCACACATAAAGGTAACAGGGCTGTAATGTGTCGGCTGTGTACACTGAATCAGGCCCCCAGAGATGCAATTATTTTGCTCTGCAGTTGTGCAGAACAATAGGAACGTATAGAAAGTTTAGAGAATGTCAGTTGTATTGGATGACAAGTCTCTTGGGTCTATAGAAAGTGACAAGTGACATGGAGACAATATCTGGGGTTAAGCGCTGCACATTTCTTAAGTGGTTAAGTAGGAAAAGCGACAAAGTGCAGAATTACCAAAGTGCAGCACAGTCCATCACCCGGGCTGTGACTTATGTGTTTATGTGCGACAATATTTAACTGAATAATCTCTAGTTCTAATTCTACTGAACACAAGAGCTGGTATTTGTGTGTGTCATTGAATTACATGGGGCGCAGAGGTGCCATCCATCCGTGTGCCACAAAAGCTCCAATAAAAAAATATGCATAGGATCCAGGGCTTCAAGTGACACCTCTATGCTAATGAGGGGGTCTTGCCAGCATTTTCTGTAAAATCTTGCACTATATAGAATATGTATCTGATCCAGAAAAAATCTTTACAAAAAATAGAACTTCTCCAATTTTCAGAAAATTTGTAAATCTGATAGTAAACGATATATATTAACTGATTTTCACACACAAAAATATATTTCTTTTTTTCTTATAGTGACACCTATTTCCCATAAGTCCCCTCTGTATATCCTTATACACTGTATATCCTTACAGACCTTTATATTCTGTCTTCACGGTTTTGTTTTGGGTTTTTTTTGTTGAGTTTTAGGAGCAGAAACTCTCCAGCTTGCCAATCAAAACACATGGTGTTTGGACAGTTTCTGAGCAAAAAAAAAAATCAGTGTGAACACCCCCTTAAAGGGAATCTGTCACAAGGTTTTTGCCACCTAATCTGAGAGCAGCATAATGTAGGGGTAGAGACCCTGATTCTAGCGATGTGTCACTTACTGGGCTGCTTCATTTAGTTTTGATAAAATCACTGTTTAATCAGCATTAGATTATGATTACAGGACTACTTGGCATGCTGCCAAGTACTCCAGCATATTCATCAGCTCTGTATAACTGCTAGATCTGCAGCAGAGAAAACATTGATTTTCTCAAAATGAGAGCAAACAGCTCAGTAAGTGACATCGCTGGAAACAGGGTCTCTGTCTCTACATTATGCTGCTCTCAGATGGGGGCGTAAACACCTAGCGATAGAGTCGCTTTAAGTTATAGTAACATGAAGTAACTCCACATAAAAAAACCTCTGACTTGTATTTGCTCTAGAATCTGCTACAAATCTGCCAAGCATTAGCATTATTCTGCGTGCCATTATTCACTTTGGTTTGCGAGCAGAATCCGCACAGAAACAACTTTTGACCACAAGTGACATGTTGGTAGCTTCCAAAGCTGTCCCACGGAATAATCATGGCTGTATGGACGGCAACACATTTCTCCTCAGCCTTTGGCGAGGGCTACACAGGCTACACGGTGATGTGTCTCACAACCGGAACTCTCAGAAAGGTTGCACGGCTTGTCTGTGACTTGCTGTTGCATGATTATTTTAGAGCCCCGATTT
This sequence comes from Anomaloglossus baeobatrachus, assembly GCF_048569485.1. Lineage (NCBI taxonomy): Eukaryota > Metazoa > Chordata > Amphibia > Anura > Aromobatidae > Anomaloglossus > Anomaloglossus baeobatrachus. The sequence goes on from NC_134357.1 coordinate 484,141,954, forward strand.
TGCTCAAGTTGAAGCCAAGTCACATATCGTGTGCGACTCGCGTTGCAGTCCATGGCAAGTGTGTCGAATGTGACTAACGACCAGCAACATTAAATCCAACACATTTCTCCTCAGCCTTTGGCAAGGGCTACATAGAGGTGTGTCTCGCAACAGCAACTCTCAGAAAAGTTGCGCAGCTTGTCTGTGACTTGCTGACGCACAACTATTTTAGAGGTCTGATTTTGCTCAAGTTGAAGACAAGTCACATGTCGTGTGCAATTCATGTTGCAATCCATGGCAAGTGTGTTGAATGTGACTTACGATTGTGACGCCCCTGATCTTATCAGGGTGTCACAAGGAACTGCACCCCTTTTCCTTATGGTGCAGTACTCACCCTCCATGGTTCTGGGACCCTAACTATTGGTATTGCTTCCATCAGCATTAAAATCATAGTGACACCTCACACCACACCCTGTCAGGCACACCAGTGGCTGGTCTAGCTGGAAAAGGGCCACCCGCCTAGGGGTCAGGCAGACTGGTGGGAGGAGCATAGTCAGTTGAGTAGTAGCCCTCAGAGAGTGAGGAGCTGGGGGAGTTGTAGCTCCACGGGAGACTTTGGTTAGGTCGCGGACAGTGGTCTGGGACTGGAGGAGTCGGAGACCCGGTCGCAGGGTATTGGAGAAAGGTTGGCGCAGCCCTCCTTATACTGAGGCTGAACAACCAATTGCTTCCCACTTTGCTGTGTATTTAATCTGGGACCCAGCTGACCAGTTGTTACCATTCACATTGGAGTTTTGATAGACACGTCAGGTATATATAATGGTTTTAACTTTAGTTGGTTAGGGACCGTCCCAGATGGGTCCATCTTGACGAGGTGGGATGGCTTCTTACCTTTTTGCAAAAATGTATATACTAAGTACCCTGTTATTAAGCACTTGCATTTTATTCATTATTATTCAGGGTATTTTTTTCAAACAATTTTTCTCTTTGTTTTTTTCCTATTGGAGAAAGGTGCCCAGACTTAGTTTTGGAGAACGGTCGGCACCGGAAAATCTAGTAACCGGACCGATACCTAGTACAGCGGGGTACTGGACCCTAGATTAGGGAGTAGCTTCACGCAACCTGATAATTAACCTGTGGAGGATAGTCTCTTTATGAACTTTCCCCAAGAGCTCAGAGATCGAAGACACCAACACAACAAGGGGGATAGGGCTTTCCAGCTTATGTGGCCCACCGAAATCCCAAGTGTCAGCCATTGACAGCACAGCTCCTCTATTTAACCATAGGGAGTGGGACCCTGACAGCTTCAGGCCGAGGGGTCACTCAGAAACGTCTAAACACAGTGCATGGAGGCAAGTCCAGAACCATCAGCAATACCAACGGGGTCGGATTCCCGTACGAGCTCCCCAGAGTGGCAGCGGCACCTAGGCACTTGGTTTACTTCTGTGTCAGAGTCTACTTAATGGTCGCACCAACATCCACACGGCCTGAGTACGCTGCTCCCCTCCTCCTGCGTCCTGCCTGCCGCATAGCCTGCACCACGCTTCCCTACACCTCCACCAGTCAGTTGAGTAGTAGCCCTCAGAGAGTGAGGAGCTGGGGAAGTTGTAGTGTACCGCCCCGCGCTCGCCCACAGCTGCCGAGCCACTCGGATCCGTGCTCGTCGGTGGGTGGCTCGAGCTCTCCACGGACCCGGGGGTCACGTCCCTCTGAAAGGGGGTTGGCGCTACACGTAGGGATTTCGGTGGGGAGGTCCACGGCCGGAGCCGTGGTGGTTTGTAGGGGGTTTAAGTTTGTGACGCCACCCACGGGTTGTGGTGAATGGATGGACACCACCGCTGCCATTGACTAGGCTCCCGGGGACGGTGTTGCGCAGCTTGGTGTTGACCCCCTCTGTGGGTAGGGGGATGATGGTCCCGGGGGCCTGAGCGAAGCGCTGAGGCGGGGGGATGGATGCGTGCTGAGGTATCGGTGCGGCGTGGTGCGCGGCTCGAAGGCACTGGTGTACTCACTATAATAAACACTGCTAAACCAAACAAGATGGTGAACGGTGCCCACAGCCGGCTGCAGTTTTCAGCCGGGTGCAGGGTTTCACACCTGTTTGTCTCTCAGAGGCCCCACGTCCAGGGGACCCCTGACCTGGAGGATCGCCACCGGTTGCCGTGGTGACAGGGCCTCGGCCATCTCTTTCCCTCCAGTCTGCCTCTCCGGAGGTCGTGAAACGGGAAAGGCCGGTGAAGGGATTATTTACAAACCCAAAAGTTTTTGGGTGGTCTGCAAGTTCTCGGCCTTGTCTCTTTAAAACGGGCAAAACAACGTCCCAACGAGGACGGGCAGTAGGGTCCCAACAGGGACTGTGTTCAACTTGGCAGCCGGGATCCGCTGACTTTAACTTTCATCTTCTTCGGCTCTGGGGCGAGGGATTTCATCCTCTGAGGCAGACTCTATCTCACCCTCATAAAGCTCCAGCACACAGCAAGCATGGCGGGAGAGGGCTATCCGGTACCAGTTCCCGCCACACCGCGGGATATACGTGGCCTCCATGTCGACGACCCCAGGGGCCTCATCTTCCGAGACTGGCTCTGTGTCGGCCCCTGAGTCACTATCATCTAACTCCAGGCGGCTAGTGGCGGGGTCTCGTGGATCGGGTCCCATCTTCATCTTGGCCGGGGCTAACGCCCTCTCGGCGGCAGGCGAGTCGCCACCAGCTGTCGCACGGGGGGTCGCTGCCGGTTCTTCCAAGTCTGCCGCCCCTTCAGCCCATGCGGGGGCTACATCTTCCTGCAGTCCGACAGTCTCTCCAGCGTCTGGGCCCTCGCGGGGCAGCACTGCGGACTCCGCTACAGAGACCGGTGGCAGCAGGCTGAGCGGGGAAGCAGCAGCGACCGACACGGGCGATGGGGGAGGCCATATGGGGGCCGGGGGCAGGCATGGTCCCTCAGCCGCAGCGGCCGGGTCCCTCAGGGACATAGAGGCGTGGGTCACCTACCAGCTCCTCTAAAATGGTCTCCACTCCATGCGCCCACGGCCAGCTCCTCCATCTCAGCTGTCCATTGCTCCAACAAGAGACGCACTTGAGCCCGATTGTGGCAGCACAGCAATGTCATCTGAGTCTTCAGCCACGCCGCTGTCCCTGGCGCGGGCTCCGGGAATTCTGGCTTGCCAGACGGGGCAGACATGTTACGGCTTGCACGTCCAGATACCAGACAGGTGGTAGCGTTCTGGAGTCCCTGCCCTTTATCCCCTCAGTCACATGAGGCAGGATCTTCACCCGCCCCCCCTTGGTCTTTTCGGGGCGCTTGCCTTATGCACCGCTCTGCTCTCTGGGGGCGGGGCTTTACTTTCGCGCCCTTTTGCTTGGAGAAGACGGCTTGGGCAGGAAACTTCGCGCCACAGGAAGGTGACAAGATGGCGGACTCTGCAATTTATCAACGGGGAATCCGCTGACGATAACTTCAAGGCGCACTTCCACAGGTAAGTGGATAGGTTCAATCCTGTTCGTGACGCCAGAAAAGTCGATGTGTACCGCTCCGCGCTCGGCCACAGCTGCCGAGTCGCTCGGATCTATGCTCGTCAGTGGGTGGCTCGAGCTCTCCACGGACCCGGGGGTCACGTCGCTCTAAAAGGGGGTTGGCGCTACACGTAGGGACTTCGGTGGGGAGGTCCACGGCCGGAGCCGAGGTGGTTTATAGGGGGTTTAAGTTCGTGACGCCACCCATGGGTTGTGGTGAATGGATGGACACTTCCGCTGCCGTTGACTAGGCTCCCGGGGACGGTGTTGCGCAGCTTGGTGTTGACCCCCTCCGTGGGTAGGGGGATGATGGTCCCGGGGGCCCGAGGGAGGTGCTGAGGCGAGGGGATAGATGCGTGCTGGGGTGTCGGTGCGGTGCAGCGCGGTGCGCGGCCAGAAGGCACTGGTGTACTCACTATGATAAACACGCTGGAGTCTCTGGTAAACCAAACAAGATAGTGAACGGTGCCCGCAGCCAGCTGCAGTTTTCCCCTTAACAGGTTGGTGGTTTCCGCCTTTCTCCTGCACCTCTCTTGTGTAAAAGTCACGACTTCTATGCCTGAGCAACGGTAGTCCGCTCCCCGGCTTGTTATGTGTCGGGAAAGCACGCTTTGCCCGCAGACGCTGGCCCCTCGGGTCTCTATGCCTGGGCGGTGGCTTTACCCCTATGGTTGGGCTGTTGTCTTCAGTCGGGTCTTATGTGGGACAGGTTCTAAAGTCCAGTCCTCAATCAGTTGATTTGACTCAGCCCGGTTGTTTCTGGGCCTCGTACTGGGTCTGAGTACCCCTTCTGGTGCTCTGGTTTCCAATTGGTTCCCCGGTTCGGTACCGGCGGGCCACCGCCCGTCCCCGGTCCCTACGGTTCCACCGGCTGTAATCCCAGCTCCTGCAGACAGCCACCACCGTCTGCCTCCTTGCCAGAGGTGACTGGGCTCCAACCCAGACACCTGTGTAGACTATGGCAGACCTAAGCACAGGTCTGCCCTTGAACTTGACTTCACTTCACTCCACTGTCAAAGCTAATCTGTTTTCCCGCCTCCGGGCCTGTGAACTCCTTAGTGGGCGGAGCCAACCACCTGGCTCCGCCCCCCTGGTGTGAACATCAAACCCGGAGGGTGGTGACAAGGGTTTTGTAGTTTGGCTGCTGTCACCTTACTAAGGGGAGGGGGTTGTGTGTGCATGGGACTACCTGGGACGACCTGGCTAGTCCAGGGCGTCACAGTAACTCCCCAGGAGACTTTGGTTAGGTCGCGGACAGTGGTCTGGGACTGGAGGAGTCAGAGACCCGGTCGCAGGGTATTGGAGAAAGGTTGTCGCAGCCCTCCTTATACTGAGGCTGAACAACCAATTGCTTCCCACTTTGCTGTGTATTTAATCTGGGACCCGGCTCACCACTTGTTACCATTCACATTGGAGTTTTGATAGACACACATCAGGTATATATAATGGTTTTAACTTTAGTTGGTTAGGGACTGTCCCAGATGGGTACACCTTGACGAGGTGGGATGGCTTCTTATCTTTTTGCAAAAAACGTGGAGGGAACGTCATCTGGCTGCCCCACTCCATCTCCCCCGGGTACTCCCATCGGCAGCGGCGGTACTCCCCTTACTGCGAACCACGGGTGGCGTCACGAACACTAATCCCCTGTAAATAGTCCCCTTTTATTTTCGAGTGGCCGCAAGTCCCCGGGTCCGGAGACCCTCGAGCCATGGCAACCCCGGATCCGAGCAGTCAGCAACAGAAAATCCAACACATTTCTCCTCAGCCTTTGGCGAGGGCTACACAGCGACGTATCTCACAACAGCAACTCTCAGAAAAGTTGCGCAGCTTGTCTGTCACTTGCTGATGCATGACTATTTTACAGCTCCAATTTTGCTCAAGTTGCAGACAAGTCACACGTCCTGTGCAACTCGAGTTGCAGTCCATGGCAAGTGTGTCCAGTGTGACTTGCGACCAGTGACAGAAAATCCAACACATTTGGAAACATTTGCATGCAATGCGACAGCATAGGAAAAATGTATCCTTTTAACTGAATAAATGGATTATAATTATTAGAAGACGCGCGATTAATAAAATAGATGGAGAGGCCAGTGTTGTGTCTTTGGATGATGTGCTTCGTTTCGCACAGCAGGGCTAGTTCCGGCTTGAAGTAATTCAGGTGTACGGACGTGAGCCAACAGTTTTCCCAGACCCGTTCTTTCCTGGATATTACAAGAATAGCAGCATTGTTCCTGTGCGTGCAGAGCTCCTGCTTGGCTTTTGGGTTCCGCCCTTGCTCACAAACCGCAATTACACCCAGCTGCACCTTGTCCCTTCTGTCTGCCTTGCTCTCTTTTGGCATCAGGTAAATATAGGCATCTGCACGCGATCCCCGGGGAAAGTGAGGGAGGGAATTCAGGTTTCCACATTACTGTAACATCCTCCCCCTCTGCCTACCTCCCTCTACATGTGTTCTCTAAGAGAAAGGGAAAGGCAAAAAAGAAAGAGCATTCCACTGAACTGACTCAGCACTTGTGTGGAAGCACAGGGAATATTAACCCAGTGTCTGCTGTGCTTTCCGATGCTAAAACAACCCATATGAAACTATACTCAATTCAGTTCCATACTTTGCCCTTGGTCCACACATTATATATCACACCATTGGGTTAAGGTATTATTCACATTGGGATCCTGTAGTAGAGGTGCAGCACGAGAGAAGTTTTCCACAGCCATAACACCAGGTATAGTCCAGTGGTTAGCACTGCAGCCATGCAATACAGGCCAATTGGTATTGAACAGCACCATTTTGTTAATGGCAGCCCTGTAATCTACAGCGCATCCTTCATGTATTCTATCTTCCTAGTTAAAGGGAATCTGTCAGCAGGTTTTTGCTATCTCATCTGAGAGCAGCATGATGTAGGCAAAGAGATGGGTTCTAACACAATCAGAATTTTTAGAATTAGCCATGCTGAGAAAGCTGTCCCCACCCACACCAGTCTCTCTATAGAGATTGTACATTAACAGGAGGGGGCGTGCCAGACTGCTGTGTGAGTGACACTGTAGTCTGAGCAATGACAAGTCCTTCTTGTTAAACAAACAGAGCAAAAAAACAACAGATTGGACCTTGACAAGACAGGCATTCCTGACTTCTATCTTTGAACCCTTGCAACATGCTGCCTTCAATTACATAGCAAAAACCTGATGACAAATTCCCTTTAAAGGCAACCTGTCATTAGGTTTATGCTGCCCGAACAAAAGAGGGAGCATGAATCCGAGCCTGGCTGTGTGATTACAGACAGCTATGTTATCATATAAAATGCTGTGGTATTTCAGAAACAAAGCACAAGATTGAAATTGCGGAGACTATTCAGGTCTCTCTCTATTGTCCCCAGCCGACTTCTTCCTGTGCCATATTGGTTGATTTTTATGAATTTACGTAGAGACACCTGTCAATTAACTGGAGAGATCAAAGAGGAGCCAGCCGGGGAAGTTATGGACTAGTCGGTTCTCTCCGTATAGTGCATGGCTTTTCTTTGCTGCAGCATTACAGAGATAGGCCTCCTTCACACATGAGTATAAAACACGCATGTGAAAAACCGGTATTGTTCTAAACAGTTTTTCCAGTATGGACAAAAAGTACACACAAAGTACATGTTTGGCACGGACTGTACGTGGATGCCATACGAGTGTTGTATGTGTTTTTCATGGATCCATAAACTTGTATTGGCCCTCTTCATGTGCCCTGCCAGAAAAAAATGGACATTTGAATAGCACCATAGGCTATGGGTAAATGTAGTGAATGAAAAAAAACAAACACTACATGTACCGAAAACATACCTGACTGCAATTGTGCAGCCTGGCTTGGATTCATGCTCCCCGTGGTTAGAGCAGAATGAATCTAGTGACAGTTCACAATTGGGATTTGGATGATTGTATTGCAAATATAAAAATGGCTATTTTGAGTTCATAGATTATGTTAAACTAGAACATACTGTTGATTCAGACAGACAATGTGTTCATTGTGACGAAACCCTGTGATTTATTTAACCGAAATATATCCTGCTGACATCATTCTTGAGGGTTTTTGTGCATTTGCTGTATATATACAGACAATGTGTTCATTGTAATAAAACTTTGTGATTTATTTAACCCAAATATTTTGTTATTTTTGGAAGTCGTGAATTGTGTGGGTTTATTGCCTCATTCTCTAATGTTTGAGTTGCATCTCTAATTCATCAAATCCCAAACGCTGGCTACTGGAGGGCAAAGGAGAACTCGACCTACAACACATTAACTTTAAGGCTTGTGTAATATTTGTGCAAGCCACTATTTAAGATCAGAGAAATATGGCAATGACAGAAGCTTTTTGTGTACCTGATTCCGTGGAACGCCCAGATCAGTGTTGGAACGTCCAGGAGTTCTCTGTCTTTGGCATGCTTCTTTGGCTGATGTTCAAGACAGATGATGTTCAAAACTCCTTGGTGATGTAAGTACTTAAGCTTTGTATGTTGAATATACCAAAGTGTACGCAATATCATACTTATCCTTTAATTTTGTATTTTATATTAACATTTATAATAAAATTACTTAATTGGTTTCTTTAAAGTCGTATCTAAACATTAGTGTTAAAAATGTGGCAAAACAATGATACAGATGTTATAGGGGTGGTCATCTACTGGGACAATCCCCTTCTCAACTGGAAAATCCCCCATATAAATTAAAAACTGCCTAAACTCGCTTCCAGAGCGGCCTTGTGTGCACCGGGTTACCCCGGACTCCACGTGACGTTATTATGCTATACGAGCTCTGTAGACAATCAGCGGTCCCTTCACTCTCACGTCTTTCGGATGAAACTGGAAGAAGTGGGAACTGTTGCTGCTTTCTTCCAGATGCCTGTTACATCCTTGTGTGACATAACATTACGCGAGTCCCGGGAGACCTGGCACTCAAAATGCTGCACCGGAGGCGAGTTTAGGTGTTTTTTTTATTTTGCAGGAGATAATATAGTAAATGAGAAGGGGGTTGTCAGAAGCGGATAATTCCTTTAAAGGGGGTGATAGTTTACTTCAATGGAGACATCCAAACCACTCTATAGATTGGTATCACGAGTGACTAGGGAACACAGTGTAACCTATGTTGGCACTAAGGCTGGGGCCGCTGCGCTTACCCTCACACCCGGAGGTACCCTTGAAGGTAGGGAGGTCTGGGTCCCCATCTCCTGTCCTTGTCCCTGATGGTAAGACCCCACTTGACAACCTACCACCTGGGGGGAAGAAGCAAGAACAGAAGTTAACAACCCCATCAACAAATAAAGACTAAGAGGGATAACGACGACTACTCGTACACACGGCAACCACACACAAAGGAGCCACTAAAAGTGCACAAAGGGAAGCAACATAAAAGGGAGGAAGTAAATAGATTACTGGGTAACTTCCATAACAAGCACACCACGAACTGCTGCAGCCTGCACCAATGCTGCAGCCAAAAGGAACAACAGAGGGAGGGCCTCTTACACCTCCTGGCCAAGCTTCCAAATGAATGAAAATAACTCGCACCCTCTGGTGGTAGTAGAGTGTATATATAGGACCTGGGAGTGGTCCAAACTGGAAGCACCTGACCAGGAGTCAGGAGCTGCTGGAAAGTAAACTGACATTATCCCTCTCCTCCCCAAAGGAAAGGGAATACACTTAAGGCCTCCTTCACATATCTGTGTTTCCGGTACATATGACATCCATTTTCACATGTAGACATGTCCGTTTTCCCCCAATAGCACGGATGTCACACGGCCCGCACACTGATGTGATCCGTGTGACATCAGTGTGACCCGTACCGGAGAAAACACGAGTCTGTGAGAGAAAATGCTTTTCTATACTCACCTGTCTCCACCGCTGATGTCTCCAGCACTGCTGTCACTTGCTTCCGACCCTTTCACATTATGGTCATTGCATATTCACTGCACCTCGGACTGGAAGCAGCAGCACCATGGACAGGTAAGTATAGAAGTTCATGCTGTCAGTGTGTTATGCGGATGTCACACGGATAACACACTGACAGCACACGCTGAACATACACAGACACATGCACACACATATGCATCTACACCATGGACCATGCAAAACGTGTGTTTTGCATGGACGTGTGTAAGAGGCCTAATAAGAAGAGTCTCACAAGGTAAAGTGAGACTCTGACCCATAACATGTCACTAAACTCTACAACAGATTAACAATAGATTTTACACTCATATAATCCATACAAATAAGAAACGTTAGCCCCTGTGGATGCTGCGTATTGGACCAAGCCCTCTATAAAATTTGTGATTTTGCAGATTCTATGCGAAGCCATATTTTATAAACTGAAACATCACACAAAAACCAAAAGGGCCTGCAGAAGTGTGGTAAAAATCCACATCGGGCACTGGATTACAATCCAAATGCAGATACGTCACTACCTGTGTATTTCATTATATGGTCACAGTCCTTTCAACAAACTTTACATAAATCAATAGTACAGAAACTTTGCAATATATCTTATCAGAGAAACTGCTACTTTCTACTCATATTAGTCATTTTTTTGCTCCTCACATGCTTCCTGAACTTATCATTCACTCCGAATACCTGCTGAAATCCTTCCTGCATAATACAAGATGGACTGTCAGCTCATAAGACAGCTGCCTAAAGAAGTGTATGGAAAAGGGAGTAGAGAGAGGCACAGAAACAGGTGATCTGCAGCTTCTCAGTTTGTGTTTTACATCACTTCAGAGCTGGAATCACAGCAATACTGCTCAGTGCTATTGTTTAATGTTCTCCATGCTGCTGCTCAATCTAAACATGTGCTATACAAAGACAGAGGAGCAGGAATTCCTCATGTTTGTGTGTTCTGTGTATTGGAAACATTAGAGCAGCTAGTCACCCTGCACTAGCTTAAGGCCCCTTTACACACTACATCGCTAGCGATATCGCTGTAACGTCACTGGTTTTGTGATGTAATAGCGACCCCCCCAGCAACATTGCAGTGTGTGACACGCATCAGTGACCTGGCCCCCACTGTGACGTCGCTGATCGCTACAAATCGTTCAGGAACATTTTTTGGTCCTTTGTTTCCCGCTGCGCAGCATGCATCGGTGTGTTTGACACCGTTACAACAACATCGTAAGCGACTTAGAACCCAGCCCATAGGCGTGCTATAGCGTTCCCTTTCCCGCCCCTTACCTCCGATTGGTGGTCGCTGTTGAATTCTGATTGGGCAGCTTTCACTGAAAAGAAGGCAACTTTAGCGCTTCCGTCCTTTGTTTCAAAGCTACCTTGTTCCTGAGCGTGCTGGTTTGCGGATCATTAGAGAGTTCTCCAGTCTGCAATACTATAAAGCCTAGATGGTAAGCATCATTTGATTGAAGCTGTATTGATTCTGTATAGATAAACCAGTGTGGAGTCGCCGCACAGAGAACTTTACAAAGATCCGCTAAGCAACAGGAGCTGAGGAACAAAGGATATACAATCACTACTATTGCCAATCTTTCCAAGCTCGGGGTCGCTAATAAGAACGCACTAGCGATCACCAATCAGAGCTGATGGGGGAGTGTAAAAAGGACACCTAGGTGCGTCAAACACCATGCCCTTAACATAGGTGTGAGTCGTCAAATAGCTGCTGTGTAACACGTCCCCAACGACCAGCGAGGTCGTTCTGCAGGTCCGTATCGCTGCTGCGTCGTTGGCCAGATCTGCCTGTTTGACAGCTCACCAGCGACTGTTTAGAAACTTTCCAGCGATCCCGGCCAGGTCAGGATCGCTGGTGGGATCGCTAGAAAGTCTCAGTGTGTAAAGGGGCCTTAAGAGAAAACTGAAAATTATAAATAGAGCCCACAGGGGATAAAACTGGGGATAAATACAGGATAGAAGTTATATAATAGCTAGAAATAGTGTTATTCCACATGTATACACACAATGGCTTATTCTAAATGTCATTTGAATTGACAAGTATTTTTTAGGTCTTCAATTTCCCATGATACAAATTTTATACATTCTCATCCAGATATTGGCTTCAGTGAAGACCATTCTGATGCTCAGGTGATGGCCCCTTAACTAATTACCAGACACAGCTCCATACTGGTAAACTGGCGCCAACCATTAGAGTTCTGGTGAACGAGAGCAGACAGTGTGTGATACTGCACTGCCGTTAGAAGAAACAATCAATGCGGTAATGGACATTCTGGTTTATTCAGTCTACGCGTTTCGAAATCTCCGACTTCTTAATCAGGACAATAGCCACATCGCATAGCAATCAACCTAAACCCTTTCTCCCAGATAAGACCCACTGCGCCGATTCTTTTCAGCTCTCAACCCTATAGGGTACTTTACACGCTGCGACATCGGTATCGATATCGCTAGCAAGTGTACCCGCCCCCGTCGGTTGTGCGTCACGGGCAAATCGCTGCCCGTGGCGCACAACATCGCTTACACTCGTCACACGGACTTACCTTCCCTGCGACGTTGCTCTGGCCGGCAAACTGCCTCCTTTCTAAGGGGGCGGTTCGTGTGGCGTCACAGCGACGTCACACGGCAGCCATCCAATAGAAGCGGAGGGGCGGAGATGAGCGGGCGGAAGATCCCGCCCACCTCCTTCCTTCTTTTCCGGTCGATGCAGGTAAGGAGATGTTCGTCGTTCCTGCAGTGTCACACACCGCTATGTGTGCTGCCTCAGGAACGACGAACAACATCGTACCTGCAGCAGCAACGATATTATGAAAAGGAGCGATGTGTCAACGAGCAACGATTTTTCACGTTTTTGCGATCGTTGATCGTTGCTCCTTGGTGTCACACGCTGCAATGTCGGTAACGGCGCCGGATGTGCGTCACTAACGACGTGACCCCAACAATATATCGTTAGCGATGTCGCAGCATGTAAAGCACCCTCTACAGCTCATCACAGATTTGTTAAAGGGACTGTCACCAGGTTTTTGCCAGTTAATGTGAGATCAGCATGATGAAGGAAAAGAGATCCTGATTCCAGCGATGTGTCACTTACTGGGCTGCTTAATATAACTTTTATAAAATCCCTGTTTAATTAGCAGTAGATTACCATTAGAGGACTACTTAGTGCGCTGCCAAGTAGTCCACCAGATGCATGAGCTCGTTATAACCCTGCTCTATATTGAAATAACTGCTAGATCTGCAGCAGATAAAACATTGATTTTATCAAAATGACAGCCAACAACTCAGTAAGTGATATATCGCTGGAATCAGGGTCTCTGTCTCTACGTTATGCTGCTTTCAGATGGGGAGCAAAAACCTGGTGACAGATTCCCTTCAAATGAATGGAGCTAAAGTGTAATACCAGGCACAGCCTCTATTAATTAAAAAAAAAAACAGATACCCTTTTAATGAAAATCTCTGGTTTAAAAAAGAACCGGCTGACATGGTAATGAAGACATCAGACGACAGCTTCCTTGACTGCTCTTCTCTAAGGAGATTGGCGTGGTCTGAGTACTTTCTTGCATTCAGCAGACCCCTGGCCAAGATGGCAAAATAACATTGGGGCTAAACGGGAGCGTTAATAGGGGCTGATAAGGGTACATGCACACAATGTCTTTTAAACTCGAGCTAACCAGAAGACTTTTTAGGTGGAACCAGTTTTAGGAAAGAACAGTGTTTTTATAACGTTAAAAAAGATGCTCGCGTCTTCCATCTGTCTTATTGAGCCCCCCACACACTTCTTTATTCCGTTCCGTTGCAACCACTTTGGGTCTTTTGAAACCTGAAGCAGCTAAAAGACAATCAAAAGACTCTTCATTTTGAGCGATTTTCTGGAATGTTTCAAAGTGGTCCCCCCTTAAAAAACATCCTGCGCACATACCCTAATAGATACTATGAAGCTGTCCGTTTGGCTCTGCAAACCCACGGCTGGACCAGGACTTGCAGTTATATTACAGGCAATTAAATCTGCTTGGGGTGGGGGGTATATTTGTGTAGGAATTCGTGTGGTTACAATTGTATCTGATTTAATCAAGGAAAAGCGAAGATAAATCACCATAAGTAAAAGATGGCTGCCATGATAAAATCATCACTTACCTTGTATATGTCTATACCCGGGGTCTCTGTCCTTTCTTCTTTTATGAACCACATTCAGCCCTGAGAGATGGTCATGGGCCCTTTGTGCCCCCTAATATCCTGATTGCCCCCAATAAAGTAATGATTGTTCAAGTGCCCACTCAAAAAGTAATAACGTCCCATTCAAAGTAATAAGGGGTCACTTGGATGATTATTTTAGAAAGTTAAGGGGTCCCTTGGATCATTATTTTAGAAGGAGGCACCAGGGCCTTTATTACATTATAAGGGGGGCACTGATGGGAAAAAAATACTACTTTATAAAATGTCACCAAGTAACATTTTCCCCTTCAGTACCCCCTTATAATGCAGTAAAGTGACCCTTAATAATATAATAATGCAAGTGACTCCCCCCTAACAATTAATACCTTAGTACCCCCAAATATAAATCAAGCCCCCTTAGTGGACCCAAAAAGTAATAATGCCTCCAGTGTGGCCTCAGAGTACCCCCTAACAATAATAGCCCAGGAAAAAAAAGCTACATTTATATATTTGCCGGTCCCCATTGAGCCCAACAGCCAAGTCGTCTTCTTATATTAGCAATAGTGATGAGCACTGTCCAAGACAATGACATCTTATGGTGCCCCGGTGTCCAGGTATGCCGCAGCCGTAAAATGACCACAGACAAACTACAAACCACAGACTGGCGGACCAGGGAGCCCATGATTTATTGGCCCTCAGGTGACTAGTAAGCCTCACAACTGTAGACTATACCATCTGCTCTATACATTCTTGTGATCCACCATTCAAAGGAGGAATAATAACTTATAGTGACATAGGTTGAAAAAAGACCTGGGTCCATCTAGTTTAACCTTCCTCCACTAATAATACATTTTGTCATTAAATAATTTATAACCAACAATGTTGTGTGTAGTAAGGAAATCATCCAGCCCTTTTTTAAAAGATGTTATAGTGTCAGCCATTACTACCTCTTGTGGTAGGGCATTCCACAGTCTGACTGCTCTAACTGTAAAGAGCTCTTTCCTATTTAGCTGCCGGAATCGCTTTTCTTCCACTCGCAGTGAGTGCCCCCTGGTCCCTGGTATGGTCTTTGGCAGGAATAAGTCACGTGCCAGTTCTTTATATTGACCACACATGTATTTGTGCCGCCCCCACGCCTGTAGCAGCCGGCTGCTTAGATCCGGACCCGCTGTGTGGCTCGAGGGATCCTCCAGACCCGGGGGTCACGCGGACACGCCAAATGAAAAGGGGGACGTAGTTGTACAGGCTTGGCCGTATTCAGTTCGTGACGCCACCCACGGTGTGTGGTGAAGTGGGACACCACAGATTCTGTTGCGGGACACCCGGGGAAGATGTAGTGGCAGCTGGATGTTAACCCCTCTGTGGGTAGGGATGGTTGCCCCGGGACCCAGTGTCTCTGTGCAGGGTATGGCGATTGCGTGCCCGGACGTACCATGGGGTGTTTGGTTACTCACAATTAAATGAATCACACGAGTCTTTTGGTAAACCAAGGTGCTGGTGGCTGGCTGTCGCGGCCGGTTGTACTCTGTTCCCCCACCCGGGCTGGTGGTCGCCGTCTTTTCCTCTGCACTAGTTCTGTTGTTTGTTTAGACTTCCCGGTATGGAACACGGGAGTCTTCTCCCGGTTTTCTGTGTGCCTGAGGAGCCGTGCCCGCTGACACTGACCCGTGGGATCTATGGGCCCTCGCGGTTGCCCTATTTCTCTCTGTGGGTGGTTGTCTACTTTTGGAATTTTGGTTGGGACAGGACCTAAAATCCTGCCCTCAATCGGTTGATTACCTAGGCCGTTGGTTACGGTCCTGGCTTCAGGGTCCGAGTACTCCCTCTGTGCACGGTTTCCGGATCGGATCTCTGGTGTCGGTACCGGCGGGCTCCAACCCTGTCCCAGTCTACCTCGGATCTGCCGTCTTCTCGTCACCTGCCGATGGGGACCACCATCTGCCACCTAGCCAAGGTACCAGGGCTCCAGCCCTGGCACCTTCAACTTGAGCTTCTCCTCCGCTGGAGCTACAGCTAGCCCCAGCCTCACTCCTCTCAACTCAAACTCCAATCTCCAACTCGAACTGTTTGTTTTCCCGCCCCGGGCTGTCTAGACCCCTAAGTGGGCGTTCCTTAACCGCCTGGTCCCGCCCACTGGTGTGCCTGTCTTGCCCTCGGGGAGGGGGGGGGGTGACTAGGGTTTCAGGTCGGCTGTATGTAACCCTGTGAGGGAAGGTGTTATGCGGGGGCCTAATGTGTGACTACCTGGTTTTCCCAGGGCGTCACATATTTATACATATAAATGACATCTCCTCTGAGACGTCTTTTTTCTAAGCTAAACAAGTCTATCCTTTCAACCTGTCATCATATGGGAGGCCTTCCATTCCTTGTAGTAGTCTAGTTACCCGCCTTTGAACTGACTAACTTCTGCATGTCCTTTTTAAAATGTGGAGCCCAAAACTGGATCCCATATTCTAGATGTGGCCTTACAAGTAATTTATAGAGGGGTAATAATACGTTGAAATCACTGGATCTTTCTTTTTATACACCCTAAAATCTTGTTTGCTTTAGCAGCTGCTGCCTGACATTGAGTGCTGCTGCTCAGCTTACTTGTAACCAGAATCCCCAAGTCCTTCTCCTGTTCTGTAGTCCTGAGTTTACTTCCATTTCATGTATACGCAGTTATAGGATTACTCCGTCCTAGGTGCATTACTCTACATTTGTCCACATTAAATCTAATTTGTCAAGTATCTGCCCATTCTGACATCTTATCCAGATCGTTTTGTAATATTGTACTATCAAGGTCAGTTTTTAATATCCTAGATAGTTTGGTGTCATCAGCAAAGACTGAGGGGCACTTTGCACACGACATCGCAGCTGCGATGTCGGTGGGCTCAAATCGAAAGTGACGCACATCCGGCGTCGCAGTCGATATTGTGGTGTGTAAATCCTTTTTGATACGATTAAGGAGCGCAAAAACGTCCAAATCGTATCATCGGTGTAGCGTCAGTCATTTCCATAATTTCGGAAGGACCGATGTTACGATGTTGTTCCTCGGTCCTGCGGCAGCACACATCGCTGTGTGTGAAGCCGCCGGAGCGAGGAACATCACCTTACCTGCGTCCTGCGGCTCACGCCGGCCATGTGGAAGGACGGAGGTGGGCGGGATGTTTACGTCATGCTCAGTTCCGCCCCTCCGCTTCTATTGGCTGCCTGCCGTGTGACGTCGCTATGACGCTGCACGAGCCGCCCCCTTAATAAGGAGGCGGTTCGCCAGCCAGAGCGACGTCGCAGGACAGGTAAGTGCATGTGAAGCTGCCGTAGCGATAATGTTCGCTACGGCAGCTATCACTATGATATCGCAGCTGCAACGGGGGCGGGGACTATCGCGCTCGGCATTGCAAGCATCAGCTTGCGATGTCGTAGTGTGTAAAGTGCCCCTGACACTTTACTATCAATCCCATCCACAAGGTCATTATGTAAATCTTAAAACGATCGCTTATTGGCAGTACCTGTCCTGTGCCGCTGACAATCATGCTGTACATGAGCAATCAATTAATAGTTGTTCATTGACAAACAATGCCAAGGATTGCTCCAAGAAAAAGGAGCGGGCACAGATCGAATACCTCTAATTGCCATCAATTTGGGGGCAGAATATCTGCCCAAGTCAAAAGACCTTTATGATGTGTGGTATATTGTCTACGTATGTGCATCTATAGCTCTCTAGCTGGGGTGACACTACAACTCCCAGCATTTCCTGACCACTGTTATTGCAGTATTCGGTGATGTGTGCAGCGTATAGAATAAAGACAATGAAGGCGTCAAACTCTGCAGCTTTTATTTGGTCCCTTACATCACTGGTGTCAGTATCATACTCCAGGCACCCCTGTGAAGTAGAGATGAAGCATTCGAGGATAAGTCATCCAGTTCTTGTACGGTAGACTCTTGTTCACACGACGCAAATAAATATGAGCCTGAATATGTGATCGTGGAGAAGAGAAATGGTTTCCTTCCACTTCCAAGACTGAACTAGAGGATATCATGGAGGAATGTGCAACCCCGGCTCCTTTATGGCCCACCAATAGACCTCCTTGTCGGTCTTCGGGTCCCATGTTGGAGTTCTAGTCTGTTGTCAGTACGGTCCTCATCTAATAATAGTCTGGAAGTTGCAGCCATGTTGGAGACATGAGTTCTTTCTGGTCGCTCGATCTGCTTACCTATGATGTACCTATACTTCTCCGCTGGCGTGGATTAGGACATATGGGTAGAGTGCACATTTGGTAGTACATGTCTCCTATTATGGCTGTGCCTGGGACCATCCCATGTACAACAGCTCGGTCCGGTTGACTGGATGGGCCAAATGTTCTTACACAATTCATCACCAATTATAAAGCATCAAGCAACCCCCAACTAATAATATATTACACCCAGGACATTTGGTCAATCATCGCACCCCAACTTTCATTTCTGCAGAAATCAACTCTGATCTGCGATCGCTCCTCCAATCATCACCGTTCATTTATAAAAAAAAACTACAATTGTTCAAAAAGTGGAAACACGAGGGACACGGCGCCCAGCACCTCCTCTTGTCGTGTCATTAACTCAGACCCACGTCCAAGGACATCATCACTACGAAGCCCAGAATACAGGTCCATGAGGCCAGCTTCCCATTACCCCTGCAATGGAGAGAGAGGCATCGGTTAGTGAGTGTGGCAGCCGGTGTGGCACTGGTCACACCATGTACAACCTCAGTATCACACCATGGATATGCTGACGACAACTGCATGTAAACTGTATGGGGACCAAGCATTGAATCTTTTGCTGTGGCTCCTTAAAGGGATAGTGTCCTCAGAAAATGACCTTATGTTTAAATTTGGTTTTAAGGTCTAAAACACAGGGTCTTCCTTCTATCCATGTATATATATATATATATATATATATATATATATATATATATATATATATATATATATAATAGATAAAGATAACCTAGGGTGCAACCACAATAGCTGATGTCACAGCTCACCTACTCCTCCTCTTGTACAATGATTGATACCACCTCTATAGACAGTAGATAACACATGATCCACAATTCACAATAGGTGATGTCACAGCTCACCTCCTCCTCCTGCATACTGATTGATAACACGTCTATACACAGGATCTACCACTCACAATAGGCGATGTCACAGCTCACCTATCCTCCTGTACAATCAACGATAACACTTCTATAGACAGTAGATAACACAAAATCCACAACAATAAGTGATTTCACAGCTCACCTCTTCCTCCTGTGCAATGACAGATAGCACTTTATATACAGAAAATAACATAGGATTCACCATTCACAAGAGGTGATGTCACAGCTCACCTCTTACTCCTGTATAAAAATTTATAACCTCTCTATACACAGGATCCACCATTCACAATAGATGTCACAGCTCACCTCATCCCCCTCCTGTAAATTGCTTGATAAAACTTCTATATACTGAAGATAACACAGCATCCACCATTCATAATAGGAGATGTCACAGCTCACCTATTCCTCCACTTGTACAATGACTGATAACACTTCTATATACTGAAGATAACACAGCATCCACCATTCATAATAGGTGATGTCACAGCTCACCTATTCCTCCACTTGTACAATGACTGATAACACTTCTATATACTGAAGATAACACAGCATCCACCATTCATAATAGGAGATGTCACAGCTCACCTATTCCTCCACTTGTACAATGACTGATAACACTTCTATATACTGAAGATAACACAGCATCCACCATTCATAATAGGAGATGTCACAGCTCACCTATTCCTCCACTTGTACAATGACTGATAACACTTCTATATACTGAAGATAACACAGCATCCACCATTCATAATAGGTGATGTCACAGCTCACCTATTCCTCCACTTGTACAATGATTGATAACACCTATATACACAGTAGATAACACAGGATCCACCACTCACAAGAAGTGATGTCACAGCTCACCTGCTCTTCCTGTATGATTGATAACACCTCTATACACAGTAGATAACACAAGATCCATCGTTCAGGATAAGTGATGTCACAGTTCACCTCCTCCTGTACAATGACAGATTACACTTCTATATACAGTAAATAACACAGGATGCACCACAATAGATGATGTCACAGCTCACCTCCTCCTCCTGTATAATGACTGATGATAACACCTCTATATACAGCAGATAACACAAGATCCACCATTCAAAATAGGTGATGTCACAGCTCTCCTCCTCTACCTCCTGTACAATGACTGATAACACCCATAAACATGGCAGATAACACAGGATCCACCATTATCTTCTATGCAAATACATAAGGTCTGAGTAAGGCCCAGTCACACTAAACAACTTACCAGCGATCCCAACAACGATACAACCTGATAGGGATCGCTGGTAAGTTGCTAGGAGGTCGCTGGTGAGATGTCACACTAAAGGTGGCTTTACACACTGCAACATCGCAAACGACATCGCTGTAACGTCACCGGTTTTGTGACGTAATAGCGACCTCCCCAGCGACATTGCAGTGTGTGAAACACATCAGCGACCTGGCCCCCGCTGTGAGGTTGTGATCGCTACAAATCGTTCAGGACCAGTCTTAGGTCCTTTGTTTCCCGCTGTGCAGCATGCATCGCTAGAAAGTTTCAGTGTGTAAAGGGGACTTTACAGCGACTTCCCTTTCAAAAAGATGCTTTACAACGTCCCCAACAACCAGCTAGGTCGTTCTGAAGATCCGTATCGCTGTTGCGTCGTTGGCCAGGTTTGCCTGTTTGACAGCTCACCAGAGACTTTGTAGCGATCCCGGCCAGGTTGGGATCGCTGGTGGGATCGCTAGAAAGTTTCAGTGTGTAAACCCAGCTTAAGCGACGCTCCAGCGATCCCACCAGCAACCTGACCTGGCAGGGATCGCTGGAGCGTGGCTACACGGGTTGCTGGTGAGCTGTCACACAGGCAGATCTCACCAGCAACCCGTGACCAGCCCCCAGCGCCGCGTGGAAGCATGCTGCGCTTGGTAACTAAGGTAAATATCGGGTAACCAACCCGATATTTACCTTGGTTACAAGCGCACACCGCTTAGCGCTGGCTCCCTGCACACCTAGCCACAGTACACATCGGGTTAATTACTCGATGTGTACTCTGCTACTGTGTGCAGGCAGCAGGGAGCCGGCTTCTGCGGACGCTGGTAACCACAGTAAACATCGGGTAACCAAGAAGCCCTTACCTTGGTTACCCGATATTTACCTTCGTTACCAGCGTCCGCCGCTCTCAGCTGTCAGTGCCGGATCCCTGCACTCCTAGCCACAGTACACATGGGGTTAATTACCCGATGTTTACTCCAGCTACGTGTGCAGGGAGCAGGGAGCCGGCACTGACAGCTCAGAGCGGCGGACGCTGGTAACGAAGGTAAACATCGGGTAACCAAGGTAAGGGCTTCTTGGTTACCCGATGTTTACCGTGGTTACCAGCGTCTGCAGAAGCCGGCTCCTGCTGCCTGCACATTCAGTTGTTGCTCTGTCGCTGTCACACACAGCGATCTGTGCTTCACAGCGGGAGAGCAACAACTAAAAAATGGTCCAGGACATTCAGCAACAACCAGCGACCTCACAGCAGGGACCAGGTTGTTGCTGGATGTCACACACAGCGACATCACTAGCAACGTCACAAAAGTTGTTCCTTAGCAGCGATGTTGCTAGCGATGTTGCTTAGTGTGACGTGGCCTTAAACGTGGCTTTACACACTGCAACATCGCAAACGACATCGCTGTAACGTCACCGGTTTTGTGACGTAATAGCGACCTCCCCAGCGACATTGCAGTGTGTGAAACACATCAGCGACCTGGCCCCTGCTGTGAAGTTGCTGATCACTACACATCTCTCAGGACCATTCTTTGGTCCTTTGTTTCCCGCTGTGCAGCGTGATCGCTAGAAAGTCTCAGTGTGTAAAGGGGACTTTACAGCGACTTCGTTAGCGACTTCCCTTTCAAAAAGCTGCTTTACAACGTCCCCAATGACTAGCTAGGTCGTTCTTCAGGTCCGGATCGCTGTTGCGTCGTTGGCCAGGTTTGCCTGTTTGACAGCTCACCAGCGACTCACCAGAGACTTTGTAGCGATCCCGGCCAGGTTGGGATTGCTGTTGGGATCGCTGGTGGGATCGCTAGAAAGTCTCAGTGTGTAAAGGGGCGTTTAGTCTATTGCTACTAATGTCCGTGTGTTCACCAAGAAGCAGGGCTCTTAAATTCGGCCTAGTGAAAATTTCCAATATTTTTTTTTGCTTTTAATATAGATATGAAATGAAAAATAACCTGAAAAAAAGGTAAAAATATTACATTTCACATAAAAACTTGATTTAAACATAGGTCATTTTGTGAGGACTGGTAATGGTTGCTTGTTGTGAACAGAAGTAGATGTTGTAAAGAAGAAGGATCTTATTTGTGGGGAGACTTTATAAGACTGACCCTACTTATATTACCCCAGAAAGTGTCCAGCGGCTTCCTATATACTTACCCAGTTTGTGCTTCTGGAATAATGTCATCCATTACCACGTACACCATGGCACCTGCAGCGAAGGCCAACGCGTAGGGCAACAGTGGCTCTGCCAGGGATATGGCCACAGCTCCCAATACGCCAGCAATGGGTTCAACCATGCCACTCAGCTGCCCGTACCTGTTAACGAGAGGACACAATCACTGAGACCTATACCTGCGATACTACCATGGTTTACACTGTGATGCCAATGATGACGACCCGGGAGCAAGCTTTATAATAATGCATCCATGCAACGTAATATACTGGAGAGGAGTTACTAAGCCTGTCATTTATACAGCCTGAGGCCTAAAACACACTTCCGCATAAAAAACGTACGTGTCTCACGTTCCGTTTTTCGGGTCCGTGTTCCGTTTTTTATGGGCTTTTCTCTGGTACGTATGACATCCGTGTGATGGCGCATGCTAGCCATGTGTGCGTGTGGAATGGCTGTGTATGCGTACGTGTAATGTCCGTGTGAAATGTTCCGTGTGTGATGCACAATGTCGTTGATACATGTCGGCTGACAGCAGACAGAGTTGCACGATGAGAATGAACTCGGGTGAAGTTCACCCGACTTCATTGTCATACCGCGGCTCTGTCTGGGTGTTGCGTACTGATTAGCGGTCACCCGTGAAGGACTCACCAGTGACCGCTAATCCCCTGAGTGACTGAAGTGAGCAGCGCGATTTGCGCTGCCGTCACTCAGGTTACCCGCGGCCAGCTGTATTCTCCCCCCGTGACCGCAACTCACCTGTGACTTCATCGCTGTCACTTGGGCGACTTGCTGTCACAGTTGGAGGCTCCAGCGGTGGCCGCGAGTAACCTGAGTGACGTTATCGCTGATCGCGCTACTCACCTCAGTTGCTGTGTGGAGCTGACAGGAGCGGCGGGGTTCTTCTGCAGCTCCTGCCACCTTCATGTAGCAGAGCTGGAAGCGACGCGGAACCTCTGTGGATTACGCCGGACATGGATGGGTTTTTGGGGCTTAATAAAGTGGTGAAAGAGGGTATTTTTTAGTGTTTTTTATTACAAATAAAGGATTTTTCGTTGTGTGTGTTTATTAACTTTAAATTACAGGTTAATGGTGGGTGTCTCATAGACGCCTGTAATGATTAATCTAGGACTTAATAGCAGCTATGGGTTGCTGCCATTAACTCCTTATTACCCCGATTGCCAACGCACCAGGGCAAATCGGGAAGAGCCGGGTAGAGTTCCAGAACTGTCGCATCTATTGTATGCGGCAATTCTGGGCGGCTGCTGGCTGATATTTTTAGGCTGCGGGGCTCCCCATAATGTGGAGCTCCCCATCCTGAGAATACCAGGCTTCAGCCGTATGGCTTTACCCTGGCTGGTATCAAAATTGGGGGGAACCGCACGTCGTTTTTTTTTTAATTAATTATTTTACTGCACAGTATAGACCCGCCCACCGGCGGCTGTGATTGGTTGCAGTGAGACAGCTGTCACTCAGTGTGTGGGCGTGTCTAACTGCAACCAATCATAAGCGCCTGTGGGCAGGGGAAGCAGGGAATAGTAGATTGATTAATGAGCGGCCGGCATTTTCAAATTAATTGAAGCCGCGTATCTTTGGAACAGCTGTTCTTCGCCGCGCTGATGATTGGGGATCGGTGAGTATGCGACAGGGGAAGATACAGAGCGAGCGCCAAAGGGATGATGACTGAGAACAGCAGAAAAAAGGTAAGTAGACTGACATTTAACAAAAAAAAACAAAAAACCCGACATCGTTCATTTAAAAACGCACACGGACGGTACGTGCTGAACACGGACATGCTACGTGTGCCGTCCGTGCAGGCACGGACCCATTGACTTTAGCGGGTCCGTGCCTGCGTGCTGACCGCCAAAAACGGACATGTCGGCCGTGTGGGAAAACGCACACACGTACTAACCACACGGACACACTTTCCGTGTGATTTTACGTGTGTGTGCCATCTACCATAGGGCAACATTGGTCAACGTGTCTCCGTGTCTCCGGTATGTGCAAAAACGTACCAAACACGTACCGGAGGCACGGATGTGCGTTGCAGGCCTGAAGATGTGTCTTGGTCACAGTGACTGATGTGGGATGAAGTATGCTGCATCTTCAGACACGGTCTTTACTCCATTTCTTGGTTGTCTTACTTTGTGCCACTTTTTTGTGTATTTTATTCCACTTTTTTTACCCTTTTGTGCCTATTTGACAAAGGCAATGTCCTAAACCCTAACATAAGGAAAGGTTATAATGACAAATTTGGGGATTTTTTTGACCCCCAGACTAGAGGGAGAAGATGAGACTAATAAATGGGAACCCACCTCGCATGCACATCCCATAGTAGAGTTTAGCTATTCTCAGAAACACTCCAGCTTTATTTACCCTCCTCTCACGGTCTCCATGCTAAAACTACAAATATACCCTTGTACACAGGTATTGAAGCAGAGTGTTCCAAACATCTTGGAGAACTGACCCCAGATCTTCTATGTATGAGACTTGTGCGAATTCTGTCTCCTCCCAGACAGACTGGATGAAGATGAGACCAGAGCTCTGTGGAAGCCGGATCATCACCTGCAAGACTCTTTGTTCTTCTTTAGGATGAAGATAGTTCTTAATGACATTGGCAGTAAGTTTGGGGTCATTGTTCGGCTGCAGAATAAATTTGGAGACCGACGCCAACCCGCAGGTATGACATGATGGATAATTATCTGCCTGTATTTCTCAGCATTGAGGACACCATTAATTTTGACCAAATTCACAACTACATTTGCTAAAATGCAGCCGCAATATTACAGAACCCTCCACCATGTTTCACTGTGTTCCTGCGCCTCATTATCGTTTTGCTCTCCAGACCTTCAGTGACAAAATACCTTCTGCTACATCCAAGTATTTCACATTTTGACTCATCAGCCCATAGCACCTGCTGCCCTTTGTCTACACCCCAGTTCCTTTGTTTTTGTGCACTGTTGAGTCTCTTGGCTTTGTTTCCATGTGGAAAGTCTGGTTTATGGCCACAATGGTTCCATGAAGATCCCTGCTGAACAGTAGATGGTATAACTTGGTCCTATTGGTTACTGCCAGTTCTGAGCTGATGGCGCTTTCAGACATCTTCCGATTTCAGGAAGTGTGCATGATGTGACTTTCATTTGATGCAGTAAGTTTTCTGAGTTCTCAATGTTGCCCATTTCTTGGTGTTCTAAACATTTACTTGGCATGCAGTACTATCAGGGAGGTGTCTGATTGGCTCCAAATTTAATCTGCAGCAGAACAATGACACCAAACATACAGCTAACGTCAGTACGAATTGCCTTCAGTGTAGAGATGCATGTCACATGGTATTTTGCACAAACTTAGCAGGCAGTCATGGCGACATCGGGCTCTGTTCCGAATGCAGGTTCTGACACTCCGCCGATGGTTTCTCTGGTTTCTGGGGATCAACACAGGAAGACTTGATTGTCGACCTGCTGTGTGCAGATTCATAGGCGGGATAGCAAGAGTTAATCTCTGCTGGTCTGTTTGCTCTTTTGATCACATGTTGTGGGGATACCTACTCATGCGCTCCCTTCTTATGCTGGTTGAACCCTTCCATCCATGCCAGCTACAGCTAGAGTTTATCTTTGTTGGTCTGTGAGGTGATAGTTGTGCTTATTGCTTGGTGCGGTTGTAGAGTTTACCTCTGTTGTTTTGTAGCTTCCTTCCTGCTCTTATTTTCCTCCTGAGTCTCTTATTGCCTTATTGTCTTCTTAATCTTTGTGTGTGCATGCGGTGTGACACAGTTTTTGTTTTGCCTTGTCTGTCATTATCTGTGGGTTTCATAACACTCCTGTCCCTTCCCTCCCTGGGGGGGGGAGGAGGGGAAATTAGAGCAAGACTGGTCAGAAGCAAGTCCAGGAAGGAGACTCAGGCATCTCCACCATTAGGAGTATCCCTGAAATTAGGCTTAGCATAGGGCCCCCTAGCTTGAGGGACGACTTAGGAGCCCTGGTTCTCCACTATCCCATAGTCATGGTGACCTGAAAGTGATGATCTAGCTCCCACAGAGCCCTAATCTCTTATCATCCAGTCTGTCAGGGATAACATAAAGAGAGAAGGATTTGCACAAGCCTCATACACAGAAGATATATGGTTAGTTCTCCAAGATGTTTAGAACAATCATTGATTTCCTTCAAAAACTGTGTGTAAGTCTACTTGGAGGAAGTGATGATGTTTTGAAGGTAAAGTTCTTCACACCAACTATTGATCTTATTACATTTCTGTTTTGTTCATTCATTTTGCCAATATTCATTATGGACTAATATTGGAACAATTACCATTTTGCTAGGACAATCCTGTTCACCGAACCGCAAAAAAGAAGGAAATTAATGCATTGGCATTTTTGCCACTCTTTACATGTCCTGATTTGTCGTTTGATTGTGGATTGTGATGGATCTGATGAAGCAAAAATATAGGGAACGGAGTGAACTTACCAAAACGCTTTCCATGTAGACACTCCTGCCCCTCGTAGTGGAAGGCTGACTGCAAGACCTTCTGGGAAATTCTGTATCCCTATTCCCACAGCTAAATTCCTATAAATAAAATAATAATATTAATAATCTCATACATTATATCACATCTCGTTATTTGCATTGGAGAATGATATACATGTTCTTTTAGTGATGATCCCTGCAGACAATGCTTCTCCTCAGGGTGACCCCGGTGCGGAGGACGTGCTGGCTGACATCACCTCCTCTCGTACTCTCTCCTTCGCACGTCTTAAGGTGAGTTTCGCTGTATCAGGTAGGCCAGACCTACATTTTGGCATGCGGTGCACGGAGACACCTCCCATTACCTGGAGACTGTAACGTCTGCCTCTCCTGACACCTGGGATGTGACGTATGAGATGTAATGCACCGGATTCCTTCTAATCTACTAATAAATACCTATCAATACAGATGTTGCAGCAAAGGCACAGCACGAAGTCGTCCTATTCTTGGGGTCTTGCCACAGCAAAAATAATTGGTTACAAACAATATAAATAAATAAAAAAATGTACAGATGAGGCCATTTTTCCGGCTCAGTCACATCGCAACGGCACTCACCGGAGCCTAGAAGGGTCAACCAGAGTGCAATGGAATTAACCTCAGGGAACCGCACTTCCACAATGGCCTCCACCCATCAAAGGGGTTAATTATATAGTCCTGTTACCCAAAGTGCAGCTGATTACAGCTCCGAGTCACAGAGCTCTCGCTGCTGGCTCCGTGCACAATGAGCCTGTTCTTCCAGGCAGGATCCAGACCACGGAGGAATCTATCCCTCCTTTTCTCTCACATCTGAAATAACACGCGGGTTCCGCACCGCCATCTCTCTCTGAAAGGCCGGCCCGGCTCCCATCACCTGAACTAACACAACATGCACTGAGTCTCACCCTGCTGCTCCCTGTGCCACCTCCTGCCACAGGAAGCCTGAGGTTGGATACGCGGGGCAAATGGTTACTATAACATCTGGGTTTCCTGGCGTACAGGACCGTATTGTTAGTGGATCGTGTGCGAGCGCGGATCAGAGAGGAGGCTCAGGATACGAATATATCCAACTCTACAGAGAGGAAGGAGAGCAGGTGTAGAGAGCGTGAGGAGGTCACAATGGGGCAAGGAGGCACGTGAAATAAGACGTCTACTAAATAATCAACGTTCACTCGTCAGAAATAAGAAGCTGCACTGCCGCTCCTTGTTCTTCACGCCCATAATCCAAGAGTAATGTCTGATTCCTTATATTTAATCACTCACATGCATGTCACCTCTATATCACCAGAATACAGCGTTTTCTTACCTTTCCTTCTTGATGAAATATAGTATATGTGAACACGACGTATTTTTCAGGCGGATTGCTCCTTTAACTCATCTGAAAAAGCTCTAAAAAGACACTGAGAAAACTTAACATCTGTACAGCAATGTCAAAACAACATTGCTGTGCACATGTCCAATCTCTTGTCACTTCTTTTAAGGCTGGTGCCACACGAGGCACTAGTGCGATGCTCGCATGAGACTCGGCTCGCGCTGGCAGCACAGCAGGAGCCGAGTGTCATACGAGTGTGCCTGCATCTGAGGTCCGATCATGTGAGCAGACCTCAGCTGTGGGGGGCGGGCACAGAGGAG
This sequence comes from Anomaloglossus baeobatrachus, assembly GCF_048569485.1. Classification (NCBI taxonomy): domain Eukaryota; kingdom Metazoa; phylum Chordata; class Amphibia; order Anura; family Aromobatidae; genus Anomaloglossus; species Anomaloglossus baeobatrachus. Next base: position 484,170,162 of record NC_134357.1, read on the forward strand.
GGGAGGGAGGGATTTCTCTCCCTCTCTCCTCCGTAGTCGGCTATTGCCATTCTCGCACTGCACTGGCAGTACACCAGTGTACCGCGAGTACAGTGCGATTTTTCTCTCGCCCCATTCACTTGAATGGGTGCGAGAGAAAGAGACTCAGCTTACAATCGCAGCATGTTGCGATTGTTTTCTCGGTCTGATTAAGGCCTAAGCCACACGGCGAGAAAATCGGTGCGAGTGGAGTGCGATAAAACATCGCATTCCCCTCGGACCAATTCTAGCCTGTGTGACAGCACACATGAGCGATTATTTTCTCAGCCCTAATCGGACCGAGAAAACAATCGCAGCATGCTGCGATTGTAATCCGAGACTCTTTCTCTCGCACCCATTCAAATGAATGGGGCGAGAGAAAAATCGCACTGCACTCGCGGTACACCGGTGTACTGCCAGTGCAATGCGAGAATGTCTATAGCCGGCTACACAGGCGAGAGGGAGAGAAATCCCTCCCTCCCCTCCTGAGTGCCGGCCCGCCCCCCGCAGCTGAGGTCTGCTCGCACGAACGGACCTCAGTTGCAAGGACACAAGCATGAGACTCGGCTCTGCTGTACTGCCAGCACGAGCCGAGTGTCATGCAAGGGGATCGCAGTAGTCCCCGTGTGGCCCCAGCCTAAGGCTGAGAAAATAATCGCTCATGTGTGCTGACACACAGGCTAGACTTGGTCCGAGGGGAATGCGATGTTTTATCGCACTTCACTCGCACCGATTTTCTCGCCGTGTGGCTTAGGCTAGTTTCACACTTGCATTGGACGGGATCCATTGCTATCCGCAGCCTTGAGGAATTACGGTAACCGTTACAGGAAACCGTTATATTCCTCATAGACTTCTATTAGCTACGGATAGCAACGGATGGTCTTGAATTGCATCCGCCCCGCAGCGCATCTGTTGTTTTGACGCTGACCGTCAGTGAGCATCGGGCGGATGGAACGCTGCATGTAACGTTTTTTTGAGCAGCGGAAACCTTTATTTTTCACTGCGCATGCGCTTTTTTTTTTTTTAATTTTTTTTTTTTTATCACAAACTTTATTTTATTTCTCGGTGGCCGAACGTTCAGCTGAGCGCTCGGCCGCCGGCATGTCAGGGCACTCAGCTGAGCGCTCGGCCGCCGGCATGTCAGGGCGCCCAGCTGAGCGCTCGGCCGCCGGCATGTCAGGGCGCTCAGTTAATCCGCCAGCATGTCAGGGCGCTCAGCTGATCCGCCGGCATGTCAGGGCACTCAGCTGATCCGCCGGCATGTCAGGGCACTCAGCTGATCCGCCGGCATGTCAGGGCACTCAGCTGAGCGCTCGGCCGCCGGCATGTGAGAGCGCTCGTCCGCCGGCTATTAAGAGCGATCAGCTGATCGTTCACAATAGTCGGCTGCCGGTAAACTGTAAGAAGAAGAAAAGAAAAAAAAAAAAAAGCTTTCCGTTATTTTGTACGATCCGTAGCATTGCGTTGTGCCACTATATGCAACGCATCCGTTGCATGCGTCACACAACGCAATGCTACGGATCCCGTCCAACGCAAGTGTGAAACTAGCCTTAGGCCTTACTGTTTCAGGCTTTGAAAGCCGCAAAGTGGCTAAAGGATGTGACCGGTCCATTCTTTTGGTGGCTTCGCCTGCGATCACTATGTTTTATATGAAATATGAAAAGATGAAAACACTCTGGCAGCAAAGCTGCCGCAAGAGACGTCAAAGGAGATGTCAGAAAAGATGCTTCAGGGAAAACACTGCCGACATTTTCCTAAACAGTCTTCTGCTTCAAAAAGGATGCAAGTAGATTGAGGTCTAATGCGGGCGTCACACGGTACGATCTATCATGCGATCGCACGAGCGATCGCACCCGCCCCCGTCGTTTGTACGTCACGGGCAATTAGTTCGGCGTCACAGCGACGTCACACAGCGGCTGGCCAATAGAAGCGGAGGGGCAGAGATGAGCGGGATGTAACATCCCGCCCACCTCCTTCCTTCCGCATAGCCAGCGGGTGCCGCGGGACGCAGGTAAGCTGTGTTCATCGTACCCAGGGTGTCACACGGAGCAATGTGTGCTGCCCCGGGTACGATCAACAACCGGCGCAAATAAGATTAAACAATTTTTTTAAAATGAGCGACGTGTACACGATACACGATTTACAACCGAGAGTCGCTCTTAGGTGTCACATGAGACGACGTCGTGAACGATGCCGGATGTGCGTCACGAAAACCGTGACCCCGACGACATATCGCACGATAGCTCGTCTCGTGTGACGCCCGCATTAGGCTGCGTGCCCACGATCAGTATTTACAGCGGTTTGGACGCAGCATACGTCAGCTGCATCCAAACCGCTGCAGTGTACAGTACAAGCATAGTGGACGGGACTCCTAGAAATCCCGTGCCCACTTTGCTTGTTTTTTCCGCAGCAAACACTGACCTGCGAAGGATCTTTCCAGACTGCAGCATATCAATTGTTTGCTGCGGAATTGCCTACATCATCCGTAGGGAGAACACAAGCAGGAGACCGCAGCGCACGGAACCCTGATCGTGGGTACTGACAGCTGTGGTCTCCTGCATTCTCCTGCGGAGGAGACGCGCGGCCCCGCAGGTCAGGACTTGCTGTGTTCTGATCGCAGCGAGTCCTGATTGTGGGCACATACCCTAAAAGACAACATGTGCATAAACATTTCTGACATGCAAAAACATGACCCCAAAAAATGAGTGACCAATATAGCCACCTTTCTTTATGATGACACTCAACAGTCTACCATCCATAGATTCTGTCACTTGCTTGATCTGTTTACGATCAACATTGCGTGCAGTAGCCACCACAGCCTCCAGACACTGTTCCCAGAGGTGTACTGTTTTCCCTCCCTGTAGATCTCACATTTTATGAGGGACCACAGGTTCTCTATGGGGTTCAGATCAGGTGAACAAGGGGGCCATGTCATTATTTTTTCATCTTTTAGACCTTTACTGGCCAGCCACGCTGTGAAGTAGTTGGATGCATGTGATGGAGCATTGTCCTGCATGACAATCATGTTTTTTTTTTTAACGATACCGACTTCTTCCTGTACCACTGCTTGAAGAAGTTGTCTTCCAGAAACCTCTGGCCCATCCATCTGGCTCATCAATAGTCACTCTCATTTCATCAGTCCATAAAACCTTTGAAAAATCAGTCTTAAGATATTTCTTGGCAAAGTCTTGACGTTTTATCTTATGTTTCTTGTTCAAAGGTGGTTGTTTTTCAGCCTTCCTTACCTTGGCCACGTCCCTGAGTATGGCACACCTTGTGCTTTTTGATAGTCCAGTAACATTGCAGCTCTGAAATATGGCCAAACGGGTGGCAAATGGGATCTTGGCAGCTTCACGCTTGATTTTCCTCAATTCATGGGCAGTTATTTTGGGTCTTTTTTGCCCAACACGCTTCTTGCGACCCTGTTGGTTATTTGCCGTGAAACGCTTGATTGTTCGGTGATCACGCTTCAAACGTTTGGCAATTTCAAGTCTGCTGAATCCCTCTGCAAGACATCTCACAATTTTGGACTTTTCGGAGCCTGTCAAATCTCTCTTCTGACCCATTTTGCCAAAGGAAAGGAAGTTGCCTTATATTTTAGCACACCTTATATAGGGTGTTGATGTCATTACACCACACCCCTCCTCATTACAGAGATGCACATCACCTGATTTACTTAATTCGTAGTTGACTCTCAAGCTTATACAGCTTGGAGCAGGACAACATGTCTAAAAATTATCATGTGATCAAAATACTAATTTGCCTAATAAGTCTGCACAGTGTATATAATAATAATAATAATAATAATAATCTTTATTTCTATAGCGCCAACATATTCCGCATCGCTTTACAATTCAGGAGGAACATATACATATCATATACATAAACATATACAAACAAGTAACAATTATAGAGGATACAATATTTAAAAGGAAAAATGGCAACCCTGCTCGTGAGAGCTTACAATCTACAATGAGATGGGGGGAGGGGCAAGGTACAAGTGTTTATTTAAAATGACAATCCAGCCAGCTCATGGGGGATAGATGATCGCTTCCTGGACCAGTTGGCCAGAGCCTTGAGACGCATTTGGGTGCCATGGAGTTTGACGTGGGGTTATGTTCTGAGAAGTTGTAGAGGGATTAGGTGAAATTAGTTTGGCTAGGGAGTGTGATAGGCCACCCTAAAAAGATGCGTTTTTAGGGAGCGTCTGAAGCTGAGTAAGTTGTGATTTGTCCTAACTTCTTGGGGTAGAGCGTTCCAGAGGTTTGGTGCAGCTCGGAAGAAGTCTTGGATTCGGGAGTGGGAGGTTCGAATTAGTGTGGATGTTAGTCGAAAGTCATTTGCAGAGCGTAGAGAACGGGTGGGATGATAGACAGAGAGGAGGGTGGAGATGTAGGAGGGTGCTGCACTGTGGAGAGCTTTGTGGGTGAGAACAAGCAGTTTGAATTGGATCCTGTGATATATGGGCAGCCAGTGCAATGACTGGCACAGAGCAGAGGCATCCGAGTAGCGGTTAGCCAGATAGGTGACCCTGGCTGCTGCATTAAGGATGGACTGTAGAGGGGAGAGTCTAGTTAGGGGGAGACCAATTAATAGAGAGTTACAGTAGTCAAGGCGAGAGTGGATCAGGGCCACGGTGAGGGTTTTTGTCGTTTCCATTGTGAGAAAGGGACGGATTCTAGCGATGTTCTTGAGGTGCAAGCGGCAGGTGCGGGCAAGAGATTGTATGTGGGAGGTGAAGGAGAGATCAGTGTCAATTATAACCCCCAGGCAGCGGGCTTGCGGCCTAGGACTTATCGTTGTGCCACACACAGAGAGGGAGATGTCAGGTTTAGGAAGGTTGGGAGATGGAGGGAAAAGCAGAAGTTCAGTTTTGGAAAGGTTAAGTTTCAGATAGAGAGCAGACATGACATTGCAAACTGCAGTCAAGCAGTCACTTGTGTTCTGTAGTACAGCGGGGGTGAGCTCAGGGGATGAGGTGTATAGCTGTGTGTCATCAGCATAAAGGTGGTACTGAAAGCCAAATCTGCTGATGGTCTGTCCAATTGGGGCAGTGTAAAGGGAGAACAGAAGAGGGCCAAGGACTGAACCTTGAGGGACCCCAACAGTGAGAGGGAGAGGAGAAGATGTGGAGCCAGCAAATGATACACTGAACGAGCGGCCAGAAAGATAGGAAGAGAACCAGGAAAGAACAGTGTCCTTTAGGCCGATAGAATGGAGCATAGAGAGAAGGAGATAGTGGTCAACAGTGTCGAAGGCTGCAGAAAGGTCAAGAAGAATAAGCAGAGAGTGGTCACCGTTACGTTTTGCTGTCAATAGCTCATTGGTCACTTTGACAAGGGCAGTTTCTGTTGAGTGTAAAGGGCGGAAGCCAGATTGTAAAGGATCTAGAAGAGAGTGAGAGGAGAGGTAGCGGGTGAGACGAGAGTAGACCAGGCGCTCCAAGAGTTTAGAGATGAAGGAGAGATTGGAGACTGGTCTGTAGTTGCTTGTGCAGGATGGATCAAGGGAAGGTTTTTTTAATAATGGAGTAATAATAGAGTGTTTGAGGGAGGAAGGGAAGATACCCGAAGAGAGAGAGAGATTGAAGATTTTAGTTAGGTGAGTGGTGACAACCGGAGAGAGTGTCTGGAGTAGAGGTGTGGGGAAGGGATCAGTAGGGCAAGTGGTAGGACGAGAAGAAGAGAGGAGCCTGGAGACTTCCTCCTCTGTGACTGGGTCAAATGTGGAAAGTGAGCTGGATGGGATGTGGCGAGGGATGGGATTCACAAAGCTTGGTGGCTGAGGGCTGATCTCTTGGCGGATGTTTTCTATTTTCTCTGTGCTTTGGGACTGAGGAGGGAGTGAAAGGTGTCAAAGAGCTTTTTTGGATTGTTGGCTAGTGAGGAGATAAGGGTGGTGAAGTAGGTCTGTTTGGCGAGGTGAAGGGAAGAGTTGTAGGTCCTTAACATGAACTTGTAGTGGATGAAGTTTTCTGGTGTGCGGGATTTCCTCCATAGGCGCTCGGCACTCCTAGAGCATCGCTGGAGAAATCGGGTTTGTGATGTGAGCCAAGGTTGTTTTACTCGGTGTTTGGAGGTTCTGAGGGTGAGGGGTGCTACTTGGTCCAGGGTGCTTCTGAGTGTGTCATTGTAGTGCTTTACAGCCAGATCAGGACAGGAAAGTGAGGAGATAGGGGATAGTGATAAGTGTAGAGAGTCTGTAAGTGTTTGAGAGTCAATGGCCTGTAGGTTTCTGAATGTGTGATAGGTGGGAGTGTGCTGGGGCGGACGAGGGTTTGTGAGCTTGAAGGAGAGGATGTTGTGGTCAGAGAGGGGAAGAGGTGAGAGATTGAGCAGAGGCGGAAAAAGACCAGGTCAAGGGTGTTACCATCTTCATGTGTCTCTGAGGATGAGAGTTGTGAGAGGCCAAGGGAGGTGGTGAGAGATAGAAGCTGTATATAACCCACTCCTGGGCACATTCTGGTATATATGTTCCCAGACTGGTTTCTGCCACTTCCTGGTGTATATGTCCTCCTCCTGATATATATGTCCCCTCCTGACATATTTGTGTGCTGCAAAAAAACCCCAAAAAGAACCTTTTACTCAGCCTCCGCGGCTCCCACGTCGTACGGCATTGTCTCTGAGCCACGATGCATTTCAGCTGGATGTGGGACCTCTCATGCGCATCCAGCCGAAGAAAAGCAGGGGCTGGTGTCGGTGAGCCTCTCTACCAGGGCTGAGGTCGGCAGGCCCCCCACCACCACCGGTGGTCGTCTTCAGCTCACCGAGCACTTGTCCCCGCTGGCTGCCGCATCCTCGCTACTAGTGATGTGTGTCGATCGTTCGCGATCCGACACAAAGATCTGGCTCCCTGCTGTGACTGAGAGGAGGCGGCACACCAGTGAGAGCCACTAAATTCTCTTAATGGCTTTCACTTGGCGTAAAATTCAAGGTTTCAGTGGATGAAACCCTGCCCACCTGAACGAACCACAGCCCACTCAACAATTTAATTGGCCCGTTGAAAGTGGGCGGGTTTCGGTGGCGTTAATATAATCTTAAATATGAGTTCACCTGGGGTGAATACATACATAATAGTGATCCATTTAATATCTGAAAGAGACAGCTCTTTTTGGTGAGCGGAGCCATGGGAACCGGATCACCAAAAAAAGCTGGACTGCCCATCACTACTCACAACCTCTGCCGCTGTTACATACAGGAGTGTGGTGAGGCCGCAGAGTGATGAGCTCATCACGCTGCTGCACAGGATGACGCGCCAGAGCCCTGCTCTGCCACACTGATCCTGCCTCCAGTCCAGCACATAGCTAATTTGCATGCTCTGCCCCGTCACATGCAAATTAGCCATGGATAGTGGCCGAAGCAACACTGCCGGGTGTGACTAGGGCCCGGTGAAGATGGGGGCCCGGCAAGGCTGGGGCTTAATAGAGCTAAGCAATTACACCGGGCCTGGCCGGGCCCCCCTCTCTTCACTGGGCCCCATACACCATTCATGGTTGTAATGCCCTGACGGCAGCCCTGCATACAGATGACACACAGATGTAAAAAACGAACATACAAACGACACACAGGTGAATATACGGACACACAGATGTAAAATATGAACATACGGCTGACACAAAGATATATAAAACGGATATATGGATGCCACAAAAATGTTTTACTAAAGACATTACATATTAAAATTGTCTGTTTTTCCTGAATAAAAATAAGAAGCTTTTCATAGACTCATCCAACCTTAGGTGAGGAGAGTAACAACTATTGTATATGATTCTTCTATGTAGGACAACTACACGTCAGCAGTCACATTGTCTATAGAAAGTGTCAGGCATCATAAGGGGAAAATACGCACATAGACCTATCGGTGTTAGCAAGTTTGCACTTGTACTAAGAGCAGAAGATACACAGAATGGTCCTGCAAGGGATGTACCGTGGGGCCAGACAGAAAATGCAGACACAGGGCACAATGACCTCTATTCAGGTCCTGCACTGCCTGTCTACGACCAGCCACATCCTGCAGGACAGGCAGCGGCCGTCTCACATCGTAACATTTTCCATGTGGGATTTTTGGACTTAGAGGATTTACTAATAACTCATTTTATTTAGATACATATACACTATAGGGAGCACGAGGAAACGCAGCACGGCAAAAAGTGACACCGTCTTCACAGTCTGCCACCATCCTCATCCTGGACCTTATATGAACAACATCCTGTAATAATAAGGGTCCACATGCTGAGATGATGAATAATGTGGACTCAATTTGGCCAAAATGCTCCTTTTTCAATAATTTGAGCCAAATACTGAAGGCAGTGCAGTTAATACTAACTCCACCCTTCTAGATTGCAAGCTCACCTGGACAAAGGTCTCATCTAAGTCACTGGAGGGCATTATCTGGACAGTTTCTCCTTGCGGCAGGGATCATGAAATGCTATAAACACCCCACTGAAATTAATCTTCGGCTCTTACATTGGGGGTCCGGAATAAAAAGGGTATGGACAAAGGGATGTTTAGAGATGGATTCTCATCTCCAGTCCTCAACTAACCCCAACAGGTCAGGAGCATGTGGATGGCAATTTCTTATTTACCGACAATCATTGGTGAAATCCTGCTGGAGGAACTTGTGGACTGGAGTGTTAAAAAACCCCAAAACATTGAACCCTTTGACCAGATCCTTTCGCTAAAAGGCTGCTTGCCCCAATAAAGCGGCTTTGAAGAATCGAAAGACAAAAACCATAACTGGATTTGTTTACTATCGGCAAACTAAACCCAAGAAGCAGGGGCGTAATGATCGCGGCCGCAGAGATCGCGACCGGGCCCGGCAGGGTTAGGGGCCCGGCACCAGCCCTGCAGAGATGTAGTTGGCTCTGCGCGGGCAAGAAGTAAGCCCTATAATTATCTAAGGTCTTGATTTCTGTAATTTTACGGGGTAATGCATATACAGAATACGTCTACAGGACACCTTCTCCTAATATTGTGCACAAAACCCAATGAAACGCTCGCCGCCTTCAATATATAAGTGCATCTATCCTGACAATGGGACCTGTGTATAGAGCGGCCTATGTGTTATGTGGAGGATTAACCATTAACAGGAGCACAGATGAGTTACTGACACTTCTCAGACGTGACGTACATTGTATACAGAGGCACAGCGGAGAGGTGTAAAGGGGGGGGGGGATCCCACATCACTACCCAGCACTGTCATCCATATACAGACATCATATGGAAGGGACACCTCTGTGGCCAGGAATGGGTTACATTAATATCCCTTTCCCATTACTGAAGAGTACAAGAATGTGCTGGTAGTCAGATTCCTGCCCCCCTGGTTTGGCACGAAGAGCCTCTGGTGACTGGATTTAAAGCCTTGTCGCCACAAAGACTTCTTTCTTATGGAGCAGAACAGAGGCTTCCAGTGTCCCACCGGACGCTCGCTTTATGTATGAGGCTCATACAACTACAGTATGTGACCAGGGACGGCCGCCAGTCATCAGCAAGTGATAAAGTAGAACAGTCCCGAACTGGACGTAGCTCCTAAAGCCGGGGTGCACAAACTTTCCTGGTCCGAGACTCCTAATAAAGCTTGCCTAATCCCTGCACCTGTCCAGACATGACTGTACACAGTCTATATACCATGTATCAAGCGATCATGACAGCAGGAAGCAGTGAATTGTCTAGACGAGACACATTTGTAGCAAACCCTCAATTGTGAGAAGTGCCAGGTTTTTATTGAGCGCACGCCTTTCAATAAATTCGGCGGAAGTCAAATGTAGATGTGCGCTATAATTTAAGACAACTTCTATTGTAGTCCTCTTCCACTTTTCCAAAAAGCTAAAAAAGGTGAAAAAAAAAGTTCTAGAATTCATGAGCATTTTCTGCCAAAACTTTGGCGCACAGACCTAAAAGCCTAAAAGAAAGTTATAGGATTGTGTAAAGTTACAGACTAATCCCAAGTGTAAGAGATTGCCACCAACTATCTCTGGTGTCGTCTCGCTGCCTGGAACCGAGTAATCGGCTGCAACCATTTCCCAGTAAGGCTGCTTTCACACATCAGTTTTCTGCATTCAGGCACAATCCTTTTTTTTCCTGATCCAAAGGATCTGGCAAAAAAATGTAAAACCGTATCCACCGGATCCGGTTTTTAACGGATCCGTTATGCAGGATGCGTAAAAAAACGGATCCGTTGGATCCGTTTTGCATCCGTTTTTGCATCCGGTTTGTCCTTTTTTTTGAAGGATCAGTTTTTTTAATTAATTTGGAGCATGCGCAGTTAACAAAAACGGATCCGGCAGCCGCATCCATTTTTTACCGCATTGCGCCGGATCTGGCGTCCATAGGCTTTCATTGTAAAACACGCCGCATCGCGCCAGATCCGGACAAAAAAACGTTGGAAGACACGTTGCCTCCGGCCGCCGCTTTAATTAATTTTGTCGCATCCGGAAAAAACCGGATGCACCGCAAAGCCATCAGGTACAATCCGGTAACAATGCAAATCTATGGGGATAAAACGGATGCGGTACCGGATCCGTTTAACCCGTTTTTTTCCGGATTGTACCTGATGGAAAAAAACTGATGTGTGAAAGTAGCCTAAGGCCGACGTGCTGTGAAAGCCCCTCAGGAGTGAGAGACCCTCCGGGATAGTTTCATATTAGGTTTTGGCCATATAATTATGACTGTGCCAAAAAAAAAAACGGTAATCCATAAGGAGAATAGTCTTCCCCCGTGGTCCCCACATAGCTTCTCATAAGCCAGGTCAGATACTCACACTTTGCACTGACGAGGAGCAATCACCCCGAAACACCGTGCCTGCAAATTGGGATTCTGATCTGGCATATATCCTAGGTCATATGAAAAGGCTTGTTAAAAGGCCACTTTTGACTTTTAGCATTGCTACTTCCAATAGGTGACGCTAGAGTTTGTCTCCTTTCTTGGAGAGACAATTCCAAAATAACACGAAATTCCCAGAGAGCCATTCATCATAATCTGGCAGACCGAAGTTGCGTTGCGCTCCATATGGCCTTCGATTCGGCAGTGTCTTCTTTTTTGCGGAAGGTGAAAAAAAGAGCATTCTACCATGATCCCCAGCTCAAGAAGGCAAGTTGTAGTGTCTGAAACGGTAACTTCAGGGTTTTGATTTCTTCTTCTCCTTACGGAGTTTATCGGATGAGTTCATTTTACACTTTGATAGATCGGACTTTTATGGATGTGACTATCAAATATGCGTTATTTTTTGTTTACTTTTATAGAGGGTAATTAGAATTAGATTTTTAAAATCCATAAAAAATGAGTAAACAGCAGCGACCAGAGCCAGCTCCAGTCACTGCTGTTACAGGAAGATGGCAGCAATAAAGCTGAAGATTCTTTACTCCGTAGAGCTGGATTTCCTGACCATTTACCTCGTTGTGATGGTCTATGGCAGTGATATTTGCTCCAGCAGTTACGGTGAGCTGGCTTTCCCCCCTTTCTTTGTGTGCTATCTCCACTGCTTCAATAGGTCATTGCTGATCTGCTGCAGCAAGAATGTCATAATTCCATTGCAGGTGACCACGGCCACTTTCTGGGCTCAGTGGTGATGTTAAGATAGTCGGTACAGGACTACTGAGCGCAGTGATTTTCTGCAGCAGTCACATATATTGTAGTCGCAACATCACCAGAGCCAGCGCAGCGATGGGTGGGGAACATTTAGTTTGTTTTAACATTTGCAAGCCTAGGGAATACAAAAAGAAAAATATTGGAAAACCCCTTTAAAGAGATTGTCCGGTGAAAATAAGTTATCCCTGATTCACATTGGCTAGACTCTGCGTTCCGGTTTTACACCAATATAGGTAATTGTTAGTCCAGCAATTCTCCTATGTATTCTAAAGGCACTGATCAGTTGGTTAAGATTGAGAGACCATAGTGCCAACTTCTCGGACAATCTTGTGCCGAATTTGCAAATGTGTTACGCCATGAGAATTGTTGTCAGACGTTAATAGTAAGCACTTGTGTGTTGCACTCATAATTACCATCTCCTATAGCTCTGCCCATCCATCATTTCACTTTCTCAAGTCGTACTAAGTGGTCATGCAATATGGATGCGGCAAGGCTGCAGTAACCAGAACTGGACACCTGGTGGCAGCAGAGATACACAAATCCAAGCTCTCCCGCCTCATCTGCTGTGTGCAGGGAAATGAACATCCTGGGTACCGCAAAGTAATGACTGATGAATCACATATATATATATATATATATATATATATATATATATATATATATATATATATATATATAAACTATATACACTGGCGGACACAGACCGAAGAGGGCCCCAGTGCCAGGACAGTGTATGGGCCCTTTGCAGCCCAGAGCTTATCAAAGTACACAATTCCACCTGCTTTGGAGGTAGAAATGAGCCCCCTTACCAATTGGACCTCCGTGTGGCCGCACAGGTTGCACCAATGATATGACCACCCCAGTTGGAGGTTTCCCGTTTTGAGGATGCAGATCTGGCCCCGGCAGCACAGGGGTTAAGCTGCACATATGGCTGAGATGTGAGAAGATTCGGTCACTGGATCTGAGCCCGGCTGCTCCATACACTCTGAAGAGGGACCTCCGACACAGGACAACCTGTACACCCGGCAGCCTACACACTGGTGTAATGGATATGCACACAGGTGGATAGGGCAGGGGGCGCAGAGGGCACCAGGGAGCCCGAGTGTCTGCTCCATGGTCCTCAGTGACCAGATTACTCAGAGACATAATATCCGTGATCATAGCGCTCATGAACTCTGTAGAGCCCCTTCCTTTTGGGGTTAATATTAAGGCATCGGCTTCAGGGCTGCAAACTCCATTGTCAGCTCCAACTGCACATCACAATACGCCATAGTATATCCGCGCGCAGGGAGTGCGGGCAGAAGACATTTAGCTGCGCTGAATAAATGACTTTGGAATCACTATTGTCTATGAAGAAACAAGACTCCCTGACGACTTAAAGGGAATCTGTCAGCAGGTTTGTGCTATGTAATCTTGATGTACGGGCAGAGATCCTGATTCTACGGATATATCACTTGCTGGTCTGCATGTTGTCAGTTTTCTCTGCTGCAGATTTAGAAAAGCTCTGAATGATGATCCCTAATTGCTTTCTGTGTGTACTGTGCATAGGCAGAAAGATGCTAATCAGTGGTAGGGGTGGAGTTACACAGAAACGTTGACTAGGAAGCACAAGATACCTAGTCCTCTAGTGATAATCTCCTGCTGATAAAGCACTCATTTTACTGAAACAGCAGCACACAACCCAGTAAGTGATACATTGCTGGAATCAGTCTCAGCCTCTACATAAAGCAGATTACATAGGAAAAACCTGCTGACAGATTCACTTTAAAGGGGTGGTCGTATCCCAGACATTTAAAGTTAACCTGACATAAGGATTTACCCCTATAAGCTCGTAACAGTGCAGCTTGTGTCTTCTAACATTGATTCCGAGCATTCATCTCATTACCAGGACTAGTACAAAAGGCGAGTGCTGAGCGATTTACATTCTCTCTGTTTCTCCCGCTATTAGGCTCACAGAGGTATGATTGATTTCCAAGTCAAGCCCTAAGTCATATGAGATAACAGACATGACTATGGGCACCTCTGTGGGAGTGATGTCAGTAGAAAGGGAGAGACTGTACTTTGCTGGGCGCATACCTCCTGGACTAGTCCTGGTTATGAGCATATGTGACGCCAGGATATTAAATAGTGATCTTTGCCAAAATGAAAGGAACTTTAGAATAATGCTGGGGATGATCATAATCAATGTTAAAAGACATGCAGAGTTCACTACAAGGTATATTCACAGGACAAAGTCTAATAGATGTGCCCACCAATCGACACCCAGGAGCCACTGCCGCTATGACTGAAGACGTAGACAACCATGCGCAGGTTTCTGGATTTACCGAGAGACGCGTGTGCCCTACAACCTCATTAGCCAAAGAGGCCGTGGTGGCAACATATGTAATAGAAGATTGGAGGACCCACGTTCTGGCAAAAGGACCAGGTCCCAAATAATCATGCTGACATATTTAAGAACAAACTGCAAGGAATTAGTATCAGCAGCACAGACGCCAATGCTGGCGGAGTATGCCGGGACGGCTCTGGTTATGCCCCGCTGTGGAGCTCAGTCATGAATATTGGCAGCAGTGTTATCCCCAGATTTATATCGGGGCGCTGAGTGACACTCCAAAGAGAAGTAGAGCGGAGGAGATTTCACCCAGGAAAACAGGAGCAATACAAATCTAGAAACGTATGCTAATTTCCATCATCTGACATCCACGCTTCATCACTGTACGCCGTCTATTACCATCCACGGCATTAAACACTATTTGATGACAAATTCTCTTTAAAGCCAAAAAAACTTTTTCCTTGGGTAAATTATTTAATGGAGCGAATGAAAAATCCGGTAGGAGTATGTATGTGCGCATGGTGACGAGATGGAAAGTTTATCATCAAAAATGTGTTACTAAAGGCAATGTGCATCAGAAAATGAACTATTGTTTAAATAGGATTTTTATGCTACATAGGTTTGTATATTAGAAAAAAAATACAAAAACCGTAATCTTGTAACTTTTACAATGGCCACTAGATGTAATACTACACTCATACTTTCTCTTCTGAATAGATGAGTCATTATCATCACAGACAGGATTACAATGACTGATAACACCTCTATATAAAGTAGCCTACGCTAGATCCACCATTCACAATACGTGATATCACAGCTCACCTCTTCCTCCTCCTTCACAATGACTGATAACACCTCTATATACAGTAGCTAAGCTAGATCCACCATTTACAGCTCACCTCCTCCTCCTGTACAATGACTGATAACACCTCTATATACAGTAGCTAAGCTAGATCCACCATTTACAGCTCACCTCCTCCTCCTGTACAATGACTGATAACACCTCTATATACAGTAGCTAAGCTAGATCCACCATTTACAGCTCACCTCCTCCTCCTGTACAATGACTGATAACACCTCTATATACAGTAGCTAACGCTAGATCCACCATTCACAGCTCACCTCCTCCTCCTGTACAATGACTGATAACACCTCTATATACAGTAGCTAACGCTAGATCCACCATTCACAGCTCACCTCCTCCTCCTGGAATGCTCTAATAAGCCTTGTGGCACTACAAGTAACAGAGTGGACTTCCAGGTTTACATCATGTTTGTGATAGATACCCGCCACTATGTTACACAATGTATCAAGACTGACTGAGCCCCCTCCCCCTGTATCACCACTGACTGAGTCCCTCTCCCCATATAACCCGACTATAACCCCTAACTGCGCCCCCTGCCAATTATTGCTCCTGACTAAGCCCCTCCCTCTGAATCACACCTGACTGAGCTCTTCCCCCCTGTATCACCCCTGACTGAATGAGGTCCTTCTCCCCCTGGATCACCCCTGACTGTGCCCCCTCCCTCTGTATCACTTCTGATTAACTGAGCCCTTCTTCTCGTATGAATCCTGACTGGTCCCACTCCCTCTGTATAATCTCTGACTAACTGAGCCCCTTCTCTCCCTGTATCACACCTGATTGTCCTAGCCCCCTCCTCCTGTATCACCCTGACTGACTGAGCCCCCTCCTTTATCATCCCTGACTTATTAAGCCCTTTCTCCCCTTTATCACTCCTGACTGAACCCCCTCACCTGCATTAACACTGACTGAGGCCCTCTCCCTCTACATCACTGCTAAGTCCCTCTCCCCGTATAACCACTGATTGCACTCCCTCCCCTGTATCACTCCTGACTAACTGACCCTCTTCATCCCTGACTGAAACCCCTCCCCCTGTATCACTGCTGACTGAGCCCCTCTCCCTGTATCACACGTCACTGAGCCCCCTCCTTCTGTATCAACCTTGACTGGGCCCCCTCCCCCTGTATCACCCCTCACAGACTGAGCCCCTTCTGCCCCTGTATAACTCTTGACTGATTGAGCCTCTTCCCCTTGTATGACCTCTGACTGACTGAGCCTCCCCCTCCTGTGTCACCCCTGACTGACTGAGTCTCTTCTCCCCACTGTATCACCCCTGATTGAGTCCACTTCTCCCTGCATTACCGCTGAATGACCCCCTCTCCATGTAGCACTCTTGACTAAGCTACCTGCATCAACACTGACTGAGCCCCTCTCCATGTTTCACCCCTCTCCATGTATCACCCCTGTCTGGGCCCCCTCCCCCTGTATCACACCTGATTGACTGAGCCCCCTCCTCCTATATCACCCCTGACTAAGCCACTTCTCCTCTTGTATCACCCCTGACTGAATATGGTTGTCTTCACCCACCACTAACAAAATAAGGCCTTTCATAAAAAAGTTATGGCTTCATAGGTGGCAGAGAGATTTCTATAAAAAGTGTATGGGGGATGTGCGGGAAAGATCTCTTTCGCTACCACCCCACTGTCACACATAACTGATTTAGGGCCACCACCACTATTAGTATATATAGTATGCACATTCACATAATGTATTTGCTGCAGAATTTCTACAATGGAAATCCCACAGCAAATTTACAGCGGTAATATCCACTCAAATATTGTGCAGATAATGCTGCGCTAATAGTATGCAAAAAGTACACATTTACCACTGACCTCAGCCTTTGTATTGCAAAATATGAAATTGTCAGTGAATATCCGCAGCATAAAGTGACAAATTGTTCATGTTAAATCTGCATCGCCGGTCAGTTCACGCCGTGGATTTTCTCAGCGTATGGATGAGATGTTATAAAATCTCACTCACTAAGCGGGGGCTGCACAACATCGGTTTAGTGGTTAATAAACATCAGGGGACACTTATCATTGAGTTTGCGCCAAAATGTTGGCAACAGCTTTTTCTACAACATTAAAGCACCATTGCAGAGTTTTTTCAATGCTGGAGTAATGCTTTTAATCCAAGGTCCCTGCCACATGTTCTCTAGCGGTGTCCCTCTGGTTCCATGGCGCCATCTTGTGCCTGTATCTTCTAACTGGCCAGAAATCAGAAGCTACATTACAAGTCTATGAGAGCCTGAACATGGCTGTCATAGACTTGTATTGAGCTGTGACCTCTGGCGCGCTCCATGACACTGGAGATGCTGGCGGGTCACAAAATGCAAGAGATCGACGACAGCATCGGTGATAGGGGATGAAGAAACTAGAGGATGAGCAGGGCTTGCTCACACTTGCGTATAAATTTGACGAGTGCAATCAGATAAAAAGCAATCACATTGCACTCGCTCCAATATTAAACAATAAGGAAGTGCTCATCTGCAATTTTTTTTCTCAGCTATATTCGACCTGAGGAAAAGAATTGCATCATGCTGCTTATGGTCACGTAAAACGGCCGAGACTCACGAGTCGTTGGGGTCACGGAATTTGTGACGCACATCCGGCCGCATTAGCGATGCCGTTGCGTGTGACACCGATAAGCGATTTTGCATCGTTGCAAAAACGTGCAAAATCGCTAATCGGCGACATGGGGGTCCATTCTTAAAAATCGTTACTGCAGCAGTAACGAAGTTGTTCCTCGTTCCTGCGGCAGCACACATCGCTGCGTGTGACGCCGCAGGAACGAGGAAGCTCCCCTTACCTGCCTCCCGGCTGCTATGCAGAAGGAAGGAGGTGGGCGGGATGTTACGTCCTGCTCATCTCCGCCCCTCCGCTGCTATTGGGCGGCGGTTCAGTGACGTTTCAGTGACGTCGCTGTGACGCCGCACGGACCGCCCCCTTAGAAAGGAGGCGGTTCGCCAGTCACAGCGACGGCGCCGGACAGGTAAGTATGTGTGACGGCTCTGGGCGATGTTGTGCGGCACGGGCAGCGATATGCCCGTGTCGCGCAACAGATGGGGGCGGGTACCCAAACTAGCGATATCGGGACCGATATCGCAGTGTGTAAAGTAGCCTTAAGGCGGGCTTTGCACGCTGTGACATCGGTAACAATGTGTTACCGATGCTGCAGCGATAGTCCCGCCCCCGTCGCACGTGCGATATCTAGTGAAAGCTGCCGTAGCGATTATTATCGCTACGGCAGCTTCACATGCACTCACCTGCCATGCGACGTCCCTCTGGCCGGCGACCCGCCTCCTTCCTAAGGGGGCGGGTCGTGTGGCGTCACAGCGACGTCACACGGCAGGCGGCCAATTGAAGCGGAGGGGCGGAGATGAGCGGGACGTAAACATCCTGCCCACCTCCGTCCTTCTCATTGCAGCCAGGAGGCAGGTAGGTAATGATCCTCGCTCCTGCGGCTTCACACACAGCGATGTGTGCTGCCGCAGGAGCGAGGAACAACATCGCACCTGTCGCTGCACCGGCATTATGGAAATGTCGGAGGCTGCAGCGATGATACGATAACGACGCTTTTGCGGTCGTTCATCGTATCAAAAAGGTTTTACACGTTGCGATATCGACTGCGACGCCGGATGTGCGTCACTTTCGATTTGACCCCATCCACATCGCACGTGCGATGTCGCAACGTGCAAAGCCGCCCTAAGGTCAGGGACCCTAGATTAGAAGCACCACTCCAGCGGTAAAATAAAAAAAAAAAAATAAAAAACCCTTAGACGGGCAGATACCCAGCAAGGGAAGGGTGGATTATTAGCGCATATTTAATTGGCACTATATACTTTTTTTGTTATTTTTCATGGTAACAATCTCACCTTGCACTCTCAAATGTTGCCGATGCGGTTTTCCCGATAGCACCAAAACCAACTCCAACTGCAAGGCCCTCTGAAAAGGAAAAACAAAAAAGAAACAAGATTTCTATAAAGGAAACAGCTTTTTATATCTTAGCACAGCAAACCATGGTGATATGTAACATTGCTTCATACGTTATAACAGCCCATACATGTACGTTATGCACTGTCTGCCTAGTAAACGTGTACTTACAATGGATTCTTTAGGCCATTTTTGTTAGAATTTTCTTTATTGAAGCAAAATAATATTCGATATGAGTCTGGCCATTCACTTTTTCATATATTCACACTTTCAGTAGGAAGAGAAACCCTTGGCAGTAGCTTACTTTTTGTGAGAGCATAGGACTGGGCATGTTGAAATTCAACAGCCTGATCTTTCTTTTTCCTGACATCTGTTGTCAGAGGGTCTCACCGAAATCAGCAGGTTTGGCCGACGTTTATCTAAAGTGTGTGAGACTTTTATCTGCAGAATACTTGTGCATCCAGCTTTTAGTGAAAGTATTTGGTGCTGTCATGGGTATGACACTATAACCAGGATTAAGGGCACCTAGACTGGCCCTCAGGCTAGGGGCCCTAAACTGTCCTTTATTCCAGAGGTAGGCTTGATGGTAGCCAGGTCTGGACCGCCATCATAGCCCTAACTCCTGAGCAACCCTGGTCTAACACCCCCGGGGAAAGCTGGGACGGGAGTAAAGAATCCCACAAATACCAACAGACAGTGGAAAACCAAAGCTCAATATCACTGCAAGAACACACAGGGGAAAACACAATACAAGCTCAGGGAGAAATACAGTACAGGGAGGAAATAAACAAACACCAAGGATATTTCCACAGCACAACAAATAGCATGCAACCGTTCACCAACAACTGGGCCACCACGCAAAGACCGATAACACTGGAGCAAGGCTAGAGCTATCTTCGGCATGTGAGGTTAGGTTCCACAATCTTTTAAATGGCAGAGGCGGCTGTGATAGGATGTCAGCCATCTGTGACCCCAGCAGCCATTCACCAGCCAGCAGGAATTAACTTCTGCTAAATTAAAGACCAGAAAGCACAAAATAGTCGATGCCCAACTCTGGCTGAGCAACTAAGAAGCATCAGGTTGCTTGCCAGACTCTGCAATACGAATAGAGTCTGGAGGCGCCATAACAGGTGCTGACCATATGTATTTGAACATCGCAGACTGTGGATTGTAGGGGTACTTTGCACGCTGAGACATCGCTTGGCGATAGTACCCGCCCCCGTCGCACATGCGATATCTTGTGATAGCTGCCGTAGCGAACATTATCACTACAGCAGCTTCACACGCACTTACCTGACCTGCGACGTCGCTCTGACTGGCGACCCGCCTCCTTCCTAAGGGGGTGGGTCATGCGGCGTCAGCGACGTCACACAGCAGGCGGCTAATAGAAGCGGAGGGGCGGAGATGAGCGGGACGTAAACATCCCGCCCACCTCCTTCCTTCCGCATAGCCAGTGGAGCCAGGTAAGGAGATGTTTCTCGCTCCTATGGCTTCACACACAGCGATGTGTGCTACCGCAGGAACGTGGAACAACATCGTATCTCCTATTGGTGCGATATTATGAAAATGACCGACACTACACAGATCACCGATTTACGACGCTTTTGCGATCGTTTATCGGCGCATCTAGGCTTTACACGTTGCGACGTCGTTACCGGCGCCGGATGTGCGTCACTTTCTATTTGACCCCGACGATATCGCAGTAGCGATGTCGCAACGTGTAAAGTACCCCTTAGAAAATCTTCCCAAAACTCCCCCCACCACCCAAAAAAAACCCCCAACACATTAATTGTCTTCCTAAAGTGGTTGTCCACTATATATTGAATTAAAAATGGGCCCAAGATCATGTTAAAACAGATGAAAACTGATCTACTGAACCACTGCGGCTTCTCTACAACCCTACCTGGGCCCATGACCAATGTTTTAGCTTCCTCTTTTAGCGGCGAGTGTTCCAGAAAATCAACGGCAAATGATCGGCAGTAGCCCTGACATTCCATCCTCTAGGGAATAAATTAAGCTTTTCTTCCAGGTTGGACAGAACATCAAGGATGCAGGCGGTCTATGGCCACTGAATGTTTGCAGCGGTCACATAATGTATCCAACTGGAAGAGGAAGCGAGGAGACGGGCATGGACACAGGCAACGAAGCGGTTTGACTCATCAGAATTGGAGTTAAACTGAGCAACGTTCGGGAGGATGTTGGATCTGCAGACCAAAGTAGCTTCTGGTGCTTCGATCATGCACAAAGGAAGCTTTAGAAATTATTTTTAGCAGGGCATCGTCATACACCATGAGAGGTCAGGGATGAGACACACTGGGGGCCGCGGACAGATGTGTCACATCATCAGAACAGTGACATAAAGTGCCTTATAGCTACACAGACTTTTATTGGAATGAGTCAGAAGCCGTCCCATGAAGCAAAGGTTACACTGACCTTTCCCATGCAATTATCATATGCACATTAAAGGAATTTAATTAGTAAGAAATGGTCGCCGGTGGAGTAATTAGCATTACAAACATCTCAGAGTCGGCCACTTGCTTGTCTTTTTAAGTCCCTGGTTTAGTCACAGTGTCAGATTGACACCAAATGCTTCGGCATAGCTGATAATGCAACAAAAAGCTAGAAAAAGACAGGAGACCTGCAGAAACCTAAAACATATAGCTCTGACTGTGCAGGAAACAGAGGCCCTACAGTCTAGGCAGGAGCACATAGCCAGAGTCAGGGTCGCAAGGTCTAGATTAGGGTCATATATCAGGAATCACGACACTGCTGGGTCCAGATTTAGAGTAGAAGCATAGAAGAGACGGGGTTGTACTGCTGGGTCCAGGTCTATACCAGGAGCACATAGAAAACAAGGAGAACTTGGAGTGCAAGTATACAGTCAAAAGGTATATTAGAAGCCATGGAGGACTTGTGAACAGCAAAGTGATTTTATAAAAGAACTGAATAGAAAGAGGATTTCAAGTCATTCTTCAGGTGTTTTTTTTAGAGTGGACCTGCTTAAAAGAATTCCTCAAAAAACTCTGTGTGTACACAGCCTTAGAAGTTGAGATACGGGGGGCGTGGCCTGCATGCTGATGGCGACGGCTGCTTGAAGGAGAGCTCTGTGCTTACAGCAGGATAAACCGGCTCTTATCAGCTCACAGATAACAGGATTACCAGCTACAGGAGGTGTGAGTAACCCCAGCCCCCAGCTATGCCTAAGGGGAGACCTAAAAAAACTGGCACTCCAGCCAAACTGACAGACTTCTTCCCCCTGGATAGGGATCTCTCCTCACCAAGCAAGATGGCTTCCCACTCAGCTTCTTCCCACTCCTCACAGGGAGAAACAGGCTGCTTGAAAGGCTGCACAGCCATTCCTCTGACAGAGGAAACCATGCAAGCTCTGCTGAAAACGCTGAGGGCTTCCTTGCAGGCTGATCTCAGAGAAATAGTAAGAGAGCTGAAGGAAGAGATCAGGTCTCTAGGGGTTCGCACAGAGCATGTAGAAACTAAAATGGCTGAATTTGCAATATCACATAACAATCTGATAGATGCTAACACAGCTTTGGAAAAGGAGGTGGAGGCACTAAAACTTAAAATCAGTGATATAGAGGACAGATCCCGAAGAAATAACCTAAAAATCAGAGGGATTCCCTCATCAGTAGCAGATAAAGACCTCCAGGAATACTTCCACAAGTTTCTGCAGCTTATACTCCCTGGATGGGACACCAGAGACCTGATAGTGGACAGGATTCATAGAGTCCCTAAAGCCAAAGGCATAGATCCAGCTCTGCCTAAAGATGTCCTGGCTAGACTTCATTTCTAT
Source organism: Anomaloglossus baeobatrachus (assembly GCF_048569485.1). Lineage (NCBI taxonomy): Eukaryota > Metazoa > Chordata > Amphibia > Anura > Aromobatidae > Anomaloglossus > Anomaloglossus baeobatrachus. Next base: position 484,192,696 of record NC_134357.1, read on the forward strand.
AAAACAAAAGAAGCTGTGCTGCACACACTGAGGGGAAATCCAGCCCTGCCAGACACTTTCATGGGACTAAAAATCTTCCCAGATCTTTCTGCTGCAACTCTTAATAAAAGAAGAGAATTTGCCCACCTTTCTAAACTCCTTAGAGATCAAGACATCAAGTACAAGTGGGGTTTTCCGGTGAAGATGATAATTTTCAAAGATGGAGGCACTCACATATGTCATACTCCTTCTCAGCTGGGCAAACTGCTGGATGACTGGGGAATAGCCCACCCACCAAACCCTGGTGGGCAGGAGAATCATAGAGGCCCTCCAGACAGGATTAACCCTGAATGGTCAGTAGCTTAGCTGGGACTCCTTCCTGCTTATGGCACCTGCTGTCCCTGCTCCTGTGACACGGGATGTCACGTAGCCCCCCTGATGTTCTCGCCTATGGCGAGCGGTTATACACCGGGCACCCTACTCGGGGCAAACCGGTGTTGTTGGAATTTTTTTGTTTTTGTTCCTCTTCTCACATATGTTCCTTAATTTTTTCTGGAAATTTCTCTCAATTCCTTGCTGGTCTAGCCCCTCTCATCCCTGATGGCGTTTCTAGGAATTCAAACCCCCCTGCGGCTCCAATATGAGAATTAAGATATTGTCTATTAATGTGAACGGACTCAACTCCCCAGCAAAAAGGTCAATGATGTGGAGAGAGGTGAAGGCATCTAACTGTGATATAGCGTGCATTCAGGAGACCCACCTTCTTTCCACAGATAATAAACGGCTACTTCATCCAAGCTTCCAACACACCTTTTTTGCTAATGACTCAAAAAAAAGAGGAGGAGTGGCCATTTTAATAAAGAACTCAGTGGCCTTTAAATTGATAAATGTCAGTTATGGAGCGGATGGAAGATATATTATTTTGTCTTGTTATATCAACAGCGTCCCTTATACCTTGGCAACGGTCTACTCCCCAAATTCATCACAATTGACCTTTGCTAGGAAATTTTTCCAAGCATTCAAAGATACTGCCACAGGGGCGGAAATCATCTGTGGAGACTTTAATATACCTGTAATACGCTCCATGGATTGCTCCAACACCAGCATCCCACATGCTAAGGAACTTAAGCATCTCATCAATGAATTCCATTTTCATGACATCTGGAGATATTTGCACGCATCAGAAAGAGACTATACATTCTTCTCTTCCAGGCATCGCTCATACAGTAGAATTGATTTTTTTTTGGTCGACAGCAAATCTATAAGTAATTGTGTGGCAGCTGATATTGGTTTAATTACTTGGTCAGATCATGCGCCGATCTCTTTGTCTGTTCAGGGTAGCTTTAATGTTCAAAATTCCCCTAGGTGGAGACTGAATACCAGCTTGCTTGGTAGGCAGAAGGTACATGATGAAGTAGAGTCAGTGTTAACAGAATATTTTAAACTTAATAATAATGGGGAAATTTCTGACGAGACCCTGTGGGCTGCGCATAAAGCCGTAGTCAGAGGGCAGCTCATAAAAATAGCCTCCATCCAAAAACGGCAAAAAGACGCAGATATTAAATATATATTAACCCGTATTCATCACCTTGAATCCCTGAATAAAGCCAAAGCATCCCCTAACTTGACTAAAGAAATTGTAACCCATAGATTCCAACTAAGATCCCTACTCCTGCAAAAATACGAACATAATCTTAAAAAAAATAGATCGACATTTTATGCTATGGGGGATAGAGCGGGGTCCTTATTGGCAAGAAGGACGAAAAAACGTGAGATCCAATCTAAAATAGAATTCCTCAGGGACCCAAACGGAACAATCACTAGACATCCCATTGAAATAGCAGAAGCATTTGCGAAATACTATGAGGCCCTGTATAATCTAAAATATGATTCCAATACGTCACAGCCGACTCAAGTGGATATACAGGGTTTCCTAGACACCCTGGATCTTCCCCGGGTCTCAGATGAGCAATTAGAGGAACTTAATCTTCCCTTTACTACACATGAAATCCTAGGTGCCATCAAAATGACTAAGTCTAACTCTGCCCCGGGCCCCGATGGGCTGCCATACGAATATTACAAACAATTTACATCCACTCTGTCCCCCTTTATGTCAAAAACCTTCAATTTTTGGCAAAATAAAGGGTCAATTTCCCCAGACAACTTAGAAGCGATAATTATCACGCTACCAAAGCCAGGGAAACCTGCAGACACCCCGGGTAATTTTAGGCCCATTTCACTCCTAAATTGTGATGTTAAAATTTATGCCAAACTAGTGGCAGATAGACTTCATAAAGTGATCCCGACCTTAGTGGCTCCAGACCAAGTTGGGTTTGTGACAGGCAGGCAATCTAAGGATGGCACCAGACGGATGCTTGACTTGATTGGACTGGTGGAGATATCGGGTGAACCCAGTGCATTCCTGCCTCTTGATGCTGAAAAAGCCTTTGACAGGGTGCACTGGGGATACCTGGAGAGAGTTCTAACAAAATTCGGGTTCTTGGGGAAAATCAAGTCATCCATTCTAGCCCTCTACTCTTACCCAAATGCGTCAGTGTTGGCATCGGGGTTTCTGTCATCTAAATTTCAAATAAGTAATGGCACCCGCCAGGGGTGTCCATTGTCTCCCGCTATTTTTGCTTTAGTGGTAGAACCTCTGGCGGAAGCTATACGAAAAAACATAGCCATTTCTGGTATAAGAGTTACGGAATTTGAACATAAACTTGGTTTATACGCAGACGATGTGATAATTTCCTGTTCTAACCTTGCAGTGTCGATTCCAGCAGTGGTGAACACATTATCAAACTTTTCTAAAGTGTCGTATTATAAGCTTAATGCGGCAAAGTCTTTGATACTGCCGTTTAATGTACCGGCGGAGGCCAGGAGTGCGCTGGAGGGGGCCTTTCAATTCAAATGGTGCGACAGGGGGATACCTTATTTGGGTATTAAGCTGACACCATCGCAGATGTTAATTAAAGAAAATTTGGAACCTCTGATCCAAAATTTAGAAAAGGAATTGGGAAGGTATGAAAAAATATCATTGTCCTGGATGGCCAGGATACAGTCCTTTAAAATGGTTTTCTTACCCAAAATATTGTATGTGCTCAGATGCCTTCCCATCAAAATTTCTCACAAAACCCTGATGAAACTTCAATCGTTGACTAACAAATTTGTCTGGGGTAATAAAAGGGCTAGGGTCGCAGGTATAGTGTTATACCCCCCATATGACTTAGGGGGATTGGGCACCCCAAACATAACGGCATATTATAAAGCCTTACTAATTGAATCACTAAAGGAATGGTGGCGTCCAGGTAATTCACATAGATGGGCTCAGATTGAAAATTTCCTGTCCCGCCAGGGCTCGGTCAGAAGAATGATGGAAGCAGAATATTTGAGCCGTTCACGGTTCTCCCCGTGTGTTCCCACCATGTCAGCCTCCCTGGAGGTCTGGAGAAATGACTTGATTCATAAGATTCAGATTCCTCTTTCAGAGATTTCCCTCAAGTCGTTGGAATCTCAAATCCCCTTTTTGAATCTGGCCAGGTGGGAGGGATCGGGCATTACAGTGCTGGCGGATCTATACTCTGATTTGGGTGTTAACCCCTTTAATGAAATAGTACGGGAACACCCCTCTTTAAAGGGCTGTTTCTATCAACACATCCAAATTAGTCATTTTCTGGCCTCTAAATTTCCTCCAAAGTCAAAGCCTCTGTTACCTACAACAAAAGCTTTGGTATTTAAAAAGATAATTAAATCCAAAGGTATCTCCTCGACATACAAATGGCTCAATAACCCCCCCGAAGAGCAAAAATCTCCTTATATGAATAAATGGGACGTGGAGTTGAGTGTCTCTACCTCTCCTTCACACTGGCACTTGGCATCAGCAAATATCCAAAAATATTCCAAGTGTATAAATCATCTGGAGCAACTGAAAAAAGTACACCTGCGATGGTATCGGTCCCCAGCCAACTTAGCACAGTTCCTCCCAAATTATTCGCCACATTGTTGGAAGGGCTGCCTCCAAAGAGGTACTCTTGGTCACTGCTGGTGGGCTTGTCCCAAGGTTTTCTCGTTCTGGTTGGAGGTGTTTGGCCTGATGGGTGAGCTGACAGGAAATCCTATTAATCCGAATCCGGCTCTGGCAGTGCTAAACGTGGGTATAGAGGAGTTCTCCTGGGAATCCAGGGGTTTATTAGTTCACATTCTAGTAGCTGCCAGATATTGCATAAGTTTGCACTGGAAATCCCCAAAGACGCCTACATTAGTTGAACTATATAACCGAATTAATCTCCAATGCCAATACGAGTTCTGTCTGGCTCACTCCATCCGCGCCAAAAACAAAATACTTCACATTTGGGACACGTGGCTAAACTCTGTATATGCATCCCCTGTCAGGCATCTGTCTCCAGGGCAAACTGTTGATAATTAAAAATGGGTCAAATAGGGTCAAAGAGAGTGTTACGCAGGGAGTTCACCCATACCACATGTCAATATTCAAGGTGTTTAAATCTCTGTTGTTGTTACTGCTCGGGCTACCCCGAAACGCCATCCAATACCCCCCCCCCTTCCCCTCCCTGGTTGCTTCCTTGCAACCATCCATGGTTCTCCCCATCTCCCCCACCTCTCTCTCCCCTCCCTTTTCTTATCTTCCTTTCTTACTCTCTGGTTCTGGTTGTTTGGATCCCTCATTTTGAGGATTAAAGAGTAAATTGGTAGGTTGACTCTATACGTATTGGGTATTGATTAACCTAAAAAAGTTGCAACTTGCATCAGACATGATTGGTGGTGGTGTGACAGGAAATGTGAATCATAATCAAAGGTGTTACTACCACATGTTACAGCGTGGTTTTCTTTGTGTATTATTGCCAATGATACCTGAATTTCTCCTTTTTTTTGTAATGTAACTTCCTACAATAAAAATTGATTGGAGTAAAAAAAAAAGAAGTTGAGATACAGGTCTGGAAAAGAAACTAATAGTAGAAGCAGAGGTGGCGCTGCTGCGTCTAGGTAAAGAGTAGGGCCTGATACTAAAAGATGAGGAGCGCTGCTGGGTCCATGTCTTGAGTAGGAATACATTTTAGAAGTTGAGGAGCAATGCTGGGTCCAGGTCTAGAGTAGGAACAGATAATTGAAGATAAGGAGTGCTGCTGGGTCCAAGTCTACAGTAAAGGTCCAGTCACACTAAGCAACTTACCAGCGATCCCAACAACGATAGGGATCGCTGGTAAGTTGCTAGGAGGTTGCTGGTGAGCTGTCACACTGCGACGCTCCAGCGATCCCACCAGCAACCTGACCTGGCAGGGATCGCTGGAGCGTGGCTACACGAGTTGCTGGTGAGCTCACCAGCAACCAGTGACCAGCCCCCAGTCTCCTAGTTACAGCACACATCAGGTTAATTAACCCGATGTGTGCTGCAGCTAAATGTACACAGAGCAGGGAGCAGCGCACAATGCTTAGTGCTGGCTCCTTGCTCTCCTAGTTACAGCACACATCGGGTTAATTACCTGATGTGTGCTGCAGCTACATGTGCACAGAGCAGGAGCTGGCACTGACAGTGAGAGCGGAGGAGGCTGGTATCAAAGGTAAATATCGGGTAACCAAGGACAGGGCTTCTTGGTTACCCGATGTTTACATTGGTTACCAGCGTCCGCAGAAGCCGGCTCCTGCTGCCTGCACATTAGTTGTTGCTGTCTCGCTGTCACACACAGCGATCTGTGCTTCACAGCAGGACAGCAACAACTAAAAAATGGCCCAGGACATTCAGCAACAACCAACGACCTCACAGCAGGGGCCAGGTTGTTGCTGGATGTCACACACAGCAACATCGCTAGCAACGTCACAAAAGTTGTTCGTTACCAGCGATGTTGCTAGCGATGTTGCTTAGTGTGACGGGGCCTTAAGAACACATTTTAGAAGCTGAGGAGCGCTACTGGGTGCAAGCATAGGGTAAGAACACATTTTAGAAGTAGAGGAGCACTACTGGGTGGAGGCCTAGAGTAAGAGCATAGTTTAGAAGCTGAGAAGCACTGTTGGATGGCAGTTTACAGTACAAACATATTAGAACCAGAAAACACAGCTGGGACCACGTGTAGAGTGGGTGATATACATTAGAAACTGGTTGCAGGTCTCATAGAATTCCATCCTTAGCTCCTCAGCTTCCAACATTATAGAAACTTCTAACATCAATGTAATGACGACTTATGAGGGAACAACCATCTTAAACATGACCTTAACACCTACCACTGCACATTAAAAAGGTGAGATGCCTGAGCCCACGTTAAGTAACCATCTGACAATGATTTCTTCACCAGAGCCTCTCTACGAGTCTCAGTATTGCCACTGATGTCATACACGCTCTGTGCACAATTATTAGTCAGTGAGTATTTTGACCATATCATCATTTTCAAGCAGATTTTCCAGCTCCAAGCTGAATAAATGTGAATGCTTATTGGATGAAGCAGATCAGATGATATGTATGTGTGGCAGAATTATTAGGCGGCTTGTTTTCCGCAGGCAAAATTGGCCAAAAATGATTTAACTGACTCTGAAAAGTAAACATTTTTACAAGTTTTACGGAGGAATGCAGTACCATTAAAATTACTAAGAACTTTATCCGTTATCACAGAATCATCAAAAGTTTTGTTGCAAAGTCAACGAACTCAAAGAAAAAGAAAAAAAAAAGTACATTAACGGCTAAAGTTTTGAGAAGAATCATATCTGAAGCGAGCAGGAAGCCATTATCCTCCAGTGCGGTCATATTCCAGAACGGCAATCTCCGAGGAGAGCCCAGAAGTACAAGGTCTTCACTGTTCAAAGACACAAGAGAGGTAAGGAGGCTCAAACCGACCATCACTGAGCAAGACAGAAGAGGAAATGTCAAGACTGGGACAAGAAATAACTGAAGATAGATTCTTCAAAGGTTCTATGGACTGAGAAGATGAGACCATATATATGGGCCATGGCTGGATCAATAACGGGCACAGACCTTCACTTCTACTCAGACACCAGCATAGTGGAGGTGGGTACTGCTATGGGTAGGTATCATGGCGGTGTTGGACTCTGTTCTCACTGCAGAGTCTGACAAGCAGTGTGACGTCTCTTACTTGTTCAGCCTAACTGCTCTCCAGTCCTGCAGGAGTTAATTCCTCCTGGCTTGTGAACTGCTGCTACTAGCTAAAGCTGCTAATGACCACTCACAGCCGCCTTCACTAATTATAAGGTTCTGCATCCGGTTGCTCCTCACCGAATATAGCTCCAGCGTTGCTTCAGCAATAACGGTCCTATTGTAGTGATCCAGAGCCTGGTGATTTGTGGTGTGCTTACCTGTGTGGTGTGGAAACATCCCCATTGTTCATTTATTTCGTCCCTGTGTTTTATTTCCTCCTATTGTCTCTCCCCTTTGGCTGATTGCAGTGTGTTTGTGTTTTAGTTCTCCTCCTGTCTTATTTGTTGGGTTGGCTTCTCCGGTCGTGGCCTTCTCCTGGGGTGTGGGAAAGGGGTGTTAGATCAGGGTTCGGACAGTTCTGGTGGCCCAGAACTAGCTACCATCAAGCGTACCTCTGGGATAAGGGATAGCGCAGGGTTCCTAGCTTGAGGGCCAGCATAGAGGTCCCTGTTTCAGTTACCCTATTTCCCCATGACACCTTTTCAGGTTGAAGATGGACTCAATATAAACTCCCAAACCTAGTGCCAGTTTTTAGAAAACACTTTCTTAAAGCAGTGGTACAGAAAAAAGTCTGCATCTTTCAAGAAAACCAGCATTATTCTGTAGGACAATGCTCCATCACAGCCTTGAAGTTTCCACTGCTTGCCTGCCAATAAGGGCCTCAGATGAAAGAATAATGACCCAGCTCCTTCCTCACCAGTCCTGAACCCTATTGAGAACTTGTTGGCTCTTCTTAAACGGGAGATTAACGGTGAAGGAAAAGAGTCACCTCAGTGATCGGTGTCTGGGAGGCTGTGGTTGGTGTGGCTCAAAAAGTTGATCTTCAACAGAATTGAAAGCTGACAGATTCCATGGATGGACAGCTTATGGCTGTTATTAAAAAGAAGGCGGCTATATTGGTCACAGAGATTTATTTTTTGTATGCATTTTGAGCTGTTTGATTATTCTCATTTGAACAGATGAAAATAAACTATTGAGATGGGAAAATATACGATTTTCTTTCAGTTACATAATAATTCTGCAAACTGATAGTTGGTCAATTGTTTACTTTGTTAAATATTTAGCTTTATTTGCCGTTTGGCTTGATTGATGGCTCTGTAGTTGTTCAATAATAAAACGAATCATGAAAAATACAAAGTGTATATTGGTATAATGGCCGTGTACCAGTAGGGCTTGTGCTGGCTGTTCTGTACATAATGGTGTGCAGTAATAACACAGTAATTATAGCCAATACTACATAAGTTATTTACACCTTTCAGATCCATGCTGCTAAATCTCACTTATCAAAGTGTGTATCCGCTGCAATCTACATTTTCCTCCCAGCGTCAGCATTGAGCCAAGAACGCTGCCACCCTCCAGCTTGATAGCCTAACCTTTGGTGGTGAAACGTCTCTTTCAATCAGTCGCTCACTTCTCCGACAGGTGACTGTGACATTCATCTTCCCCTTTATGTTACAGATTTTGAAGAACTTCCAACGGGGAACTATAATTCCTGTATTCCTTACCCTCTCCTTTGCTGAACGCGTTCAGAATTGCTTTCGGATATCAGTCATTTCAGACTTGGGAGAAGATGACCGTAGTGTTTTTCAATGGGATATCGGAGTCTCAAAAAGGAAATAAAAAAGGATTCCCTTCGTGATAAATTAGCTATAAATGACATGTCAACTTGTGTTATGTCATTGATGATGAAACCTCATTTTGGGCACAAACCTCTATACCAGCCTGAACCATTCTTTATTGTGCAGGCTGAAGAATGCCTGATATTACCGTATATATTAATAATCATATATTATGGAGCAGCCAGGAGTAATTCTTCTATTGCTCGACGTCTCCGTCTCACACAACTGGTGATAATACAGAAACCAAGCAAAGGAGGCGACTGCGTGGGAGGGAGACACAGCAGAAACATCAGACCTAATTGTGTGAACTGAAGACGCTCAATGTATTGTCTGCTAAAAAAACTGAGAAAACAAACTTGTTGCTGTCTTTACACCCCACTATCAGGTATTATGTTTCCTCCATACCTTATATCAGGCGGAAGTGAAGGAAAATATCACAACATGGAGGCGGCAGGGGAGGCCCAAATGTACACGATTCATATGGATTATTTTTGCTCATTTCATTCACATGCTCATTAAATATATACTGATTGGCAATGATTTAGTAGTCTATATACATAGGCAGACTGAGAAAGAGTATGTGACAGATCGCAAAGTGTGTATAGGCCGATACTTCTCAGCAACACAAATCCTATTTACATAGGACAATGTTGAGAACGATTATATTTTATGCAGCACAAGAGATCATTTCACCTGACGAACAAGCGTTTTGTTAATTAGTTTTGTCATCGGCATCCTGTTTAGACTACAAAATTATCGTAAACGTGGTGTCCTAGTACAGTAATACTTTGACTTAACAGTTTAATTTGTTCTGTGATCGAGCTCTTAACTTAATGTGCTCTGATGTCAAATAAAATTTCCATATTAAAATTAATTGAAATGCTATCAATCTGTTCTAACCCATACTTATGAACCCCCATCCTGGTATATGGCCCCCATCCTGCTACTGTATATATAAACCCCCAACCTGGTAAATGGCCCTCATCCTGGTATACATGATCCCCATCCTGGTACATGGGCACCATCCTAGTATATATAATCCCGCATCCTGGTACATGGCCCCCCATTCCGTTATATATGAATCCCCATCCTAGTACATGGCCCCCATCTTGGTATGTATGATCCCCTGTCCTGGTACATAGCCCCCATCTTGGTATATATGATCTCCCATCCTGGTTCATGGCTCCTATCAAGTCGCACACTTAAACTATTATACTCACCCTCCCTCCAGTTCTCCGCAGCGCACTCATCTCATGCAATCAGCTGACCAGCATGTGAAAGTGCAGCACTCACACGGTGATCAGCTGACCGCACTTACACACTGATCAGCTGACGTGCTCTCACACGCTGATCAGCTACCTGCATGAGATGAGGACGCCACGCTGCGGGGAATCGCAGGGAGGGTGCGTATAAGTTGCTTGTGAATCACATTTCTGCTAGCATCAGTAATGTAATGTATGTACACAGCGACTCCACCAGCAGCATAGGGAGTGCAGCTCGAGTATAATACAGGATGTAACTCAGGATCAGTACAGGATAAGTAATGTAATGTATGTACACAGTGACTGCACCAGCAGAATAGTGAGCGCAGCTCTGGAGTATAATACAGGATGTAACTCAGGATCAGTACAGGATAAGTAATGTAATGAATGTACACAGTGACTCCACCAGCAGAATAGTGAGCGCAGCTCTGGAGTATAATACAGGATGTAACTCAGGATCAGTCCAGGATAAGTAATGTAATGAATGTACACAGTGACTGCACCAGCAGAATAGTGAGTGCAGCTCTGGAGTATAATACAGGATGTAACTCTGGATCAGTCCAGGATAAGTAATGTAATGAATGTACACAGTGACTCCACCAGTAGAATAGTGAGCGCAGCTCTGGTGTATAATAGAGCCAGGATGTAAATAAGGATCAGTACAGGGTAAGAAATGTAATGTATGTATACTTTTGCCTTCTTTCCATCTGCTTTCTGATTTTCAGCTTGAATTGAATTGAAAGCAACTGGATTTTTTTACATTGATGGCCATGAGAAATTAATCATGACGAATGTGTCCTTCATTAACCGATCTTTTTTTTTTTAGCACTGAATATGCCCAGAACACTAGACATATTCAGAGACACGTTTAGTAAACAGATCCACTAACAATGGAATAAGAGAGAATGAAAATCAAAGTGTTTTGTTTTGTTTTTTTTAAATAGATCCTATTTTCTTTTAAACCAGATCCATACAGAAACCCCACTCTACACACATTAGAGATCTTTCTAGCAAATGTTAATTCGGTCAGCAGTTATCTTGTCTGGCTCTCCCATACACAGGAGCGCTTGGTTGGTTAAGATTTTCGGTGTTCTCTATAAAAAAGTATTTGCCAGACATCTCCGGTGGAGGCTTATCTCTGAAGAACAAAAGAATTGGGAGCCAAAAATTGAACATGCCGGATCCCTATTGTAACGGCTGCCTGGATCAACAGACTCAGACAGGCTGTAATGGACAGACTAGGGGGAAGCCCCTCACCAAGCAGGACCCCCATAACCCTGAAACCCTTTAACCCCTATACAGGGATTTGGAATTACACAGGGCCCTGGAGATCACTACCTGTGGAAGGCTGCAGTCCGAGAGAGTAGTCGTCAGGCAGGGTCAAACCAGGAATAGCAGAACAGGGACAGAATCGGCAGGCAAGGACGTAATCAGAAAACGTAGCAGTGGTCAAATCCGGGTCGAGCAGCGAGGTACAAAAACAGCAGGCAGGAGGGTAGTCAGGAAACACGCAGAAGTCACAGGAATCAAAATACAAACAGCACATGAGCCAGGAGTACAGAACTATCTCTGGCAGTGGTCATGTGACAGGAGGGGGAATAAGAAGGGTGTGGTGTCTTCCCATTGGCTGTAGCTGGCAACTTCAGCTGGAAGACACATGCCACCCACAGTCAGCCAGTAGTACTGCAGATCTCAAGATAACCCAGCCCAGTGGATGATCGGAGCCTGCGCCCACCGGTGCTGCTGGCATCGACTCCTCTCCCATCACCAGCACCATCCACAGCAGGAACACAGCGTCGCCTGGCGATCGGAGCAGAAGTCGCTGAAGCAGACTCCGGTGCTGACGTAACACCTATCTCCTCCAGCAGCAATCATCTCTGTGGGAGCCCTCATACCCATTAGACTGTCAACCAAATTTATATCGGATAGGTTAGTCAAATGTGTATGGGGAATTTATCATCTTTCCCCCATTTCACTCAACCCCGTAACAGACCTATCCATCATAGTCAATGGCTGCTCATTCTCCACAGTCCCATATGCTCGCTGCCTCGGGGTAACTCTTGACTTTGCTCTCTCCTTCATGCCACATATCCAAGCCTTTCCACCTCCTGCTGACTCCAACTCAAAAATATTTCCTGGATTTGTACATTCATTACCCAAGATTCTGAAAAAACACTAGTGCATGACCTCATCATCTCCCACCTAGACTACTGCAACCTCCTGCTCTAGCACTCTCACACCCCTCCAACCTATCTTAAGCTCTGCTACTCGACTAATCCCTGCTATTCCCCATCTTCTCAAGTCTGCAAATCCTTTCATTGGCTTCCCATTGCCCAAAGACTCCAATTCAAAACCCTAACAATGACATACAAAGCCATCTACAACCTGTCTTCTCCATACATCTGTGACCTAGAGACCCGGTGCTTACCTGCACGCAACCTCCGATCCTCACAAGATCTCCTTCTCTACCCACTTATCTCCTCTTCTCACAATCGGATACAAGATTTCTCTCGTGCCTCCCCTATACTCTGGAACTCTCTACCCCAACATATCTTACGCTCACCTACCGTAGAATCTTTCAAAGGAACCTGAAGACCAACCTCTTCCGACAAGCCTACAACCTGTAGTAACCCTCACTCTACTGTACCACCGAACGACCAACTCTACCCTCACCTACTGTATCCTCACCCATCCCCTGAAAAGCGTGAGGCTCACATGCAGGGTCCTCTCTCTCCTCCTGTACCTGTCTGTGTTTTGTACTGTTCATGATTATTGTGCTTGTTTTTATTATGTATGTCCCTTTTTCACATGTAAAGCTCATAGAATAAATTACGCTATAGTAATAAATAATAATAATTAATTTTCACTTGGCGTCCCTTTTTGGTCCGCTTGTAATAGAGTTGTTTTTTCCTACTGGGTCCAATACAAAAGGATAACAAATGGACACATGAACAGATTGTTAGACCATGTACACAGTGACGCACCATCCTGATCGCATAGTCACTGGATAATGCCCTTGATGAGTATTGTGAGTACTATATAAGATACATCAGTAGATCAGCTACTCCCTGAATCCTTTCATTACAATCTCAATAGACAGCAATGTGGAGGGGTCTTTAAATGGATTACATAGCGCTTTCACAAATAATGTGGGGCTGAGCGTTTTGCATAGTTCACTGATATAATTAGCTCACCCATCAAACTCAATTAGTATGATTTCTGCAGATGCTCCAGCTGAGATGAGATGTTATAGATTGAAATCTTGACTAATGGTGGGAGGTATCTGCTCTGAAAAACACTACAACTGGGGAAACACAGGCTTCTCAGGATTATGGTGATAGTAAATCTCCGTATCACAGAAAGACCACCCATCCTGACAAATGTGAAGAGCCAATATTCTGTATTACAAGGGGCCTTGGCACATTACAGAAGCTTTTACCATAATACCTCCTCATAATTTACAGGGATATTACATATTACAGATCATTAGAATGGCATACTATCAATATCGTAAGACCACACGGCTCAATTATAATGTTCTCTGCATCCTTCAGACACCTTTGAAAACAATGCTGAAACAGGGAGCCATCAGCTCTCTGCACCACCATACAGCCTGAGTCTTAGCGCAGCAGGCACAAGACATCACCATATTGCGCCTATTGCTGCACATAGGAGCAGCATATCGGGTAGTGGATGTGTGGAAACCATCATGGGAGGTGAGGGTACCATACTGAGTGAGTGGAGCTATGCTGGCTGTCATACTGGGTAGGTGGTTCTCAGAGGTCCATTATAGCGTGTGTGGTCGTCTATGGGCAATCATACCCTGCGTGGGGGATCGTAAGGGCATTTAATGTGGGAAGGCTGTGGGAGAATCATTCATGTCGGGAGGGGACTGTATGGACTTCATATTGTATGTAGGACTGTTGGAGCCATAATACTGTGTCTAGGTGGACTGTTGGAGAATCACAATGTGGGGTAGGCTATAGGCAATGAGAATCATACCGTGCATGTGGGGGTGGTACTGTGTTGACAAATTGTGTGGGGGAATTAGCTATGGGGATATCATACAATGTGCAGTGAGGTGGAAGGGGGAGCATTTTTGAAGGCAACATACTCTACATAGGCCATTAAAGGGGTATTTTAGTAGGTGAGAATACTACAGTCCTTCAGTGGGGGCACCATTACTGTGTATGTACTGAAATATGCCATTCTGTGACTGCACCAGTGTGCCGAGACACAGCGAAATATTTTGTTTTTTTGAGTGAAGTTGGGGGCCCAATTGGAACGTTTGCTATGGGGGGGGGCCATGATTTCTAGGTAGGCCCCTGTATCTATATAAATACCCATTTACACATGTATATTGTAAAGATACAGCTCACTTGGCGGTGTTTGAAGTAGGCACGGGAGGCGTCTTTAAACAAAATGTCCAGACTGCTTTATTAAAGCTCCATAAAGCGAGCCACAAACAGGGAAAATAAACAACCGGGAAACAGGATACACAGTCCTAGCAAAGGCACTACAGTGCTAACCCAGCACACCAGTACAAGCATGGAGACTTCACACAGGAGGGCTTCTTACCTCCACATACAGACAGCTAATGAACCCACCTGGATTTTCTTATGTGCACCATACCACGACCCGAGGTGGAGATATGTGAGCAACCAGTCCCACCAATTTTTCTGACTGCTCGTAAACCTGGCGCTTGTCAGCCCCATTAACCCTCTCAGTACTATACGTCCTGGAGCTAGCTTCCAGGCTTACATCACAGAGGATAACCGCCTCTGTTACACATATCTCCCCTGCATCACATGTCCAGCTGCCATCTTACAATATATACTATATATATATATATATATATATATATATATATATCCATGTGTATGTATTCATGTGTGTATACTTAAATAGTTGATAGATAGAGGAACACACACAGCCTGGAGACCGAGGTCTAAATCTTGTAGGTGGACATTAGTTATACACTGTCAGTGCTGGCTTTGTTTATGCAGGAGAGAGAGATGCCGGAGGGGGATACATAAATCTATACCATGTGAGTGGTTTTATTTATTTGTATCAGGAAATGATGCTGTTCATCAGCTGTGGCTACGAGGTGACAGATAAAAAATGTTCCTGCTCAATAGGATTATTATTCTCAGTACTGAAATCCAAAAGAAGAACATTTTTTTTAATATAGAAAAAACATCATAGTGGAAAACATACAATAAAAACACAACACCATAGTGTGAGAGATAGGACTTGTCTGAGCCATAACATCCGTTGTGCTGCACCGCATAATATGTGTCTCCCTGACATGGTTTGTGAAGCTCCACTTTTGATTGTCTCCTGCGGTTTAGCTTTTAGTCAGCTTTCTATGACCTGCATGTCCATATAAATAGTTTAGGAGGGTGGATCCTACTGACAGATGCCCTTTAATATTAAGGTTGTATACTCACCATTAATCTCGGTGTAGAATTGGCTACATGGAGGTGTCGGCTTTACTGTCCAGATCTACAACCTGAATAATGAACAGTCATGTTAAGGCTACTTTCACACATCCGGCTTGAGCCCTGCGGCTCAATCCGGCTGTGCAAGCTATGCAACGGATGCGGTGAAAACACCGCATCCTTTGCATAAGTTTTTCCCATGCGGCCCGCCCGGTTTTTGCCGCTTGCGGCATGCTACTGAGCATGCGCAGTGGCAAAAACCGCATGCGGCGGCCGAATGCGGTATTTGCCGCATCGCGCCGCATCCGGCCGCCATAGGCATGCATTGAGAGATGCGCCGCATCGGCCGAATGCGGCACGATGCGTTTTTTTTTTGCCGCACGAAAAAACGTGCCAGGCAACGTTCCATCCGGCCGCCGCATCGGCTAAATCTGCCGCATGCGGCAAAAACCGGATGGAACGCAAGGCCATGCGGCACAATGCGGCACTAATTAAAGTCTATGAAGGAAAATCGCAATCGGCAGCAAAAAAAACCGGTTGCGATTTTCCTGCAAAGTGCCGGATTGTGGCGCAGAAGAAAAACCGGAGGTGTGAAAGTACCCTAAGCGACATCTTGAGATATCTTGTCAGAGCGATCATCTCCAATTCTCATCACATAAGTCAGGAGCTGCCACCAGGTGATGTCCATGATAAATGACCCGTCCAACATTTTGGTAAATCGCCTCCTGTATTCTGTATACTTAATAGCTGCATTTTATTTTGTATTACATTCCATGAGAAACAGGATTGGGCCAGGACTGCCGGCTGCCGGAGACATAAGTCATCTGTCAGATCAAGAAGATGTCATGTAATTGGACTATGGCTATAAGAAAGATGTGTAACCAAATCATTCAAGATGACTCTGTACACGTCACCCAT
Source organism: Anomaloglossus baeobatrachus (assembly GCF_048569485.1). Classification (NCBI taxonomy): domain Eukaryota; kingdom Metazoa; phylum Chordata; class Amphibia; order Anura; family Aromobatidae; genus Anomaloglossus; species Anomaloglossus baeobatrachus. Next base: position 484,209,080 of record NC_134357.1, read on the forward strand.
ATACAGCCAGATGACTATTAGACCATGAGGGTAAATGCTCTGCTGCCAATTAGAAGGGTTTGGAGCCACTTCCAGACATATTGGTTACAGGCGGTTTTGCATTGTAGTGAAGGACAAATGGTCTTCAAGAGTCAAAAAAATCCAATCTGCTGCCATTACAGCTTATCATCACTGCTATCACAAGAACTATGTGTCATTTAAGAGCTGACTAAGAACAGAGGACTTCCCATGTAGACAACTGAATAAGTGGCACAGGGATCAGAACGCGTCAGACAGCGGGGCAGCACATGAAGCACATTCCTTAGCATGTCCAGCCTACAGAAGGTCTATCACTTCTTACACCTTGATATGGCAGACTTGGCTGAATGTGTCCTATTTACCGAGTGCGCAAGATTAGAAAACAATATATACATTATATATTGGTCTCAACGGAATCCCATTGGAAAATCCACATCGCATGGTTTCCGCCAACAAGTCATGATAAAAAAACATACTTGCTTGTTTAATACTTTTTTCTAAGCTAAACAAGCCCACGTTTTTCTAATCTCTCACTTTAGGAGAGATCTTCCCATCCCATGGTATAATCTAGTTTACAACTATGAACTGACTTCCCAATATTATTTTTAGACTGTGGAGCAAAAAGACAAACCCCATATCCTAGAAGCAGCCTTACAAGTGATTTCTAGAGAGGCAATTATACATTAGGATCACAGGATTTTATCTCTTATTTATACACCCTAAAATCTTGTTTGCTTTTGTATGCCGCCCCGACGCAGACCGGGGTGCTCGGATCCGGGGTGGTCGTGGCTCGAGGGGTCCGGACCCGGGCTCAGCTAACACTCCGATCCTTGGAAAGGGATTATTTACAGGGGAGAAGTTTGTGACGCCACCTGCGGGTTGCGGTAATGGGAGTACTGCCTCTGCTGGAAGGAGTACCGGGGCAGATGGTATGGAGCAGCAAGGTGTCAATCCCTCCGCAGGTAGGGAAGACCCCAGCCTCTGGGGATTTTGGTGGGATGTTTCTGAGCGCAGGGTGCAGGGGAGCCAGGTTACTCACTGTGGGTAGTCGTGGTGTGGAATGATGATTATAAAGCAGACTCTCACATTGATGATAAACTAAAGTCTCTGCGCATCACAGTCTCTACAAGGGAGCCCGTCCAGGTGTTCACTCCCACCGGTGTCACTTGATAGTCCAGACCCTGCCTCCGTGCACAATTTTAGTTGTCTGTTGTGGGCTCTTGGCATGAAGCTGTTGGGGCCCCGCTACCTGTGTGTAGGGCAGCTGTCCTCTTGATGGTTAGCACTTGGAATTTCAATTGGGTTGCTTTTTAGGGAGAACCCTATCCCCCGCATTGTGCTGATGCCTTCAATCTCTGAGCTCTTAGGGAAGTTCATGAAGATACTCTCCCTCCCAGGTTAATTATCAGGACGGATAAACCTGCTCCCGACCTAGGGTCCTGTACCCCACCGTGCTCGGTACCGGTCAGTTCTTTTGGAGTTCTAATGCCGACAGTCCTCCTAGACTATGTCCGTTGCACCTTTTCCAATGTCACTGCTACCGGTCCCCGACTCCTGTGGTCCCGGACCACCGTCTGCGACCCAACCTTGGTCTCGCTCCCCTGGAGCTATAACTCCCAGCTCCTCTCACGCTAGGAGCTGACTCTAAACTCACTTCCTCCCTCCCACCAGTCTGCCTGACCCCTAGGTGGATGGCCCTACTCCAGCTTAACCATCCCACTGGTGTGTCTAACAGGTTTGATGTGAGGTGTGGTTGGGATTTGTAGCGCTCATGGTGTGACACCAGTTATTGGTAACCTGGAACCATGAGGGTTGGGTCCTGCACCCTGGGAGACAGGAAGCAGTTCCCTGTAGCACCCTGATACAGTCAGGGGCGCTACATTTGCAACTGATGCCTGACGTTGAGTGCTGCTGCTCAGCTTACTTGTAACCAGAATACTCAAGTGCTTCTCTGGCTCTGTAGTCCATTTAACGCATATGCAACCTAGATGGAGGATGTTTTCCCTCAGTTTCCAGTATGTTTATGCTGATTCTCAGACCACTGTTACTTTCACTGTCCATAATGTCGGGATATAATCGGAGTGGAGAGTGGAGGCCGACAGCTTGGGGAGCATTGACTGAAAGTAAAACCAGTCTTGAAAATGTGCGACTACTCTGGAAGCTACTTACTACTGACAACCACCAAGGGGCACACACGAACTGAATAATTATCACATACGATTATCAGTTCTAGTTCAGGACAACACTTTTGTTATCTGCTATAAGAAATGTAAAATGCCCAGAGCACAGAAATTCTTACAGAGGGAATGTGCAGGATGACAGCAGCGGGGGGGGGGGGGCAAAGGAAAGTGGTCTCCAATTTCGCAAAATACACAGCACTGAATTACATTCAGGCTTATTTACGTCAGATCTGACCTTGGGTAGGACAAATGATCCGAGATGTATTGTACAGCGCAATGACATCACGTTTATACGGCATTCAGCCATGACATATAAAACCAGTAAGAGAAGAAGGGGTTATCCAATAAAGGGGTTATCCAATAAAAATGAGAATGAATGTAGAGGCGGTAGAGCATCCATTCTTCATTCTGCTAATTGGTACGGGTTCTATTTTAGAGGTATGGGGAGGAAACTACAGAATATTAGGCATTTTGTTACAATGTTATGGAAGTATCATGTTTTTCCAAAAATAAGCCAGTTTTTCCAAAAATAAGCCCTGCCCCGAAAATAAGCCCAAGCTGGAATTTTCAGCATTTTTAGCATAAGACTTAAATATAAGCCCTCCCCCGAAAATAAGCCCTAGTTGTGGTTCAATAATGAAGTGTCCATGCAGCTAAAAAGTTAAAGAATACTGCAGGACACTTCATTATAGAAAGCAGACACCCCCAAAAGAAAGAAGAAAGAAGACAGAAAACCTCGTAATCATACTCACCAGACTCCAAACGGGAGGACCTGCAGTGGAATACACACACACACACTAACCACATACAGCCATACCAAATGCTTCAGGCCAACAGGGGAACCTGGAACGCAGTGCAGTGGAGCACGAGGTCCTGCGGTGAAATCAATGTATGAAGGACCTGCAGTGGAACGCATCATTGCATTCTACCGCAGGTCTTCTAGGCATTCCACTGCAGGTCCTCAAGCTCCACTGCACTGCGTTCCATTTTCTCCTGCCGGCCTGAAGCAATCGGTATTGCCGGATGTGGTGAGTGTGTGTTTGTGTGTGCGATTAGATGTGTGTGTATGTGTATATGAGTGTATGTGTGATCTGATGTGAGTGTGTTGGCCAAAAGCAGGGGAGTAACACGTGGATTATACCTGCTGGGACCGGCCGACAAAGATCGCAGGAGGACCTGAAAGCCACGAAGACATCAGGGGTGTGGTAAGTATGATTCTCCTGGGAAAAGGTGGGGGGTTTGTTTTTTTTTTTGAGGGGGTAAACTTACTCCCAACTGTGTTTCTCTGAGAATAAGCCCTACCCCAAAAATAAGCCCTAGCGCATTTTTCGGGGCAAAAAAATAATACAAGGCAAGTTTTTTTAATTTTCGGAGAAACACGTATATATCTTTTTTCCACCCTTCTCAATCTGCACATAGTTTTATAAATGAGCTCCATGATGATCTGTGGTTTTATAATACATCAGCAAGCTCTTAATTTCCCTGCAGGTTGGTGGTGGTCTGCTGTTGGGTAGATCCTTCTGAATCCAAAGCTTTCTCTTTCTTCGACATAATATCTCTATTTTTGTAGGTGGAAAACATGAATCACTTTATTTCAATAGAAGATTTGGCCGGGGGGACGTATCATTGGTGTAGCTGCACAGGGGTCCAAGAGGTAAGGGGGCCCATTTCCATCTCCAAACCTGGTGGACTTATGCATTATGAAGAGCTCTTGCACTGCAGAGGTGTCCTGTATACTATTGTTGCATAGGGGCCCTTTTTTGTCTGTGTCCGCCAGGGCTCAGAGGGTAAATAAAAGATTGGCTTTGCCATCCATTTAAGCAGCACTCAGGCTTTTACGTGAACTTCTATTACTGTGAACTTCTCTGACTCTTCTTGTTTGTTCTCGTTATTCCAGAAAGTTTATGGAGAAATTAGAGCTGAAAGGTTTTACGGAGAGATAAAAAGCAAGAACGAGGAGTGTAAATGCCTCTTAGTGCGCCTGGGATGCCTGTTTACCATCCTGCATCGAGGTGATTTACGGCTATGGGTTTTTATTTTTGCTTTTTTTTGTGTATGCAATGAAGCAGAATTGTACTTTAAGTATCACCTTAAAGTTTATGAAACATCTTAGAGAGTCAGACAGCAGCTGTAAGGGGCCATTCGCTCACAAGCTCAACATGGAGATAATAATTCTTGTATTCCAGAGGGTTCATTTATTTTATACCTGCCACATGCTGAAATACAGAACATCTATCACCTTGTCTTCTCATGGTCCCTGCCTGGGGCGACAGCTAAGGCTTCTGCACATTGGCAGGAAGTTAGAGAACTGGATTTCTCACCGGGCACACAGAGGTTTGAGACTGTCATTTCCGATAAGTATCCTTGGTGTGGGATCTGGTGACCTGCGTTTCTCTGAGACACTCCCATGGCTCATCCTGAAGACAAGCACAGCAGCGGTAAAAGAAGTGAAAGGACTAATTGACCTTCCTACTCTTCTGCCCCCTGGGATGTTTAGGAGATCATGCATGGTCCTTACTGAGGAGAGTGAATAGGATAGATTGGGTGATGTCATTTAGGGTTAACAAAATGTTATAATATGACATTTTTACTGTGAATATAGCGGGATGCATTTGCATTTTATGTCAGACTAGCTGTAGAATCCAGCGTTGCTCAGGATAGCAACTAAGGGGTACTTTGCACGTTGCGACATCGCTACTGCGATATCGTCGGGATCAAATCGAAAGTGACGTACATCCGGCGCCGGTAACGACGTTGCAACGTGTAAAGCCTAGGAGAGATGAACGAGTGTGAAGCAGTCAAAAATCGGTGATCTGTGTCACGTCGTTCATTTTCATAATGTCAGTTCGTCCGCAGGTACGATGTTGTTTGTCGTTCCTGCAGCTCCACACATCGCTATGTGTGCAGCCGCAGAAGCGACAAACAACTCCTTACCTGCGTCCGCCATCTACCGGCAATGCAGAAGGGAGAAGTTGGGCGGGATGTTTACATCCCGCTCATCTCCGCCCCTCCGTTTCTATTGGCCGGCCGATTAGTGACGTTGCGGTAACATCGCTGTGACGCCGAACACACCGCCTCCTTGAAGGAGGGATTCTTCGGCAGTCACAGCGACCTCGCCGACCAGGTAAGTGCGTGTGAAGCTGCCATAGCAATAATGTTCGCTACAGCAGCTATCACAAGATATCGCATGTGCGACGGGAACGGGTGCTATCGCGCTCGGCATCGCTATCATCGGCTAGCGATGTCGCAACGTGCAAAGTACCCCTAAGTCTCTCTCAACCACTCTTCCTCTTTCCCTCTGTCCCACTCTCCCTCTGTCCAACTCTCCCACTCTCTCTCACCCACTCTCCCGCTTACCACTGAAATCATATTAACTCACACATAAGCTGTCTTATACTAAGAATGTCCTTCATTGCCTATAGCAACCAATCAGAGCTCCTTAACCTGTAACAAAATATAAGTATACCTGTGATTAGTTGCTATATGCCACCTGATAAATATCCAGGGTAACTGTCAAAACAGCCAATATATTACCTCAAACATCCAAACAGTTTCTGTGTGTCTTTTTCTGTCTTTTTCTCTGTGTATCTTTCTGTGTGTGTCTTTCTGTGTGTCTTTCTGTCTGTTTGTCTAATTCTGTGTGTGTCTCATTCTGTGTGTCTCATTCTCTGTGTATGGGTTTCTTTCTGTGTGTGGGGGTCTCTCTGTGTCTCTTTCTTTGTCCGTAATAGGAGTCTATAATAAAAGATCTGATCCCAGCTCCATTGACTTTAATGCAAGCAGGTTTTTTGGCGAATAACTGTAAATCACAGGGTGAAATTTTCCACTCAAAACATAGTCTATGACATTCCCTGAGTTAAATGAGGTGGCTGTGCAAAATTTTGTGATTGTAAATGCGACGGTGCGGATTCCTTTAGCGGACATATACACACACACACACACACACACACACACACACACAGCTTTATATAGTAGATGGTGGTCTTTTGTCATTAGTATATGAGGTCCTGAACGATGCTTCGTCCAGAAGAGGCGGCCGAGGCAGATCACCCCTCTAAATTGTATCCACCCATGTCATTGAATGCATCCACAAAATTGATCGATCGATCGATGTATGTATATATCAAAACTTTTTTTTTAAGCAGCAGAGAAAGGACTTTAGATTTGTGGTGGAGAACTACTTTAATAATAGTTTATAAATAATAGCTGTAATACCTGGTGTTGCCCAGGATAGTAACTGTCTCTCTTTCTCTGTCTGTCAGTCTCTCTCTGTTTTTATCTTTCTGTCTGTCTGCCTCTGTGCGTCTGTGTCTCTCTGTCTCTTTCCCTGTCTGTCTGCCTGTGTGTTTGTCTCATTCCCTGTCTGTCTCTGTATCTCTTTGTCTGTCTATCTATTTCCCTGTCTGTCTGTTTATCTGTGTGTTTGTCTGTCTCTGTCTGTCTCTATCCGTGTTTGTCTCTGTCTGTCTATCTCTCGGTTTGTCACTGTATCAGTCTCTCTGTCTGTCTCTTTCCCTGTCTGTCTGTCTATTTCTCTATCTCAGCTTTGTGTCTCTCTGCCTGTCTCTATCTGTCCCTTTCCCTGTCTGTCTCTCTGTCTCTTTCCTTGTCTCTCAGTTTGTCTCTGTCTGTCTCTATCTGGCTCTCTGTCTCTTTCCCTGTCTGTCTCTTTCATTGTCTGTCTCTTACCCTGTCTGCCTCTGTCTCTTCCTGTCTGATTCTTTGTCTGTCTGTCTGTCTCTTTCCCTGTTTTCCTGTCTGCTTCTGTCTGTCTCTTTCCCTGTCTGTTTGTCTCTGTCTGTAGCTTTTTTCCCTGTCTGTCTCTTTAACGGTCTGTCTCTTTCCCTGTCTATCTCACTCTGTTTGTCTCTTTCCCTGTCTCTCTGTCTGTTTCTTTCCCTGTCTGCCTGTCTTTTTTTCTGTCTGTCTTTTTTCCTGTCTTTATCCCTGTCTGAGTTTGTCTGTCTCTCTCGGTCTGTCTCTTTCTTTGTCTGCCTGTCCGTCTGTACCTATGTCTGTCTGTGCCTGTCTGCCTTTGTCTGTTTTATCTCCCTGTCTCTGTCTCTCTACAAAAATCCTGTTACCTCACACATAAGCTTCTTATACTATGAATTTCCTTGTTCCTAAAGAAACCAATCACAGCTCCTATTATTGACCTGTAGCTCCCATCTATATTGACTATAATGGGGGCAGATTTTTTGGAGAGTAAAGGCCCCGTCACACTAAGCAACATCGCTAGCAACATCGCTGCTAACGAACAACTTTTGTGACGTTGCTAGCGATGTTGCTGTGTGTGACATCCAGCAACAACCTGGCCCCTGCTGAGAGGTCGTTGGTTGTTGCTGAATGTCCTGGGCCATTTTTTAGTTGTTGCTGTCCTGCTGTGAAGCACAGATCGCTGTGTGTGACAGCGAGACAGCAACAACTAAATGTGCAGGCAGCAGGAGCCGGCTTCTGCGGAGGCTGGTAACCAATGTAAACATCGGGTAACCAAGAAGCCCTGTCCTTGGTTACCCGATATTTACCTTTGTTACCAGCCTCCGCCGCTCTCACTGTCAGTGCCGGCTCCTGCTCTGTGCACATGTAGCTGCAGGACACATCGGGTTAATTAACCCGATGTGTGCTGTAGCTAGGAGAGCAGGGAGCCAGCGCTAAGCATTGTGCGCTGCTCCCTGCTCTGTGCACATTTAGCTGCAGCACACATCAGGTAATTAACCCGATGTGTGCTGTAACTAGGAGAGCAAGGAGCCAGCGCTAAGCGGTGTGCGCTGCTCCCTGCTCTGTGCACATTTAGCTGCAGCACACATCGGGTAATTAAGCCGATGTGTGCTGTAACTAGGAGAGCAGGGAGCCAGCGCTCAGTGTGCGCTGCTCCCTGTTCTCTGCACGTGTAGCTCCGTGCACTGGTAACCAAGGTAAATATCGGGTTGGTTACCCGATATTTACCTTAGTTACCAAGCGCAGCATCTTCCACGCGGCGCTGGGGGCTGGTCACTGGTTGCTGGTGAGCTCACCAGCAACTCGTGTAGCGACGCTCCAGCGATCCCTGCCAGGTCAGGTTGCTGGTGGGATCGCTGGAGCGTCGCAGTGTGACATCTCACCAGCAACCTCCTAGCAACTTACCAGCGATCCCTATCGTTGTTGGGATCGCTGGTAAGTTGCTTAGTGTGACTGGACCTTAACTGTAAAGCGCTGGGTTAAATTTTCCTGTCAAAACATAATCTTATGACGTTCCCTGGCATACATTCACACACACACACACACACACACACACACACACACACACACACACACACACACACACACACACACACATATATATTAGATAGTAGAAGAAGATAAATGAAATGGCTCTGTGTGTCATTTTCTGGGGAACCACTTCCCATAAGAAAATGCATATCACTGCAGTTATAATTTCATTATTGAAAGGTAAGTGTCTTCATTACTTATTTTTTGGTAAGTGAACCACTGGATACGTCCTAAAATAATTGGATATAATAGAAGCATTGAGGGACACATTATAACACAGAAAAAGTGGTGAAAATTCTATTATTCATGACACTGTGCACTGTACAAAAAGAACAGCTATGAAGCAGACAAACTTTCAAGACAAAAGAAAAAAAAAAGAAAACCTTCCATACTTCGTTGGGAAACAATCGGCATTATTTACAACATTTAGAGAGAATTATTCCTCTCTTGAGACAAGATTTTCCCTTGAAGAGAAATACAATTATAATGAGGCAGCAGAGAGGTTTTAATCAGTCATCTCTCGTAAAGAGAATAACCTTTGTGCGGAGCGCCATGCCGCCAATCACGGGGAATTGTGTGAAGAAAGCGCTCACTGTTAAAGTGCATGCGCAGAGGAGAGACTGCACTCTTGGCAATCCTGATCTGGGGGAGAATGTACACATGTCTGCGGAGTGAGCACATCTATCTACTGTAGTTATTTACTGTAACTAAGGAATAGTGGGAAAATATTAAAATATGTAATTTGGATTGGCCGAGTCCTGACCTTAACTGTATACAAATACTGTGGTGTGACCTGAACAGTACTGTGCTTGCAAAGTATTCAAGAAATACAAATTGTTTGTAGCATTACTTCAGATTGTACGAAGTGAGATTTACGGAAATCACCAGTGAGCCTCTGATTTTGCAATTAGTCCTTGCTCCAAGATCTTCACCAATGTTCACTTTTGCCATATGCACCCTGTGTTCAAATGTCAGGGCCACCCATATTCACTGTGTGCAGAATTATTAGGCAAGTTGTATTTTAGAGGATTTTTTGTATTAATGATCAACAACTATGTTCTCAATCAACCCAAAAGACTCAAATATCAAAGCTTAATATTTTTTGAAGTTGGACTGGTTTTTTTTAGATTTGGCTATCTTAGGAGGATATCTGTGCAGGTAACTATTACTGTGCAGAATTATTAGGCAACTTAATAATAACCAAATATATTCCCATCTAACTTGTTTATTTTCACCAGGTAAACCAATATAACTGCACAAAATTTAGAAATAAACATTTCTGACATGCAAAAACAAAACCCGCAAAAATGAGTGACCAATATTGCCACCTTTTTTTTTATGATGACACTCAACAGCCGACCATCCATAGCTTCTGTCAGTTGCTTGATTTGTTCACGATCAACATTGCGTGCAGCAGCCACCACAGCCTCCAGACACTATTCCGAGAGGTGTACTGTTTTCCCTCCCTGTAGATCTCACATTTTATGAGGGACAACAGGTTCTCTATGGGGTTCAGATCAGGTGAACAAGGGGGCCATGTCATTATTTTTTCATCTTTTAGACCTTTACTGGCCAGCCACGCTGTGGAGTAGTTGGATGCATGTGATGGAGCATTGTCCTGCATGAAAATCATGTTTTTCTTGAACGATACCGACTTCTTCCTGTACCACTGCTTGAAGAAGTTGTCTTCCAAAAACTGGCAGTAGGTCTGGGAGTTGAGCTTCACTCCATCCTCAGCCCGAAAAGGTCCCACAAGTTCATCTTTGATGATACCAGCCCATACCAGTACCCCACCTCAACCCTGCTGGCATCTGAGTCATAGTGGAGCTCTCTGCCCATTACTAATCCAGCCCATCCATCTGGCCCATCAAGGGTCACTCTCATTTCATCAGTCCATAAAACCTTTGAAAAATCAGTCTTAAGATGTTTCTTGGCCCAGTCTTGACGTTTTATCTTATGTTTCTTGTTCAAAGATGGTCGTTTTTCAGCCTTCCTTACCTTGGCCATGTCCCTGAGTATGGCACACTTTGTGCTTTTTGATACTCCAGTAACGTTGCAGCTCTGAAATATGGCCAAACTGGTGGCAAATGGCATCTTGGCAGCTTCACGCTTGATTTTTCTCAATTCATGGGCAGTTATTTTGCGCCTTTTTTGCCCAACACGCTTCTTGCGACCCTGTTGGCTAATTTCTATGAAACGCTTGATTGTTCGGTGATCACGCGTCAAAAGTTTGGCAATTTCAAGACTACTGCATCCCTCTGCAAGACATCTCCCATTTTTGGACTTTTCAGAGCCCGTCAAATCTCTCTTCTGACCCATTTTGCCAAAGGAAAGGAAGTTGCCTAATAATTAAGTACACCTTATATAGGATGTTGATGTCATTACAACTCATTACAGAGATGCACATCACCTGATTTACTTAATTGGTAGTTGGCTCTCAAGCCTATACAGCTTGGAGTAGGACAACATGTATAAAAATTATCATGTGATCAAAATGCTCATTTGCTTAATAATTCTACACATAGTGTACATGTCAAAACTCACTCTTGGCTCTGCTCATGCAGAGCCATGGCACGTGTTTGTTGTTCTGCTGTCGGTATCCTCCAGGGGTTGGGTCATTTTGGAAGAGCCTATCTGTTCTACCTTGTTCCGAGACTCATGCTAGTTAAGCTTGGAGTGTTTTCCTTCGAAACGCCGCCAGTATTAGTACCTGTCCTTCCCTGACCTCCGTCCCTCCCGCCTTGTTTGACTTCCCGGTCTCCCTCTCCTCTCCCTCCTCTATACTTACTTGTTTTCCCGCCTTCTGACCCTGGTTTGTGCTCTGACTACGCTCTGCTATCCTTCGCCTCTTGACGTGATCTCCTGTTTTCCAACTCTCATGTGACTTTGGCTTTGCTTGCTCCTCTGTTCTTGACGTGACACCCTAGCATTGACCTTCGGCTAACCGACCGCTCTATTTCTTCCCAGCTCTGGTGCTAGAGACCTCTAGTGGGCTTGCGCGAAACTACACTTAGGAGCATTACATCCACCCTGTGTTCCCGCGCCCCCTATTTGTAGCATCACAATACATGAGAGTAATGGCGGTCAATTTTGACGGGTTCAGACGATGGCCTAATAATTCTGGAGGTGCTAGTCGAAAGATGGTTGGGAGAGATGTTGATCGCACCAGTCCGATTTTGGATCGCCAATTGCATTGTTCTCCCAGAGAAATGCTGCTGGTTGATGTATCAGATGGCGGCTTTCTCATTGCGTACACAAGAGAGGTTGGCCAAGTAAGTGCTCCTGTATGGGAGTTGACTGAGATGCCTGTTGTCCAAAGCATCATTTGATTGACAGCCATTTACTGTGTATGGCTTAACACCCATTCATATGAACTTGAATGCCTTTGCTCTATCATAGGAACACTGCACCATTTAGTGACTATTGTAAGTCATATACAATGCTTTTTTAACTTACTCCCAAAGTGGCAGCAAAGAGATGATGCCCGCACCGCAGGGTGTTTGTACACCTGAGGCTCTCACAGCCTATTAATTATTCTTCACCAAGAATCAGCTGAATAAACTGACTCCCGGGACCTGGGGATACAGGAGCCTTGCATGTACAGATAAAAAACAGGAAAACCAGAACTGGGTGTTTCAGTCAATTACACATAAGACCTGATAAGATAACATTGGACAAATGTTCTCTCCTGAGTCATTACTAGTATGGAGGACGTGATGCTGAGGTTTCCTGTGGCAATATGATTAACTTCAGCACCTGGGCAGAAAGCTTTACCTTCTTTTACATTTATATATGCCCATTCAAGGGCAAAAGTCAGTGATGGAAAACCTCATCATGTCTAAAGGCCACTTTACACACTACGATATCGCTAATGCGATGTCGTTGGGGTCACGGAATTTGTGACGCACATCCGGCCGCATTAGCGATGTCGCTGCGTGTGACACCTATGAGCGATTTTGAATCGTCGCAAAAACGTTCAAAATCGCTCATCGGTGACATGCCCCCCTCCTCCCAATTATTGTTGCTGCTGCAGGTACGATGTTGTTCGTCATTCCTGCGGCAACACACATCGCTACGTGTGACACCGCAGAAACGAGGAACATCTCCTTACCTGCGTCCCACCCGCAATGAGGAAGGAAGGAGGTGGGCGGGATGTTACGTCCCGCTCATCTCAGCCCCTCTCCTTCTATTGGGCGGCCGCTTAGTGACGTCGCTTTGACTCCGAACGAACAACCCCCTTAGAAAGGAGGTGGTTCGCCGGTCACAGCGACGTCGCTAGGCAGGTAAGTAGTGTGACGGGTCCGTGCGATTTTGTGTGCTACATGCAGCGATTTGCCCGTGTCGCACAAACGATGGGGGCGGGTACCCACGCTAGCGATATCGGTACCAATATCACAGTGTGTAAAGCGGCCTTAATAAATGTGGCTTTAATGGAAATATTTAATTTTTGGGCCGAAATGCAAAAATCAAAGAATCTGAAATATGTTTGTATCTGATATTGTCTATCAGATGAATTTTTGTTCTGTTTTAACTTTGCAGATATTGATTTTCTTGCTTCAGTCTTACTTTAGAAGTAGTCTTGGCTAAGAGTCTCCCATTTTATTTATGCAGACCTATTGTCACAGGTGTGTCATGGTTGACAGACAGCCCTGTGGTGTCCGGCTGCAGAAGGTCGCTGCGTTTGGATACACAAATTGCTCCTTGATATTTAATTCTTTCTTTGGTGTGTAATGAGTTCCATGTATCTTTAAGGTTAATACTTTCCCTTTTTGGACCCTGCAGATATCTTGGCAGTTTAGCTGCAAATTCTCATTCCCATTTCCTTTGGCTATATATACATGCATTTCCTTTTGGTTTGTTGCTGGTGATAAAGTTTTACTCCTATGCAGTCCAGATTGCAAGCAGTCAGTTGGGAATCACCTGTGGAGACACATTGTTGTATGTTGCTTATACTTCTCCCAAAGTCATCCTGGAGATAAGTTGCTATTTACAATGCCCTATTTGTTTTCCCTGTGTGTTCTTTAGGACTTAGTGGGGTTGACTAGTACTCATCTCATCTAGTCACTGCCTAGGGACCATTTGAGGGTCAACCAGGGCCTAGGTATCTTGCTCGGCGCATAGGAACCATAGGAACCATCTAGGAATGTCAGGTATGCCAGGCACCAACAGAAGGTTTTATTAGGGGTCACCATCTTTCCCTTATCTAGAGACAGGGTTTCCCTCTTTCCTCCCCTCCCTTTTATGTATCTCCATGATTACAGACTTCAAATTGTGCAGTCTGATCCTACATCCACGTGAAGTACCCCTCTGTAGTACCCCTCTGTGTCTATAGTATTGACTGCAGGTCAGATGTGCTTGTGGACGGTCTTTTATGAAATTACCCCATTATATGAAGGTGGTGGGTAACCCTCATGAGACATAATCACAATACATCTTTATGCCCATCCATTGGCTTCTCTTGTAGAAAGCTACTCAAATATAGAGGCAAATGATTCTCTCCGTTGTATAAGAACCGAAAATATGTAGAGAGTGATTGGAAATACGATTTACGATGATGGAGTGAAACATGACAGGGAACAGGAGAAATGAACTGAAACCTGTAATAGAAGGAAATAACCTGCTGTCAAGGAGCGTATCAGGTGCAATGAAGCACACATTCAAGCAAAAACTGCTACCTAAAAAAAAATTCACAGGCAAAAATGCAAACGTTAGATATTTTATGATATAAACACCAAAAGACGCACATTAACAAAAAAGATGAAAAATAAAAACACATAATGCAGGATAAAAACAAGGCTAAAAAAAGGAGGCGGAGAGGCATGGACACCATGAACCAAATAAAATCAATTGTTTCAAAACTAAATATAGATACTATTGTGACAAAAACTAGGATAAAAAGCCAAAAAATATACACGAACGATAAATAACCGCAAAACACAAAGACAATAATGATGAATAGTGAGCACACCATCAAATAAATATAAATAAAGTATATATGCCCGTACATTTTATTATATGTGATAGCTGTAGCTAAAATGCTGCACAAAGTATATCACATGCAAGTGCCATTAAATGCAAAAAAGGGCACTGTGAAGGGATTAAATCAGTCTTGTAGAAAGGAAAGTGTCCGGGAAAGGTACTGACCTGGGTTCTATGTGGTATCCATTATTCTGTATGGAGGACTATGTGGGGCCCATTATTCTGTTTGGAGGACTATGTGGGGCCCATTATTCTGTATGGGGGGCTATGTGGGGCCCATTATTCTGTATGGGGGGCTATGTGGGGCCCATTATTCTGTATGGAGGGCTATGTGGGGCCCATTATTCTGTATGGGGGGCTATGTGGGGCCCATTATTCTGTATGGGGGGCTATGTGAGGCCCATTTTCTGCATGGAGGACTATGTGGGACCCATTATTCTGTATGGAGGGTTATGTGGGGCCCATTATTCTGTATGGAGGATCATGTGGGGCCCATTATTCTTTATGGAGGACTATGTGGGGCCCATTATTCTGTTTGGAGGACTATGTGGGCCCATTATTCTGTATGGGGGGCTATGTGGGGCCCATTATTCTGTATAGAGGGCTATGTGGGGCCCATTATTCTGTATGGAGCACTATGTGGGGCCCATTATTCTGTATGGAGGGCTATGTGGGGCCCATTATTCTGTATGGGGGGCTATGTGGGGCCCATTATTCTGTATAGAGGGCTATGTGGGGCCCATTATTCTGTATGGGGGGCTATGTGAGGCCCATTTTCTGTATGGAGGACTATGTGGGGCCCATTATTCTGTATGGAGGGCTATGTGGGGCCCATTATTCTGTATGGGTGGCTATGTGGGGCCCATTATTCTGTATAGAGGGCTATGCGGGGCCCATTATTCTGTATGGAGGGCTATGTGGCGCCCATTATTCTGTATAGAGGGCTATGTGGGGTCCATTGTTCTGTATGGAGGACTATGTGGGGCCCATTATTCTGTATAGAGGGCTATGTGGGGCCCATTATTCTGTATGGAGGACTATGTGGGGCCCATTATTCTGTATGGAGGGCTATGTGGGGCCCATTATTCTGTATGGGGGGCTATGTGGGGCCCATTATTCTGTATAGAGGGCTATGTCGGGCCCATTATTCTGTATGGAGGGCTATGTGGGGCCCATTATTCTCTATGGAGGGCTATGTGGGGCCCATTATTCTGTTTGGAGGACTATGTCGGCCCATTATTCTGTATGGGGGGCTATGTGGGGCCCATTATTCTGTATAGAGGGCTATGTGGGGCCCATTATTCTGTATGGGGGGCTATGTGAGGCCCATTTTCTGTATGGAGGACTATGTGGGGCCCATTATTCTGTATGGAGGGCTATGTGGGGCCCATTATTCTGTATGGGGGGCTATGTGGGGCCCATTATTCTGTATGGGGGGCTATGTGAGGCCCATTTTCTGTATGGAGGACTATGTGGGGCCCATTATTCTGTATGGAGGGTTATGTGGGGCCCATTATTCTGTATGGAGGATCATGTGGGGCCCATTATTCTTTATGGAGGACTATGTGGGGCCCATTATTCTGTTTGGAGGACTATGTGGGCCCATTATTCTGTATGGGGGGCTATGTGGGGCCCATTATTCTGTATAGAGGGCTATGTGGGGCCCATTATTCTGTATGGAGCACTATGTGGGGCCCATTATTCTGTATGGAGGGCTATGTGGGGCCCATTATTCTGTATGGGGGGCTATGTGGGGCCCATTATTCTGTATAGAGGGCTATGTGGGGCCCATTATTCTGTATGGGGGGCTATGTGAGGCCCATTTTCTGTATGGAGGACTATGTGGGGCCCATTATTCTGTATGGAGGGCTATGTGGGGCCCATTATTCTGTATGGGGGGCTATGTGGGGCCCATTATTCTGTATAGAGGGCTATGCGGGGCCCATTATTCTGTATGGAGGGCTATGTGGCGCCCATTATTCTGTATAGAGGGCTATGTGGGGTCCATTGTTCTGTATGGAGGACTATGTGGGGCCCATTATTCTGTATAGAGGGCTATGTGGGGCCCATTATTCTGTATGGAGGACTATGTGGGGCCCATTATTCTGTATGGAGGGCTATGTGGGGCCCATTATTCTGTATGGGGGGCTATGTGGGGCCCATTATTCTGTATAGAGGGCTATGTCGGGCCCATTATTCTGTATGGAGGGCTATGTGGGGCCCATTATTCTCTATGGAGGGCTATGTGGGGCCCATTATTCTGTTTGGAGGACTATGTGGGCCCATTATTCTGTATGGGGGGCTATGTGGGGCCCATTATTCTGTATAGAGGGCTATGTGGGGCCCATTATTCTGTATGGGGGGCTATGTGAGGCCCATTTTCTGTATGGAGGACTATGTGGGGCCCATTATTCTGTATGGAGGGCTATGTGGGGCCCATTATTCTGTATGGGGGGCTATGTGGGGCCCATTATTCTGTATGGGGGGCTATGTGAGGCCCATTTTCTGTATGGAGGACTATGTGGGGCCCATTATTCTGTATGGAGGGTTATGTGGGGCCCATTATTCTGTATGGAGGATCATGTGGGGCCCATTATTCTTTATGGAGGACTATGTGGGGCCCATTATTCTGTTTGGAGGACTATGTGGGCCCATTATTCTGTATGGGGGGCTATGTGGGGCCCATTATTCTGTATAGAGGGCTATGTGGGGCCCATTATTCTGTATGGAGCACTATGTGGGGCCCATTATTCTGTATGGAGGGCTATGTGGGGCCCATTATTCTGTATGGGGGGCTATGTGGGGCCCATTATTCTGTATAGAGGGCTATGTGGGGCCCATTATTCTGTATGGGGGGCTATGTGAGGCCCATTTTCTGTATGGAGGACTATGTGGGGCCCATTATTCTGTATGGAGGGCTATGTGGGGCCCATTATTCTGTATGGGGGGCTATGTGGGGCCCATTATTCTGTATAGAGGGCTATGCGGGGCCCATTATTCTGTATGGAGGGCTATGTGGCGCCCATTATTCTGTATAGAGGGCTATGTGGGGTCCATTGTTCTGTATGGAGGACTATGTGGGGCCCATTATTCTGTATAGAGGGCTATGTGGGGCCCATTATTCTGTATGGAGGACTATGTGGGGCCCATTATTCTGTATGGAGGGCTATGTGGGGCCCATTATTCTGTATGGGGGGCTATGTGGGGCCCATTATTCTGTATAGAGGGCTATGTCGGGCCCATTATTCTGTATGGAGGGCTATGTGGGGCCCATTATTCTCTATGGAGGGCTATGTGGGGCCCATTATTCTGTTTGGAGGACTATGTGGGCCCATTATTCTGTATGGGGGGCTATGTGGGGCCCATTATTCTGTATAGAGGGCTATGTGGGGCCCATTATTCTGTATGGGGGGCTATGTGAGGCCCATTTTCTGTATGGAGGACTATGTGGGGCCCATTATTCTGTATGGAGGGCTATGTGGGGCCCATTATTCTGTATGGGGGGCTATGTGGGGCCCATTATTCTGTATGGGGGGCTATGTGAGGCCCATTTTCTGTATGGAGGACTATGTGGGGCCCATTATTCTGTATGGAGGGTTATGTGGGGCCCATTATTCTGTATGGAGGATCATGTGGGGCCCATTATTCTTTATGGAGGACTATGTGGGGCCCATTATTCTGTTTGGAGGACTATGTGGGCCCATTATTCTGTATGGGGGGCTATGTGGGGCCCATTATTCTGTATAGAGGGCTATGTGGGGCCCATTATTCTGTATGGAGCACTATGTGGGGCCCATTATTCTGTATGGAGGGCTATGTGGGGCCCATTATTCTGTATGGGGGGCTATGTGGGGCCCATTATTCTGTATAGAGGGCTATGTGGGGCCCATTATTCTGTATGGGGGGCTATGTGAGGCCCATTTTCTGTATGGAGGACTATGTGGGGCCCATTATTCTGTATGGAGGGCTATGTGGGGCCCATTATTCTGTATGGGGGGCTATGTGGGGCCCATTATTCTGTATAGAGAGCTATGCGGGGCCCATTATTCTGTATGGAGGGCTATGTGGCGCCCATTATTCTGTATAGAGGGCTATGTGGGGTCCATTGTTCTGTATGGAGGACTATGTGGGGCCCATTATTCTGTATAGAGGGCTATGTGGGGCCCATTATTCTGTATGGAGGACTATGTGGGGCCCATTATTCTGTATGGAGGGCTATGTGGGGCCCATTATTCTGTATGGGGGGCTATGTGGGGCCCATTATTCTGTATAGAGGGCTATGTCGGGCCCATTATTCTGTATGGAGGGCTATGTGGGGCCCATTATTCTCTATGGAGGGCTATGTGGGGCCCATTATTCTGTTTGGAGGACTATGTGGGCCCATTATTCTGTATGGGGGGCTATGTGGGGCCCATTATTCTGTATAGAGGGCTATGTGGGGCCCATTATTCTGTATGGGGGGCTATGTGAGGCCCATTTTCTGTATGGAGGACTATGTGGGGCCCATTATTCTGTATGGAGGGCTATGTGGGGCCCATTATTCTGTATGGGGGGCTATGTGGGGCCCATTATTCTGTATAGAGGGCTATGCGGGGCCCATTATTCTGTATGGAGGGCTATGTGGCGCCCATTATTCTGTATAGAGGGCTATGTGGGGTCCATTGTTCTGTATGGAGGGCTATGTGGGGTCCATTATTCTGTATGGAGGGCTATGTGGGGCCCATTATTCTGTATGGGGGGCTATGTGGGGCCCATTATTCTGTATAGAGGGCTATGCGGGGCCCATTATTCTGTATGGAGGGCTATGTGGCGCCCATTATTCTGTATAGAGGGCTATGTGGGGTCCATTGTTCTGTATGGAGGACTATGTGGAACCCATTATTCTGTATGGAGGGCTATGTGGCGCCCATTATTCTGTATAGAGGGCTATGTGGGGTCCATTGTTCTGTATGGAGGACTATGTGGGGCCCATTATTCTGTATAGAGGGCTATGTGGGGCCCATTATTCTGTATGGAGGACTATGTGGGGCCCATTATTCTGTATGGAGGGCTATGTGGGGCCCATTATTCTGTATGGGGGGCTATGTGGGGCCCATTATTCTGTATAAAGGGCTATGTCGGGCCCATTATTCTGTATGGAGGGCTATGTGGGGCCCATTATTCTCTATGGAGGGCTATGTGGGGCCCATTATTCTGTTTGGAGGACTATGTGGGCCCATTATTCTGTATGGGGGGCTATGTGGGGCCCATTATTCTGTATAGAGGGCTATGTGGGGCCCATTATTCTGTATGGGGGGCTATGTGAGGCCCATTTTCTGTATGGAGGACTATGTGGGGCCCATTATTCTGTATGGAGGGCTATGTGGGGCCCATTATTCTGTATGGGGGGCTATGTGGGGCACATTATTCTGTATAGAGGGCTATGCGGGGCCCATTATTCTGTATGGAGGGCTATGTGGCGCCCATTATTCTGTATAGAGGGCTATGTGGGGTCCATTGTTCTGTATGGAGGGCTATGTGGGGTCCATTATTCTGTATGGAGGACTACGTGGGGCCCATTATTCTGTATGGAGGGCTATGTGGGGCCCATTATTCTTTATGGGAGGACTATGTGGGGCCCATTATTCTGTTTGGAGGACTATGTGGGCCCATTATTCTGTATGGGGGGCTATGTGGGGCCCATTATTCTGTATAGAGGGCTATGTGGGGCCCATTATTCTGTATGGGGGGCTATGTGAGGCCCATTTTCTGTATGGAGGACTATGTGGGGCCCATGATTCTGTATGGAGGGCTATGTGGGGCCCATTATTCTGTATGGGGGCTATGTGGGGCCCATTATTCTGTATGGAGGGCTATGTGGCGCCCATTATTCTGTATAGAGGGCTATGTGGGGTCCATTGTTCTGAATGGAGGACTATGTGGGGCCCATTATTCTGTATAGAGGGCTATGTGGGGCCCATTATTCTGTATGGAGGACTATGTGGGGCCCATTATTCTGTATGGAGGGCTATGTGGGGCCCATTATTCTGTATGGGGGGCTATGTGGGGCCCATTATTCTGAATAGAGGGCTATGTGAGGCCCATTATTCTGTATGGAGGGCTATGTGGGGCCCATTATTCTGTATGGAGGGCTATGTTGTTCCCATTATTCTGTTTGGAGGACTATGTGGGCCCATTATTCTGTATGGGGGGCTATGTGGGGCCCATTATTCTGTATAGAGGGCTATGTGGGGCCCATTATTCTGTATGGGGGGCTGTCAGGAATGTCTAGGAATGTCAGGTATGCCAGGCACCAACAGAAGGTTTTATTAGGGGTCACCATCTTTCCCTTATCTAGAGACAGGGTTTCCTCTTTCCTCCCCTCCCTTTTATGTATCGCCATGATTACAGACTTCAAATTGTGCAGTCTGATCCTACATCCACGTGAAGTACCCCTCTGTAGTACCCCTCTGTGTCTATAGTATTGACTGCAGGTCAGATGTGCTTGTGGACGGTCTTTTATGAAATTACCCCATTATATGAAGGTGGTGGGTAACCCTCATGAGACATACGGTAATCACAATACATCTTTATGCCCATCCATTGGCTTCTCTTGTAGAAAGCTACTCAAATATAGAGGCAAATGATTCTCTCCGTTGTATAAGAACCGAAAATATGTAGAGAGTGATTGGAAATACGATTTACCATGATGGAGCGAAACATGACAGGGAACAGGGGAAATGAACTGAAACCTGTAATAGAAGGAAATAACCTGCTGTCAAGGAGCGTATCAGGTGCAATGAAGCACACATTCAAGCAAAAACTGCTACCTAAAAAAAAATTCACAGGCAAAAATGCAAACGTTAGATATTTTATGATATAAACACTAAAAGACGCACATTAACAAAAAAGATGAAAAATAAAAACACATAATGCAGGATAAAAACAAGGCTAAAAAAAGGAGGCGGAGAGGCATGGACACCATGAACCAAATAAAATCAATTGTTTCAAAACTAAATATAGATACTATTGTGACAAAAACTAGGATAACAAGCCAAAAAATATACACGAACGATAAATAACCGCAAAACACAAAGACAATAATGATGAATAGTGAGCACACCATCAAATAAATATAAATAAAGTATATATGCCCGTACATTTTATTATATGTGATAGCTGTAGCTAAAATGCTGCACAAAGTATATCACATGCAAGTGCCATTAAATGCAAAAAAGGGCACTGTGAAGGGATTAAATCAGTCCTGTAGAAAGGAAAGTGTCCGGGAAAGGTACTGACCTGGGTTCTATGTGGTATCCATTATTCTGTATGGAGGACTATGTGGGGCCCATTATTCTGTTTGGAGGACTATGTGGGCCCATTATTCTGTATGGGGGGCTATGTGGGGCCCATTATTCTGTTTGGAGGACTATGTGGGCCCATTATTCTGTATGGGGGGCTATGTGGGGCCCATTATTCTGTATAGAGAGCTATGTGGGGCCCATTATTCTGTATGGGGGGCTATGTGAGGCCCATTTTCTGTATGGAGGACTATGTGGGGCCCATTATTCTGTATGGGGGCTATGTGGGGCCCATTATTCTGTATAGAGGGCTATGCGGGGCCCATTATTCTGTATGGAGGGCTATGTGGGGCCCATTATTCTGTATAGAGGGCTATGTGGGGTCCATTGTTCTGTATGGAGGACTATGTGGGGCCCATTATTCTGTATAGAGGGCTATGTGGGGCCCATTATTCTGTATGGAGGACTATGTGGGGCCCATTATTCTGTATGGAGGGCTATGTGGGGCCCATTATTCTGTATGGGGGGCTATGTGGGGCCCATTATTCTGTATAGAGGGCTATGTGGGGCCCATTATTCTGTATGGAGGGCTATGTGGGGCCCATTATTCTGTATGGAGGGCTATATGGGGCCCATTATTCTGTATGGAGGGCTATGTGGGCCCATTATTCTGTATGGGGGGCTATGTGGGGCCCATTATTCTGTATAGAGGGCTATGTGGGGCCCATTATTCTGTATGGGGGGCTATGTGAGGCCCATTTTCTGTATGGAGGACTATGTGGGGCCCATTACTCTGTATGGAGGGCTATGTGGGGCCCATTATTCTGTATGGGGGGCTATGTGGGGCCCATTATTCTGTATAGAGGGCTATGCGGGGCCCATTATTCTGTATGGAGGGCTATGTGGCGCCCATTATTCTGTATAGAGGGCTATGTGGGGTCCATTGTTCTGTATGGAGGGCTATGTGGGGTCCATTATTCTGTATGGAGGACTATGTGGGTCCCATTATTCTGTATGGAGGGCTATGTGGGGCCCATTATTCTTTATGGGAGGACTATGTGGGGCCCATTATTCTGTTTGGAGGACTATGTGAGCCCATTATTCTGTATGGGGGGCTATGTGGGGCCCATTATTCTGTATAGAGGGCTATGTGGGGCCCATTATTCTGTATGGGGGGCTATGTGAGGCCCATTTTCTGTATGGAGGACTATGTGGGGCCCATTATTCTGTATGGAGGGCTATGTGGGGCCCATTATTCTGTATGGGGGGCTATGTGGGGCCCATTATTCTGTATAGAGGGCTATGTGGGGCCCATTATTCTGTATGGAGGACTATGTGGGGCCCATTACTCTGTATGGAGGGCTATGTGGGGCCCATTATTCTGTATGGGGGGCTATGTGGGGCCCATTATTCTGTATAGAGGGCTATGCGGAGCCCATTATTCTGTATGGAGGGCTATGTGGCGCCCATTATTCTGTATAGAGGGCTATGTGGGGTCCATTGTTCTGTATGGAGGGCTATGTGGGGTCCATTATTCTGTATGGAGGACTATGTGGGTCCCATTATTCTGTATGGAGGGCTATGTGGGGCCCATTATTCTTTATGGGAGGACTATGTGGGGCCCATTATTCTGTTTGGAGGACTATGTGAGCCCATTATTCTGTATGGGGGGCTATGTGGGGCCCATTATTCTGTATAGAGGGCTATGTGGGGCCCATTATTCTGTATGGGGGGCTATGTGAGGCCCATTTTCTGTATGGAGGACTATGTGGGGCCCATTATTCTGTATGGAGGGCTATGTGGGGCCCATTATTCTGTATGGGGGGCTATGTGGGGCCCATTATTCTGTATAGAGGGCTATGTGGGGCCCATTATTCTGTATGGAGGGCTATGTGGGGCCCATTATTCTGTATGGAGGGCTATGTGGGGCCCATTATTCTGTTTGGAGGACTATGTGGGCCCATTATTCTGTATGGGGGGCTATGTGGGGCCCATTATTCTGTATAGAGGGCTATCTGGGGCCCATTATTCTGTATGGGGGGCTATGTGAGGCCCATTTTCTGTATGGAGGACTATGTGGGGCCCATTATTCTGTATGGAGGGCTATGTGGGGCCCATTATTCTGTATGGGGGGCTATGTGGGGCCCATTATTCTGTATAGAGGGCTATGTGGGGCCCATTATTCTGTATGGAGGGCTATGTGGCGCCCATTATTCTGTATAGAGGGCTATGTGGGGTCCATTATTCTGTATGGAGGGCTATGTGGGGCCCATTATTCTGTATGGAGGGCTATGTGGAGCACATTATTCTGTATGGAGGGCTATGTGGGGCACATTATTCTGTATGGAGGGCTATGTGGGGCCCATTATTCTGTATGGAGGGCTATGTGGGGCCCATTATTCTGTATGGAGGACTATGTGGGGTCCATTATTCTGTATGGAGGGCTATGTGGGGCCCATTATTCTGTATGGAGGGCTATGTGGGGCCCATTATTCTGTATGGAGGGCTATGTGGGGCCCATTGTTCTGTATGGAGGGCTATGTGGGGCCCATTATTCTGTATGGAGGGCTATGTGGGGCCCATTATTCTGTATGGAGGGCTATGTGGGGCCCATTATTCTGTATGGAGGGCTATGTGGGGCCCATTATTCTGTATGGGGGGCTATGTGGGGCCCATTATTCTGTATGGAGGGCTATGTGGAGCACATTATTCTGTATGGAGGGCTATGTGGGGCCCATTATTCTGTATGGAGGGCTATGTGGAGCCCATTGTTCTGTATGTAGGGCTATGTGGGGCCCATTATTCTGTGTGGAGGGCTATGTGGGGCCCATTGTTCTGTATGGAGGGCTATGTGGGGCCCATTGTTTTGTATGGAGGGCTATGTGGGGCCCATTATTCTGTATGGAGGGCTATGTGGGGCCCATTATTCTGTATGGAGGGCTATGTGGGGCCCATTATTCTGTATGGAGGGCTATGTGGGGCCCATTATTCTGTATGGAGGACTATGTGGAGCCCATTATTCTGTATGGAGAACTATGTGGGGCCTATTGTTCTGTATGGAGGGCTATGTGGGGTCCATTATTCTGTATGGAGGACTATGTGGGGCCCATTATTCTGTATGGAGGGCTATGTGGGGCATATTTTCTGTATGGAGGGCTATATGGAGCCCATTATTCTGTATGGAGGGCTATGTGAGGCCCATTATTCTGTATGGAGGGCTATGTGGGGCCCATTATTCTTTATGGGAGGACTATGTGGGGCCCATTATTCTGTTTGGAGGACTATGTGAGCCCATTATTCTGTATGGGGGGCTATGTGGGGCCCATTATTCTGTATAGAGGGCTATGTGGGGCCCATTATTCTGTATGGGGGGCTATGTGATGCCCATTTTCTGTATGGAGGACTATGTGGGGCCCATTATTCTGTATGGAGGGCTATGTGGGGCCCATTATTCTGTATGGGGGGCTATGTGGGGCCCATTATTCTGTATAGAGGGCTATGTGGGGCCCATTATTCTGTATGGAGGGCTATGTGGGGCCCATTATTCTGTATGGAGGGCTATGTGGGGCCCATTATTCTGTTTGGAGGACTATGTGGGCCCATTATTCTGTATGGGGGGCTATGTGGGGCCCATTATTCTGTATAGAGGGCTATCTGGGGCCCATTATTCTGTATGGGGGGCTATGTGAGGCCCATTTTCTGTATGGAGGACTATGTGGGGCCCATTATTCTGTATGGAGGGCTATGTGGGGCCCATTATTCTGTATGGGGGGCTATGTGGGGCCCATTATTCTGTATAGAGGGCTATGTGGGGCCCATTATTCTGTATGGAGGGCTATGTGGCGCCCATTATTCTGTATAGAGGGCTATGTGGGGTCCATTATTCTGTATGGAGGGCTATGTGGGGCCCATTATTCTGTATGGAGGGCTATGTGGAGCACATTATTCTGTATGGAGGGCTATGTGGGGCACATTATTCTGTATAGAGGGCTATCTGGGGCCCATTATTCTGTATGGGGGGCTATGTGAGGCCCATTTTCTGTATGGAGGACTATGTGGGGCCCATTATTCTGTATGGAGGGCTATGTGGGGCCCATTATTCTGTATGGGGGGCTATGTGGGGCCCATTATTCTGTATAGAGGGCTATGTGGGGCCCATTATTCTGTATGGAGGGCTATGTGGCGCCCATTATTCTGTATAGAGGGCTATGTGGGGTCCATTATTCTGTATGGAGGGCTATGTGGGGCCCATTATTCTGTATGGAGGGCTATGTGGAGCACATTATTCTGTATGGAGGGCTATGTGGGGCACATTATTCTGTATGGAGGGCTATGTGGGGCCCATTATTCTGTATGGAGGGCTATGTGGGGCCCATTATTCTGTATGGAGGACTATGTGGGGTCCATTATTCTGTATGGAGGGCTATGTGGGGCCCATTATTCTGTATGGAGGGCTATGTGGGGCCCATTATTCTGTATGGAGGGCTATGTGGGGCCCATTGTTCTGTATGGAGGGCTATGTGGGGCCCATTGTTCTGTATGGAGGGCTATGTGGGGCCCATTATTCTGTATGGAGGGCTATGTGGGGCCCATTATTCTGTATGGAGGGCTATGTGGGGCCCATTATTCTGTATGGGGGGCTATGTGGGGCCCATTATTCTGTATGGAGGGCTATGTGGAGCACATTATTCTGTATGGAGGGCTATGTGGGGCCCATTATTCTGTATGGAGGGCTATGTGGAGCCCATTGTTCTGTATGTAGGGCTATGTGGGGCCCATTATTCTGTGTGGAGGGCTATGTGGGGCCCATTGTTCTGTATGGAGGGCTATGTGGGGCCCATTGTTTTGTATGGAGGGCTATGTGGGGCCCATTATTCTGTATGGAGGGCTATGTGGGGCCCATTATTCTGTATGGAGGGCTATGTGGGGCCCATTATTCTGTATGGAGGGCTATGTGGGGCCCATTATTCTGTATGGAGGACTATGTGGAGCCCATTATTCTGTATGGAGAACTATGTGGGGCCTATTGTTCTGTATGGAGGGCTATGTGGGGTCCATTATTCTGTATGGAGGACTATGTGGGGCCCATTATTCTGTATGGAGGGCTATGTGGGGCATATTTTCTGTATGGAGGGCTATATGGAGCCCATTATTCTGTATGGAGGGCTATGTGAGGCCCATTATTCTGTATGGAGGGCTATGTGGGGCCCATTATTCTTTATGGGAGGACTATGTGGGGCCCATTATTCTGTTTGGAGGACTATGTGAGCCCATTATTCTGTATGGGGGGCTATGTGGGGCCCATTATTCTGTATAGAGGGCTATGTGGGGCCCATTATTCTGTATGGGGGGCTATGTGATGCCCATTTTCTGTATGGAGGACTATGTGGGGCCCATTATTCTGTATGGAGGGCTATGTGGGGCCCATTATTCTGTATGGGGGGCTATGTGGGGCCCATTATTCTGTATAGAGGGCTATGTGGGGCCCATTATTCTGTATGGAGGGCTATGTGGGGCCCATTATTCTGTATGGAGGGCTATGTGGGGCCCATTATTCTGTTTGGAGGACTATGTGGGCCCATTATTCTGTATGGGGGGCTATGTGGGGCCCATTATTCTGTATAGAGGGCTATCTGGGGCCCATTATTCTGTATGGGGGGCTATGTGAGGCCCATTTTCTGTATGGAGGACTATGTGGGGCCCATTATTCTGTATGGAGGGCTATGTGGGGCCCATTATTCTGTATGGGGGGCTATGTGGGGCCCATTATTCTGTATAGAGGGCTATGTGGGGCCCATTATTCTGTATGGAGGGCTATGTGGCGCCCATTATTCTGTATAGAGGGCTATGTGGGGTCCATTATTCTGTATGGAGGGCTATGTGGGGCCCATTATTCTGTATGGAGGGCTATGTGGAGCACATTATTCTGTATGGAGGGCTATGTGGGGCACATTATTCTGTATGGAGGGCTATGTGGGGCCCATTATTCTGTATGGAGGGCTATGTGGGGCCCATTATTCTGTATGGAGGACTATGTGGGGTCCATTATTCTGTATGGAGGGCTATGTGGGGCCCATTATTCTGTATGGAGGGCTATGTGGTGCCCATTATTCTGTATGGAGGGCTATGTGGGGCCCATTGTTCTGTATGGAGGGCTATGTGGGGCCCATTGTTCTGTATGGAGGGCTATGTGGGGCCCATTGTTCTGTATGGAGGGCTATGTGGGGCCCATTATTCTGTATGGAGGGCTATGTGGGGCCCATTATTCTGTATGGAGGGCTATGTGGGGCCCATTATTCTGTATGGGGGGCTATGTGGGGCCCATTATTCTGTATGGAGGGCTATGTGGAGCACATTATTCTGTATGGAGGGCTATGTGGGGCCCATTATTCTGTATGGAGGGCTATGTGGAGCCCATTGTTCTGTATGGAGGGCTATGTGGGGCCCATTATTCTGTGTGGAGGGCTATGTGGGGCCCATTGTTCTGTATGGAGGGCTATGTGGGGCCCATTGTTTTGTATGGAGGGCTATGTGGGGCCCATTATTCTGTATGGAGGGCTATGTGGGGCCCATTATTCTGTATGGAGGGCTATGTGGGGCCCATTATTCTGTATGGAGGGCTATGTGGGGCCCATTATTCTGTATGGAGGACTATGTGGAGCCCATTATTCTGTATGGAGAACTATGTGGGGCCTATTGTTCTGTATGGAGGGCTATGTGGGGTCCATTATTCTGTATGGAGGACTATGTGGGGCCCATTATTCTGTATGGAGGGCTATGTGGGGCATATTTTCTGTATGGAGGGCTATATGGAGCCCATTATTCTGTATGGAGGGCTATGTGAGGCCCATTATTCTGTATGGAGGACTATGTTGGGCCCATTATTCTACATAGAGGACACTGTGAGACCTATTCTTCTGTACGGAGGACTAGGTGGGGCCAATTATTATGTTTGGAGGGATATTTGGGGCCTATAATTCTGTATGGAGCACTATTTGGTGCATTATTTTGTATGTAGCACTATTTGGGGCATTAATCTGTATGGAGGACTATGTGGGGCCCATTATTCTGTATGGAGGGCTATGTGGGGCCCATTATTCTGTATGAGGGGCTATGTGGGGCCCATTATTCTGTATAGAGGGCTATGTGGGGCCCATTATTCTGTATGGAGGGCTATGTGGGGCCCATTATTCTGTATGGAGGGCTATGTGGAGCACATTATTCTGTATGGAGGACTATGTGGGGCCCATTATTCTGTATGGAGGGCTATGTGGGGTCCATTATTCAGTATGGAGGGCTATGTGGGGCCCATTATTCTGTATGGAGGGCTATGTGGGGTCCATTATTCTGTATGGAGGGCTATGTGGGGCCCATTACTCTGTATGGAGGGCTATGTGGGGCCCATTATTCTGTATGGAGGGCTATGTGGAGCCCATTATTCTGTATGGAGGGCTATGTGGGGCCCATTATTCTGTATAGAGGGCTATGTGGGGCCCATTATTCTGTATGGGGGGCTATGTGAGGCCCATTTTCTGTATGGAGGACTATGTGGGGCCCATTATTCTGTATGGAGGGCTATGTGGGGCCCATTATTCTGTATGGGGGGCTATGTGGGGCCCATTATTCTGTATAGAGGGCTATGTGGGGCCCATTATTCTGTATGGAGGGCTATGTGGGGCCCATTATTCTGTATGGAGGGCTATGTGGGGCCCATTATTCTGTTTGGAGGACTATGTGGGCCCATTATTCTGTATGGGGGGCTATGTGGGGCCCATTATTCTGTATAGAGGGCTATGTGGGGCCCATTATTCTGTATGGGGGGCTATGTGAGGCCCATTTTCTGTATGGAGGACTATGTGGGGCCCATTATTCTGTATGGAGGGCTATGTGGGGCCCATTATTCTGTATGGGGGGCTATGTGGGGCCCATTATTCTGTATAGAGGGCTATGTGGGGCCCATTATTCTGTATGGAGGGCTATGTGGCGCTCATTATTCTGTATAGAGGGCTATGTGGGGTCCATTGTTCTGTATGGAGGGCTATGTGGGGTCCATTATTCTGTATGGAGGACTATGTGGGGCCCATTATTCTGTATGGAGGGCTATGTGGGGCCCATTATTCTGTATGGGGGGCTATGTGGGGCCCATTATTCTGTATGGAGGGCTATGTGGAGCACATTATTCTGTATGGAGGGCTATGTGGGGCCCATTATTCTGTATGGAGGGCTATGTGGGGCCCATTGTTCTGTATGGAGGGCTATGTGGGGCCCATTATTCTGTATGGAGGGCTATGTGGGGCCCATTGTTCTGTATGGAGGGCTATGTGGGGCCCATTGTTTTGTATGGAGGGCTATGTGGGGCCCATTATTCTGTATGGAGGGCTATGTGGGGCCCATTATTCTGTATGGAGGGCTATGTGGGGCTCATTATTCTGTATGGAGGGCTATGTGGGGCCCATTATTCTGTATGGAGGACTATGTGGAGCCCATTATTCTGTATGGAGAACTATGTGGGGCCTATTGTTCTGTATGGAGGGCTATGTGGGGTCCATTATTCTGTATGGAGGACTATGTGGGGCCCATTATTCTGTATGGAGGGCTATGTGGGGCATATTTTCTGTATGGAGGGCTATATGGAGCCCATTATTCTGTATGGAGGGCTATGTGAGGCCCATTATTCTGTATGGAGGGCTATGTGGGGCCCATTATTCTGTATGGAGGGCTATGTGGGGCCCATTATTCTGTATGGAGGGCTATGTGGGGCCCATTATTCTGTATGGAGGGCTATGTGGGGCCCATTATTCTGTTTGGAGGACTATGTGGGCCCATTATTCTGTATGGGGGGCTATGTGGGGCCCATTATTCTGTATGGAGGGCTATGTGGGGCCCATTATTCTGTATAGAGGGCTATGTGGGGCCCATTATTCTGTATGGAGGGCTATGTGGGGCCCATTATTCTGTATGGAGGGCTATGTGGGGCCCATTATTCTGTTTGGAGGACTATGTGGGCCCATTATTCTGTATGGGGGGCTATGTGGGGCCCATTATTCTGTATAGAGGGCTATGTGGGTCCCATTATTCTGTATGGGGGGCTATGTGAGGCCCATTTTCTGTATGGAGGACTATGTGGGGCCCATTATTCTGTATGGAGGGCTATGTGGGGCCCATTATTCTGTATGGGGGGCTATGTGGGGCCCATTATTCTGTATAGAGGGCTATGTGGGGCCCATTATTCTGTATGGAGGGCTATGTGGCGCCCATTATTCTGTATAGAGGGCTATGTGGGGTCCATTGTTCTGTATGGAGGGCTATGTGGGGTCCATTATTCTGTATGGAGGACTATGTGGGGCCCATTATTCTGTATGGAGGGCTATGTGGGGCCCATTATTCTGTTTGGAGGACTATGTGGGCCCATTATTCTGTATGGGGGGCTATGTGGGGCCCATTATTCTGTATAGAGGGCTATGTGGGGTCCATTATTCTGTATGTGGGGCTATGTGAGGCCCATTTTCTGTATGGAGGACTATGTGGGGCCCATTATTCTGTATGGAGGGCTATGTGGGGCCCATTATTCTGTATGGGGGGCTATGTGAGGCCCATTTTCTGTATGGAGGACTATGTGGGCCCCATTATTCTGTATGGAGGGCTATGTGGGGCCCATTATTCTGTATGGGGGGCTATGTGGGGCCCATTATTCTGTATAGAGGGCTATGTGGGGCCCATTATTCTGTATGGAGGACTATGTGGCGCCCATTATTCTGTATAGAGGGCTATGTGGGGTCCTTTATTCTGTATGGAGGGCTATGTGGGGCCCATTATTCTGTATGGAGGGCTATGTGGAGCACATTATTCTGTATGGAGGGCTATGTGGGGCACATTATTCTGTATGGAGGGCTATGTGGGGCCCATTGTTCTGTATGGAGGGCTATGTGGGGCCCATTGTTCTGTATGGAGGACTATGTGGGGCCCATTATTCTGTATGGACGGCTATGTGGGGCCCATTATTCTGTATGGAGGGCTATGTGGGGCCCATTATTCTGTATGGAGCACTATGTGGAGCCCATTATTCTGTATGGAGAACTATGTGGGGCCTATTGTTCTGTATGGAGGGCTATGTGGGGTCCATTATTCTGTATGGAGGATTATGTGGGGCCCATTATTCTGTATGGAGGACTATGTTGGGCCCATTATTCTACATAGAGGACACTGTGAGACCTATTCTTCTGTACGGAGGACTAGGTGGGGCCAATAATTATGTTTGGAGGGATATATGGGGCCTATAATTCTGTATGGAGCACTATTTGGTGCATTATTTTGTATGTAGCACTATTTGGGTCATTAATCTGTATGGAGGACTATGTGGGGCCCATTATTCTGTATGGAGGGCTATGTGGGGCCCATTATTCTGTATGGAGGACTATGTGGGGCCCATTATTCTGTATGGAGGACTATGTGGGGCCCATTATTCTGTATGGAGGGCTATGTGGGGCCCATTATTCTGTATGGAGGGCTATGTGGGGCCCATTATTCTGTATGGAGGACTATGTGGGGCCCATTATTCTGTATGGAGGACTATGTGGGGCCCATTATTCTGTATGAAGGACTATGTGGGGCCCATTATTCTGTATGGAGGGCTATGTCGGAACCATTTTTCTGTATGAAGAACTATGTGTGACCCATTATTCTGTATGATGGACTATGTGGGACCCATTATTCTGTATGAAGGACTATGTGGAGCCTGTGACTAGGTTGGTCCAAGACTTTGTTCAAGTTTTTAACTTTGTCCCTGTATATTTTTAGGTTGACATCTCTGGTCTAATCAGACATGTGACTGTTGCAGTTAATGACTGTCTATAGCGTTAACCCCTTTAGGTGGTAACTCATGCTCCTCTGGTAAAGTCCCATGTAAGAAAAGTAGACTGGCACAGGAAGGGAAAGCTATTTCAGGTGGGAGTAGCTTTCTTGCAGTAACCACATACCATTTCAGATAATGGAGGGGGGATAGGCCACGTGAATATAAAGCCTCGGCAGCTTTCCCAAGACAAGAATAGGCAATTTGCATATGCATGGAGTGTTATAATCATCATTTACTATAACGCAGATATTTAGCTTTGAATAGGCTGCTGCGGCCTTTCAACTTTAAAGTCATGAGGTGTGGTGTCTTATAATTTCTTAATCTGATGATCTAGGGGTCCCATCAATCGGACCCCAATTATCCACCATTTATCACTTATTCAAATCACGAGTAGAAATGCACGATGACAAATTCTTGTCAACGACACTGTATACACAGGATGTGATACCGCACCACACTGCTCCATTACACTTATTATTGGAGGAGCCCAAAACGCAAAGTATAATTGACCTTCTTCGTAGTCACTTATACCAATCACAGTACTAACAAGATGCTGCTGAGGGACAAAAAAATGGGAGGAGAGAAGCACGGTTCTTAGATTTTAGTCCATTCTTGAGAACCTCCCATGAAGTCCGTCTTTCAATATTTCCTAAAACTGAAACTAGTATCTGCCAAGAGAAATAGCCATTCATTTTTGTATGTCAATGAAAAAAACAGACTCTGGTGACTTATAATCAAAAATATTGTAGTCGAGGACAGGACTTCGAGCGTCTCACTCCAGTTTTACAGAAAAAAAAATCGGAAAAGCTTTCTCCCTCTTCAGAACTTGCAAAATAAGTCTTTAGAATATATCCACAATGGCTTCCTGTCTCCAACACCTCTCATCTTCAGGCGCTCGCAGTAAGGAGTCCATTATTCTAAAATCTCTTTTCAGAAGAGTAGATTTTACTCATGCAACCGGCTCATCTAATGTACTGAAGAAAGATCTACGGGTGGCAACCAAATTGCCACAAAATGACAAATATCTGCACTTATCTGATTTCTTTTTCTTTATCACCTTTTACAGATGGGCACTTGTTGATTCAGATTGCAGTGTGCGCCAAAAGTGCAGGATTAGACGGGCAATTATCCCAACACATTGCTGATAGTCGTCCTCCTCTGTCAGGCTAATACATATTCAGCTGGGACACATTCCCCATAATAATGGCAGTAATAGCTGATAAGTTGTCACCCTAGTTATTCATTGATATAGGCAAGGTAATTTGCCATTCAGGATACTGTAAACTATAAGGTTAAGTTCACATGTAGCGGAAATGCTGTGGACAGGGGCGTAACAATCGTGGTTGCAAAGATTGTGTCCGAGCCTGAAGGTGGACGTGACCTGCCGATTCCAGCACCTACTTCAGCTGGATATGCGTCCGAGGACTCACATTTAGCTTAAATGCATTGCAGCACAAAGAACTGTCAGGTCCCTGCACTGCAATATAAGCTACTGGCCACTAAGAAGCCGGCAGCTGACGTCGGCGGTACCGTGACTGAGGCCTCACGACAGTAATGTCATAGGATGCCATAGCAGGTACATGACATCAGCTGCCAGCCACTGTGCTGGCTACAGAGGAGGATGTTTGTAATGGAATCCAGCTCACCCACGTCTGACCTCACCGCACTTCAGACACGGATCCTTCATTTCTACAGAGGAGGATGCCATGCAATGTGGAAGCCAGGGAAAGTAAGAAGAAAGTTTTGGTTTTTTTTTATGCTGGAGACATAATGGGGACTACATATATCAGGAAGGGGCCCAGGATAAGGACACATATACCAGGATGGGGGACATATATACCAGTATAAGAAACATATATATTAGAATGGGGGACCTTTATACCAGGAAGGGGACATATATACCAGAATAGAGGACATATATACCAGGATGGGGACATATATTCCTGGATGGGCCTAGGATGGGAAATATATATACCAGGAGGGGCCTAGGATGGGGACATATGTAACAGGAAGGGGCCCAGGATAAGGACAAACAAACCAGGATGGGGAACATATATACCTAGATGGGGACATACATACCAGGATGGGGACATATATACCAAGATGGGGAACATATCTACCAAGGTGGGGAACATATATATCTGGATGGGGAATATATATACCAGGATGGCGAACTTATATACCACGATGAGGACATATATACTAGGATGGGAACATATATATGTTGCCCATCCTGGTATATAAGGACATATATACCAGGATGTGAAACATACAGTGCTGGCCAAAAGTATTGGCACCCCTGTAATTCTGTCAGATAATACTCAGTTTCTTCTTGAAAATGATTGCAATCACAAATTCTTTGGTATTATTATCTTCATTTATTTTGCTTGCAATGAAAAAACACAAAAGAGAATGAAACAAAAATCAAATCATTGATCATTTCACACAAAACTCCAAAAATGGGCCAGACAAAAGTATTGGCACCCTTAGCCTAATACTTGGTTGCACAACCTTTAGCCAAAATAACTGCGAACAACCGCTTCTGGTAATCATCAATGAGTTTCTTACAATGCTCTGCTAGAATTTTAGACCATTCTTCTTTGGCAAACTGCTCCAGGTCCCTGAGATTTGAAGGGTGCCTTCTCCAAACTGCCATTTTGAGATCTCTCCACAGGTGTTCTACGGGATTCAGGTCTGGACTCATTGCTGGCCACTTTAGTAGTCTCCAGTGCTTTCTATCAAACCATTTTCTAGTGCTTTTTGAAGTGTGTTTTAGTCATTGTCCTGCTGGAAGACCCATGACCTCTGAGGGAGACCCAGCTTTCTCACACTGGGCCCTACATTATGCTGCAAAATTTGTTGGTAGTCTTCAGACTTTATAATGCCATGCACACGGTCAAGCAGTCCAGTGCCAGAGGCAGCAAAGCACTCCCAACACATCAGGGAACCTCCACCATGTTTGACTGTAGGGACCGTGTTCTTTTCTTTGAATGCCTCTTTTTTTTCCTGTAAACTCTATGTTGATGGCTTTTCCCAAAAAGCTCTACTTTTGTCTCATCTGGCCAGAGACCATTCTTCTAAAACGTTTTAGGCTTTCTCAGGTAAGTTTTGGCAAACTCCAGCCTGGCTTTTTATGTCTCGGGGTAAGAAGTGGGATCTTCCTGGGTATCCTACCATACAGTCCCTTTCATTCAGACGCCGCCGGATAGTACGGGTTGACACTGTTGTACCCTCGGACTGCAGGGCAGCTTGAACTTGTTTGGATGTTAGTCGAGGTTCTTTATCCATCATCCGCACAATCTTGCGCTGAAATCTCTAGTCAATTTTTCTTTTCCTTCCACATCTAGGGAGGTTAGCCACAGTGCCATGGGCTTTAAACTTCTTGATGACACTGCGCACCGTAGACACAGGAACTTTCAGGTCTTTGGAGATAGACTTGTAGCCTTGAGATTGCTCATGCTTCCTCACAATTTGGATTCTCAAGTCCTCAGACAGTTCTTTGGTCTTCTTTCTTTTCTCCATGCTCAATGTGGTACACACCAGGACACAAGACAGAGGTTGAGTCAACTTTAACCGTCAACTGGCTGCAAGTGTGATTTAGTTATTTCCAACACCTGTTAGGTGCCACAGGTAAGTTACAGGTGCTGTTAATTACACAAATTAGAGAAGCATCACATGATTTTTCAAACAGTGCCAATACTTTTGTCCACCCCCTTTTTTATGTTTAGTGTGGAATTATATCCAAATTTGGTTTTATGACAATTTTTTTTTCCATTGAAGACAAATTAAATGAAGATAATAATACCAAAGAATTTGTGATTGCAATCATTTTCAAGAAGAAACTGAGTATTATCTGACAGAATTGCAGGGGTGCCAATACTTTTGGCCAGCACTGTATGTGTGGATTTCTTTTTTGCAAAGGGAAGAAGTGTTAGCAGAGGGACACTCATAGAATAACATATATTCAGGCTGCTCAAGCCTGAGCTTCTCTCCTAGAGTTTATTTCAGTGAATCAGCTGTATAATGGCACGCATGAGATTGTGTGGGGTCACTTCTTAAGCTGGTGTCACACTAAACGACAGCGACAACGACGTCGCTGTTACGTCACCATTTTCGGTGACGTAACAGCGACCTTGTAAGTCGCTGTTATGATCGCTGCTTAGCTGTCAAACACAGCAGAAGCAGCGATCATAAGGTCGCTGTGCTACATGTTCAGAGAGCAGGGAGCCGCGCTTAGCGCTGGCTCCTTGCTCTCCTGCAGCACACATCGGGTTAATTAACCTGATGTGTGCTGCAGCTACATGTCACAGTTCAGAGAGCAGGGAGCCGCGCTTAGCGCTGGCTCCTTGCTCTCCTGCAGCACACATCAGGTTAATTAACCCGATGTGTGCTGCAGCTACATGTCAGTGCAGAGAGCAGGGAGCCGCGCGCACTGCTTAGCGCTGGCTCCTTGCTCTCCTTGCTACAGTATGCATCAGGTTAATTACCCGATGCATACTGCAGCCACATGTCACAGTGCAGGAGCCGGCGCTGGCAGCAAGAGCGGAGGCTGGTAACCAGCGTAAACATCGGGTAACTAGGGAAAGGTCTTCCCTTGGTTACCCGATGTTTACGCTGGTTACAGCTTACCGCAGCTGCCAGTGCCGGCTCCTGATCGCTTCATTTCGTCGCTCTCTCGCTGTCACACACAGCGATGTGTGTGTCACAGCGGGAGAGTGACGACCAAAAAATGAAGCTGGACATTCAGCAACGACCGGCGACCTCACAGCAGGGGCCAGGTCGTTGCTGGATGTCACACACAGCGACAGCGACGGGACGTCGCTGCAACGTCACAGAAAATGGTGACGTAGCAGCGACGTCGTTGTCGTCGTCGTTATGTGTGACACCAGCTTTAGACACCTCTTCTTATAAGACCTGCCACTTACAGTCACTCTGTCTAGTATTACAGAGATTAGGGGACCCGGAAAGCCTTTTTGATTTCCAGACCTGATCGTAAGGGACCGGCCATGGAAAAGAGATTATGAAAAGTGTCGGGTATTTCCATGTAACAAGGCCTGTGATATCCTCTGAGCTGACAATACGTCAAACTGTTCAAACGTTTTCAATAATAGATGTGAGCATGGACTGGGGTACAAGAATGGAAAAATCCCAGCAAGCCCTAGGAGTGACGTCCAAAAGCCCTGCTCTGTGGACACAACTGAATCTGGTGACTTGTGAACTGGATAAAGGTAATGATACGGCTCCGGCCGCAGTGCACTTATATAATCAAGCAACTACAACACTGGGAATTGAGCTTTCTAATGCACATCAGTACATAACCTCATTAAGAAGCTCTAAATATACACAACACTCACAGAAGGCACCAATATATCTCAAGAACCTATTCTTAATTTGATGTTTAATGTAATGAATAAAGATCACCATATACAGTACAGACCAAAAGTTTGGACACACCTTCTCATTCAAAGAGTTTTCTTTGTTTTTATGACTTTCATGAAAATTGTAGATTCACATTGAAGGCATCAAAACTATGAATTAACACATTTGGAATGAAATACTTAACAAAAAAGTGTGAAACAACTGAAAGTATGTCTTATATTCTAGGTTCTTCAAAGTAGCCACCTTTTGCTTTGATTACTGCTTTGCACACTCTTGGCATTCTCTTGATGAACTTCAAGAGGTAGTCACCGGAAATGGTCTTCCAACAGTCTTGAAGGAGTTCCCAGAGATGCTTAGCACTTGTTGGCCAGTTTGCCTTCACTCTGCGGTCCAGCTCAGCCCAAACCATCTCGATTAGGTTCAGGTCTGGTGACTGTGGAGGCCAGGTCATCTGGCGTAGCATCCCATCACTCTCTTTCTTAGTCAAATAGCCCTTACACAGCCTGGAGGTATGTTTGGGGTCATTGTCCTGTTGAAAAATAAATGATGGTCCAACTAAACGCAAACCGGATGGAATAGCATGCCACTGCAAGATGCTGTGGTAGCCATGCTGGTTCAGTATGCCTTCAATTTTGAATAAATCCCCAACAGTGTCACCAGTAAAGCCCGCCCACACCATCACACCTCCTCCTCC
The DNA here is from genome assembly GCF_048569485.1 of Anomaloglossus baeobatrachus. NCBI lineage: Eukaryota > Metazoa > Chordata > Amphibia > Anura > Aromobatidae > Anomaloglossus > Anomaloglossus baeobatrachus. Next base: position 484,247,711 of record NC_134357.1, read on the forward strand.
ATGCTTCACGGTGGGAACCAGCATGTAGAGTCCATTCATTCACCTTTTTCTGTGTCGCAGAAAGACACGGTGTTGGATCCAAAGATCTCAAATTTGGACTCATCAGACCAAAGCACAGATTTCCACTGGTCTAATGTCCATTCCTTGGGTTCTTTAGCCCAAACAAGTCTCTTCTGCTTGTTGCCTGTCCTTAGCAGTGGTTTCCTAGCAGCTATTTTACCATGAAGGCCTGCTGCACAAAGTCTCCTCTTAACAATTGTTCTAGTGAGGTGTCTGCTGCTAGAACTCTGTGTGGCATTGACCTGGTCTCTAATCGGAGCTGCTGTTAACCTGCGATTTCTGCGGTTGGTGACTCAGATAAACTTATCCTCCACAGCAGAGGTGACTCTTGGTCTTCCTTTCCTGGGGCGGTCCTCATGTGAGCCAGTTTCTTTGTAGCACTTGATGGTTTTTGCCACTGCACTTGAGGACACTTTCAAAGTTTTCCCAATTTTTCGGCCTGACTGACCTTCATTTCGTAAATTAATGATGGCCACTCGTTTTTCTTTACTTAGCTGCTTTTTTCTTGCCATAATACAAATTCCAACAGTCTATTCAGTAGGACTATCAGCTGTGTATCCACCAGACTTCTGCACAACACAACTGATGGTCCCAACCCCATTTATAAGGCAAGAAATCCCACTTAATAAACCTGACAGGGCACACCTGTGAAGTGAAAAACATTTCCGGTGACTACCTCTTGAAGCTCATCAAGAGAATGCCAATAGTGTGCAAAGCAGTAATCAAAGCAAAAGGTGGCTTGTTTGAAGAACCTAGAATATAAGACATATTTTCAGTTGTTTCACACTTTTTTTGTTAAGTATTACATTCCAAATGGGTTAATTCATAGTTTTGATGCCTTCAATGTGAATCTACAATGTTCAGAGTCATGAAAATAACAAAACTCTTTGAATGAGAAGGTGTGTCCAAACTTTTGGTCTGTACTGTATTTCCACCAATATACAGTGCAAAGAACTAATCCACATAAATGACATACTTATCCTGCACTGATCCTGAGTTACATCCTGTATTATACCCCAGAGCTGCACTCACTATTCTGCTGGTGCAGTCACTGTATACATACATTACCTTACTTATCCTGTACTGATCCTAAGTTATATCCTGTATTATACTCCAGAGCTACAGTCACTATTCTGCTGGTGCAGTCACTGTGTACATACATTACATTACTTATCCTGTACAGATCCTGAGTTACATCCTGCATTATACTCCAGAGCTGCACTCACTATTCTGCTGGTGCAGTCACTGTGTACATACATTACATTACTTATCCTGGACAGATCCTGAGTTACATCCTGTATTATACTCCAGAGCTGCAATCAGTGTTGATTCGTGCAAAAAAATCCCAAAAATAGTCTTGCAGTTGTGTATATCGGGTTAATTTCTCAGAACTCTAGAGGTGCTATTTTTATGGGTCCTCCTCTCAGGGACTGCTGATGTGTGGACTTTAATATGTTCTTTCTGCTCCACACGTACAGGAATTCCAGTATATAGACAGGCAATACATCACATGTTACTCCATTAGAGATTGTCTAGTTCCCTATTATTTTAGCTATATTTTATGTTGCCAGACCCCCAAAAATAAGAAACTAGCTGTCACATAGCGACTGTGTTACTAATTCATCTGTAAAGGCTTTGCTCTCCTTGTATTCTCTGTTACAGTATTACCTTCTACAGTGTAGTCAAATGACAACTAAATTCCCTTAAAATAAGGAAAAAGAAGCCAGCGGGAAAAATAGTATCAAGTAACCTAACATAAAAGAAATATGTTATATATACATTTCTCCATGAATTATTAAACTACCACTCCGGAGAAGCAGTCAGAGCCTGCTGGTAGTTGCCAGTGAATTCATTATGTAAGGATCTGCTAACAATTAAAAAATTACAAGAAATGACTTATTGTTTGAGTCATATTGAAAAATTCATGCAGAATCCATTACACTAGTGGAAGGAAAACAGCCGTGGGGATCGGGCAGAGAGCAGGGTGTATAGCTCTGCACACACGCATCTATACATTGACACCAGAAGGATCAGACTGAGACCGGGATAACACTGTGCTGCATTATCTGGTGATGCCCTTTAAAGAGGCTGTAATTTTGTTTTTTGCTGTTTCTTCTGAAATCTTGCAAAATTGCCTCTTTTTCATCACAATTTTTAAAAACTGCAGCACGGGGAGAATGTATGAACTCAGCCTCAGACCACATGATAATGTTTCAGACAATCTGTAAACCCCCGAAATACCACTCCAAAATGCGACCATTAGGTTTCTTATGTGCAACTTTCTGTCCACTGCCTGTTGTGGAGACACGGGGCTCAGTGGGTGCTCTCGTCCACCAAAACCCGCCGCCTTTAGAAAGACAGCGTGGCTCAGGGCTCATCCCAACTGAACGCCAGCCTCCTTAACCGTGGGCGTAACACTACTCAGACAACACAGGGTGAGGGAACCACAATAATTAGACTTTATTGGATCCCCAAACAATTAACGGCACATAACCCATAACCAGCAAAACACACAAATGTAACAGGCAACAGAGTCTCACCCTTCCGCTGGCTCACCAGGGATTTAGAATGTCCATGCCTCACAGGTTCCAAGCTGTCTGAGGTCTGCAAAGTCTGTAACAGGTGACTGAACTGTCCCAACCTGCGTGTCCTCCTTAGGTAGTCCTGGTTTGATGTTAAAATCCTGGCAGCCGGAGTCGAAATCCCTAGGCTGTGGATATGGTCTCCAACCGGGTCCGGAGTCCCTAGATTGAAGCCATAAGATATCCTGATCCTCTAGTCAGCTCCAAAGAGCTTAGACTGGATCCATCAGCATCCATCAACCTTCATCAATCCCTGGTGGCTTAAAGAAGTCCTTTTTATAGCCACAACCTTCCACTTGGATACACTGCGTCCTCATCGATTGGTTGGACAAGATTGCTTCTCCCATTGGAGGAATTTCAAGCTGCATGGACAATGTTCATTTAAATGATGTGCATAGAAAGTCTGAGGGTGTACATGTAAACTGGGAGTCACCAACTAGACAATGGCTACTAAGGTAATTACATTATCAATACACAACTACAATACAATGGTTACTGGAAATGTCTAGAGAACAATACGTCTAGCTTTCAGTGGCCAACACAATTACATTGAGTCAACAAGAGTCTTGTAAAAACAATGAGGCACTTCTCCCCCATCTATAGACAATCTATCATGCTGTCTGGCTGGATTTTAAGAAACTTTAACCCATGAGAGTCCATGTCGTCACACCTGTTATAAGGTGTCATCTGTCTCTAGCAGTGGAGAGGCAGAGACGAAATACGGGAAGTGGGATGGGTCTTTAGAGCAGGGAGGTATTTGCCTCTATGGGAAGTTGGAAGGTCTTTGTGTCTCTACAGTCAAAGGGATGAGTCTTTGCCTCTACAGAAGGTGGGATGGGTCTTTAGAGCTGGCAGGTATTTGCCTCTATGGGAAGTTGGAAGATCTTTGTGTCTCTACAGTCAATGGGGTGGGTCTTTGTCTCTACAGAAGGTGGGATGGGTCTTTAGAGGCGGCAGGTATTTGTCTCTATGGGAAATTGGAAGGTCTTTGTGTCTCTACAGTCAATGGGGTGGGTCTTTGTCTCTACAGAAGGTGGGATGGGTCTTTAGAGGCGGCAGGTATTTGCCTCTATGGGAAGTTGGAAGGTCTTTGTGTCTCTATAGTCAATGGGGTGGGTCTTTGTCTCTACAGGAAGTGGGATGGGTCTTTAGAGCTGGCAAGTATTTGCTTCTATGGGAAGTTGGAAGGTCTTTGTGTCTCTATAGTCAATGGGGTGGGTCTTTGTCTCTACAGGAAGTGGGATGGGTCTTTAGAGCAGGCCGGTATTTGCCTCTATGGGTCTATGGGAAGTTGTAAGGTCTTTGTGTCTCTACAGTCAATGGGGTGGGTCTTTGTCTCTACAGGAAGTAGGATGGGTCTTTAGAGCAGGCAGGTATTTGCCTCTATGGGAAGTTGGAAGGTCTTTGTGTCTCTACAGTCAATGGGGTGGGTCTTTGTCTCTACAGGAAGTGGGATGGGTCTTTAGAGCTGGCATGTATTTGCCTCTATGAGAAGTTGGAAGGTCTTTGTATCTCTACAGTCAATGGGGTGGGTCTTTGTCTCTACAGGAAGTGGGATGGGTTTTTAGAGCTGGCAGGTATTTGCCTCTACTGGAAATTGGAAGGTCTTTGTGTCTCTATAGTCAATGGGGTGGGTCTTTGTCTCTACAGGAAGTGGGATGGGTCTTTAGAGGCAGCAGGTATTTGCCTCTATGGGAAGTTGTAAGGTCTTTGTATCTCTACAGTCAATGGGGTGGGTCTTTGTCTCTACAGGAAGTGGGATGGGTTTTTAGAGCTGGCAGGTATTTGCCTCTACTGGAAATTGGAAGGTCCGTGTGTCTCTACAGTCAACGTGGAGGATCTTTGTCTACAGGACGAGGGATGGGTCTTTAGAGGGGGCCTGTATTTGTCTCTGTTGGAAATTGGAAAGGCCTTGTGTCTGTATAGTCAATGGGAAGGGTCTTTGTCTACAGGACGAGGGATGGGTCTTTAGAGGGGGCAGGTATTTGTCTCTGTTGGAAAGTCAATGGGAAGGGTCTCTGTCTCTACAAGAAGTGGAATGGGTCTTAAGAGGGGGCATTAATTTGCATCTACTCTACTGGAAATTGGAAGGTCCTTGTGTCCCTACAGTCAAAGAGGTGAGTCTTTGTCTCTACAGGAACTGGGATGGGTGTTTAGAGTAGGCAGGTATTTGTTTCTACTGGAAATTGGAAGGTCCTTGTGTCTCTACAGTCAATGGGGTGGGTCTTTATCACTACAGGAAGTGGGATGGGTCTTTAGAGGGGGCAGGTATTTGCCTCTACTGGAAATTGGAAGGTCTTTGTGTCTCTACAGTCAATGTGGAGGATGTTTGTCTACAAGACGAGGGATGGGTCTTTAGCAGGGGCAGGTATTTGTCTCTGTTGGAAATTGGAAGGTCCTTGTGTCTCTATAGTCAATGGGAAGGGTCTTTGTCTCCACAAGAAGTGGAATGGGTCTGAAGAGGGGGCATTTATTTGCATCTACTCTACTGGAAATTGGAAGGTCCTTGTGTCTCTACAGTGAAAGGGGTGAGTCTTTGTCTCTGCAGGAAGTGGTATGGGTCTTTAGAGGCAGCAGCTATTTGCCCCTACTGGCAATTGAAAGGTCCTTGTGGTCTGTACAGTCAGGGAGGCGGGTCTTTGTCTTTGCAGTCAGTGATGCAGGTCTCTGTCTCTACAGGAAGTTGGATGGACTTTTGTTTCTCAAAGGGAAGTGATGAGGGGAAAGTCTTTGACAGACAGGAGAGCAGGAGCACAAAGACAATCTGAATATAGGCAAAACAGTGAAGAGGCTTTTACATTCAGGGCAGACAAGCTATTGAACAAAAGCAGAAGCAATGCATGCAGATACGTGAGAGAAAAGGAAGTTCCTGCACCTATAGTACTCATAGAATATTGATGAATAAGGAACTGCCTACTCAAATAAAGTGAAAGTTCTAGAACATAAGTATCGGGACAGTTCCTAGACATATTAAAATGATATGTGCACCAAAAGTATTTTTACCTTGTGGGTATTAGAGAAGCAGGCAAGGTTTGTGTGAAAAGTACCTTGGGAGCTGTCAATCTTCCTGTATTGCTGGCTCTCCGGAGCGCTAATAGATTTCTCAAGCTCATTCATGGTGGTAATCACTTTTCGACGTACAAGAGGGTTTTATTTCATATAGGACAATCTAAAGTCCTTCTCAAGAGGCCAACGGGCAGTACAAAAGAGCTTTCTGCATTTAGAGCTGAAACCAATCAGTGCGTGGTAACAGCTGATGAGACATGGGCAGAAAGATAACAGGAGGGGAGAGTGTGGGGGAATCAAAAAGGATGAAAAAAAAACAACAAAAAGAGGTCAGAATAGCTGAGAGCGGAATGAGGATACCGGAGATGTCTGACTGCGGAGTCCAGGAGGATTTGTGACAGTCGCAGTGACCTACCTCATGAGACGACAGCTCTAGAACGTGCTACAGCCGAGGGATCTGAATCCTAGGAATGTTCCACAGTGTGAGGAGCGCTCTGCATACTGTTATATAAGAGGCCGTGTTTACAGACACAATATAGCAGGGTCGTCATTCAATACCAAACCTGAATTAAAGCCCAGTGCTCAGTACTACAGAGGCACGAAGGCTATAGATAACACAGGTATGCAAATTTTGGGATTATGAAAATTCTTTCAAATCCAATGACTCATTCTTCTGTTTTCTTATCCTCTGATTTAGAAACAACACTTCTATGTTTACCTATCAAGGATGGATTTAGCACAAAAAGCACGTGAAATTACACACAAGCGAGATGAACAAGAAAAATCTTTATTGTAGCCAAAAATGTACACAATATCATATATACAATGTTATTGGAAAATTCTTGCACTTTTTCCTTTTCTCTTCCAAGCTTCTCTTGATCCCTTTTCTCCTATAGAAGGCCTGCAGATGTTCCCTGTAAAGCATCCAGCAGTCGTCGCTCATCATGGTCACTTTCCATCTACCTTGGTATCGTCGTTCCATCTCCTTCATATCCTGATGAAATCTTTCTCCTTGCTCTTCAGTATCAGCACCAAGGTTTTCAGGAAAGTCGTCCAAATGGGAATGTAAAAATGTATCATCAACTTCATCAGACAACCCGAGGCTTTGAAACGTTTCAGCATGGTCTCCACGATGGAATTACTTTTTGGATCTTTGTTGTTACCTAAAAAAAGTTTGTTTAAAAGAACTGAGAGTCCTCAGTGGTTGATACCTTTAAATGGCTAACTGAAAAGATGGTAATAATAGCAAGCTTTCGAGACTACTCAGGTCTCTTCTTCAGGCTCAGTATAACACAAAATCTGAAGAGTCACATATTTATACACAAGACATAGAATGGGGCAGTAAATAAGACAAGTTATGTGAAGTAGAACTATCACTATGGCAAGAGGACAAACTGTTGTGGCCATAAATATTGCTGCAGTTCAGTGTGAAAGTTTTATTGTCCTCTGATTAGGGTCTGGCCCAGGGCTGTGATGCCCCCGGATGGTCTGAGGAGCATATCTCTTAATTGATGTAAAAAGACATGAATCCATTAAACAAAATTTTTTTTATCCCTACTGGCTAACACGGTACAAAGATATATTTTACGTGTATCATGAATCCATGACACACTTTCATTCCTTGTTGTTACCTAGAAATTTCTTCACGGCCTCTAAAAGAATGCCAAGTCTCTAAAGCTTTCATTTTTGTTTTGAGCACGTCGTCCTTCATGAGTTTCTGATATCCGAACCCCAAAAAAATGCCTTCCTTCAGTTTTGCTTCACACAGTCCATGAAACTTGGTACACAGGTGCATAAAAGTCTCTCCTTTTTTCGGTACAGCTTTCACAAACTGTTTCATCAGTCTAGGCTTCATGTGGAGTGGTGGCTGGAGAACTTTATTGGGATCATCTAAACTTTCAGCAAGTATGTTCTTGAGTCAAGGTTGCAAAGATGTTCTCATTGGCCAATTTTTTGGGCTCCAGTGATGAGTCATATCTCGACTCCTTTATTAACAGAAAAAGCATGGGTACATTGTGTATCCTCCATGCTGCCCAAGGAGCGAAGAGAGAACTTTGAGATCACCACAAATTGACTATCCTTGATCCTCGTAGTTAAGTTTTTTAGGACCACCTCTGGGACTACCATTTCTCACTGGTTTTGATCTGCCAAAGCGGAAGATCGGACTTAAGCCAGCCCCCGTCACATTTAACGACTTTCCAGCGATCCCGACAACGATACGACCTGATAAGGTTTGTTGGTAAGTTGCTACGTGGTCGCTGGTGAGATGTCAAACAGTCAGATCTTCCCAATGACGCAGGAACGATACAGAGACCGTAGCAACCTGTATAACGATCTCGGTGGTACGTGTCTGAGTTCTGAGTCATCAACGAGGTCTTTGGTAAGGCTTCAAACATACCGTTGCATCCTGCCCAGCAGGACCTTGACGAAAAATGGTCCAGGCCATTCCGACATGACCAGCGATCTCACAGCAGGGGCCTGGTCGCTGCTATGTGTCAAATGTAGCGAGATCGCTGGCGAGGTCGTTATTGCGTTACAGAATCAGTGACTCAGCGGCGATCTCACTAGCGATCTCGCTATGTATGAATGAAGGTACCTTAACCTAGTAAACCCTCTACCAAGGCATGGCTCACTTCCCGCCTGTGGTAGAAGCCTCCTGAGTCATGCACCTCCAGGCGTCTGTTCTTCTATTCCATACATCTGCTACTTAGGGGTACTTTGTACACTACGACATCGCAAGCCGATGCTTGCGATGCCGAGCGCGATAGTCCACGTCCCCGTCGCAGCTGCGATATCTTGTGATAGCTGCCGTAGCGAACATTATCGTTACGGCAGCTTCACATGCACTCACCTGCCCTGCGACGTCGCTCTGGCCGGCGACCTGCCCCCTTCCTAAGAGGGTGGGTCGTTTGGCGTCACAGCAACGTCACACAGCAGGCAGCCAATAGAAGCAGAGGGGCGGAGATGAGCAGGACGTAAACATCCCGCCCACCTCCGTCCTTCCGCATAGCCGGCGTGAGCCGCGGGACGCAGGTAAGAAGATGTTCCTCGCTCCTGCGGCTTCTCATACAGCGATGTGTACTGCCACAGGAACGAGGAACAACATCGTACCTGTTGCTGCAGCGAAATTATGGAAATGACCGACACTACACCGATGATACGATTTCGACGCTTTTGCGCTCGTTAATCGTATCAAAAACGATTTACACACTCCGATGTCAACAGCGACGCCGGATGTGCGTCACTTTCGATTTGACCCCACTGACATCGCAGCTACTGGGGGTACAAGGGTACTGCCGGCAGCATTTGCTAGGGAGGTAAGCTGAGGGATTGCTATTCTTTTTTCTGCAAGGACTGTTTTAGGATGTCCTATGCTTCCTGTATCCCCAAATGAACCAAATGAAGCGTCTGAGAAATGAACATTTTTTGTAGTCACCGTAAAATATTTTTCTTGGAGTCTTCTATGGCCAACCCAGCACCATCCCTTGTTTGGGGGTCTTGGTTTTGCCCCTCTTACTGAGGGCTGACTTTCTAAGATGTATTCTTAGTGCCAACCTCCAGGTGGCTGCATATTACCCATGGTTTCTGTGTCCCCCAAATAAAGTCTATAGCTGGTGTCACACTAAGCGACAGCGACGTCGCTGTTACGTCACCATTTTCGGTGACGTAACAGCGACCTTGTAAGTCGCTGTTATGATCGCTGCTTAGCTGTCAAACACAGCAGAAGCAGCGATCATAACGTCGCTGTGCTACATGTGCAGAGAGCAGGGAGCCGCGCTTAGCGCTGGCTCCTTGCTCTCCTAGGTACAGTACACATCGGGTTAATTAACCCGATGTGTGCTGCAGCTACATGTCACAGTGCAGAGAGCAGGGAGCCGCGCGCACTGCTTAGCGCTGGCTCCTTGCTCTCCTTGCTACAGTATACATCGGGTTAATTACCCGATGCATACTGCAGCCACATGTCACAGTGCAGGAGCCGGCACTGGCAGCAAGAGCGGAGGCTGGTAACCAGCGTAAACATCGGGTAACCAGGGAAAGGTCTTCCCTTGGTTACCCGATGTTTACGCTGGTTACAGCTTACCGCAGCTGCCAGTGCCGGCTCCTGATCGCTTCATTTCGTCGCTCTCTCGCTGTCACACACAGCGATGTGTGTGTCACAGCGGGAGAGTGACGACCAAAAAATGAAGCTGGACATTCAGCAACGACCGGCGACCTTACAGCAGGGGCCAGGTCGTTGCTGGATGTCACACACAGCGACAGCGACGGGACGTCGCTGCAACGTCACCGAAAATGGTGACGTAGCAGCGACGTCGTTGTCGTCGTCGTTATGTGTGACACCAGCTTATGAGAAAGAGAATTTATGGTGAGTACCAAAAATCCTTATTTTCAGCCTCAAATAAAATTTCATTCACTAACAGCAAGCAGAATCCTCATTAGTTTGATGTTTTACGGTTATAATCTAATTCTGTGTATTTATAGTTGAAGGAATATACATTCAATTGGTCTCCAGTAAGATCCTGGATTACAATGTTATCAATCATCCCAGCGCACGCACAAAGTAAAGTTCAATACATAATTAATGCACTATCCCCCGCCAACACTTCATGAATATATTAACTACTCATTTGGCCTTAGAAAGATTTCTGATCATCCGCTGGCTGTCGGAGCTCATCGCAGTTGTCTGTTTCTTTCCCTTACTCTCCTTTTGTGATGAGAAAATCCTAAATTTCCAGCCATGGCAGTGCTCCGAATCAATACTCATCAGTGCACTTAATTTCCAGACAGAGAGTTCGATAGAAGACAAAAATCTGATTCTAGAGAGGAGAAAGCTCATGCATTTGCCAGCCCAAGACTACCTTCCTCCAGAGACCGAGCTACGCCAAGATACAGCTACAGCTAATATATTCCATGGGTATCATGGAAGGAGGAACATGTGGCCCCAGCCTCGACCCCGGGGGTCTGCTCCTCACTGCTGCAATGACTCAAACAGGCTACAATGCAGAAAGCCATTCCCAAAAGAAGCAGAAAGGTGTCAGGACACGCAGAGCATCGCAGCTATGATAGAATGGTGTCAGGACACGCAGAGCATCACAGCTATGATAGAAAGATGTCAGGACACGCAGAGCATCGCAGCTATGATAGAAAGGAGTCAGGACATGCAGAGCATCGCAGCTATGATAGAAAGGAGTCAGGACACGCAGAGCATCGCAGCTATGATAGAAAGGTGTCAGGACACGCAGAGCATCGCAGCTATGATAGAAAGGTGTCAGGACACGCAGAGCATCGCAGCTATGATAGAAAGGAGTCAGGACACGCAGAGCATCACAGCTATGATAGAAAAGAGTCAGGACACGCAGAGCATCGCAGCTATGATAGAAAGGAGTCAGGACATGCAGAGCATCGCAGCTATGATAGAAAGGAGTCAGGACACGCAGAGCATCGCAGCTATGATAGAAAGGTGTCAGGACACGCAGAGCATCGCAGCTATGATAGAAAGGAGTCAGGACACACAGAGCATCACACCTATGATAGAAAGGTGTCAGGACATGCAGAGCATCGCAGCTATGATAGAAAGGAGTCAGGACACGCAGAGCATCACAGCTATGATAGAAAGGTGTCAGGACACGCAGAGCATCGCAGCTATGATAGAAAGGAGTCAGGACACACAGAGCATCACACCTATGATAGAAAGGTGTCAGGACATGCAGAGCATCCCAGCTATGATAGAAAGGTGTCAGGACACGCAGAGCATCGCAGCTATGATAGAAAGGTGTCAGGACACGCAGAGCATCGCAGCTATGATAGAAAGGTGTCAGGACACGCAGAGCATCGCAGCTATGATAGAAAGGAGTCAGGACACGCAGAGCATCACAGCTATGATAGAAAAGAGTCAGGACACGCAGAGCATCGCAGCTATGATAGAAAGGAGTCAGGACATGCAGAGCATCGCAGCTATGATAGAAAGGAGTCAGGACACGCAGAGCATCACAGCTATGATAGAAAGGGGTCAGGACATGCAGAGCATCGCAGCTATGATAGAAAGGTGTCAGGACACGCAGAGCATCGCAGCTATGATAGAAAGGAGTCAGGACACGCAGAGCATCGCAGCTATGATAGAAAGGAGTCAGGACACACAGAGCATCACAGCTATGATAGAAAGCTGTCAGGACACGCAGAGCATCGCAGCTATGATAGAAAGGAGTCAGGACACGCAGAGCATCGCAGCTATGACAGAAAGGAGTCAGGACACGCAGAGCATCGCAGCCATGATAGAAAGGAGTCAGGACACGCAGAGCATCACAGCTATGATAGAAAGGAGTCAGGACACGCAGAGCATCACAGCTATGACAGAAAGGAGTCAGGACACGCAGAGCATCGCAGCTATGATAGAAAGGAGTCAGGACACGCAGAGCATCGCAGCTATGACAGAAAGGAGTCAGGACACGCAGAGCATCGCAGCTATGATAGAAAGGAGTCAGGACACGCAGAGCATCACAGCTATGATAGAAAGGTGTCAGGACACGCAGAGCATCGCAGCTATGATAGAAAGGAGTCAGGACACGCAGAGCATCACAGCTATGACAGAAAGGAGTCAGGACACGCAGAGCATCGCAGCTATGATAGAAAGGAGTCAGGACATGCAGAGCATCGCAGCTATGATAGAAAGGAGTCAGGACATGCAGAGCATCGCAGCTATGATAAAGGAGTCAGGACACGCAGAGCATCACAGCTATGATAGAAAGCTGTCAGGACATGCAGAGCATCGCAGCTATGATAGAAAGGAGTCAGGACACGCAGAGCATCGCAGCTATGATAGAAAGATGTCAGGACACGGAGAGCATCGCAGCTATGATAGAAAGGAGTCAGGACACGCAGAGCATCGCAGCTATGATAGAAAGATGTCAGGACACGGAGAGCATCGCAGCTATGATAGAAAGGTGTCAGGACACGCAGAGCATCGCAGCTATGATAGAAAGGTGTCAGGACACGCAGAGCATCGCAGCTATGACAGAAAGGAGTCAGGACACGCAGAGCATCGCAGCTATGATAGAAAGGAGTCAGGACACGCAGAGCATCGCAGCTATGACAGAAAGGAGTCAGGACACGCAGAGCATCGCAGCTATGATAGAAAGGAGTCAGGACACACAGAGCATCGCAGCTATGATAGAAAGGAGTCAGGACACGCAGAGCATCGCAGCTATGACAGAAAGGAGTCAGGACACGCAGAGCATCGCAGCTATGATAGAAAGCTGTCAGGACATGCAGAGCATCGCAGCTATGATAGAAAGGAGTCAGGACACACAGAGCATCACAGCTATGATAGAAAGATGTCAGGACACGGAGAGCATCACAGCTATGATAGAAAGGAGTCAGGACACGCAGAGCATCGCAGCTATGATAGAAAGCTGTCAGGACACGCAGAGCATCGCAGCTATGATAGAAAGGTGTCAGGACACGCAGAGCATCGCAGCTATGATAGAAAGGAGTCAGGACATGCAGAGCATCGCAGCTATGATAGAAAGGAGTCAGGACACGCAGAGCATCGCAGCTATGATAGAAAGGAGTCAGGACACGCAGAGCATCGCAGCCATGATAGAAAGGAGTCAGGACACGCAGAGCATCACAGCTATGATAGAAAGGAGTCAGGACACGCAGAGCATCACAGCTATGACAGAAAGGAGTCAGGACACGCAGAGCATCGCAGCTATGATAGAAAGGAGTCAGGACACGCAGAGCATCGCAGCTATGACAGAAAGGAGTCAGGACACGCAGAGCATCGCAGCTATGATAGAAAGGAGTCAGGACACACAGAGCATCACAGCTATGATAGAAAGCTGTCAGGACATGCAGAGCATCGCAGCTATGATAGAAAGGAGTCAGGACACGCAGAGCATCGCAGCTATGATAGAAAGATGTCAGGACACGGAGAGCATCACAGCTATGATAGAAAGGTGTCAGGACACGCAGAGCATCGCAGCTATGATAGAAAGGTGTCAGGACACGCAGAGCATCGCAGCTATGATAGAAAGGAGTCAGCCCATGCAGAGCATCACAGCTATGATAGAAAGGAGTCAGGACACGCAGAGCATCGCAGCTATGATAGAAAGGAGTCAGGACACGCAGAGCATCGCAGCTATGATAGAAAGGAGTCAGCCCATGCAGAGCATCACAGCTATGATAGAAAGGTGTCAGGACACGCAGAGCATCGCAGCTATGATAGAAAGGTGTCAGGACACGCAGAGCATCGCAGCTATGATAGAAAGGAGTCAGCCCATGCAGAGCATCACAGCTATGATAGAAAGGAGTCAGGACACGCAGAGCATCGCAGCTATGATAGAAAGGAGTCAGGACACGCAGAGCATCACAGCTATGACAGAAAGGAGTCAGGACACGCAGAGCATCGCAGCTATGATAGAAAGGAGTCAGGACATGCAGAGCATCGCAGCTATGATAGAAAGGAGTCAGGACACGCAGAGCATCGCAGCTATGATAGAAAATGATAGAAAGGAGTCAGGACACGCAGAGCATCGCAGCTATGATAGAAAATGATAGAAAGGAGTCAGGACACGCAGAGCATCGCAGCTATGATAGAAAATGATAGAAAGGAGTCAGGACACACAGAGCATCACAGCTATGATAGAAAGCTGTCAGGACACGCAGAGCATCGCAGCTATGACAGAAAGGAGTCAGGACACGCAGAGCATCGCAGCTATGATAGAAAGGAGTCAGGACACGCAGAGCATCGCAGCTATGACAGAAAGGAGTCAGGACACGCAGAGCATCGCAGCTATGATAGAAAGGAGTCAGGACACACAGAGCATCACAGCTATGATAGAAAGGTGTCAGGACATGCAGAGCATCGCAGCTATGATAGAAAGCTGTCAGGACACGCAGAGCATCGCAGCTATGATAGAAAGATGTCAGGACACGGAGAGCATCACAGCTATGATAGAAAGGTGTCAGGACACGCAGAGCATCGCAGCTATGATAGAAAGGTGTCAGGACACGCAGAGCATCGCAGCTATGATAGAAAGGAGTCAGGACATGCAGAGCATCGCAGCTATGATAGAAAGGAGTCAGGACAAGCAGAGCATCACAGCTATGACAGAAAGGAGTCAGGACACGCAGAGCATCGCAGCTATGATAGAAAGGAGTCAGGACATGCAGAGCATCGCAGCTATGATAGAAAGGAGTCAGGACATGCAGAGCATCGCAGCTATGATAGAAAATGATAGAAAGGAGTCAGGACACGCAGAGCATCACAGCTATGATAGAAAGGTGTCAGGACACGCAGAGCATCGCAGCTATGATAGAAAGGTGTCAGGACACGCAGAGCATCGCAGCTATGATAGAAAGGAGTCAGCCCATGCAGAGCATCACAGCTATGATAGAAAAGAGTCAGGACACGCAAAGCATCGCAGCTATGACAGAAAGGAGTCAGGACACGCAGAGCATCGCAGCTATGATAGAAAGGAGTCAGGACATGCAGAGCATCGCAGCTATGATAGAAAGGAGTCAGGACATGCAGAGCATCGCAGCTATGATAGAAAGGAGTCAGGACACGCAGAGCATCGCAGCTATGATAGAAAGGAGTCAGGACACACAGAGCATCACAGCTATGATAGAAAGATGTCAGGACACGCCGAGCATCGCAGCTATGATAGAAAGCTGTCAGGACACGCAGAGCATCGCAGCTATGATAGAAAGGAGTCAGGACACGCAGAGCATCGCAGCTATGATAGAAAGGAGTCAGGACACACAGAGCATCACAGCTATGATAGAAAGCTGTCAGGACACGCAGAGCATCGCAGCTATGATAGAAAGGTGTCAGGACACGCAGAGCATCACAGCTATGATAGAAAGGTGTCAGGACACGCAGAGCATCGCAGCTATGATAGAAAGGAGTCAGGACACGCAGAGCATCACAGCTATGACAGAAAGGAGTCAGGACACGCAGAGCATCGCAGCTATGATAGAAAGGAGTCAGGACATGCAGAGCATCGCAGCTATGATAGAAAGGAGTCAGGACATGCAGAGCATCGCAGCTATGATAGAAAGGAGTCAGGACACGCAGAGCATCACAGCTATGATAGAAAGCTGTCAGGACACGCAGAGCATCACAGCTATGATAGAAAGGAGTCAGGACACGCAGAGCATCGCAGCTATGACAGAAAGGAGTCAGGACACGCAGAGCATCGCAGCTATGATAGAAAGGAGTCAGGACACGCAGAGCATCGCAGCTATGACAGAAAGGAGTCAGGACACGCAGAGCATCGCAGCTATGATAGAAAGGAGTCAGGACACACAGAGCATCACAGCTATGATAGAAAGCTGTCAGGACATGCAGAGCATCGCAGCTATGATAGAAAGGAGTCCGGACACGCAGAGCATCGCAGCTATGATAGAAAGATGTCAGGACACGGAGAGCATCACAGCTATGATAGAAAGGTGTCAGGACACGCAGAGCATCGCAGCTATGATAGAAAGGTGTCAGGACACGCAGAGCATCGCAGCTATGATAGAAAGGAGTCAGCCCATGCAGAGCATCACAGCTATGATAGAAAGGAGTCAGGACACGCAGAGCATCGCAGCTATGATAGAAAGGAGTCAGGACACGCAGAGCATCACAGCTATGACAGAAAGGAGTCAGGACACGCAGAGCATCGCAGCTATGATAGAAAGGAGTCAGGACATGCAGAGCATCGCAGCTATGATAGAAAGGAGTCAGGACACGCAGAGCATCACAGCTATGATAGAAAATGATAGAAAGGAGTCAGGACACGCAGAGCATCGCAGCTATGATAGAAAATGATAGAAAGGAGTCAGGACACGCAGAGCATCACAGCTATGATAGAAAATGATAGAAAGGAGTCAGGACACGCAGAGCATCGCAGCTATGATAGAAAATGATAGAAAGGAGTCAGGACACGCAGAGCATCGCAGCTATGATAGAAAATGATAGAAAGGAGTCAGGACACACAGAGCATCACAGCTATGATAGAAAGCTGTCAGGACACGCAGAGCATCGCAGCTATGACAGAAAGGAGTCAGGACACGCAGAGCATCGCAGCTATGATAGAAAGGAGTCAGGACACGCAGAGCATCGCAGCTATGACAGAAAGGAGTCAGGACACGCAGAGCATCGCAGCTATGATAGAAAGGAGTCAGGACACACAGAGCATCACAGCTATGATAGAAAGGTGTCAGGACATGCAGAGCATCGCAGCTATGATAGAAAGCTGTCAGGACACGCAGAGCATCGCAGCTATGATAGAAAGATGTCAGGACACGGAGAGCATCACAGCTATGATAGAAAGGTGTCAGGACACGCAGAGCATCGCAGCTATGATAGAAAGATGTCAGGACACGCAGAGCATCGCAGCTATGATAGAAAGGAGTCAGGACACGCAGAGCATCGCAGCTATGATAGAAAGGAGTCAGGACACGCAGAGCATCACAGCTATGACAGAAAGGAGTCAGGACACGCAGAGCATCGCAGCTATGATAGAAAGGAGTCAGGACATGCAGAGCATCGCAGCTATGATAGAAAGGAGTCAGGACATGCAGAGCATCGCAGCTATGATAGAAAATGATAGAAAGGAGTCAGGACACGCAGAGCATCACAGCTATGATAGAAAGGTGTCAGGACACGCAGAGCATCGCAGCTATGATAGAAAGGTGTCAGGACACGCAGAGCATCGCAGCTATGATAGAAAGGAGTCAGCCCATGCAGAGCATCACAGCTATGATAGAAAAGAGTCAGGACACGCAAAGCATCGCAGCTATGACAGAAAGGAGTCAGGACACGCAGAGCATCGCAGCTATGATAGAAAGGAGTCAGGACATGCAGAGCATCGCAGCTATGATAGAAAGGAGTCAGGACATGCAGAGCATCGCAGCTATGATAGAAAGGAGTCAGGACACGCAGAGCATCGCAGCTATGATAGAAAGGAGTCAGGACACACAGAGCATCACAGCTATGATAGAAAGATGTCAGGACACGCAGAGCATCGCAGCTATGATAGAAAGGAGTCAGGACACGCAGAGCATCGCAGCTATGATAGAAAGGAGTCAGGACACACAGAGCATCACAGCTATGATAGAAAGCTGTCAGGACACGCAGAGCATCGCAGCTATGATAGAAAGGAGTCAGGACACGCAGAGCATCGCAGCTATGACAGAAAGGAGTCAGGACACGCAGAGCATCGCAGCTATGATAGAAAGGAGTCAGGACACGCAGAGCATCGCAGCTATGATAGAAAATGATAGAAAGGAGTCAGGACACACAGAGCATCACAGCTATGATAGAAAGCTGTCAGGACACGCAGAGCATCGCAGCTATGACAGAAAGGAGTCAGGACACGCAGAGCATCGCAGCTATGATAGAAAGGAGTCAGGACACACAGGGCATCACAGCTATGATAGAAAGGTGTCAGGACACGCAGAGCATCGCAGCTATGATAGAAAGGAGTCAGGACACGCAGAGCATCACAGCTATGACAGAAAGGAGTCAGGACACGCAGAGCATCGCAGCTATGATAGAAAGGAGTCAGGACATGCAGAGCATCGCAGCTATGATAGAAAGGAGTCAGGACATGCAGAGCATCGCAGCTATGATAGAAAGGAGTCAGGACACGCAGAGCATCACAGCTATGATAGAAAGGTGTCAGGACACGCAGAGCATCGCAGCTATGATAGAAAGGTGTCAGGACACGCAGAGCATCGCAGCTATGATAGAAAGGAGTCAGCCCATGCAGAGCATCACAGCTATGATAGAAAGGAGTCAGGACACGCAAAGCATCGCAGCTATGACAGAAAGGAGTCAGGACACGCAGAGCATCGCAGCTATGATAGAAAGGAGTCAGGACATGCAGAGCATCGCAGCTATGATAGAAAGGAGTCAGGACATGCAGAGCATCGCAGCTATGATAGAAAGGAGTCAGGACACGCAGAGCATCGCAGCTATGATAGAAAGGAGTCAGGACACACAGAGCATCACAGCTATGATAGAAAGGTGTCAGGACACGCAGAGCATCGCAGCTATGATAGAAAGATGTCAGGACACGCAGTGCATCGCAGCTATGATAGAAAGATGTCAGGACACGGAGAGCATCACAGCTATGATAGAAAGGTGTCAGGACACGCAGAGCATCACAGCTATGATAGAAAGGTGTCAGGACATGCAGAGCATCGCAGCTATGATAGAAAGCTGTCAGGACACGCAGAGCATCGCAGCTATGATAGAAAGATGTCAGGACACGGAGAGCATCACAGCTATGATAGAAAGGTGTCAGGATACGCAGAGCATCGCAGCTATGACAGAAAGGAGTAAGGACACGCAGAGCATCGCAGCTATGATAGAAAGGTGTCCGGACACGCAGAGTATCGCAGCTATGATAGAAAGGTGTCAGGACACGCAGAGCATCGCAGCTATGATAGAAAGGTGTCAGGACACGCAGAGCATCGCAGCTGTGATAGAAATGTGTCAGGACACGCAGAGCATCGCAGCTATGATAGAAAGGAGTCAGGACACGCAGAGCATCGCAGCTATGATAGAAAGGTGTCAGGACACGCAGAGCATCGCAGCTATGATAGAAAGGTGTCAGGACACGGAGAGCATCGCAGCTATGATAGAAAGGTGTCAGGATACGCAGAGCATCGCAGCTATGACAGAAAGGTGTCAGGATACGCAGAGCATCGCAGCTATGATAGAAAGGTGTCAGGACACGCAGAGCATCGCAGCTATGATAGAATGGTGTCAGGACACGCAGAGCATCCCAGCTATGATAGAAAGGTGTCAGGACGCAGAGCATCGCAGCTATGATAGAAAGGTGTCAGGACGCGCACAGCATCACAGCTATGATAGAAAGGTGTCAGGACACGCAGAGCATCGCAGCTATGATAGAAAGGTGTCAGGACACGCAGAGCATCGCAGCTATGATACAAAGGTGTCAGGACACACAGAGCATCGCAGCTATGATAGAAAGGTTTCAGGACACGCAGAGCATCGCAGCTATGACAGAATAGTCGGTCATAAATGGTCTGAGGCAACACGATAATTCCCAGAGCTCAGCCTGATGGGACACCATCAATCCACTGACAGACATTTTACAAATCTGTCACTACGTTTCAGACAGGACTCCTTCAGAGGTTTTGTGGAGTCCAAGCCTCAACGGGTCAGAGCTGTCCTGAGGGGACAAGGGAGACCTTCACAGTATGGAGGCTTTAGTGCTGTGGAAAAGTACTAAAAACAGAAGGAAAAAAAAGACTCGTGTGAAACTATGGCAACATTGCAGCATTTTAACGCAGATTTTCTTTTCTGTAGCAAAATAGGAATTTCTAATTTCTTGATGCAAAATTCCAATCTGGTGTCATAACTAAATAGAATAGCAAAGAGCAGCTAGCCAGCGTCTGGAGATATGGTGCTGGCAATGAATGGGTTACTGGAGGAGGTGAGGAGGCGTGTGGCTGTGGTGTGTAGAAGCTGTGAGTCAGACCCCGCTCATCATAAAGACCCCAATTTGTGCAGGGAAACCTTCCCCTAACTGAAAGAGAAATTCCCATGCAGATAGAAGACCCTGAATCGTTCTTTGGGGGATTAGCTTTCTACCTCTTTAGATCTGTAGAGAACTGCAAATATAAAAGAAAGCCCAAGGTTACCGAAGGGATCTACAGGTGGCCTCTGGGTGGCGCTGGTGCACAGGAGCACAAGGAAGAATGGAGAGGAGCGAAATTGGTCTTTTCTCCACATGGTGGGCAACAGTTGAATGGAAATATCACAAAGCACATACTGATCACCTGGGGACTGGTGTCAAGTGACAATTAGTGATGAGCGAGCACTACCATGCTCGGGTGCTCGGTACTGGTAATGAATAGTGATGAGAGAGCACTACCATGCTCGGGTGCTCGGTACTGGTAATGAATAGTGATGAGTGAGCACTACCATGCTCAGGTGCTCGGTACTGGTAACAAATAGTGATGAGTGAGCACTACCATGCTCAAGGGTACAGTACTCATAACGATTAGTGATGACCGTGCACTACCATGCTCAGGTGCTCAGTACGCGAAACAAAAAGTGATGAGCGAGCACTACCATGCTCGGGTGCTCAGTACTGGTAACGAATAGTGATGAGTGAGCACTACCATGCTCGGGTGCTCAGTACTGGTAACGAATAGTGATGAGTGAGCACTACCATGCTCAGGTGCTCGGTACTCGTAATGTGTAGTGATGAGTGAGCACTACCATGCTCGACTGCTTGGTACTCGTAACAAATAGTGATGAGCGAGTACTACCATGCTCGAGTGCTAAGTACGCATAACGAATAGTGATGAGTGAGCACTACTATGTTTGGGTGTTTGGTACTCGGAATGAATAGTGATGAGTGGGCACTACCATGCTCTGTTGCTCGGTACTCGTAATGTGTAGTGATGAGTGAGTACTACTATGTTTGGGTGCTCGGTACTCGTAATGTGTAGTGATAAGTGAGCACTACCATGCTCTGGTGCTCGGTACTCGTAATGTGTAGTGATGAGTGAGAGCACTACCATGCTCTGGTGCTCGGTACTCGTAATGTGTAGTGATGAGTGAGCACTACCATGCTCTGGTGCTCGGTACTCGTAATGTGTAGTGATGAGTGAGCACTACCATGCTCGGGTGCTTGGTACTCATAATGATTAGTGATGAGCGAGCACTACCATGCTCGACTGCTCGGTACTCGTAACAAATAGTGATGAGCGAGTACTACCATGCTCGAGTGCTAGGTACTCATAACCAGCAGTTGGTAGCTTAGATGGGCACGATTGAGTGCCCGAGTATAATGGAATTCAATGGGGGACCTGACCATTTTTCCAGAGGAAATCCCCATAGTGCTCACTCATCACTACTTGTCACGAGTACCCGAACATGGTAGTGCTCTCTCATCACTAATCACTACGAGTACCGAGCACCTGAGCATGGTAGTGCTCACTCATCATTAGTGACAAACTACATCAGTACCATCTATATTATGCCGGAATTTTGGCAGACAAGGAGTTAATGAGGCATAGAAAGACTATGAAGAGCAGCACACACTGTGCTTGATATATTAGGCAATATGTCATTACTCACAGGAGCAGCATTAATTACAATGTCAGGGCTCCCACTTATCTTATAATTAAGAGACTGCATTACATATTTAATCCCTCCAATCCCAGAGGTGGCGAGCGTGCATGTGAGGAGGGAGCGCGCACGATGGGAAGAAAGCGAGCGGAGAATCTGCAAGGACATCGAAGTGGGGAGACACGTTACCTGTAGGATCCTGTACACACAGGGTGGCCGGCGGGGAACACAAACCTACTGTACTGAGGGCTGTAGCCAAGAGAAAGGGGGCGCAAAGCGAATGCGGAGAGTGGAGGCCACGGCCCGTATCTACTGAGGATTCTCCATAACTATTTGAGTGCCGAAAATCCAGAGCATTCTATAGTACCAGCTAAGTATTGGGAGTTTAAGAATCGCATCTACACATTGCAGGGATTTTTCATATTTAAATTAAATTAAAAACTGCAGCAAGTCCCTTCTATCATTCTTGACTTCATCCTTTACAATATTTAGCGTTAAATCTGCTACTAAAGTCGCATATAATGAGCTGATTTGGTGCATTGTCTAGGGCGGATTGGCAGAGAAAAATCATCAGTAAAATCTTTTAGGTGGTTATTTGTTTCTGCCATGGAGAAAAAAAATAATCTGCTGAAAATAAGACAGCCTCTTATATTACTTTTGCTCTGAAAGATGCGCTAGGGCTTGTTTTCAGGGTACATCTTATATTTTCCCATGAACAACAGTTCACATTTATTCTTGGACAAAAAAAATCAACATTTATTCAAATCTAATCTTATCATCACATTCTGGAACATCAACATTGTGTTCATCCCATTACTGGTTTAGATGTACATGTTCTTATCTAATCTGCTATACTTGTGATCTAGACCCAGTCCTATAGTGGTGGGTACATACTGTCATGATCCAAGTCTGTATCGGCCACTGTGGTTTGATTATTTCACTCAGCTCCGACCTATCATGTCAGGGGTTAACTCCTCCCCGCCTCGCCCTGGTTTCCGAGACACTATATCCTGGTGCTGCACCTCCGGTTCAGTGCCAGTGATAGTTTATGTTCTGCAGCATGTGTTACTGGCTCTGGTGAGTTACCTGATCTGTGCCTCCCAGCTACCTTGTTCTGACCCGTACTCTCCTCGTTCGGCCATCTGTCCTGGTCCCTGATTACCTCCTGTCTATTGTGTACCCTTCCCTGTCTATCTTATCACGATCCCGACCTGTTTGTCCTCCTCCATTGTTTGCATTTGGACTTCCCGGCATCTGACCTGTATCTTTGTTCCTAACTTCGGCTCCATCGCTCCCCTTTGTTGCATACGTGACTTCCCAGCTTCTAACCCTCGGATATCACCTAACCACGATTTCATTATGATTAACAGGACCTCCTGCTGCTGACCAGTTTACTGACTACTGCCCTCTGGTGGTTTGCCTGCTAACTGCACTCTGAACCTACCCTGCTTGTAGCTTGAGTGTCTCCCTTAGTACAGTGTGACACATACCATATTTACAAAGGTTTAAATTACCTGTTTACATTTATTGCTCTCTATGTACTGCTAAGTTTACCCCTAAAAGAAAGGAGACATCCCCTACACAATTGCACTTACCAGACTCAAAACAATTAGAGTTGGCAAGCGAATGGGCTCTCACATACAAATCTTTGTAGCTGTCAGGTCTGCCTGCGTTCTAGAGCGATTGGCTCCCCCTGGTGACTGGAAGCAGTATCACTCCCATGGAGTGATACTGGTACCTGATCTGTTTGTGAGAGCTGCTGTGCAATGAAGCTGGAAGGGCGAGGGACCTGGCAGTGATGCAGATTTCTGTGTAAGGCGGGCTTTGCACGTTGCGACATCGCAAGCCGATGCTGCGATGTCGCACGCGATAGTCCCCGCCCCTGTCGCAGGTACGATATCTTGTGATAGCTGGCGTAGCGATAATTACATGCACTCACCTGCCCTGCAACCGTCGCTCTGACCGGCGTTCCGCTCTCTTCCTAAGGGGGCGGGTCGTGCGGCGTCACAGCGATGTCACACAGCAGGCAGACAATGGCGGCGGAGGGGCGCAGATGAGCAGGATGTAAACATCCCGCCCACCTCCTTCCTTCCGTATAGCCGCTGGCGGCAGGTAAGGAGATGTTCCTCGTTCCTGCGGCTTCACACACAGCGATGTGTGCTGCCGCAGGAACGAGGAACTACATCGTACCTGTCGCGGCACCGGCATTATGGAAATGTCGGAGCCTGCACCGATGATACGATAACGACGCTTTTGCGCTCGTTCATCGTATCATCTAGGATTTACACACTACGACATCGCAAGTGACGCCGGATGTGCGTCACTTTCGATTTGACCCCACTGACATCGCACCTGCGATGTCGTAGTGTGCAAAGCCGCCCTAAGCCGCGCATCAACACTTGCCAACTGAAACTGTTTGGGGTTTGGTGAGTCATTTTTTTTTTCTTTTTGGGAGGGTATCTGCTTTTTTTTGGCAGACTCTGCTTTCTTTTCGGGTTGTCTGCTTTCTTTGATGAAGAGTTCTGCTGTATTCTATAACTTTTTAGTTGCTGACACTTTCTTATGGGACCACAACTATGGCTTATTTTTGGAGTAGGACTTACATTTTAAGCATACTCAAAAAAGCCCCAAAAATCCTACTAGGGCTTGTTTTCAGGGGAGGTCGTATTTTCGAGGAAACAGTAATAAACACATAAATTCCTACAAGGTGTTCCAGATGGATTAGCCACTATGTATAAGGGTGGAAACACATCTATGCGAGTAAAATCGGTCCGACTGGGCTGAAAAAAACTCGGCTGATTTTAGTTCACGGTAGGTGCGAGTGCAACGCAAGTGCGATGCTATTTCTGAATAAATTAATGATTTTACTAGCGTGTGTAATGCGTGTGTAATGCGTATTTTTTACTATGTCATCTGCCATTCAGCGCTGCTACATGGCCGCTGACAGCAGACACAGACAGCCATGTAGCAGAGCTGAATGGCAGATGACAGCAGACACAGACAGAGCCGCACAATCAGAATGAACTCGGGTGAACTTAACCCGACTTCATTGTCATGCTGCGGCTCTGTCTGTGCCGCGTCCTGATTAGCGGTCACCACTGAAGGGCTCACCGGTGACCACTAATCCCCCGAGTGACTGAAGTTAGCACTGCACAGTATAGACCCGCCCACCGGCTGCTGTGATTGGGTGCAGTAAGACACCTGTCACTCAGCGTGGGGGCGTGTCTCACTGCAACCAATCATAGGCGCCTGTGGGCGGGGAAAGCAGGGAATACGAGATTGTTTAATGAGCGGCCGGCTTTTTCAAAATAGTAAAAGCCGCCGCAGCAGTGTGAATGCCGTGCAGCGCCGCGCCGGAGATCGGGGAACGGTGAGTATGAGAGAGGGGGGGAAAATGACCGACAGACTGTGAGAGAGAGACAGAGATAGTGACGGACCGACAGAGAGAGAATAGAGACCGAGAGGGAGAGACCAACTGACAGAGAATAGTGATTGACAGACATTGTGACACATCACTCGTTTCCAGTGTTTTAGGAAACATGCGAGAAATGTATTTAGAAAATCGGATATCACTAAGATGGTGTGAGTGCCGTCCCGTGACATCCGATTTTTTACACGCTCCCATAGACTTGCATTGGAGAAACTCGCAGTAGAAACTCGCAAAAAAGCAGCATGCTGCGATTTTTTTCTCAGTCCGATTCGGACTGAGAAAAAAATCGCAGATGAGAGCTGAATCATTCACTAACATGTGTCCGATTCCAATGCGAGATTTTCTCGCATTGCTCTACTGCGAGAAACTCGCAAGTGAGAAGCAGCCCTAAATCTGTGACTCTCATTGACACATGCTTGGTATAAAAAAAAATTAAAAAAATAAAATACACCTTGCAGTATTGATAATATTTTACCTACGATTTGGATTTAGCAGACTGCAGATCCCAATGGGTGGAACCTTGCCTTTTATGTATCCGGGCACACAGTTTGTAAATTTCATTCTACCCATTAAAATGAGCAACATTGAGTATATAAAGCGACTGGAAGACGAGGAGAGCTGATCAGATCTCTCCATGCCACTCCAGTCACTTCTGATTTGGGATGAAGTGGTCATCAGGGAGCAGAGAGCGAGGAGGGAGGACGAGAATGAGGAGGGAGCCACGAGAGCGACACCTTGATCCTAAACATATAAGACACTGGGATACAATGAAAGAGGTAGACAATGAGCGGCAGAGGGAGGGGGGCCCTGCTACAGATACATATTTTACTATTTGCATAATGTCACTGCTCACGGTGTTTGTAAGAACACATTAATCACTTCCTGATGACAGCCGCTGAATTCGGCTCCTGGTGGAGATGACCAGAGGTCAGTAACTCTTATCACCATAGCAATGCTGTGCAGAGACTCCATGCAGGAAGGGATGAAGTCGATGCACTATTTATGTTAACCCATTACCTTTTGTAAAAGAAAAATTATCTGGATTATTTGAGTATAGGGTAAATTTGACTGAAAACGTATGAGAAGGCAACAAAAGTTATACTCAATGCTCCTCTGCAGGGGAGACACCACCTGGCCACTGACTTACAGATCTAGCATAGCCCCTTATATACCTTTTATTCTTTTGCTTGTGTTTTGTGTAGTCATAGCAGTTGGCACCTGTTAATACTTAATACTTGCTATGTTTTATTTGGCGATGCAGGATAGTTTGTTTTTTTTTTCCCCCACATATACACGCAGATAGTAAATCAGTGCCACAACTTCTCCTGACCGTGCAATGTTGAAGGGAATCGGTCAGCAAGATTTTGATACCACCTCTGAGAGCAGCATAATATAGGGAAAGAGACCCTGAATCCAACAATGTATCACTTAAGATTACTGGGTGCAGCCTTTCTGAGACAATCAAAGTTTTTAGATTTAGCAATGCAGCAGAGCTGAAACAGTTGGCCCCACCCATACCAAGCTCTGTATGTACAAAGTATATAGACAGAGAGAAGATGCTAATTACAGCAGGAGGCGTGCCAAACATGGACTCATGCAGTGCTGTGTCTGAGCAATGATAAGTTACTGGTGCTAAAACAAACAACAACACACAGTGTGATAAGAAACACATGGCTGAAATCTATGTGTAAAGGTCCAGTCACACATAACGAGATCGTGAACGAGATCGCTACTACGTCACACTTTCTGGATCGTTTATGAGTCGTTGTTGAAATCGCATGTTGGGTGTCACACATAACGAGTTTATGAACTAGCATGCGTCCCGTATAACGATCTTTCAAATCGCTGGGACCCTGTCACACAGCAACTATGTTAACGATTCTAATCCCATTAGGGGCGTAGTAAAATGCAGTGAGTCACGTAGGCGTGCATTTGCGTCGCCTTTTCCATACCCCCCCTCCGCTTTCATTGGCGGCCAATACTGCGTTCTGATTGGGGGCGTATCTAGCGGTTAAATTTTGGATCGCGTCACCCTTTGTCACTTCTTTTGCGCTTTGCTTTGAGATAGAACCTGCGTCTCCACCCTGATTCCTTCGTCCATTGTACCCAGTCGCTTTGTTGGTGTGTTTTTCGGATCGAAGCCGCACCTGCACCTGGAGCTAACCAATCGGTGCAGAGAGGGGCGCGGAAACGGGGACGCAACAACACGCCTTCGTGCATCTCATCTAGGTCGTCAACGAAATCGTTAATAGGGTGTCAAACATACAGATTCATGCAGCCCAGCAGGACTCCAACGAGCCAGAAATGGCCCAAGCTGTTCGGCATCGATCAGCGATTTCGCAGCAGGGGGTGAATCGTTGGTACGTGTCAAACGTGACGAGATCGCAATTGAAGTCGTTCTTGCGTCACAGAAACTGTGACGTAGTAACGATCTCGTTTACGATCTCGTTATGTGTGAAGTGGCCTTTAGCCCTTACAGCATGCTGTCTTCAGATTACATAGCAAAAATCTGCTCATTCCCTAGGTGAGTGAATTCTTCCCTATGATTTTATTTAACCCTTGCCTGGTTCTTTTCCTATCTCTCTGACCGCTCCTTCACTGTTTCCTTTGCCAGCTCTTACTCTTCTCCTTTCCCCCTTACCTTTGGCGTTCCTCAAGGCTCCTGTCTTAGGGTCCCTTTGTCTTTTCTCTTTACATTGCCCGGACAAACCATCAGCAGATTTGGTTTTCAGTATAATCTCTATGCTGATGGCACCCAATTATACACATCATCTCCTAACATCACTCCTGCATTAGTACAAAACCAGGGATTGTCTGTCTGCTGTCTCTCAAACCATGTCATCCCTCTGTCTGAAAATGCATCTCTCCAAAACTGAATTTCTTGTGTTTCCTCCCTCTACTAACAAACCTATACCCGACATCTCAATTACCTTTGATGGTTCAATCATTACTCCCAAGCGGCATGCTCGCTGTCTTGGAGTTATATTTGACTCAGATCTCTCCTTCACTTCCCACATTCGTTCACTCACTATCTCATGTCACCTGCATCTTAAAAACATCTCCAAAATCCGGCCATTCCTCACATTTGAAACTGCAGAAACCCTGATTGTCGCTCTTATCCATTCTCGTCTGGACTATTGCAACTCTTTACTGATCGGTCTCCCTCTGACCAACCTCTCTCCTTTCCAATCCATCCCGAATGCAGCAGCATATTCCTGTCCAGCCGCTTCACCGATGCCTCCACCATGTGGCAGTCACTACACTGGCTGTCTATCAGCTACACAATACAATACAAACTCATATCTCTCACCCACAAGGTTCTCCACAGCTCTGCACCACCTTTTATCTCTTCCCTCATCTCTGTCTATCATCCTACCCCTCCACTCCGTTCCGCAAATGATCTTACACTAACATTCTCCATAATCCAAACCTCACACCTCCGTCTCCAAGACTTTTCTCGTGCTGCGCCAGTTTTTTGGAATGCACTACCCCAAATGTAGCGACTAATATCCAGCCCTCACTTTTGTAAGCATGTGTTAAAAACACAACTCTTCAGACAAGCTTATCATTTTACCTCACTAACCTAATTTTCCCCTGTCCTGCCTTGTAAATGCTAATTATAACATTCTCCCTCCTATTTCAGTTCTCACATCCTCCATACAACTAATAGCATGTAAGTGCACCTAAATGGTTACTGTATGATGACCGGATCATTCAACTTTATATTAAATCCATAATTTATCATAATGATGGTCGGACCAGACACTACAATTACATTACACCTTTGGTGTCTCCCTATTTCCCTGTAGACTGTAAGCTTGCGAGCAGGGCCTGTTGAACTATGTGCTACTTTGTTTTGTTTTTGTCTGTACAAACTCCCACCTGATTGTAAAGGGCGCAGTGTATGTTGTCAACCCGTCTCGGGGAAATAAGAGAATAATATTGCCTGATGGGTCAAAGTCTAGCGAGTGTCAACTGTATGCTAGTGCTGACACCGTGGTGCATTGACCACAATTGGGAGTTGGCACTGACCATGGCTGATCACCCCTTTGGATGTTGCAGTCAATAGCAACAGCAGCATCTAGATGGTTAACAGAGTGAGGTGTTCTCTGTCGGCACACTGAGATCACGATTGTGTGCTTGCCATTGATGTCCTAAATCAAGTAGCAGCTTTGGGGTCTGCTAGCTGTAGTGGTCTCTATGGATCTTAGCAACATTTTTGTGGAAAAAAATATAATTTTTCATTTTATTCATTCACTCCACGTTGCGTTAATTCCAGTGAAGGGGTAACAAATTACCATTTTTGAATACAATGAGGGGGGCTGTTTTAATCAGTTTTACGGGTTGTCAAATATATAGTGCACTTAAAGGGAATCTCTCAGCAGTTTTTTTCTATGTAATCTGAAAGCACCATGATGTAAGGGCTGAGAGCCTGATTCCACCAATGTATCACTTACTGGGCTGTGGTTTTGCTACAATAAATTAGTGTTTAATCAGCAGGAGATTATCACTACAGGACTAGGTGTCTTATGCCTCCTGGTCTGTTAGTAACATTCTGTCAATATGCAGTATACACAGAAAGTGGACAATCAGTGGTGTGGACGGGGTAATACACAGCTCAGCATTCTCAGCTCTGCTACATGTGCAGCAGAGAAAACTGTGATTCTACGAGTGGCTGCTGATAAGTCTTTGGCTTTACCCAAAAAGACACGAGATAGGATGATGAAACTTTACATTTATTCCACATAATCTCCACTGATGACAACACACTTCTTACATCGGAATTCCAAGTTCTGTTGGTTGTGCCTCAAACCAGGCATCTGAAGCAGCCATGGCATCAGAAATGGTGTGAAATTTGGTACCCTTGAGGTGTTTCTTTAGGTTTGAAAACAGATGATAGTCGAAGTGAGCTAGATCTGGTGAATAAGGTGGAAGCCCAGCTCTGCCAGTTTTGCCGTGGTCGCTTGTTCAGTGTGAGCGGAGGCGTTGTCTTGCAAGAACAAGAATCCTTTAGACAGCTTGCTGCACCTTTTGGCCTTCAGAGCTGCCTTCTATTGGTCCAAATGTTAAATGTAATTCCTTGCATTGATGGTGGAACCCTTTTGAAGGTAGTCCACTAGCAGCACGCCCTCCTTATCCCAGAACACAGACGCCACCACCATAGTGGCTGATTTTTGCACCCTGAACTTCTTTGGACAAGGAGAACCACTGTGCCTCCACTCTTTTGACTGATCCTTGTTTTCAGGGTCATACAAATAAATCCAGGTCTAATCCAGAGTGACCAGGTGATCCAGGAAGTTCTTATCAGTCCGGAAACACTGACAAACGGACCGGGAAGTTTTCACTAGCATGCTTCTCTGATCTGTTGTCAGACATTTGGGGACCCACTTTGCAGATAGCTTCCTCATGTCCAAATGTTCATGGATAATGACTCAAGCATGTTCACGGGAAATCCCCATGATCTCTGCTATTGCTTTAGCAGAAATTTGTCGATTCTCCAGTATGAGGTTGTGCACAGCATCGAAGATCTCCAGAACAACAACCACTCTCGGTCGCTCAGGACGTTCCTCATCATTGGTGCTGAAGTGGCCTGTTTTAAATTTGGCAACCCAGTTCTTAACTGTGGAATATGAAGGGCATTGATCCCCCAATGTCTGCGATATATCACCATGAATATCCTACACGGACTTTCCTTTGCAGAAACAAGAATTTTATCCCTCCTCTGCTCTGTTGCTGTGAATATCGTATTAGACTCCGCCATTTTTTATTTCCCGCGTGCGTAGAACACTGTTGCCATAAGCAACAAACACAAAATTTGAAAACATATTAGACACATAAGGCTTTTATGTGATGTAACATTCGTTACCATAGAAACAAAAAAGATCACAAAGCCAAAGACTTATCAGCTGCCCCTCGTATCTCAACTGTTGCCCCCAGTAAACTATATATCGCAGAAATCGGGCTCTCTGTACCTACATTATGCTGCTGTCAGATTACATGGCAAAAACTTGCTGATCGATTCCCTTTTAAGTCCCTTCAAAACTGAGTGGGTCTTTATATAATTTTTTTTAAATATCCTTCATAAAATTAACAATTGCTTCTGAACTTTGAACCCCTCTATTATCCTATGAAAGAAATTTGAAGTTTAGCTTCATAGATACTGAACTTTTACCTAACTTCTGGACCTGGAATCTTTAGAGTAAAGCTTCATTGGCCATGTCATTCGTCTACACCTGACCACACTTGCCTCCCTGTCTGTTACTTCTCTCCAATTTATAACATCCATACACATAAGAGGAAGACAAGAAATCAAGAACTCACACACCTTCCCCCATCTGCTAAATGTTCAGGATGCCAACTACTAATTTAATAAATAACCAGACCAGCAAAAGAATGATTGCTACTTAGTGATGTATTGTTCAGAGATGCCCCCGGAGGCCGAAGCAGCTGCTCACGCTTTACAGTTTCAGAGCTTAAAAGGAAAACTCAAGCTTAAAAAGAGTTCTCCATATTTTGACAATCCTTACTTCAGCAATAAGCTTATTACAAAGTGTCCTCCTTGCTGACTGTGGTGATTGGGAGGGGAAACCTCCTGGCAGCAAGTAGTCTATTTCCCTGCAGTGCCTCCACAGGAGAGATTAAGTATTACAAGGTGTTTATTGAAATCAATACGTTATCTCTGTAATGTAGGATGGGACAGGTCATCCAAAGCAAGATAGTTTAAACACAATCTCATAGTGGTGATAACTGTAATTGTGTAATTTCATTAGGGAATTGTGTCTGTGTTTGTCTGTGATACTGTGAAAAAGCAAAAAAAAAAAAAAAAGTTGTCTTGTGATTTAATTAGTAGTATTAGCCACACCTGTTTCTAAAAGCTTCTGGCAGCTTCTGGTAGTCCTTGTGGAACTATATAAACCAGCCAGAGCTAGCGAGGTGCTGAGAGTGCGAGGTACTGCAGCAAAGTGCGGGGATTGCAGATAAGTGTGGCATAGTTTAAACACAACTTCATAGATCTCATTTATATGTATAAATACATGTGTGGTCAATATAAAGGACTGGCACATGACTTATTTTTTCCAAAGACAATACTAAGGACCAGGGGGCATTCACTGAGAGTGGAAGAAATGCGATTTCGACATAAATAGGAAAGGGTTCTTTACAGTTAGAGCGGTCAGACTGTGGAATTCCCTACCACAAGAGGTAGTAATGGCTGATACTATAACAGCTTTTAAAAAAGGTCTGGATGATTTCCTCAGTACACACAACATTGTTGGTTATAAATGACTTTGTGACCAAATGTAGAACTGGTGGAGGAAGGTTGAACTAGATGGACCTAGGTCTTTTTTCAACCTAAGTAATTATGTAACTATGTATAGCGTCTTGGTAAACACTTTGGTCAAGAGATGGCGATCTTGACTACAGAAACCCCCCCACCCTCTATTAAATCAGGACCTCTTCATGGGGTATTGATAATGGTCTTTCTAATCCTCTAGATGGTTATTTCCAACTTGTCCATAGGATATGTGGTAACTTGTTGATCGGCGGGGACCTGACATGGCATGATTTATATATATATATATATATATATATATATATATATATATATATATATATATATATATAAATCATGCCATGTCAGGTCCCCGCCGATCAACAAGTTACGTATATATATATATATATATAAATATATGTAGCTCTGGCAAAAATTAAGAGACCACTGCAAAATTTTCAGTTTTTCTGATTTTTCTGTTTATAATTATATTTTTGAGTAAAATGTAAATTGTTCTTTTATTCTATAAACTACTGACAACATCTCAGGATTTCCAAGCAATACATTTTTCATTTATTTTCTGAAAATGAGAAATGGTCAAAATTACAAAACAATGCATTGCTTTCAGACCTCAAATGATACAAAGAAAACAAGTTCATAATCATTTAGAAACAACAATACTAATGTTTTACCTCGGGAAGAGTTCAAAAATCAATATTTTGGGGAGTAACCATGTTTTTATAATCACAGCCTTCATGCGTCTTGGCATGCTTTCAACAAGTCTGTCACACAGCTTTTGGGAGACCGTATGCCACTCCTGGTGCAAAAATGTAAGCAGTTCTTCTTTGTTTGACGGCTTGTGACTATCCATGTTCATCTTGATTATATTCCAGAGGTTTTCAATTGTGTTCAGGTCTGGAGATTGAGCTGGACATGACAGTGACCTACAAAAGGAATAGCAAAAGGCAGCCAGCTGGGGTGAAGTGCATGGAAAGAACAGTTTGTAACAGGCTACTAGAGGCAGGACTCAAGTCATGTAAAGCTAGAAAAAAGTCTTTTATCAATGAGAAGCAAAGGAGAGCCAGGCTGAAGTTTGTCAAAGACCATAAGGATTGGACCGTAGAGGACTGGAATAAGGTAATCTTCTCTAATGAGTCTAATTTCCAGCTTTGCCCAACACCTGGTCATCTAATAGTTGGACGGAGACGTGGAGAGGCGTACAAGCCACAGTGTTTTGCACCCACTGTGAAATTTGGTGGAGGATCGTTGATGATCCGAGGATGCTTCAGCAAGGCTGGAATTGGGCAGATTAAACTTTGCGAAGGACGTATGAATCAAGCTGCATACAAGGTTATCCTGGAAAAACAGTTGCTTCCTTCTGCTCAGGCAATGTTCCCCAACTCTGAAGACTGTTTTTACTAGCAGGACAATGCACCACGCCACACAGCTAGGTCAATCAATGTGTGGATGAAGGTCCATCACATCAAAACCCTGTCATGGCCAGCCCAATCTCCAGACCTGAACCCCATTGAAAACCTCTGGAATGTAATCAAGAGGAAGATGGATAGTCATAAGCCATCAAACAAAGAAAAAACGCTTAAATTTTGCACTAGGAGTGGCATAAGGTCCCCCAAAAGCAGTGTGAAAGACTGGTGGAAAGCATGCCAAGACGCACGAAAGCTGTGATTAAAAATCATGGTTATTCCACAAAATATTGATTTCTGAACTCTTCCTAAGTTAAAATATTAGTATTGTTGTTTCTTAATGATTATGAACTTGTTTTCTTTCCATTATTTGAGGTCTGAAAGCAGTGCATTGTTTTGACCATTTTCATTTTCAGAAAGCAAATAGAAAATGTATTGCTTGGAAATTCGGAGACGTTGTCAGTAGTTTATAGAATAAAAGAACAACTTACATTTTGCTCCAAAAATATAGTTATAAAGAGAAAAATCAGAAAAACTGACAATTTTGCAGTGGCCTCTTATTTTTTTTCCATGGATGGATAGATAGATAGATAGATAGATAGATAGATAGATAGATAGATAGATAGATAGATACAGTCATATGAAAACGTTTGGGCACCCCTATTAATGTTAACCTTTTTTATTTATAACAAATTGGGTTTTTGCAACAGCTATTTCTGTTTCATATATCTAATAACTGATGGACTGAGTAATATTTCTGGATTGAAATGAGGTTTATTGTACTAACAGAAAATGTGCAATCCGCATTTAAACTAAATTTGACCGGTGCAAAAGTATGGCCACCCTTATCAATTTCTTGATTTAAACACTGCTAACTACTTTTTACTGACTTACTAAACCTACTAAATTGGTTTTGTAACCTCATTGAGCTTTGAACTTCATAGGCAGGTGTATCCAATCATGAGAAAAGGTATTTAAGGTGGCCACTTGCAAGTTGTTCTCCTATTTGAATCTCCTATGAAGAGTGGCATCATAGGCTCCTCAAAACAACTCTCAAATGATCTGAAAACAAAGATTCAACATAGTTGTTCAGGGGAAGGATACAAAAAGTTGTCTCAGAGGTTTAAACTGTCAGTTTCCACTGTGAGGAACATAGTAAGGAAATGGAAGAACACAGGTACAGTTCTTGTTAAGCCCAGAAGTGGC
This sequence comes from Anomaloglossus baeobatrachus, assembly GCF_048569485.1. Lineage (NCBI taxonomy): Eukaryota > Metazoa > Chordata > Amphibia > Anura > Aromobatidae > Anomaloglossus > Anomaloglossus baeobatrachus. The sequence continues at coordinate 484,282,788 of NC_134357.1, forward strand.
AGGCCAAGAAAAATATCAGAAAGGCAGAGAAGAAGAATGGTGAGAACAGTCAAGGACAATCCACAGACCACCTCCAAATACCTGCAGCATCATCTTGCTGCAGATGGTGTCAATGTGCATCGGTCAACAATACAGCGCACATTGCACAAGGAGAAGCTGTATGGGAGAGTGATGCGAAAGAAGCCGTTTCTGCAAGCAAGCCACAAACAGAGTCGCCTGAGGTATGCAAAAGCACATTTGGACAAGCCAGTTACATTTTGGAAGAAGGTCCTGTGGACTGATGAAACAAAGATTGAGTTGTTTGGTCATACAAAAAGGCGTTATGCATGGAGACAAAAAAACACGGCATTCCAAGAAAAGTACTTGCTACCCACAGTAAAATTTGGTGGAGGTTCCATCATGCTTTGGGGCTGTGTGGCCAATGCCGGCACCGGGAATCTTGTTAAAGTTGAGGGTCGCATGGATTCCACTCAGTATCAGCAGATTCTTGACAATAATGTGCAAGAATCAGTGACGAAGTTGAAGTTACGCAGGGGATGGATATTTCAGCAAGATAATGATCCAAAACACCGCTCCAAATCTACTCAGGCATTCATGCAGAGGAACAATTACAATGTTCTGGAATGGCCATCCCAGTCCCCAGACCTGAATATCATTGAACATCTGTGGAATGATGTGAAGCGTGCTGTCCATGCTCGGCGACCATCAAACTTAACTGAACTGGAATTGTTTTGTAAACAGGAATGGTCAAATATACCTTCATCCAGGATCCAGGAATTCATTAAAAGCTACAGGAAGCGACTAGAGGCTGTGATTTTTGCAAAAGGAGGATCTACAAAATATTAATGTCACTTTTATGTTGAGGTGCCCATAGTTTTGCACATGTCAAATTTTGTTTAAATGCGGATTGCACATTTTCTGTTAGTACAATAAACCTCATTTCAATCCAGAAATATTACTCAGTCCATCAGTTATTAGATATATGAAAATGAAATAGCTGTTGCAAAAACCCAATTTGTTATAAAGAAAAAAGGTTAACATTAATAGGGGTGCCCAAACTTTTTCATATGACTGTAGATAGAAGTCTGTGATAACTTGCTGATTTCTGAGGGTCATACTGCTAGGAACCACCAAAACTGGAGATAGGAGCTCTAAAATGAACTAAAAGGCCAGCAATGTGCACCACTACACCAATCATTGACTACGGTGAAGTTCCCATGCCCCTCCCCCCACTATCCCAAAGTTACAGTATGTATACTTAAGGATAGTTGTCATGGGTGTGTCACAGGTGATAGTCAGTCATGTGGTTTCTGGCAATAGAAGGTCACAGTGTCTGGTTGTGCATAATGCTCCCTGACTTTCCATTGTTCCTGCTGTCAGTATTCATTGGTATAGGTAGCTTTCCTGCTGGATTCATCTCTCCCTCTTTTGGACCCAGCAGGAGCTCGCCTTCCACCCAGCTGTTGATTGTCAGTATTCCCTTGGGTGTTTAAATTCCCCTTCCTTCTTTGGGCTGTGCTGATGATATTATTTAGTTCCTTTAAGCCTAAGTTGCAAGCAGGTGGCTTGTACTCCTCTTTGGTATCATTGCTGAAAGTTCTCCTGAACTTCAACCTGTGTCTTCTATAGTTGTTTAGTGGGGTTGACGAAGAGCTCATCCCACCCGTTCCCTATTTAGGGCCCAGCACTAGGGATACCTAGGATCAGGTATCCAAGTCGGCGCATAGGTACGGAACTTATTCATGTTAAGTGAAGGACCCCAGGGAACAACAGTAGGTTCGGTCAGGGGTCACCATCTTACTTTTCCCTAGACACAGGGTTTCCCTTCCCTTTCGCCATGGACTTGTTACTTTCCCGTACCTAGTGTGACAATAGTAGAAAATATCTATTGGATTTTTCAGTTCATTCATGTTTTAAATGGTTAAGGGAAATATAATACATATTAGAAAAACTAAATCCCAGAAATGCCCTTTCAGGTAAGGTTTAGCGCACAGTTCACATTCATTACATATTCTATCACTATTTCGTCCCTGCACGGCGCTTCATACATGTCACCATCTATGCATTACAATATATGGGAGACACAATCTCAGATTTCTCAGCAGTCACCGCAGACAGAGATCACGACCTTTCCGAGGCAAACCAATTAAATGGGATTTATGGGTTATAGATCGGTCTGCGGCTGTTAAAATGCATAGACTGACGCCAAATTATATCACAACGGATTAAGGATTTATTATAATGGAGGGTATGTTATAATCACATATCTGCATACATTACTCTGTGAAGTTATTAATCTATGCAAGTGTAATTGTGTGAGCCGGAATGAGACACGATAACAGATGATGTACGATCCGAAATGTGGCACGACGTAGCGCTGCGCGGACATATCGCCATCATGTGTCGCCTCCATGCAAGGATCGAAGTACTGTTTGGTTTAATACCCTACAGTGCTAATCAAGAAGACGGAAGAAGATCCTATGCCAAGTGGTTGCCAACATAAGCCGCTGGATACACTCTCCATTCTTCTGTGGGTCTACTGCAAAAAATGGTCTTTGAAGCCCCACCATAGATGGCTGTTGGACAAACGATGGTTTTGGCTCACCGATTGGCAGTCAGCTTGTGTTCTGTATGGGAGAAACGTTGCAAGACATTTATGGCGGTTGCTTATCTCTTGGAGAAATAAAGGATCGGCAGTCCAAAATCAGACATGCCAGACCCTTATCTCCCCCAACATCATCTGTTGGGAGGCCCTATAATCATTAAACTGTTGGCCGAACTCGTTGATATTGTCTGTCTATTGTGTACGGGGGCCTTAACACTAGAAGTCCCAGAAATTTCAAGCTCCCCCCTGAAGTCCCGAAAGAGGGTCAAAGGACCCTTAGTCCTAACTGAATAGAACTAACTAGAGACTAAATGGCTAAACTCAATGGAAAACAACAACCTCCTGTGGTGCGACAGTAATGGCCTTAATTACAGAACAAAAGACGGTGATTATAGGAAGTCAGCTAAAATCCTTCAGGTCATTCGACCCGTCTCTGGGTTCCAAAGGTAGAAATGTTAAATGACCCCTTTCTGGGACTTCTGGTGTTAATGGGGTATTCCCAACTCCAAGATCCTATCCCAATATGTAGTAGATTTATTATTATTATTATTATTATTATTATTATTATTATTAATAATAATAATAATAGTAGTAAATAACTCCATTTAGAAATGTAGTATAGTTCTCCTGATAAGCTATGTCACTTACCTCATGTGCAGAGCACTGCAGGACGTTAGGTATGCATGGTTACAACCACGTATATAGTGACAATGAGTTAGTTACTTAGCTGCAAGTGGTCATAACCATGGATTCTTAAGGTCCTGCAATACCCTGAACATGATGTAAGTGACAAAGTGAATCAGAAGAACTATACTACATTTCTAATTGGAGGTATTTGCTAATATTATATTATTATTATTATTATTATTATTATTACACCTACTACAAATACCTCCAATTAGAAATGTAGTATAGTTCTCCTGATTAGCTATGACACTTACCTCATGTTAAGGGCATTGCAGGACCTTAGGTATCCATGGTTATGATCACTAGCAGCTAACTAACTGTGACAATATGAGGGGTTGTAACCATGAAGTCCTGCAATGCCCTGCACATGTAGTAAATGACATAGTGAATCAGGAGAACTATACTACATCTCTAATTGGAGGTATTCGCTAATAATAATTATTACTACACCTACTACATATTGGGATAGGATCTCGGAGATGGGAATACCCCTTTAAGTCCTTTCTTAGAGGATTTTTTACTTTTCTAAGTCACAACTGGTATGGCACAGGCTAGAATTGGCTGTGGAGTTGAAGCAAACGCCCCTTTTTTTCATTCTTTAACCCTTGCAAGAAAGCAAGGAAGAATTCCCAGGTCGTAGCCCCCAGAATAGTTCCCAATTTAGGAACTGTAAAGCAGTCAGGAATGTAGAAGTGCTCAGGAAGCCACAAGCTGGAGAATGGAGATGGAGACAAGACGGAGGATGAGTCAGGAGTAAACCGATGAGTTTAGCGACAAATCCACGGAGCGAGTCAAAAGCGGCAATCACAAAGCTGAGGACATGGCCATATTCAAAATATCATAAACAAATGCCAAGAAAAGATTGCAGGATGGTGAGGCTGGGTGCCCAGTAACATACGCTGCCAGGCTGATGTTATACAGAAGTGGCAGTTGTTATGGCAACCAGACTCGGCCGGGGGCAGAGAGAGTAGGAGAGCCGGGTCTGCTACTAGGGGAAGATCAGACACTTGTACAGACGGCAGCTTTAACGGTACAGGTACCAGCCAATGGACTAGGATGAGTAAGAGACATCCACTGCTCTTACAGTAAAGAATCCCTATAATGAAAGTCAAATTTCAATCTCAAACCTCGGTTTCGCCACAATTAACCTGTTACTTGACACTCGGTAGAAAGTTGGGCATGATTACCCTTCCCTGTACTAATAACTCCACAAAGCTGATCAGCTATACTAACATACTTATACTTACTTTATACCACCACTGAACACGTTATGACATAACTTATGCTATTACGGAGCGACAAGTTTTTGTGATGAGGTGTTCAGGTCCAGTCTCATTAGGTGTCTCGGCGGCGTCAGGCTTTGTTCCCACTGCAGAGCCTGACAGGCAACCTGATGTCTCCTAGTTGTGCTAGGCGTCGGCTGTTTCATGTACTCTGTTCCTCAGTCCTGCAGGGGTTAATTCATGCTGACCTGGGGAACTCTGCTAAGAGCTCAGGTTGCTAATTACCAATCACAGCCGTATCCTTCCTATATAAGATTCTGGTCCTTGCTACTCAGCGCCGATTATACCTTCAGCTTATCTCCAGCCATTCCAGTCTTTGTGGTGATCCTGTTCATGGAGATCTGTAGTTGCTATTTTGCGTGGTGTGGAAGCTTCCATGTCATGCGTTTACTTCCTTTTTTCTTTATTCCCTTGTACACATATAGTCTCTTCTTTGTGGTTGAGTGCAGTGTGTACGAGCATTTGTTCTACCTTGTCCATGTCATTCCTGTGTGGTTTTGTTACTGTGTTTCCAGGCCCACCCCAAGTGTGGGGGAGAAGAGGAGTAAGACCGGGGTTCAGACAGTCAGACAGGAGTCAGGGTCACTCTTGGGGCTCAGAGCTGACTACCATTAAGCCTACCTCAGAGATAAGGGACAGCGCAGGGTCCCAAGTCTGAGGGCCAGCCTAAGAGCCCCTGTTCTGTGATTTCATACCCCGTGACAGTTATGTAACACTGCATAGCTGCATTCACAATTCTACTTGTTTCAAAGCTAAAATCTCCCATCATCCCTTGCATATGCACGGTCTGTATACTGAGCCTATGCTTATCATTTTTAATTGTCTATATGTTTTTAGGCTTCATAACAAAAGCAGAAATCATTTGGCATTTTTTGATCACAGCTTTCCAGATATGTATTTTATTTCCGACTGTTGCTGCTGGTTTCTGTAGTCTTTCCCCAAAATTGATTTAATGCCTGGTAAGAGAAGGGCGACAACGCAAGTTCAGTGCAGACACGAGAAAAATTTCAACTGCAGAATTGTGAATGCAGCTCTGAAGTATAATACAGTTTGTAAGTATTTACAAAGTAACTTTTTGTTGCAATACATTCATGCTATTGTTATATAAGTGTCAGTCTTCTTTAGTGTTTTCCCTTTGGCCGGACGTTGGGCAATCATTTCTGGAAAAAGGAATATAAAAAGCATGAAATCATAAAAAGTCATCATCCGTGTCATGTGATAAGTGCAGGATCCCTTTCATCCAGGCTAGAGATATTCTGAGCCACTTACCTCCAGTTTAATCTATATGGTAATCTGTTGGTGAGTTGCTCGGCTGGTATATAAATAAAAACAACAATAACCCCGGAGCTACAGATGAGAGATCAGACAGAGTAGCTGGAATAAAAGGCGGAGGAGAAAAACAAGGGATTTTTTTTTTGCAAGCGATGTCTGCATGACAGGCGCACAATACATTGCTACTGACTGCCAGGCTCCTACCAGCCAAACAAGCCCTATGAACAGGCAAATTGGAGCTGGATGGGTAATCCTGGCTCTGACGCAGAATGGGCCGCGTGCCCCATGTATGAGCTGCTCTAATAAGGAGCCTGGTGTTTATTCTGTGCAGAATCAGAGCCACGGAGCATCGAGAGACAGACGGGAGCAGCTGCTGATAAGAAGGAGGACGCGGCAGGATAGAGCTACTCTACCTGAGGGGATCCAAAGCCGCAAAGAAGATCTACTGCACCGATATAAACACCTACAGGAATACAGCTGCCCGCTCATCTGTATTACACCATCATCACATAGGCCGAGCATAGGGAGAGCCCTTCTCACAGCATAAGGAGAACTGGAGATAGATAGATAGATAGATAGATAGAGGGATAGATAGATAGATAGATAGATAGAGGGATAGATAGATAGAGGGATAGATAGATAGATGGATAGATAGAGGGATAGATAGATGGATAGATAGATAGAGGGATAGATAGATGGATAGATAGATAGAGGGATAGATAAATAGAGGGATAGATAGATAGATATATAGAGGGATAGATAGATAGAGGGATATATAGATAGATAGATAGAGGGATAGATAGATAGATAGATAATAGATAGATAGATAGAGGGATAGATAGATAGAGCCACGTCCACAATACAAAGCATGGGAAGATATACGCCTGCTTTGTAGACTTTAAAAAGGCCTTTGACTCAGTGTGGCACCCGGGCTTGTTCTTGAAACTGCTGGAAAACGGAATAGGAGGAAAGACCTACGATGTCATCAAAAGCTCCTACACCGAGAACCTCTGCAGTGTGAGTGTGAACGGTAGAAGAACGGCTTATTTCCAGCAAAGCCGAGGAGTCAGACAGGGCTGCAGCCTAAGTCCAACGCTCTTCAATATTTACATCAATGAGCTGGCTTCTGCTCTGGAATCTTCACCTGCTCCAGGTCTCACACTCCATGACGCCCAGGTGAAATTCTTGCTCTATGCAGATGACCTACTGCTGGTGTCACCAACCGAGAAAGGTCTCCAAGACAACCTACAAATCTTGGAGAAATTCAGCTCCACATGGGCACTACCGATCAAGCTGAAGAAAACCAATATCATGGTGTTCCAGAAGAGAAAAAGAAGATTTGACCAGCATCCTTCATTTGTCCTAAACGGCTGCACTCTAACAGGAACAGACAAATACACCTACTTGGGCCTGGAAATTCACCAGTCAGGGAGCTTCAAACAAGCCATAGAGACCCTGAAAAACAAGGCCTGCAAAACCTTTTATGCCATCCGAAGGAAATTGTATCATCTGAAGCCACCAGTGAGGGTCTGGCTAAAAATCTTCGATTCCATCATTGCCCCAATCCTCCTGTACGGCAGCGAAGTCTGGGGCCCTCACACTTACCCAGATTGGTCAAGGTGGGATTCCAGCCCAACAGAAATATTCCACCTGGAATTCTGTAAGCACCTTCTCCAGGTCCATCGAAGCACCTCCAACAGTGCCTGTCGAGCTGAGCTGGGCAGATTCCCTCTACACCTAGCAGCTCTGAAGAGGTCACTATCATTTCAGGCTCACCTACAGAGTAGCAATCCAAGCTCCCATCACCACAAAGCTCTGATATATATACGTGGGCCAGATGAACCAGGACCCCTGGCACAGCTCTCCCAAACCCAACTGGACAAAATAACCAATCACAGCAGCCTGACAAGAACCAGAATCAGGAAGATGGTAGACGAGGGCCAGGAGAGGTATGTCAGTGACTGGAGGACCGACATCAACACCTCACAGAAACTGACCACGTACCAGAGACTACAGAGAGACTACAGACTGGCCCCATATCTGGAAAAACTCCCGGATCCCAGAGACCGCAGGACCCTGAGCCGATATAGACTCAGTGCCCACAGTCTAGCCATCGAATCCGGCCGACACAAGCAGAGCTACAAGCCCAGGGAGGACAGACTGTGCCAACACTGTGACCTGGAGGCCCTGGAGGATGAAACCCACTTCCTGCTACACTGCACCAAGTACTCAGCAGTGAGGGACACTCACTTCAGGAGACTCTCCCATCTCTTCCCGGATTTCAGCTCCATGAAGGAGGAAGAGAAAATATATATCCTGCTGGGGGAAGAAGAGAGCGCAGTGGAGATAGCAGCAGCGCGGTATGTGAGCGAATGTCATAGACTTCGAGAAAGAGAACTATGATAAGTCATGGACTTCCATAGCCCCCCATCCCAGATGTGGCCCCCCCAATCCCCACCCTGGATATGCCCCAACCACCGTTACTACAGTCCCCACCCTGGATATGCCCCATCATAAGCCATGGACTTCCATAGCCCCCATCCTAGAAGTGCCCCCACAGTCCCCACCCTGGATGTGCCCCATCCATCCTTCCTACAGTCCCCACCCACCATCCCCACAGCCCCAGTCCCTAATGTACACTTGCTTTGGCAAAACTAATTTGTATTTGGTCCTGCCAATAAAGCTTATTTGATTTGATTTGATAGAGGGATAGATAGATAGATAGATAATAGATAGATAGAGGGATAGATAGATAGAGGGATAGATAGATAGATAGATAGAGGGATAGATAGATAGATAGATAGACAGATAGATAGAGGGATAGAGGGATAGATAGATAGAGGGATAGATAGATAGAGGGATAGATAGATAGATAGAGGGATAGATAGATAGATAGATAGATAGATAGATGGATAGAGGGATAGATAGATAGACAGATAGATAGAGGGATAGATAGATAGAGGGATAGATAGATAGAGGGATAGATAGATAGATAGATAGATAGATAGATAGATAGAGGGATAGATAGATAGATAGATAGATAGATAGAGGCATAGATAGATAGATAAATAGATAGATAGACGGATAGATAGATAGATAGAGGGATAGATAGATAGATAGATAGAGGGATAGATAGATAGAGGGATAGATAGATAGATAGAGAGATAGATAGATATAGGGATAGATAGAGGGATAGATAAATAGCAGAGGGATACTGCCCCCCATGGTGCCACCCCCTTCCACCGACATTCTGATTTCAATGATATCTGCTACCTTGGAATGCAGATATGGCAGAATATAATGATGGAGCAGGGAGCCATTGGCTCCTTGTTGCACCATTCTCAGTGCAGCTGAGATTCGAGTCTCAGCACAGCAGGCAGGATGCCATTGTGTCAGCTGGTTCATCATACTGTATAGAGAATTGTGGGGCCATTATACTGTATAGCAAGAACTGTGCAGTCCATCATACTATGTGAGAGAACTATGGTGTCTATCATACTATCTGAGAGAACTGTGGGGTCTGTCATGCATGTTGTGGGGGGCTGTTGGGCCATCATACATGGTCTGCTGGAGCTGTGGAGCTGTGTTAGGGAACTTTAAGGGCCATTATCCTGGACGGGTGGCTATGGGGACCATCATTCCTTACGGGTAGTTGTGGGGTCCCTTGTACTGTTTGACTGAACTTTGGGGTCCATTATACTTTAGAAAAGAAGCTGTGCAGTCCATTATACTATAAGAGAGAACTGTGGGGTCCATCATACATGTTGTGGGGGATTTTGGGCCACCATACATGGTGTGCAGTCCATCATACTGTGTTAGGGAACTGTAAGGGTCATCATACTGTACAGGTGGCTGTGGGGAGCATAATACTGTACAGGGGGCAGGGGGGTAACTCATACTGTTTGACTCAACTGTGGGTCAATTATACTGTATAACGAGCTCCTGGAGCAATATAGTATGTGGACGGCTGTGGGGCCTTCATACTGTGTTAGGGAACTGGGGGCCATTATATTGTATAGGTTGTTGAGAGGTCCATCACACTGTGTGGAGGACTTCGGGGTCCATCATTCTGTGTGCGGGGGCTTTGGGTTCCATCATGCGGTGTATAGAGTTCTATGGTTTCCACCATACTATTGAATAGAGTGCTGTGAGGGCCATCATATTGTTAGGAGCTATAGGGGGTCCATAACACTGAGTGAGGTGGGGCTGTGGGGGCATCATACTGTTAGGGGGAATTGTGGGTGCATAATACTGTTAAGGCTTGCTGTGGGATCCACTCTGAGGCATTCTACTGTTTGTAGGTGCATTTTTGAGGACATGATATGTTATGAGGGCTACGAAAGGGGTATCATAATGGCTAACACACTAAGGGTCTTCAGCAGGGTCCCTATTTCCTTGTAAATATACAACCTTCACAACAACCATGTATATTAAGCCCGTTGGATCCTGCATAGGTGTGGAGCTGTACACTGATGCCAACCCCACATCCTTAGAACACAACACATGGGAAAGAGTGGGCACAACTACACCAAACATGTACTGGAAAATCCAGAATAATGGAATGAAGCAAGAGGAGTCCCTTGTTGCATGCAAAAAGTGTGAAAAAGTTTATTAATAACACAGAGAAATATTATTAAGAACACTTAAAACTGGGAAAGATCAAAGGGGTGATCCACCCATGAACAGTTTAGCACATCACCACTAAAACCTCATGGAATAATGCAGATGGAATAAATCACATAGTGATAAAACCACACAGTGTGGGTGCATCTGCCCCACGCGTTACGCCACCATGTGTGGCTTCATCAGGCCCCTGATGAAGCCACACATGGTGGCGTAACGCGTGGGGCAGGTGCACCCACACTTCCTCTCTCATTATTTACTCATCTGGTATTGTATTGGCTCTCTTTGATCTGTACCATATTCATGTTAGTCCTACATTTGGTGACTATGTATTGCTGTATACTGTTCTCTGGTACTGTTATTTTTGAGCCTATGTGATTTATTCCATCTGCATTATTCCATGAGGTTTTAGTGGTGATGTGCTAAACTGTTCATGGGTGGATCACCCCTTTGATCTTTCCCAGTTTTAAGTGTTCTTAATAATATTTCTCTGTGTTATTAATAAACTTTTTCACACTTTTTGCATGCAACAAGGGACTCCTCTTGCTTCATTCCATTATTCTGGATTTTCCAGTACATGTTTGGTGTAGTTGTGCCCACTCTTTCCCATGTGTTGTGTTCTATGTTCTATTTATGGGTTGGAGCACACTTCCATAATTTATTTATTCAAGGTGGTGCCGTCCCCATTTGTTTCTTGAACCCCACATCCTTGACACTTGAAAACAGAACCGTGGGGTCATATGATATCAATTCTTTATTTTTTGTAACAGGGTGGGGGTTTTACTTTTCAAAGCTCTTGCAAGAATAAGACATTTAATCTTATGTGCATTTAGTCATCACATATTAAGAGTTCTGTAAGAAAAAAACATCTGGACTTGAGAAGTGCAATGTTTGGGTGGAGAAAAACACAAGTATGGCACCCGTCTTAGATCCCGGATTACATACAGAGAGCAAATACGATTGGTAAGGTATATCTACAGAAGATGTCCCTTACCTGGAATGTTGTGGATGGTGATTGCCAGGATCAGCAGCATAATCCGTCTCCAGCTGCCGCCCACTTTGTGTGGTGAATCCCGGGTGCTCAGCGCAGACGGTTCCTCGGCTAGCAGAGAGTGAGGCCCTTTCTTTCTCTGGTACACTTCCCCATTCTCTATTTTATCTGCAGGAGACATAAATAGGGGCAAACATGAGTTATGTGCACATTAACCATCAGTCAATGTAGCCAAGATGAATGCAGAGAACTAGAGATATTCTGGGCATCATTTGTCTTTGCAATGGTGGCCAAGACGAGGGTCAATCAGTGGCCTCATTGACTTGCTATAGCTGTCAAGCATAAAGCACCCTGGAGGAGAAGGAGAGCAGATCGATTGGGGACAAGGCCGGAGGGACGAAAGAGTTCTGGGGCATCCATAGGTAATTTGTCTTTCTTAATATTTTACCCCACTGGTGACTTATGTAAAGTTAAAGATAGATATGATGAAGAACTTTCTGTCTTCGAAACAGAGGAATCCCTTGGAGCCAAAAATGGGTTCCTTATTCGCTCTATTACCCTGATCATTCTTCTTCTCAACTAAAAAGGCAATTAAGTACTGAGATTTTCTTGAAGACCCTCAATGAACTTCGATCTCATCACTGATCACACGATGTTTGACCAACTTGATCAGCGGAAAATTGTTTTATATGTGGGTTACAACAGCTAATCAATGGCGACTGATTCTAGACTCTTCTTTTCATATTACTGGGCTGATTTTTTGCAGTTTCAATAACATCAGCTTTATCAGCAGGAGATTATCAATAGAGGACAAGTTGTCTCATGCCATGTAGTCCTCCAGTGCTGCGTAACCCCGCCCACACCACTGATTGGTTGCTTTCTGTCTATGCACAGTGTACTCAGAATGATGCCAGTGGTGTGTGTCGGGTTATTCCGAGTCCTGCTAAATTTGCAGTAGCTAAAACGGTGAATTTATCAAAATGACAGCAAGCAGCCCAATAAGTGATACATAACTGGAAGCAGGGTTTCTGCTGCTATATCATGCTGCTCTCAGGGGTAGCAAAAACCTTGTGATAGGTTCCCTTTAAAGGTTTATGCCATAAACAAACATATAGCACCTCTCTACAGTGGAGAGGTGGTCAAGTAAGCACACTACCTATAGATTGCCCATACCTGGGATCCCAGGAGATCTCAGCAGCCGAGGTTCCTACGATCATTGAGTTATCACGTATCCTTCGGAGAGGTGATAAGTTCTGTGTATAGGACTAATGCGGGCTTTACACAATGCGATCTATCGTGCGATCGCATGTGCGATTGTACCCTCCCCTGTCGTTTGTGCGTCACGGGCAAATCGCTGCCCGTGTCGCACAAAGTCGTTAAACCTCCGTCACACATAGTTACCTGCTGTGCGACCTCGCTGTGGGCGACGAACATCCTCTTCCTGAAGGGGGAGGGACGTTCGGTGTCACCGCGACGTCACACAGCCGCCGGCCAATAGAAGCGGAGGGGAGGAGATGAGTGGAACGTAAACATCTTGCCCACCTCCTTCCTTCCGCATTGCCGGCGGGTGCCGCGGGACACAGGTAAGCTGTGTTCATCGTTCCCTGGGTGTCACACGGAGCAATGTGTGCTGCCTCAGGTACGATGAACCACCGGCGCCATGAAAAATAAACGATTTTTTAAAACCTAGCGACGAGTACACGATACACGATTTGTGAGCGATTCTGCGTCACTCGGAGGTGTCACACGAGACGACGTCGTGAACGATGCCGGATGTGCGTCACGAAAACCGTGACCCCGACGATGCATCGCACGATAGCTCGTCTTGTGTGACACTCGCATTAGCCTCAGTTTAAGACCTTTACCTGAAAACTCATGAGAGCAAATCAACCCTCCAGATATTTTGTCTCATCCCCCATACATGGCACGCCATAAGCAATACCCCTGCTTGGACTGTGTGCAGCACGGTAGCTCAGTGGTTAGCACTGTACAGTGGGCAGCACGGTAGCTCAATGGTTAGCACTGTCTGTACAGTGGGCAGCACGGTGGCTCAGTGGTTAGCACTGTACAGTGCACAGCACAGTGGCTCAGTGGTTATAACTGTACAGTGGACAGCACGGTAGCTTAATTGTTATCACTGTACAGTAGAAAGCACGGGGGCTCAGTGGTTATGACTGTACAGTGGGCAGCATGATAGCTGAATGGTTAGCACTGTACAGTAGGCAGCACGGTGGCTCAGTGGTTAACACTGTACAGTGGGCAGAATGATAGCTCAATGGTTAGCACTGTACAGTAGGCAGCACGGTGGCTCAGTGATTATCACTGTACAGTGGGCAGCATGATAGCTCAATGGTTAGCACTGTACAGTGAGCAGCACGGTAGCTCAATGGTTAGCACTGTACAGTGAGCAGCACGGTAGCTCAATGGTTAGCCATGTACAGTGGGCAGCACAATGGCTCAGCGGTTAGCACTGTTGCTTTGCAGCACTGGGGTCCGAGATTCAAGTCCCACTAAGGATAACCTCTCCAAGAAGTCTATACGTTCTTCTCATGTTTGCGTGGGTTTCCTCCGGGTTCTCTGGTTTCCTACCACACTCCAAAGACATACTGATAGGGAATTTAGTTTGTAAGCCCCAATGGGGACAGAGATGATCACATCTTTAAAGCGTTGCAGAATATGATGTCGCTATGTAAGTAAAGAAAAATAAAAAGTAATAAAAAGACGTTAAAAGAACATTTGCAGGACGATGTGGTGTCATGCAGGTCAAGGTAGTCACCAGATACAATATACGCCTGGTCGTACTGTTCAGCAGCTTCCCGCACACCAGCGACCTCACCACTGTAATGCTGACACTTTGCTGATGTCTGTGACAAGCACTAGACAGCTGTTTTTTCCTCCTACCGGGGCTTGTGAAGTTGGAACAGACGGTGTTATGATCCGCTGCCAATTAGCCTACCATCCAGGTGACTCACTGGGGTAATGCGATAATGCTTCACTTTGCAGCTTCCAATAGACGTGTGTAATGTGCGCGAAGCCTGCGGAGTACAAGCTGGAGAAAAGAGCCCTCTTTATTGCACTATCTTTGCTGCATTTTCATTGAAGCAGATTTAACAAGGAGCGGAGGACAGGACATTTATTACACCGCTCCTCCCGTCCAGCCGCGGCACCGGGTGTCACTTTGATGGTCACCTCCAGTGGCCACGATCAAGAAGAAATAATACGATTCCTGCCAGAATCATTAGCACACGGAGCTATTTAAGCATTGGAGTATTAAAAGGGCTGAAAATCATCCAATTTGTATCCTCCTTGTAATATTACAGAGTTTATGGTGTTTTCAAGCTTGATAGCGGTTATAAAAGCCTGGCAGCTGTCCCAAAATAACACATCGCCCATTCCCGTAATGTGCCCTGCTGCTGCTGATGCATCATATATAGCGTAAGTAAGAGAAACAATCAGCAAGTCTTGTAAAAGGCAATTACTAAGCTTCGTGATTTCATTTGGGGTGATCCCTTTAATACTGATGCTGGAAATTTTGGCTCCTATTCATTTTTTAAAGGGAATCTGTCACCAGGTTTTTGCTACCTCATCTGAGAACAGTATAATGTAGAGACAGATGCCCCGATTCCAATGATGTATCACTTAGATTACTGAGTGCAGCCGATCTGAGACAATCAGAATTTTTAGATTTAGCAATGCAGCAGAGCTGAGAACGCTGATCCCGCCCACACCAGGCTCTCTATAGAGATTGTACATTGACAATGTGGTGTCAATCAGAGGAGGGGGCGAGCTGGACTGCCATGCACCTGACAATGCAGTCTGAGCAGTGAGAAGTCCTGCTGCCTAAACAAATATAGCAAATAAACAACAGCTCTGACCTTGACAAGACAGGCATCCCTGAATTCTATAGTTTAACCCTTGCAGCATGCAATCTTCAGATTACATAGCAAAAACCTGCTAACAGATTTGCTTTAAAGGGAATCTGTCACCAGGTTTTTGCTACCTCATCTGAGAACAGTATAATGCAGAAACAGATGCCCCTATTCCAACGATGTATCACTTAGATTACTGAGTGCAGCCGATCTGAGACAATCAGAATTTTTAGATTTAGCAATGCAGCAGAGCTGAGAAAGCTGATCCCGCCCACACCAGGCTCTCTATAGAGATTGTACATTGACAATGTGGTGTCAATCAGAGGAGGGGGTGTGGACTGACATTGTAATCCGAGCAATGATAAGTTCTGCATGTGTCCTGCTGCCTAAACAAATATAGCAAATAAACAACAGCTCTGATCTTGACAAGACAGGCATCCCTGAATTCTATGGTTTAACCCTTGCAGCATGCAATCTTCAGATTACATAGCAAAAACCTGCTAACAGACTCGCTTTAAAGGGAATCTGTTCCCAGGTCTTTGCTCCCCCATCTGAGCACAGCATAATGTAGAGACAGAGACCCTGATTCCACCGATGTGTCACTTACTGAGCTGTTTGCTGTCATTTGATAAAATCAGTGTTCTCTCTGCTGCAGATCTAAGGCTATGT
This sequence comes from Anomaloglossus baeobatrachus, assembly GCF_048569485.1. Taxonomy (NCBI): domain Eukaryota; kingdom Metazoa; phylum Chordata; class Amphibia; order Anura; family Aromobatidae; genus Anomaloglossus; species Anomaloglossus baeobatrachus. The sequence continues at coordinate 484,298,787 of NC_134357.1, forward strand.
GCCACGGGTGATTAAACCTGCGAATTTATCTGCGGAAAATCTGCGGATTTTCTGGATTTTCCATATAAATGTGCAGGTTTCAGCATGCACAGACACTCCACATGTTATCCTATGGGACATGGGGAGTGCAGTTTCCATGCTGCGGATACGTGCGGCTGCGGAACATGCTGCGGATGTCCCGCAGCGGCACGTAATTGCATGTCAATTCTTTCTGCGGAATTACCTGCGGAAATCCCAGCTCTCGATTATGGAGATAGGGCCGGGACTTCCGCAGGTAATCCGCATGAATGCCCGCAGGTTTACCGCAGCTATTTCGCTGTACTACCACAAGTAAAAATAGCTGCGGATTCTGGCGTGCAGCTAAGGGAAACCTGCGGATATACGAGCTCCTGTGGGTATATAGCCTAACAGTTATACGGAGCTCATGAATATGCTGGACTACCTGCAGCACGCCAAGTAGTCCTGTAAGGCCTAAGCCACACGGCATGAAAATCAAAGTGAGTGGAATGCGATAAAACATCGCATTCCACTCGGAAAAATATTAGCCTGTGTGTCAGCGCACATGAGCGATTATCTTCTCAGCCCTAATCAGACCGAGAAAACAGTCGCAGGATGCTGCGGGTGTAATGCGATCCTTGTTTCTCTTGCACCCATTCAAGTCTATGGGGCGAGAGAAAAATCGCACTGCACTCGCATTACACCATTGTAATGCGAGTGCAGAGCGAGAATGGCAATAGCTGGCAACGGAGGAGAGAGGGAGATAAATCCCACCTTCCCCTCCTTAGCGCCGGTCCAATCATATGATCGGATCTCAGTCGCAGTGACACTTGGATGGCACTCAGCTCCCGCTGTGCTTCCAGCGTCAGCCGACTGTCATGCGAGGATCGCAGTGGTCCCCGTGTGGCCCCGGCCTAATAATAATCTACTGCTGATTAATCACTGATCTACTCAAAACTACACTAAGCAGCCCAGTAAGTGACACATCGCTGGAATCAGGGTCTCGGCCCCTACATTATGCTGCTCTCAGAGTAGGTGTCAAAAACCTGGTGACAGATTCCCTTTAAGTGATTTTTATTTTTTGTCTTGTTACATTCGTTAACATTTTTGCATCGAGTTCTTAATGAGGTTTGATGAATTTTGTGCAAAATCAAAGATTCAGATTTATCTTTGGAACTTTTTTCCTGTAGTAAAGTTGATTTATATAATTACTTTTTTGTATTTGCACTTGATTATTTGTTTATTTTTTAACTTTTTTTTTTTGTACATCCAGGTGTGTGGCTCCCCCTGTTGGGATGGTCATTTTGTCCATACAGCTTTCCACGGGCAGGAGTCTGATCAGTGGGGTCTGGGTCCTGCTCTGTCCTCATCTATCCTGAGACCTGCTGATATAGAGATGTGAAATACTGGAGTTAGCTCCCAATTAGGTACTCTTCGTCGTGTTTGGATGGCTTTTACGCTTTTTCGATCAAGTTAGTTTCAACTACGCACCCTATTATTGCTATTTAGTTATTCACTAGTCACTTACTACATGGTATTTGTTCATTTTGTTTTTATCGTAGATCCTATTATATAATTTGCGCCTTTTTGTTAAGTTAACCGTTTATTTTGCTTTGACAGTATGGACACAGCTTTCGTTATCCATGTCTTAGGGGTACTTTGCACACTACGACATCGCAAGCCGATGCTAGAGATGCCGAGCGCGATAGTACCCGCCCCCGTCGCAGCTGCGATATCTTGTGATAGTTGCCGTAGCGATTATCGCTACGGCAGCTTCACATGCACTTACCTGCCCTGCGACGTCGCACTGGCCGGCGACCCGTCTCCTTCCTAAGGGGGCGGGTCGTGCAGCATCACAGCGACGTCACACGGCAGGCGGCCAATAGAAGCGGAGGGGTGGAGATTAGTGGGATGTAAACATCCCGCCACCTCCTTCCTTCCGCATAGCCGGTGGACGCAGGTAAGGAGATGTTCCTTGCTCCTGCGGCCTCATACACAGCGATGTGTGCTGCCACAGGTAACGAGGAACAACATCGTACCTATCGCTTCAGCGACATTATGGAAATGATCGACGCTACACAGATCACCGATTTTCAACGCTTTTGCGATCGTTTATCGGTGCGTCAAGGCTTTACACGTTGCGACGTAGTTACCGGCGCCGGATGTGCGTCACTTTCGATTTGACCCCGACGAGATCGCAGTAGCGAGGTCGCAACGTGCAAAGTACCCCTTAGTCTAATTCATCATATGCGAATTGTCAAAATGATGAAACATTTTCGGTGCAATCTGTCAAAGTTTATTTTTGCTCAGTTGAAGACTGATATGCAACATTTTAAAGGAGCGTGCGACATTCTGCTCTAAAAGGGCCCAGGACCTAAAAGGTAAAAGACTTTCTGCTCTGGGGCACAAAAAGTTAAAAACAAGAGAAAAAACGAGAGCACCTTTGATTTTGCTTAAAATTTATCAACTCGTGTGCACCATTTTGAAGAATTTGGCACAAAAACGACAATGATTTCCACAAGTCCAAACGGAAAAGTATTTTTTTTGCTCCTTTTTAGAGCGAAGAGTTGATGCATGTTAGCCTTCAACTTTGCAAGAATAAAATTAAAGGACAAAATGCCAGTTTGCTGCTTACAGTCGTGCAAATTTCTGAAACAGGACACTGTAAAATAATCCATTTCCATCGGTCAAATGGGCCGATAAGTTAAAAAAGGATGGCCCAATGAATAAGCAAGACGTAAATCCAGGTCCTAAAGGACAAAATGGACTCAGTGGACAAAGAGTCAAAGGGAAACCATGGCGCAGACACCAGGCAAATGGGTTTTCATGGAGCTGTAGGTCCCACATGGAGGCTGGAATTGAGGTCTATCCTCTTCACCCACGACACCGTAAGAGCCAGAGGTTGGTCTGGAGACCACATGGACAATGGCATTAATAAGCCTTCACGGGGGAACTTGTACTGGTCCTATTCCCAGGATTATAGTGTGTGGTGGTATAAAATATGGGATCTGGACTCCTCTAGTCTTCATTCCACAACCACTAAGAGCTCGACGTAACATTAATTTAGAGTTGGAGCCAGTGGTACGGCCATTGCTTCAAAGTGTACCAGGGGTCGTTTTTAGACATTACCTCACCAGGACAAATGTTATTTGTATTACTGTGAGCATCCTGTGTCACCTACACGTGCTACCATGGACTATAGTGTCTATGTGTCTTGAAATGTCTCCCATGGAGCACACATGGAACATGGGGGGGTTGTGTATAATTTTGTGTAGGTTCATATTTTAGGCGTGGTACATTGTCCTGTTTGCAGGTTAATCACCCCCTGCTGGGCTATTGTCCCTAAGTCTGGGGGAGGGGGGCCTGGGATCCACCCAAACTCTCTGCTTACCTGGGAGATTATTCAGTCTGTCAGGAGAAAGACAAGAGACAAGCAGGAAGATTCATCCTCTGAGGGAGAAGCTGAGGCTCCCCAGAGAGACCTGGACATTTTTTCCTTACTGGACTGTATCCGTGTTCCTGGTCTATTTTACCCAATGTGTGGTGGATTATTTTTAATCCTTCTGATTTGCTTGGAATAAATGTTCTTTGGATTGCTCACTCGTCTTTCGCTCTGTTGATCGTGGGATACTGGAGAAGAAAGCAGTGACAACATCTATGGTCCCCACTTACATATACAGCTACCAAGGTGGATCTTGATTGCTTTCCCGAGTGCATTCAGTGCAGCAGGACCTTCCTCAGACAACCGATATTAACCTCAGTGATAGCAGCCAAGACTGTAAGTGCGGGGATTTCGGAACTTGGCATTCATACTTAATACTGAATAAACTGAAATGTTCCGAAAAATTTGTCTCCATTTTTTCATCATTTGTTGATCAGTATCAAGTCTATCCACCCTGTGGTTTCCATAATTCCACAACTTTTCCTTCTTGGTGTTGCAATGTCAATGTGCAGCACTGTACTTCGGCCATGTTCAGACAGCTGTTAAAATAATCAGGCTAATCACATCCTCAACGTGCGGATCTGAGTCCATCTCCGTGCGATTGTCCACAGTGCAGGAGATGGCGGCATTTACCGGCAATATTCGCCTTCATAAAACAGACCACAATAATGCATGGTGTGATTTTTAAATCCCTGTTGAAAACTGCTGATATCCACTAGCCCATGGGCTAATATTGGTCAGCGAGCTGCCCCTGTGCAGTCCGCAGTATCATATATCCTGCTACTTCTCCGCAGAATCATTATATCCAGGTTCATGGATCATTCTGGGAACCATGCTCCTTATTTGTTTGCTATCAGATGGATGGGACTTTGTGACTTGTTAATGGCGTGCTGCAACTTTTTTCTCTGAATACATTTGATTTCAATTACATTGTGTGCTCTCAGCCATGGCTTTCTTACATTACAGATGACAAGGACTTAATGAGTTCCTCACCCTGCAAACTGCTGAATAGAGGGGAAAGTCTCACGTGGTAGCCCGGGGGTGACCGAAATCTAGAAGACAGATAATGTAAAACTATATAATGACATGAGGGCGGGGGTGTCTTCAGTGCTAAGAGCGGCACCAAAAATTGTCACCATCAAAGACGGATCATTTTTTAAATAAGCATGGAGAACGTCAATGTCACTGGTGTGTCACGGGTGACAGACAGCACTGTAGTTTCTGGCAATAGAAGGTCACAGCCTTTGGCTCCTGAAAATGCTCCTGACTTTCTATTGTTCCAGCAGTTCGTATTCATTGCATTTGGTAGCTTTCCTGCTGGGCTTTCATCTCTTCCCCTTTAGGACCCATGGCAGCTCTCCTTCCACTCAGCTGCTGTTTATCAGTATTCTCCTTGTGCTTAAATACCCCCATCTTCCCTGGACTGGTGCTGGTGATATTATTCAGCTCATTCAAGCTCTGGTTGCAAGCAAGTGGCTTGTACTCCTCTGTGGTATTGTTGCTGAAACTTTGCTGAACTTTACCTGTGTCATCTGTGGATAAGTAGATTTTTTTTCCCCATGTGTGTCCTCCTTATGTCTTCTATACTGTTTAGTGAGGTTGACGAAGAGGTCATCTCACCTGTTCTCTATTTAGGGCTCAGCACTAGGGATATTCATGGTCAGGGATCTGGCTCGGCACATAGATGCGGAACATATCTAGGGCGATGAAGGACCCCAGGGACCAGCAGTAGGTTTGGTTAGGGGTCACCGTCTTCTCCTTTCCCACACACAGAATTTCCCTTACCTTTCGATGGTCGCATGGTACTTCCCCGTATCTAGCGTGACAGTCAAAGGGCCACCGCCACTTATGTCCAATCCAAATTATGCCACATGTAGGCTGCCTAGCTATCCAGCACTTTCATAATGGCAACATTTAGCTATAAATCTGACAAACATGATACACTAACACATTAACTTGATCCAACGAAATCCATAGGGACATTACAGTATAAGTTTATATGCATTTGCTGAATAAAACCTATATAAGGTTCTTTATGTCACTCCTAAAACATATGCATTATATCCGATTCTTCAGCCCATAAGCCAGCGCCTCAGATACGTTCGTGGCCTAGTTTTCTTTTATCAGTAGGGTATAATTTCCACCTCCTGTCTGACCCTTTCAGATCACAATTCTTAGTGCGTAATTCTCTTCTCTCTCTGAATTTTTATAATTTGCTGAATTTTAAACAAACCAAAAGCTTGCAGCATATAAGCTCCAACTGGTATACAATTACAACAGCAATGAGCAAATGCCCTGAAATGTGAAAATAAATAGTAATACTGCATGTACATAACATAGGGCACTTAGCTGACGCGATTGTGATAAAAAAAAAAAAAAAAAGAGTAAAAGCCGTCCCACCAATATTAGGTGTACCCGATCAAGGTGGACCCTAATGCCAGTATCTCACCTCACATCTCACAACTTTGTAGCCGTTACAAAATCATTTTTTTCCTATTGAGGCCCCTTATGATACCCCACAGTGAATAACTCCACAGTACCCTCCACATGCAGTTTGCTTAACCTACTGTACCCCTCTTCAACTAGCCCGGCAAAGTATAGTGACCTCAACACAGTATGATCCCCAACCGTGACCCCCACACAGCCCTCTATGCAGTATAATGGACCTCAGAACTCTTTGCACTGTATAATGGGCTCTAATAGCCCTCTACAGCCTTCCACACGGTATGATTGGACCTACACAAACCTTCAGACTGTATAATTGCTTGCAAACTTGATAAAGGCCCTCAAATAGCCCTCCATAAAGTATAATGGCACAACATACAGGGGTTGGACAAAATAATGGAAACACCTGGAAACATCAACAAAAGTTAGTTTAATATGGTGTAGGTCCAGCTTTTGCGGCGATTACAGCCTCAATTCTCCGAGGTATGGATTCATACAAGGTGTGAATTGTTTCCAAAGGAATTTTAGCCCATTCTGCAGTTAAAACACCCTCCGATTCTTTGAGCGACGATGGTGGCGGAAATCGACGTCTAACTTGAATCTCTAAAATCGACCATAAATGCTCAATAATGTTGAGGTCTGGGGATTGTGGGGGCCAGATGAGATGCTCAACTTCATTAGACTGTTCCTCGTGCCATGCTTTAGCGATTCTAGCTGTATGAATTGGTGCATTATCATCCTGAAAGATGGCGGTCCCCTCCGGGAACAGTGCTTGAGCCATGGGATGCACTTGGTCGCCCAAAATGCCTAAATAATCTCAGCTGTTAATTCTTCCATGAAGGAATATCATTGGCCTGGCGGATCTCCATGAAATAGCATCCCAGATCATCACAGAACCTCCGCCATGTTTTACAGTTGGGAGAAGGCAGTCTGGATGCAATGCTTCTTGCGGTTGTCTCCAAACGTACACTCAGCCGGAGGTCGGAAAAAGGGGAAACGATGATTCGTCTGCGAATATCACATGTTTCCACTGCTCGAGGGACCAATTCTGGAGGTTTCTACACCATTCTAAACACTTGGACACGTTTGTAATTAAGAACAGCGGTTTTCTAATTGCAGCTCTTCCGTGGAATCCAGATTTGTGCAGCTCCCAACAAACAGTTTTCGTGGAAACTGGGTTCTGTAGGTGTTCATTGAGCTCAGCAGTGATTTTCGGAGCCGTGGTCTTGCGATGCTCTCTCACAATTCGCTTTAGAGACCGACGGTCTCTCTCAGTCAACTTCGACTTTCGGCTGGTCCTTTGCTTTGCTGCGGACGTTTCTCCTTCTCTTTCAAATGCAGTCATTACTTTGGAGACAGTACCTCTGGACACGCCAAGCATTCAGGCACTTTCTGTTACACTAGCGCCTGCCATACGAGCACCAACAATTTGGCCTCTTTGAAAATCTGAGAGGTCTGCCATTGGTATCAGGTTCTCATCAATGTTCTTACAATTCTGCAAAACAAACAGTTAATTTACATACACATATCACATAACACAACACAAATAATCAACTACAAAACATTAACATATGTCACGGTTTGCATGTTTATAACATGTTCGAAGATTATAACATTAGGTGTTTCCATTATTTTGCCCAACCCCTGTATCTTTCCATATAGTATAATGGGCCCCACATAGTCCTCCATATAGGTATAATGGGCCCCACCTTGCTTTTTATATAGTATAATGCGCCACAAATGTCGTCCATATAGTTAAATGTACCCCATAGTCCTCCATATCATATCATGTACCCATAGTCCTTCATATATTATAATGCACCCCCATAGTCCTCCATTTAGTATTACAATCCCCATAGCCCCCCATATATTATAATGCACCCCCGCATAGCCCTCCATAAATTATAATGCACCTCCATAGTCCATATATTATAATGCATCCCCCATAATCCTCCATATATTATACTGCACCCTTCCTAGTTCTCTCCTTAAACTATAATGTCCCCTCCATAGTCTTCCATATGGTATGAAGCACAACTATAGTCCTTTGGCCACCAATGTACTCACCGATTTAAAATTAAAATAAATACTCACCTGTCCGCTTTCCCCCGCTGCTCCAGTCTCTGCAGTGGCATGTGTTCTGCAGCTCTGCACATCTCGGCACAGTGGGTGCAATATTGTGAGCTGGCACCAGGCCCCATAGCGTCCTCGTGGTCTCCTGCCGTTGGCGGTACACCACTGTAGATGGAGCATTGCAGAACCCAGACATGACTGTTTTACACTTGCCCATAGAAAGCCAAATAAAGAAGATCAACATCCCAAAAAAGAGGGACCACACTCCCATATGTACAAAGTACAAGGAACTAACTAACTAAACTAAAGGAACTAAAAAAATGGCCCAGTACACATGTTGGTGCACATTCACACTGTGACCTTTAGCAGACAAAACCTTGTACTCTGTACATGTAGGCGTGTGGCTCCATCTTTTTGGGTTGTTCATATTGACTATTTTGGGTGAAACGGTCAGGTCTAAAGGCCCCGTTACACGCAACAATGTATCTAACGATATATCGCCGGGGTAACGGATTCCGTGACGCACATCCGGCATCGTTAGCGACATCGTTGTGTGTGACAGCAAGGAACGACTGTTAATGATGGAAAATACTCACCTTATCGTCCATCGTTGACACGTCGTTCCTTTTCAAAAAATCGTTGATTGTTGAGCATGCAGATTGTTCGTCGTTTCTGCGGCAGCACACATAGCTACGTGTGACATCTCGGGAGCGACGAAGTACAGCTTACCTATGGCCGCCAATGAGGAAGGAAGGAGGTGGGCGGGATGTTACGTCCCGCTCATCTCCGCCCCTTCGCTTCTATTGGGCGGCCACTTAGTGACGCTGCTGTGACACCGCACGAAACGCCTCCTTAGAAAGTTTGCGGTTTGCCGGACAAAGCGACGTCGCTAGGCAGGTAAGTACGTGTGACAGCTCCTAACTATTTTGTGTGCCACGGGCAGCGATTTGCCCGTGACGCACAAACGACAGGGGGCGGCTGCTTTCACCAGCGTAACAGCCCCTTAAGTTCTGCTACGCCCCGTCTATTTTGAGGACTGCTGGCACATAGTGAGCTGAAATACTAGAATTAGAGACCACCCTTAGTGGGTGCACTTAATAAAGGTGGGACGGCTTTTACCCTGTTTTGATCAAAATAGCGTCAACTAAGGCCTAGTTTCACACATCCAGCTTTTCGCCGGTTTGCCGGTCTCCAGTACAGTGTATACAGTACAATTGCAGCGCGGCAACTTCCGGGTCACATGGTCCGGTCACATGACAGCATGTGACCGGAGCTTGTCGCGCTGCCATTGTACTGTATACACTGTACTGGAAGGCGCCGAATCCAGCAATCCGGCGAAAAGCCAGATGTGTGAAACTAGGCCTTAGTGCCCTATGTTACTTATATGTACTATTACTATTTATTTACGGTACTAATTGTTTTTAATCCTTTGTTTTGTCTGTTAATGGCCACAATTTAAATGTGCACGTATACCAACAAGTGTGTCGGCTCATTTTTGGGGGTTTTGCAATACTTTACAATAGCCTGGTGGGAATTGTAGTTTCCACTGTTGCATAACTCTAAGGTGCGGTTCTCATGTTGCGTAAATGGTGCATTTTTTTAATGTTTTCTTTGGTGCGAAAAATCAATAAGGATGAGACTTCATGGAAACTGCTGTCCACCGTGCATTTAAAAACGCTGTTCAGCTGCTCTCTTATTGGTGCTTTTTCTCCCAAAGGACTTTGTTCACATGTTGCAAGTTTACTGTATTTGTTCATGCATTTTATGCAAATTCAAAGCTGCTTTACACAGCACAGACAAAACCTATAAGATTCCAGAAATCTGCACACAATTGCTTTTTTTCCCTGACTGAATGAAGCAGAATGTCAACTCTTTCAGTGATTTTGCAGTGTTTTTGTCACCATTGAAAGCAACGAGAAAGTGCAAAAAAGCAACTGCTGTGCGTTTCTTTTGTGTTTTTAGTGTTTTTGTGGCTTTTGTGAATGAAACTAATTTTCTTGAAACATGTGCTAGAGGCAAATGACACTCTAAAACTCCAAAAACGCACCCAAACAACGAAGAAAAATGTTGCATTAAATTTGCATTAAGGATAATAAAAAAGGGAAAAATACATAAAAAATAAAAATGTAAAAAAGAGAGCTGATTGCTACTCTGTATTGTGGTGCTGAGTTTTAAGCATTTGTTGCCGATTACATCCAAATCTGTGGCAGTACCAGCCTTAACGGGAATCTGTCAGCAGGTTTTTGATATGTAATCTGAGAGCAGCATGATGTAGGGGCTGAGACCTCTTATTCCAGTGACGTGTCACTTGCTGTCATTTTAATACAATCCTTGTTTTCTTTACTGCAGATCTAGCACAGCTCAGAATGCTGGGTTGTGTATAATCCCGCCCGTACCACTGACTGACAGATTTCTGTGTAAAAAGTGCATTGACAGAAAGCTGTTAATCAGTGGTGGGGGCATAGTTAGACTCGAATGTATGAGACACCTAGTCCGGCAGTGATAATCTCCTGCTGAGAAAGTACTTATTTTATTTACACAGCAACACATAACCTAGTAAGTGACACATCGCTGGCATCAGGGTCTCAGCTCATACACCATGCTGCACTTTGTTAGCTGGTTTCCTTTGACGGATGAGGAAATGTTATTTGCTTGGATCAGTTTCCTTTTTTCTCTTTATTACTAATATAATTAGGATTGAATCTTGAGATGACACACCACAAATTGATCAAGCAATCTATACCAATTTTTGCAGACTCTCACACTGCAGTCCCATGACACACAAATTAAGTACAGACCTATCCCTTACGGCTATAAGAGTCGCACTGCGCTCGGTCACAGACTATACCCACAAGGTTTCTAAAATTAATTCTCACATTAGTAGAAGAACGTGTACTGTCAATTACCGCATCATCTGCAGGGAATATGCTTATCTGCTGAGACAGAAAATACTTGTTAACGACAATCACCACCAATATCAGCAACTGATACAAGTGCATCAAAGACAGCATCAAAGGATACCTAGGACGATCCGCCAGCATCAAAGCAAGCCTAGGACGATCCGCCAGCATCAAAGCAAGCCTAGGACGATCCGCCAGCATCAAAGCAAGCCTAGGACGATCCGCCAGCATCAAAGCAAGCCTAGGACGATCCGCCAGCATCAAAGCAAGCCTAGGACGAAGCGCCAGCATCAAAGCAAGCCTAGGACGATCCGCCAGCATCAAAGCATACCTAGGACGATCCGCCAGCATCAAAGCAAGCCTAGGACGATCCGCCAGCATCAAAGCAAGCCTAGGACGAAGCGCCAGCATCAAAGCAAGCCTAGGACGATCCGCCAGCATCAAAGCATACCTAGGACGATCCGCCAGCATCAAAGCAAGCCTAGGACGATCCGCCAGCATCAAAGCAAGCCCAGGACGATCCGCCAGCATCAAAACAAGCCTAGGACGATCCGCCAGCATCAAAGCATACCTAGGACGATCCGCCAGCATCAAAGCAAGCCTAGGACGATCCGCCAGCATCAAAGCAAGCCTAGGACGATCCGCCAGCATCAAAGCAAGCCTAGGACGAAGCGCCAGCATTAAAGCAAGCCCAGGACGATCCGCCAGCATTAAAGCAAGCCTAGGACGATCCGCCAGCATCAAAGCAAGCCTAGGACGATCCGCCAGCATCAAAGCAAGCCTAGGACGATCCGCCGGCATCAAAGCAAGCCTAGGACAAAGCGCCAGCATTAAAGCAAGCCTAGGACGATCCGCCAGCATCAAAGCAAGCCCAGGACGATCCGCCAGCATCAAAGCAAGCCTAGGACGATCCGCCAGCATCAAAGCATACCTAGGACGATCCGCCAGCATCAAAGAAAGCCTAGGACGATCCGCCAGCATCAAAGCAAGCCTAGGACGATCCGCCAGCATCAAAGCAAGCCTAGGACGATCCGCCAGCATCAAAGCAAGCCTAGGATGATCCGCAAGTATCAAAGCAAGCCTAGGACGATCCGCCAGCATCAAAGCAAGCCTAGGACGATCCGCCAGCATCAAAGCAAGCCTAGGACGAAGCGCCAGCATTAAAGCAAGCCTAGGACGATCCGCCAGCATCAAAGCAAGCCTAGAACGAAGCGCCAGTATCAAAGCAAGCCTAGGACGAAGCGCCAGCATTAAAGCAAGCCCAGGACGATCTGCCAGCATTAAAGCAAGCCTAGGACGATCCGCCAGCATCAAAGAAAGCCTAGGACGATCCGCCAGCATCAAAACAAGCCTAGGACGATCCGCCGGCATCAAAGCAAGCCTAGGACAAAGCGCCAGCATTAAAGCAAGCCTAGGACGATCCGCCAGCCTCAAAGCAAGCCTAGGACGATCCGCCAGCATCAAAGCAAGCCTAGGACGAAGCGCCAGCATCAAAGCAAGCCTAGGACGAAGCGCCAGCACAGGAAATCAACATCTTACTGCAATTTCAGTACAGAGATCTGTACTGTCAGTGCATTCATTGCAGCACTGTATAAAACAGAGACTGACATTAAAAAAGCATATTGGTATAGTAACTGGAGAAGCATTAAAGGGAAGTGTGGTGCCCCTGAGGTTCCAGTTGCCACAGAGTTACTGCACCTCAGCCAGAGGTGTGGGACCCCATTCCATGTTAAGGAGGAGGACACAGGCCGTTGTTTGCATACACACTCTTAGTATAGCTACACCACTTCAGGCCAGGGTTAGGGCTAGATTGTAGATTGATCCTTAGGGAGAGCACAGTCCCGAAGCCAGTCTGGAGGTGGGGTTAGTAGTGGGTGGAACACGATAGAACGGAGTGGAGGAACGTGAAACTAAGGAGAACAAGTAAGGAGGAGAACGAAGTAGGACGCGGAGGAGAGAAGTCCTGAGGACTGGAGCCGGAGAAGCTCATCCTAAGACAAGGAGGGAAAACCAAGCAGAAAGGAAGAAGGGGTTCTAGAGTTATGGGCAGTGGGAAACCCACCCGTGGGCTCGTATCCACAGCTGACGTATCGGTGTGGAGGGACTAGGCCTCAAAAGAGATCTGACCTCTAGACTAGTGGAGAACAATCAGGCTCAGCTAGCAAACCGGAGGCTGAGGTATCTTCATTTGCCAAAGCCACAGCCACACGCGAATCCACTGAAAATGTGACCACAGAGGGCTAAGGGATCAGGCAGAGGAGCCTCCCAAACAAGGTCCACGGACTCAGACTCCGGGCACTGTGTGTGAGGTGCAGGGCAGGAGGGCGAAGCCATCGCAGGAAGAAGACCAGGAAAGGGACACAGAAAGGGACACCGGTTATGTGCCTCCGAATTAGGCTGCTTTCACACCTCCGGTTTCTGCAATGCGGCACAATCCGGCACTTTGCACGAAAATCGCAACTGGTTTTTTTTGCTGCCGGTTGCGTTTTTCCTGCATAGACTTGAATTAGTGCCGCATTGTGCCGCATGGCCTTGCGTTCCATCCGGTTTTTGCTGCATGCGGCAGATTTAGCCGATGCGGCGGCCGGATGGAACGTTGGCTGGCACGTTTTTTCGTGCGGCAAAAAAAACCGCATCGCGCCGCACCCGGCCGATGCGGCGCATTTTTCAATGCATGCCTATGGCGGCCGGATGCGGCAAAAACCACATCCGGCCGCCGCATGTGGTTTTTGCCACTGCGCATGCTCAGTAGCATGCCGCAAGCGGCAAAAACCGGACGGGCCGCATGGGAAAAACTTATGCAAAGGATGCGGTGTTTTCACCGCATCCGTTGCATAGCTTGCACATCCGGATTGAGCCGCACAGCTCAAGCCGGATGTGTGAAAGCAGCCTTACCTGGGGATTGGCTGGATCCAGTCACCGCAGAACTGAGCACCCCAAGGGCAGCATTTGACCGGCCGGCCGTGATAAACTGGAACTGACAACTGTGAGTAAAGAACTTATGACTACATTCTGCTGTGTCCTGGACTCATTCTCTGGGCTGCCAGCTCCACGTTGTTCAAAAGTTTCATTGGCTAACAACTGCCTATGGTTGCCCTAGGGCCCAGCTCCACGTGTGGGGAGCTGTACCATTGTTGCTGCGTCACCATCTGCCTCAGCGGTCCCGTGCAGCAGCGTCGGCCATACCTGGCCGAAGACCACAGGTGGCGTCACGATTCATTATCCCCTGTAAATATTCCCTTCATCATTGGAAACGACACCGCTAGGATCACGGGGTCGGGCCCTGCCTCCGTGACCTCCCCCGACTGGAGAACCGGCCCGGTTCCGAGTGCACCCCAACGGCCCTGGTGGGCGTGTCAGAAGCAGCACATTTTTACATATGGAATTAATGCGCTTATCCCCCAATAAAATGGTACTCTTTTTGTAGCGATCCATTGTGCCAGTGCTGAGAAATCTAGCATAGAAGCCATGGGTAATCAGGCTGGAAGTGCACTGGGCATGTCAGACGGCTTCTTTCTAGTGCACGGACACACCCCTACCCTGATTTGTATACCGCGTCTACTCTAGATTATGCATAAGGGTTACTTCACACATAGCGAGATCGCTACTGAGATCGCTGCTGAGTCACGTTTTTTGTGACGCAGCAGTGACCTCATTAGCGATCTCGCTGTGTGTGACACTGAGCAGCGATCTGGCCCCTGCTGTGAGATCGCTGCTCGTTACACACAGCCCTGGTTCATTTTTTTATTGTTGCTCTCCCGCTGATAAGCACACATCGCTGTGTGTGACAGCGAGAGAGCAACAATCCTGAATGTGCAGGGGGCAGGAGCCGGTGTCTGACAGCCTGCGGTAAGCTGTAACCAAGGTAAACATCGGGTAACCAAGGTGGTTACCCGATATTTACCTTCGTTACCAGCCTCCGCAGCTCTCACGCTGCCAGTGCCGGCTCCTGCCCCCTGCACACGCTAAGCTAAGTGGTGTGCGCTGGTAACTAAGGTTGGCTTTACATGCTGCGATATCCGGCCCGATATCGCTAGCATGCGACCCACCCCCATCGTTTGTGCGAAACGGGCATATCGCTGCCCGTCGCGCACAAAATCCGGCACCCCCGTCACACATACTTACCTGCATAGCGACGTCGCTGTGACCGGCATACCGCCTCCTTTCGAAGGGGGCGGTCCGTTCGGCGTCACAGCGACGTCACTAAGCGACCGCCCAATGAAAGCGGAGGGCCGGAGATGAGCGGGACATAACATCCCGCCCACCTCCTTCCTTCCGCATTGTGGCCGGAGGCAGGTAGCAGATGATCCTCGTTCCTGCGGCGTCACATGTAGCGATGTGCACTGCCGCAGGAACGAGGAACAACTTCGCCCCTGCGACAGCAGCGATAATTGGGAGTGGACCCCCATGTCAACGAGGAGCGATTTTGGACGTTTTTGCAACGATCCAAAATCGCTCCTAGGAGTCACACGTTACGACATCGCTACAGCGGCTGGATGTGCGTCACAAAATCCATGACCCCAACGGGATCGCTGTAGCGAAATCGTAGCGTGTAAAGCCCGCTTAAGGTAAACATCGGGTAACCATACCCGATGTTTACCTTAGTTACCAGTGTCCGCAGCTTCCAGACGCCGGCTCCGTGCAAGCGCAGCGTCGCTTGCACGTCGCTGCTGGCTGGAGGCTGGTCACTGGTCGCTGGTGAGATCTGCCTGTTTGACAGCTCACCAGCGACCATGTAGCGACGCAGCAGCGATCCTGACCAGGTCAGATCGCTGGTGGGATCGCTGCTGCGTCGCTAAAGTGTGACGGTACCTTAAGCATACCTCCCAACCGTCCCGGATACAGCGGGACAGTCCCTCTTCTGAGCCTTTGATCCCGGGTCCCGCCCGTGAGGCTGTTTGTCACGGCTCCACCCACCCACTGTAGCCCCGCCTCGCTGTTTCTCCCTTCTACTATTCATTACAGAGCCGAGCGCGCACCTACTCCTGTGACTGCTGCTGAGGTATGAATCACCCCCTGCAGCAGAGCGACCCCCCTGCAGCAGAGCGACCCCCCCCTGCAGCAGAGCCCCCCCCCCCCCCCCCCTCCCCACCAGAGCCGACCCCCCCAGTCCCGGAGCCTGCGTTTCTCTGCAGCTGTTCTCTGACTCCCCGTGTGCGGCTTCTCACTGCTGCAGACACGCGGGGAGTCAGGAAGCTGAGGAGACCATGCAATCAGCACTTATCTCCTGCAGATAGCACTGACAATAACCTATGCAGAGTGACATCTGCAGGCTTCTATTAGCTTACCGATCAGTGGTCTCCTGCCTGTGGAGCAGAGCTGCTGGGTCCTAGCTTCCCAACAGCTTCAGCTCTGCTTTATCCTGGCTCCTCTACCAGTTCAAGGGAACATGTCAGCAGAAATTTCACAATAAAAATAAAAGATTCCCCTCTGCAGCTCCTGGGCTGCTTCTAGAAAGGTTCCTGTTGTTATTATGCCCCCTTTGAGACCTACAAAAATACTTTATGAAGTCTTACCTTTTTGTATGCAAATGTGTTTTTATGGTCACGGGGGCGGGCTGTCTGGCGTCCGTTATTCCCCCTCCTGCCGCTTTACGCAGTCCCCCATTGCTCATTTACATACACAAGGACGCCTTCCTCATGTAACTGTCCTCCCGAAGTTTTGCGCATGTGAACGCTTTTTCAGGTGATTGCGCAGGCACGAGATTATGGGCGGCGCTGTGATTGTCATCAGCAGCGTTAACCAAGTACCCGCCCATAATCTCGTGCCCGCACTTTTCCCTCTGACTCCACCGTTATGCGCAAGTGCTGGCCATATGAACCATGTTACCTATTACTGCTTGCACGAGATTATGGGCGGGTACTTGGATGACTTTGCTGATGACAATCACAGCGCCGCCCATAATCTCGCGCCCATGATAATAGGTAACGTGGTTCATATGGCCAGTGCTTGCACATAACGGTGGAGGCAGAGTGAGAAGCGCGGGCACGAGATTATGGGCAGGTACTTGGATGACGCTGCTGATGACAATCACAGCGCCGCCCATAATCTCGCGCCTGCGCAATCACCTCAAAAGCGTTCACACTTTGCACAGTGCTTACTCCCGCGAGAGTGGCACTGGGCATGCACAAAACTTCAGGAGGACAGTTACATGAGGAAGGCGTCCTCATGTATGGAAATGAGCAATGGGGGACGGCGTACAACGGCAGGAGGGGGAATAACGGACGCCAGGCAGCCCGCCCCCGTGACCATAAAAACAGATTTGCATACAAAAAGGTAAGACTTCATAAAGTATTATTTTAGGTCTCAAAGGGGGCACAATAGCAACAGGAACCTTTCCAGAATTCATCCCAGGAGCTGCAGAGGGGAATCTTTTATTTTTTTTGCTAAATTTCTGGTGACAGGTTCCCTTTAAAGGGAACCTATCAGGTGCAATCTGCACTCAGAGCCAGGAGCAGTTCTGGGTGTATATTGCTAATCCCTCCCTAACTGTCCCTGTATACACCAGCATAGATAAAGGCATCTATAGAAAAAGTATTTTTAAAGAGCTTATATCTTATGCTAATTAGCGCGGGGACTAGTCCCAAGGGCGTTACTTCACTTGGCTAGTCGGCTCATATAGCGTGTTAGTACTCACACAGGGGCGTAATAACATGCTAACATGCTATGCGAGCCGACTAGCCAAGTGAAGTAACGCCCTTGTGACTAGTCCCCGCGCTCATTAGCATAAGATATAAGATCTTTAAAAATATTTGTTCTTGATCTCTTTATCTATGCTAGTGTATACAGGGACGGTTAGGCAGGGATTAGCAATATTCACCCAGAACTGCTCCTGGCTCTGAGTGCATATTGCACCTGACAGGTTCACTTTAAAGGGAACCTGTCACCAGATTTGGGGCCTATAAGCTGCGGCCACCACCAGCGGGATCTTATGTACACATTCTAACATGCTGCATACCTCCCAACCGTCCCGGATACAGCGGGACTTTCACGCTTTACGTTGTTTGTCCCGTTGCCACGGGCGGGACGGCCGGCTCCCGGGCTCCGCCCACCCACTCTCTCTCCGCCTCCCTGCTTTTCCCTCCTACCATCCTAGTAGACGTGGCATAGAGAGGAGCGCTGCCTGTGCTGCTGCTGGTACAGTAAACTAATCTCCCCAGCGCTGATTTCCCTCCCTCCCCCCTCACCCCCTGCCGCCTGTCTGTGCGGGCGCCCCCCTGCCGCCTGTCTGTGCGGGCGCCCCCCTGCCGCCTGTCTGTGCGGGCGCCCCCCTGCCGCCTGTCTGTGCGGGCGCCCCCCCGCCGCCTGTCTGTGCGGGCGCCCCCCTGCCGCCTGTCTGTGCGGGCGCCCCCCTGCCGCCTGTCTGTGCGGGCGCCCCCCTGCCGCCTGTCTGTGCGGGCGCCCCCCTGCCGCCTGTCTGTGCGGGCGCCCCCCTGCCGCCTGTCTGTGCGGGCGCCCCCCTGCCGCCTGTCTGTGCGGGCGGCCCGCCGCCTCATTGTGCGGGCGGCCGGCCGCCTCTCTCTGCGGGCGGCTGGCCGCCTCTCTGTGCGGGCGGCCCGCCGCCTGTCTGTGAAGGCGGCCGGCCGCCTGTCTGTGAAGGCGACCGGCCGCCTCACTGTGGCTGCCTGCGTGTCCGTGCTGGAGGCCCGCCGGCTGCCTGCGTGTCCGTGCTGGAGGCCCGCCGGCTGCCTGCGTGTCCGTGCTGGAGGCCCGCTGGCTGCCTGCGTGTCCGTGCTGGAGGCCCGCCGGCTGCCTGCGTGTTTGTGCTGAATGGGTGTGGATGGGGAGTGGATATGGGCGTGACTGTGAAATGGGTGTGGTTAGGGGGCGTGGCCTAAAAATTTGCCGCGGCGCGCTACGCGCGCCGCAAACTTTGACCCTCTTTTCCTTCTTTAAAAGTTGGGAGGTATGCCTTAAGTAGTACAGTGGATCTCCACAAAAAGGTGTCATTTTAATTCTCCTATATATATTCATATATACCCTCCTATAATACCCCCATTATTTCTCCTCTCCTATCACTCCCACTTACTAGAAAATAATGCAATCTCTCCAACATGAAACTCATTCCCTTGATCCCTACTCCACCACTCCCTCTCTCTGGGGTGCTTTGAAACACCTATTCTGTCTGCAATAAGCTCCAAGTCATTCAAGACCTCTTTACTTCTCACAATCTACCCTTCCTGGGCCTCACCAAAACATGACTGACACCCTGCACTGTTATAGTGGCCTTCACTTCACCCACACTCCTCACCCTAGCAATAGACATGGAGGAGGAGTTGGTCTTTTTAACAACTGCACCTTCAACCCAATCCCCCATACACCCTCCCTTACCCTCGTTTCTTTTGAAATGCATTGCTTCTGTATCTACACTCCCTCCAACTGGCTGTCATATACTGACACCAAGGCCCTGTCGCTGCCCTTATTGACCAATTCTCACCTGCCATCTACACTTTCTGTTTGCTGATATTCCCACTATCATCATGGGTGACTTCAACACCCCTGCTGACACCTACCAGTCAGCAGCCTCCAATCTAGTAATACTGGATTCATCATTAGGTCTCACTCAGTGGTCCTACACTGCCCCCCAACACTGATAGACATACATTAAACCTTATCTTCCCCCGCCTCTGCGCCTTATCTAACCTCACAACCTCTCCCCATTTCTAACCACCATCTACTCACTGTCCTCCTCACCTGCCCTCAATGTTCACCAACTGTCACACCTCCGCAGAAACTTTGCACACCTAGACACTCACACACTCTTTGACTGTCTGACCCTATGCTACCGCTGTCATCCATATCTTCACTCCACGACACAGAAATTGCCACTGTTTTCTACAATGCCACACTGCTATCAGCTATTGACTCAGCCTACCATTTCGTGTATGACAGAATGTGACAAATCAACAGACAATCCTGGCACAACAACTTCACTAAAAAGCTTCGTCAAGTGTCCAGGGTTGTGGAGCGTTGCTGGAAGAAAATGCACTCACAAGATGGACATCACATTTAAACAACCTGCACACTCCAGTCTGCCCTCATCTCTGCTAAACGGAGACTTCACAACCCTTGTATCTTCTTTCTCCTACAACCCCAAACAGTTATTCAGCACTTTTAACTCCCTCCTCTGCCCCCTCTGACTTCCCTCATCTCTGCTCAAGACTTTGCTGCACGTTTCAAAAATAAGATCGACCAAACAAGACAAGTCATTACTGCTCAACCACCACAACAGATCACTGTCTTTCCCCATAACTTTCCTCTTCACCATCAATGTAGGAGAGCTTATTCATCTCCTCTACAATTCGCACCTAACCGCTTGTGCACCTGACCCCATCCCGTCCCACCTCCTTCCCAACCTCACCACCACGCTTATCCTAGCCCTAACCCATCGCTTCAACCCATCTTTATATTTTGGTACCTTCCCTTCTGTTTTCAAACATGCTTTCACACTTACCCTGAAGAATCATCTCTCGACTTGACCTCTACATCCAGCTTGTGCCCCTATATTGCTGGATCTGTTCACTTCCAAACTCCTTGAACAGCATGTCCATTCTAAACTTTCCTCCCATCTATCATTTTACTCACTTTTCAACAACCTACAATCTAGCTTCTGACCCCATCACCCCACTGAGACATCATGAGTAAAAATGCTGTGACATCTGAAACACGTAAAATGCTATTTACTGCAGATGCTGGCTATCTATCTCACTAATTTTAATATAATCTAATAAAGAATACTGCAAACCTGTGAAGCTGGATTATCCTCCTTTTGCAGTTTATATTTCCTGGCATAGACAACTCCGTGCTCCAGACTGCAGCCTAACTGGATTGTGGTGGTGAGCAGGATTCCTCTTACAAACCCCAAGGAAACTGCTTAACAAAAATTACTTATGACAATTCTCTATACTCCTCCTTCTAGACCTGTCCTCTGCCTTTGATACAGTCAACTGCTCCTTCCTACTACAAATCCTCTCTACCTACCCCTGGCGTTAAAAACCTTGTCTTCTCCTGGATCTCCTCATACTTTTCTAATTCTACTTTTAGCGTATTCCATTCCTATGCTACCTTCTCACCCCACCCTCTCTGTGTCATTGTCCATCAAGGTTCTATCTAGGGACCCCTACTCTTCTCCATCTATACCTTTGGCCTAGGACAACTCAAAGTACCATGGCTTCTAGTACCACCTATATGCTGATGACACTCAGATCTAGCTCTCTGGCCCAGCTGTCACCTCTCTGCTGTCCAGAATCCCTCATTATCTTTCCTCCCCTCCATCTCACCTAAAACCTCTACCCAATTTATCAATCACAATAAACGACATCACACTTTCCCCTGTACTTTAAAGCCGCAGCCTCGAAGTAACTTAACTCTGCTTTGTCCTTCAAAACTGCACATCCAAGCTCTTGCCACCTACTGCCGCCTCCACCTCAAAAATATTTCCGGAATCCATCCTTTCCTCAACCCTCAATCTATTAAATTGTTAAGTGTTGCCCTCATCATCTCCTCCCTCGGCTACTGCAATATCCTCCTCTGTGGCCTCCCTGTTAAGATTCTCACACCTCTCCATTCTGTCTTTAACTCTGCTGCCTGACCAATCAACCTTTCTCCTCCCTAATCCTCCCCTCTACAAATGCCTTCATGGGCTCCGAATTCCCTAATGTGTTCAGTTCAAACATCACACTGACCTACAATGCTATCCAAAATCTGTCTCCTCCATATATCTCAGAACTAATCTGTCAATATCTTCCCACATGTAATCTCCGATCCTCCCAAGACCTACATGTACGTTCCTCACCTAATCACCTCCAAAACGTCTCCCGAGTATCCCCCATCCTCTGGAATTCTGTCCCCAAACACGTCCGATTATCTGCTACTTTCGTAACATTCAGACGGAACCTGAAAACCCATCTGTTCGAGAAAGCTACAGCCTGCAATTACATCACTGTCACCTCACCACCACCGGAGAATACGCAACCATCCCAATGTACTGTCTCCTTCCACACTATCCTGTAGACTGTAAGCCCGGAAGGACAGGGTCTTCTCTCCTCTGTACCACTCTGTTATTATTGGTTTGTTCAGTATGATTTATATCTGTACTTTGTATTTCTTGTACATCACCATGGAACCAATGGTGCTCTAAAGATAAATACTGGGGGATAAGAGCCTATAAAACTTTCATATGTAAAATCGTGTTGACATGGTCCCTCTAAGCTTTATAAGGGGGGCAGGGGATAAAGCTTAACACTTGTTGTGTCTCAGCCTTTCCTTTGAATATGACTGTATGTATGACACGATATAAACATCCAGTGGTATAAGTCCCTCTGTATGGGAAAGAGCAGTCCGCTAAGCTAACGATGACAAAAATAAATGCGCACGTATACTGGTCTGACCGGGACCAAGAGATATTTTCTTGGCCTTTATTGTGTGAATGGCAACCTATTTACAGTTTTTCTCCTGCGAGCCTTTCCTAGTACATACGCCAAAAGTAAGGCTCCGTAGTTATGTGCATGAAGCCTAAAACTATGGGGGGTTTTGTTTTTGGTACTTTGTTCTTTAACTGTTTCCTACAATGTTGCTCTGGAGGAGACAAGATGAATGCATCGAGTGAGAGATCGAATAAACTACATCCGTAGAACATTAATTTACCATCTGAAGGATATGGAGGGACATGGTAAATTAGCACTTTACACTCGAGGAGCCTTGGAGTCTCTGAGAATTCAGTCTGAAGGGGACAAGGTAGAAGGAGCAGCCAAGGTAGCGAAGACTGTGAGCACAGAGGTTATTCTGTTCTTGACAACTCAAAATGAGAGTATAAAATAGGCATATAACATCGTGAGCCTCATTGGGTGTATGATGGCAGTCTCTGCACAGCACAGCGGGCTATACAAACAGAAAAAGTAATAAAAAAGCAGATCAAGCACCCCGTCACGGGTTTCCATGCATGCCCCGCTGTGCCGCTGATTGTAAGTCACCATATAGTGCAATGCACTAGTTATCTCTGGTACCAGATTATAAATCTTGGTTAAGAGGGTATTTCAGGACAACAAAACATGATGGGACGAATAACTATGTGCTGCCTATATAAAATGATATCAGTAGATGGCACACGAGGGTCCTAGGATAATTAAAGGGAAAGATGAGCGGCGCCTTGAATATCAATATATTCCCTTTTATTAAAAGGACCGTGGTGTTAATGTGAGGACAGCACAGAGAGGCCCAGTAATTAGCAGGGGTTTGTCACATTGAATGATCTGTTGCCAAGAGGCCAGTAAAAGTATGTGAGCAGCAATCAATGACCGATCAATGGATCGTCCTAAAGACGGATTATATCCTAACGAGGCAGATATTATCGAGTGCGGATGATGGAGAGGCTACTGGCTGATGATATTGGGAGTAGGGGAGGGTTTCGTTTTGCGAAGGCTCAATAGACTATTCTTCACTTGAAAAAAAATAAAAAATAAAAAAAGACTGTACTGTTTATTTCCCCTGAGATTTTAATTTATGAATCAACCTACAAAGCTTAAAGGGAACCTGTCACATCCTCAAATGCTAGTAACTCGCAGATATAGGGCTCATCTGAAAGTTAAGTGTTTGAAGGCTGCCTGGCCACCATACTGAAAGCCCGGCTACTGGGAGAAAACAAATGTTTTTTCTACCCAGGAGCCGCCGGCTTTAGCAGCACATATGTTTGGCTACAGTCACTTATGCAGAGTGAGTTGTCAATCAAAGCCCCAGGGTATGACTACAGCAACCTCTCCTGACTGTGGCTGCCCTGGCCACCCATCGATGACTGAAAGCCAGCGGCTCACGGCAAGATATGAGTGATTTTTCTCCCGCTAGCCATGCATTCAGTAAGGCTGCCAGACAGCATTTGTAACATATTAACTTGCCGATTAGCATTTTATCTGCAGGTTGTGTTTTGGGGACATGACAGCGTACCTTTCACATAAAATCTGCAGAAAAATGGTGTTGCTGAACCTCATCCCCCTCAACCAGCTTTTTGTGCACATAAAAGTTTCATATGTGCAGGGACTGTCACGCTTTTCATGCACTGTAACATGCCATTCACTGTTTTAGAATGGGCAGTTATTCATCGTCAGTATTCTGCCTGCATTATAGGTGCAGGAACCTTTTCCCTTTAATTCCACTTCCAAACATGTATTAAAACGCCAATTGTCTAATGACACCAATTGGATAAACCCTGCCCTGCTTGGGTTTTGTCAGTGATGACAACTTTTTCTAAACAGTTAGGAAGATGATAAATTATTATCACATATTGGACACAGTTGTGCACGTGTAGATTGTCCTCTTCTCTGATACATTTACGATTGACCAATCGTCCATGACCTGGCAGACCTTTATCTTCTGTATCGAAGTTCTCGCATTCAAAGTTATTTAAATAGCAGCTTTAGCTCAAGAGCCATTGTCATCAGCGTCTGGCTGGCTAATTAGAATCATAGAAAGGATTAATCTCTGCATTAATCAGCCACAATTCATAGAGGGACAATAGTAGTCATCCGGATTTCATGAAGATGCTGCTTCCTGCTGGCTCGGGTCTTAGATGGAGATTTGTCATTATTTGTTTTAAGAATTTTTCACTTGATCTGTTGGTGTGCGAAAGACTCAAAAAGGCTTGAAATGTTGAACTGTACAATCACTGCAACAGCAGCCAGAAGAGACAACTATTTTTGTAAAATTGCCACCAGTTTCCAACATTTATTCTCATGGCCCAGCAATTATCTAAACTGTGGCCTCCATTACACACTGTTTTTTCTTACGAATCCTTTCAATCCAGTTGTATTGTTTGCAGCAAACTAACTACATGTGACGGATGATAGACAGCGCTGTGGTGTCTGGCTATAGAAGGTCACAGCGTTTGGCTGCGCAAACTGCTCCCTGACCTTCTAATATTTCTGCTTGGTTTTCATCCCTTTTCCTTTAGGACCCTGAAGAGTTTATCACCCATTCAGCTGCTTTTCATCAGCACTTGCCTGGTGGCTTTATATACCTTCACCTCCTATTTCTCAGTGCTCTTGATAGCTCTAACTTCCGACAGATCCTGAGTGCAAGCAGTCGGCTCATCTGGAGTACTTTGTTGCATTTCGCAGTCCCTCTCCCTGTATCTACTTTGAGATAAGTTGTTTGTTATTTTCCCTTGTTTGTTATCCCTGTGTGTCCGTTAGCGCCTAGTGGGGTTGACGAAGAGCTCATCTCATCCGCTACCTACCTAGAACCCAGATCAGGGTCAGTCTAGGGTCAGGTATCCAGCTCGGCGCATAGGTGCGGAACCTATCTAGGGTGGTGAGGGGACCAAGGACAAAGTGGTAGGCTTGGTCAGGGGTCATCTCCCACTTCCCTAGACACAGGGTTTCCCTTCCCTTTCGTCGTTCGATTCGTACTTCTCCGTATCTCGCGTGACAATGTGAATGAGAATTTTCTGTTTTCCTATAAAGGTGAACGTCACTTATTTGGACTTAGATCTATTAAAGTAAGATTTCAGATGAGTCTGGTCCTGTTCTCTGTGCCACATGAATGGAAACAACAGTCTAAGCCAAAAACGTTTGCTCTCCTCGACACTGTCCTCAGGGACTGAATTGGTAAACTGTACTAAATGTCATAAATTGCTCACATGAACCTTACATAATGCGGTCCCTTCGCTTTCTAAAAGAATGCTGCCGCAGTAAATCCACCTGTCCCTTGAGCTGTCAGTGAGGATTACTTCTAATTAGTGTAGGTGATTGCAGGCATAATTTGACATGTTTAATGGGATCAGAGCAAGTGAAGAGATCCAAATATTTGCTATGGTATGAACCGATGCAAAAAGATCTACAGATAGTAAAGTCTGATTTTGGATATCAGGTGATCAAACGGTTAAAGTCAGCTGCACTAAGTGTATTGAGCTGTATAATGAAAGCCCATTACTAAGATATAACAGCACTTAACTCTACAAGGAGCCGTTCATCAAGATGTGAAACAAGGTCACTACTGTATATCTGAAAATCCAGCATCTACGGGACCCAGTGGCTCCTGGATTATCAAATATTGCGGATTAAAGGATGGGAATAGATTCAAGAGGTAATATGAAACTAAAGGGCGGACACACTATATAAATATAAAACGCCTGCCATCATTGGTTAAGGTGAATATCTACGCCACATATCGAAATTGGTACAAAGCACTGGATAATGAATTTTGGGAAATATAATAAATGAAGTGCGGGTGGGTTTTACGCCTCATTTTGGGAAGTAGGGGCGAGTCTGTACCTCTCTACAGAAAATGGGAGCGAATCATTGCCTCTCTTCTCCTGCTCTCCTGTCTGGCAAACCGCACACAAAGGGGCGGGACTTCAGTTCAGGGCAGGCCAGTCATTGGACATGATGGGTAGTAGGGAAATATAATTCCAGCACCTAAAGTGCTGGCAAGCTGCTACTGATGAGGAACTACCCACTCAATAAGAGTGGATGGCAAGTTACAGCACCGAGATTCGGGACAGTTTGTTATTAAAGGGAACCTATCACTAGGCTTTTTCCCCTATAACCTGTGGCCACCACCAGTGAGCGCTTATATACAGCATTCTAGAATTATAGGATGGGAATAGAGAAGAATTCAAGAGGTACTATAAAACTAAAGGGTGGACACACTACATAAACATAAAACTCCTGCCATTTTATATATATATATATATATATATATATATATATATATATATATATATAAAAAATATATAAAAGAGCCCAGGCCACTTTGTAGAACGTAAAAAACACTTTTTTAATACTCATCTAAGGGGCGGTCCAGTGCTATGGGTGTAGCTGCTCTCGGTCCGGCGCCTCCTCTAACTTGTGCAGTCGCCATCCTCTTGCCCAGCCCTATGTGGATGACGAGTCCTATGTCATCCACACAGACGCCGCCACTGCGCTCTTGCACATGCGCTCTTTCATCTGCCTGGCCGAGGGCACAACAAAGCATTGTAGTGTGCAGGCGCGGGAGGTCTTTGACCTTTCCTAGCATCTGCGCATTACATTACTTTGCTCTGCCCTCAGCAGATGAAAGAGCGCATACGCAGGATTGCAATGCAGGCCACTGTGTGAATGACATAGGACGTGTCATCCACATGGGGCAGGGAAGGAGGATGGCCATTGCACAAGATGTAAGAGGACTAGAGCATCGAGACCCATTGGACTGGACCACCCCCGAGATGAGTATTATAAAGGTGTTTTTTACATTCTACAGAGCGGCCTTGGCTCTATATACAGTATTCTGGAATGCTGTACACAAGGGATCACTGGTGGTGGCTGCAGCTTATAGGAAAAAGCTGGTGACAGGTTCCCTTTAAGTGGAGGCCGTAACGCAATGTGAACATATAGCCTGTCACACATCGCTGCCTGAAATCCTTAACTTTATATTTATGCCTTTTAATTAGGGAATACCTCTATAGACTAATAATGTGCGGCATGTTTGTGCGGGGGAATCATTAATCTTTCACTTTCGTTTAAAAAGACAAACTCGGCAAAATGATGCACTCAGCTAATGAATGGCAAGTGCATTGTCAGTAAATTGTTATATCTTCAAATGGAAGTGATCATATTTCTGCTTCATAAAAAAAAAAAAACCCAGAAAAACGTGAAAAGAATATACAGAGCTGCATAATGTACGCTGGCTACGAATAAAACATTGCTGAGCTGATATCATAGGAGCATGTGGCCTCCCAACTATATATTAGTCCAAATCCCGTCATCCAAGTCTCTACCGAACCATCAATGCTTCAAAACCAACAGCAATGAATGTAGGACAATATCTTTTCCCTATGCCTTAGGGCCACGTGCACACTTTGAGTATTCCATGACTTTTTTATCTCAGTATTTGGAAGCCAAAACCAAGAATGGGCAATAAATACAGAGGTGGTGCCCGTGTATCTATTATACTTTTCCTCTGACTATTCCACTCCTGGTTTTGTCTTACAAATACTGACAAAAAAAGACTCAAATACTTAATGTGTGCACAAGGTACAAGGGCAAAAAAACCAGGGCCATCGTCCAGACTCAGATAGAGTACACATCACCCAGTATCGCCCATCGTCCTGGTCTATCTCCATGGACAGTGTGCCGGTATGCTCTATTGGATGACATCAGGGGCGGAACGATCACAACCGCGACTGGGCCCGGGGAGGCAGGGAGCCCGCCGGCCCCAGCCCCTGCTACAGCTGAATGTGCCTCCAAGGCTGCACATCCAGCTGAAAAGCATTGCGGTGCAGGGACCCGTCATGTCCCTGTACTGCGATACATGCTGCCGGCCAAACAGAAGCTGGCAGCTTTCATTTGCGTCCCATTGACTGAGGGTGGTGCATGGCAATGACGTCATGCGTTGCAATAGCACCGACACCGATGAAAGCTGCTGGCCACTGTGCCCTGGCTACACAGATGGTCGCTGCATGACATGGGAGCCAAGTGCGTTGAGTACAATATTTTTTTTTGCATTACACAGAACGGAGACAAATTTACTAGGATGGGGACTTATATACCACAAGGGGGACAGTAGATACCAAGAAGGTGACAGTATATACCAGGAGGGGGACAGTATATACCAGGAGGGGCCCTGTAGAGGCACAGTATACACCAGGAAGGCCCCAGGAGGGGGACAATATATACCAGGAGAAGCCCAGGATGGAGAACATAAATACCAGGATACCATATATACCAGGAGAGGGACATTTTTACCAGGATGGGGTTATATATATATACACCATGATGTCTGCTAGAATTGGGAACACATATACTAAGATGGGGAACATATATTGCAGGATGGGGGACATACTTACCAGAATTAGGGGCATATACAGCAGTTTACACAAGACTTTGCTGCCAAGAACGATGATTTTTAAGCCATCTTAAAAAAAATTAAACTGACAAACAAATGTTATACACATTCATCAGGTGGTAGCTAGCCTATTCACACCGCAAAATAATCATGAAATGAGCGATCCTAGAAACACCTGTTCACGATAATCTTTCAGCATAAATGCACCTGCTGTCATGCTGGCGACTATGATGTGACTGGATTGGGACCCCTAAGCTGGCCCTCAGACTAGGTAGGACCCTGAGCTGACCCTCAACCCAGAGGTACACTCGATGGTAGTGAGGTCTGAGTCCCTATCTCCTGTCAAAGACCCTGGTGTATCTTTCCACACCCACCACCCAAGGGTCGGGCAAGAACAGTAGTCACAAAACCTGACCGACAAACAAGACAGACTGGGAGGACAACAAAACTCATGCACCGCAAAGACAAACACCAGGGGGACTACAAGAAGGTGTATAGGGGGTAAATAAGGCAAGGGGAAGGTAACTGAACAACAGAGACTCTGAGCCTGTCAAATGGTGACAACCATGACACCTTCTGTGTAGCTGAAGGCCATCTGTGGTCCTTCAAAGTGGCTCATACACTATAAAAAATAGCAATCTCTGCTTTCCAGGGTCAGTTCATGAAACAATACCATGGGAATGAACACTAAATCTGGGACTGGAGAAGAACTTATGCCTAATACAGACACCACTGGGTTCTGACTGGTTCGCAAAAACAGAAAATGAGACATGACTGTATTTGATCTGCGTCATGGATCAAAATCATACATACAGGTCTAGAGTTGATGAAAATCACACACAATATATAGATGCCATCTGTGTGCAATCCATGTGCTGGATAATAACGGTGAAGCCTTGCAATTTTTTGTTTTGCATATGAAAAAAATCGTAGATTAACCACTGTGAGGTAAATACTGACAATAATTAGTTAAGTGTGTCCACGCGCAGTCTTTTTGGAGTGGAAACTGAGAAGAAACTTTCCAAATCCTCGTCAAAAGCGAAAAACTTCTCCAAAAACTCAGCAAAAAACCTCTGTGTGCATGTAAGCCAGTGATGAAAATCTGATCCAGGACACTGATGGAAGTAGATCTGTTTTTTTTTTAAAATAAGAAAAATCACGGGCATCTAAATGAGGAATTGGGACTCGTAAAAATTTGTTGCCAGAGATGAACTTTTTAGATTTGACAAACCTTATAGAGGCTTCCCATTGCTGGGTCACAAGAAGAGCCAAAATGGGACCCTGTGTCGACTTATGACTCGAAGTCTACACTAATCTCCTACCACTATCCTATCATTCTCACGCTCTCTCTCTTCTCCTCCCAACACTTTCAAAATTCTGCTGACGTCTCGCAGGTTGATAAACGCCTCTAGTCGGGTCGGCCCGACAGAAACCAATTTCACACCTAGGTGGCTTCATTCCCTGCTGGGACTAATAAATATTTAAGTTTCTGCAATTACAGTGACAGCTTAACCAAGCTAAGTGGAATAATCACTTCCGGACTGCGGTAACCATTAGACTCTTCTAGCTGGAAGCTCCGGCAATCACCTCTGCAACAGTAAAATGATATTAGAGTGTATATATACTTAACTAGATAGATAGCAAAAGTCTGGCGTAAAAAGGTGAAATTAATAAACTCAAACTGGAAATCATATTAGTACGTACACAGAACATGGTACTTGGAGCCTAGAAAAAGTTTAATTAACCCTGCCTAACAACGGGGAAAATATACAAACTGTCACACCAGAGCATACAGCCGCTCAGCGTGCAACGCAATACATAGATAACAATATAAATGGTATAGGGCCTGGTGATAGGGAGATGGGGGAGGGGACACCTCCCGCAACTCACCGGAGTCTGCACCCTACACTCCCTAACATCCCTATATTGGTCCTTCAAACTGTTGCCATCATATGCCTGAGCCCTTCGCTTGCCCTAAACTCACTCTGGCTAGTGAGAAGGTCGGCGAGAACACTAGTCTCACCACTGCAATAATACAACACAAGGTAAGGAAGACAGAGAGAGGGAAAATAGACACAAAAATGAAAACACTTCAGGTTCTTCTAATGCAGCTAAACACCACAGATCCAATACTCATGACTCCTCAGCTTCTTCCAAAGACAGGCTCCTTTCAAAGTGGTCAGCATAGAATTGAGAATCTATAAACGGCGTCATATGGAATGAAAAGTGACATTTTATAGCGAAGGGGAGTGGTCACAAAAGATCTGCACCTGATATTAAGGCAACAAAGGACAGCCAGATAACAAGGGGTCCTTAACCCCTACAGTACTGTAAGAAAGTAGATTCACTCAAATACAAATTGTAGACCTGTGAACAATAAAGCGTTGTGGCCTTCTGGTCCCTGATCCATCAGAGATCTCCCATGAGCTGGACATACTCATGACACAAACACAATGTAGATATTACCCTTGGTTAGATTTAGTGTTAATCATTACTATAATTGGATCTGTGATGGCAGACAGATGGCAGGTCCACTAAACTTCCCAATCCCAGTTACACCACAACTTTTTGAGAAACTTTACAAATGTGGATAGCTAGACAACTTTTTTATTTTTGGAGAAAGCCATGTACAGTCAAACATTGCAGTCCTGTGTTACTCCACATATTGCCCCTTCTTTTTCCTAACTTCACGTGAAAATGAAGGATAGTACTACACACAAGACTGTATTGCGGACTATAACCAGATAGACTCATGGCTCTCAGTGCAGTAGGATATTTCATCTACAACTACTTGTATAGTCTTTATCTATTACCTTATTCCTGACAGCCACAATTTTGCTAAATCGGAAGACAAGCTTTAGGCTACAACGCAACCTCAACTTTGCATGAGCAATTTATCGCTAGACGTGAATCATTGTGAAATTGCCTCTAAATGTTTTAGTTTTAGCAGTAGCCCAGATGTTACATGAGCAGCAATGGCAGGTGAATCGTTCATCTGCAGGGAACTGAGCACGAGTTGAAAATGCAAGTGTAACATCAAAATTGTGCTATTAAACCCCATAAAGGACAATTAATGCTACTTTAGGAATGTTTGGTAACACGATAGACTCAACATCTGCAAGGAGTTTGTATGTTCGATAGACTCAACATCTGCAAGGAGTCTGTATGTTCTCCCCGTGTTTCTGTGGGTTTTCCCCAGGCTCTATGGTTTCCTCCCCACATTCCAATCCTGTGTCCTGTCCACCTGCGGTCTTTAGTACCTCTGCTTCCTGATTCACAGTCTCCAGTCTGCCTGCGGCCTCCAGTGCTTCTACTACCTGCTTCCCGATCTTGTCTCATCCTTGCAGCCTCCAGTGCTTCTACTACCTGCTTCCTGGTCTCCTGTCTACCTGCGGGCTCCAGTACTTCTACTACCTGCTTCCCAGTCTCCTGTCTGCCTGCAGCCTCCAGTGCTTCTATCTGCTTCCTTGTCTCCTGTCTGCCTGCGGCCTCCAGTGCTTCTACTACCTGCTTTCCAGTTTCCTGTCTGCCTGCGGCCTTCAGAGCTTCTGCTAGCTGCTTTCCAGTTTCCTGTCTGCCAGCCGCCTCCAGTGCTTCTGCTAGCTGCTTCCCAGTTTCCTGTCTGCCTGTGGCCTCCAGTGCTTCTACTACCTGCATCACAGTTTCTTGTCTGCTTGCAGCCTCCAGTGCTTCTACTACCTGCTTCCCGGTCTCCAGTCTGCCTGTGGCCTCCAGTGCTTCTACTACCTGCTTCCCGGTCTCCAGTCTGCCTGCGGCCTCCAGTGCTTCTACTACCTGCTTCCCGGTCTCCAGTCTGCCTGCGGCCTCCAGTGCTTCTACTACCTGCTTCCCGGTCTCCAGTCTGCCTGTGGCCTCCAGTGCTTCTACTACCTGCTTAATGATCACCGGTCTTCCTGTGGCCTTCAGTGCTTCTACTACCTGCTTCCTGGTCTGCTGTCTGCCTGCGTCTTTCAGTGCTTCTATTACCTGCTTCCCGGTCTCCTGTCTTCCTGTGGCCTCCAGTGCTTCTACTACCTGCTTCCTGGTGTCCTGTCTTGATTGCCACCTCAGTGCTTTTACTACCTGCTTCTCTGTCACCTGTTTGCCAGCGGCCTCCAGTGCTTTTACTACCCATTTCCTGCAAACGTCACCAGCTTACTCTATCAACACCCGTGGGCCCACATGGACCCTGGGCATGGAGGATCCACCTCGCAGGTGAGCTGAAACATGTGTGACGCCCCTGCGGTAACCAGGTGTCACAAAAACAAGGTAACAACAAGGTAACAGCTCGGGTCCTACATGACTGTGCCAGTCAGTACACACACACTAGCACACCAGGACATATACACTCACAACCAGGGTGGGAGACCCCCCCTTAGAGCCAGGTGACAGGGATGGGCACTGTGAGCTAACAGGCAGCCAACTGGGAAGGGAGGGACCAGATCTAGGGGAGGAGAGA
Organism: Anomaloglossus baeobatrachus; assembly: GCF_048569485.1. Lineage (NCBI taxonomy): Eukaryota > Metazoa > Chordata > Amphibia > Anura > Aromobatidae > Anomaloglossus > Anomaloglossus baeobatrachus. Next base: position 484,331,917 of record NC_134357.1, read on the forward strand.
GTGACCTGGGAAGTGTGTCTGGTAGTCAGAGAAAGGAAGTGAAAGAAGAAGGGGTTGAGGAGAGAAGTGTGCGGTAGCAAAAGAACAGGTGTCAAGACAGACAAAGGAATCTCGAGACACACTGAAAGTAGCAAAGACTCTACAAAGACCTGAGTAGAAATAACAGGCACTCAGAGGAGGAAAGTAGCTGGAGAGCGAGAGAGCAAGCTCCAAGGACAAAGGGATCCTGTGTGATGGACATCCAGGGCTCACAGTACTTTGCACGCACAGGGTGCAGATCCCAGAACAGACCAGGACTTCAAGCAATCTGTTAACTCTGCCAGGCGGGTGGGTTTCCAGGACTCATCTGCCACCACTAATGTCCGAGGCATCAGCAGCAAAGGGAGGACCGGGACATATTCCCTTAAATAGTCCAAGCTGCCTGCGGCAGGACCCAGACACCAGGAGAACCTCCAAGTGCTCCACGCCAGGGAGGACCCACACACACACCAGAGTGCAAAGGTGGGAGGGTGGCACCAAGTTGGCTGGCACAGCCATCAAGGACATGGGCGCACCTGGGATCCAGTACGTCCCCAGGGCATGAATCCAGTAAGTAAAGACAATCAAACTGCACTCTCTGTCTGGACTGATTCATTGCGCTGTGCCCCCACGTTAACCCTTCACCTACCCCTGGGGAAAAGCCCTGCTCTCGCGGAGGGCTCCACCACCCACGCTGCCCCCATCCATCATCCCCAGTGGGAACCCGCAGCAGCGGCTCTACCATAACTGGCTGCAATCCGTGAGTGGCGTAGTCTGACTTTATTTTTCCTTTTCTTTTTCTTTAAAACTGGTCAACGGTGCCCCCGGATCTGGGATCCCTCGAGACACGGACCGTCTGGATCCGAGCAGCCCGGCTGCCCCAGGGCACGACACATGCGTATGCTGTATTGGTTGCTGAGACCTCTCACAAGGTCTAAAAAGAAATGGTCGTGGGCTAATTAGCTTTAGGTAGGGCAACACTGGTCCTATGACAGCAGAAAAGTTGTGTAGTGTTGTGTTTCTTGCTGTTTGTACAACTTGCACTGAAGTATATGGGTGCAAAATTGCATGTGACTTGGAACCAAGAAATCCAAGAGTGCTGTATTTTTCTTAAACAGGTTGCGGCTCACAATGCATTCTAACTAGCAATCACTAGTTGCCAAGCTGCAATTCAACATCACAAACGTCCTGTAGCACAGCCAGTGTCATAGGGGTGGCACGGTGGTTCAGCGCTGGGGTCCTGGGTTCAAATCCCACCAAGGACACCATCTGCAAGGAGTTTGTATGTTCTCCCCGTGTTTGCGTGGGTTTCCTCCGGATTCTCCTGTTTCCTCCCACAGTGCAAAAAACATACTGATAGGGAACCTAGATTGTGAGCCCCAATGGGGACAGTGTTGCCGTTGTATGTAAAGCGCTGTGGAATTAACAGCGCTATATAAAATGAATAAATATTATTATAATATTGTGTAGCCCTACACATAGGTGGCAGAATTCACCCCTATAGCTAGCTTTTCCTTTTTGGGACAAAGAAAACTTATCAGCACCCCCCACTATGACACTTTAGGTTAGAGAGGACTACATAATTTAGTCTCAGTTTTCCATCTGACTGACACAAAATTGATTTAGCACCATGGTGCCGCTCTGCAGCTTGTTGTGAGCTGGATGCAGCACAGCGGAGCGCCGACTGAGTACAGGAGCCATCTGCTCTTTGCCGAGATGTCTCGAAGACTTAACTATGTGCAAAGTGAAATGCAGAATGAGATATTTATGTAACCCGTCCATTCTTCACTCGATTTGCTCCATTTCCTTACAACAACTAAGTGCTTTTAGTGTCGAGCCTCCGTAGAGATCTATCCATGGAAACTGCACGCGTGATTACTGACAACCCAACTCATGCGCATCACCAAATTCACAGTTTACAAAGACTTCTCCCCGACAGTGATGTGTCGGCCTCCTGCGAGTGGTCCAGGCAAAACATAACTATGAATGAACACATTCCGACGTTACTTTAGTGATGGGGGCAGCGTTATTAAACCAGAGCATTGATCTGTTAAGTAGCACTACAGGAGGAGTAGTATTGTAAGCAGAATATAAACACTTCACCTCGTGAATTATTAGATTGCTTCTATGAGGCCAGCAGCGTTAAATGGTAGGAATCTTCTTTGGGGCCTTCATGTGGCTCACAAGAAGTTTTGAGTTAGAACAATTATTATCCATGTTTCAGAGGAGCTTCTAAAGGAACTGGGCAGCCAGCCTGGCTCCCGGGTCAAACATATAAAATTGTGGTGTGCGTAGCTCACACAAAAATAGCAGAAATATTTTTGGCCTCAGGACAGTGAGACACACGTAACACATATTTTGCCTTAATTGTGGTACGTCACTATCAGTCCATAACTAATAACTAGCCGCTGGATGACAATAAACCCATCATGTTTCCTAGCTATGGATAGATAAAATTATAATAGGAAACATGATGGTAATATCTTTCGCGTTGGACACTCAAGGGCGGAAATATGAGGAAAGCTGCCATTTCATAAGTCTCTGGAACCTGAAGGCACATCCCATGTCCAGCCCTATCATAGGTCACAAGGTGGGCAGTATGTGAATGGTACACAGGTTATTAAAAACCCAAAGCAGACATTTTGCAGAGGGTTTTTCTCAGAGAGGTCACGTCCAGTAAATGTATTGGGAGTCCCAAGGAAAGCAGTGGCTCCACAGTGCCTCCCCTATGCCGAGCCCACACCAGGCCTAATCACAAGGAAACAGGTAACTGATTCATATGTACATCTGCTTGCACCGGTATCTTACTTGTAACTGCATTTCTGACCATAATCTCTGTAAATTCATTCTGTATATATTGTTTGATCTAGTGTGCCCTTACAATGATTAAATATATAATATAATCTTTTATCCCGATCCACGTACCCCATGTCCGTGTACTCGGTTTAGTATTACATGCTACCTGGGCTGGTTTGTGGCCTGTTTTATTCCTGCTAACAGACCAGGTGTATATCTAACAAGGTACTGGTGGCAGACTACCGGACTGGTAGAATCCTGTTCACTGGGGCTAGTGAAAATGGTCTGTCAACCTGTCGGGGTTGTGGGCGAGTTAGGGTGTCACGCTACAGGTTGTGCAGCCCACTGTCTCCCTCTTCATGCGTCCCTGTGCCTGTGTGGAACAGGGGGTGTCAGTGTAAGATTGCGCCAAGCTGACCTAATGTACCCCTTGGGGATGCGTAACGTCACGTGTTGGCGGAAGTGACAAGGTTGTATCGCGTGGCTCCGACGTATTAGAGACTTCAGAGTGGGGCTGCGAGGTGCGGTCTCATCACAGATTGATGAACAGGGGTGGGACAGTAGAATGACACCCCCCCAGGCTGTTCGTGACATACGGCTTCTCTCTTCCAGAAACAGCGCCATATGTGGCCACTAATTTTGTGTGGTACTGCACGGTTGAAGCACGTCAACTTTTTCACTAAGAAATGATACTTGTCGTCATCTTAACTTGTTAGAAAATTCAGGCCAACTGTCCCTTCTTTTTCCTATTCCTATGGTGATAAGGTGTCACAAAAAACATTTACAACAACCGAAAGTTAAAGGAAATGTGTCATTAGAAAATTACCTATTATTTTAATAAAGTTTTGATCTTAGATGTATTTAAACTTTTGCATTTTAGGCTTCATAGCTCACCATTCACTATATCTTTGAGCATGAAACTACCTTCATTTTATTGACAATCATCTTGTCTCTCTCATACATAAATTTGACTTGCAACTATTTAGCACATGATTAGTTATGCAGATTCTTGTCATGTCACTTAATTGTTACTGTTTTGCTCCTAAAAATCTAAATTTTTATTTATTACTAACTTATAAATACAACTTTGGCTTATCACTGCTTCAATTGTTCTGGGCATGCTCTCGATCAGAGTCAAGCATGTCTCACCCAAAATCTGATCCCAGGTCTCTTCTACAAGTTACCAATGTTGATACATACTGGTCGACTCACTTGAGTATGTATACAGCTTTTTCTTCAACTCTACCCACAAATATTCGATTGGGTTGAGGTCAGCGGACTCTGGGGGCAAATCCAGCACCTCTACTCATTTGTTCGCCAATCTCAACACATGCATCGGGTCGTTGTCCTGTTGGAACACTATGTTATCCTTTTCATACCCATAGCACTCAAGTGTATGAAGTAACTCGTCTTGAAGGACACTCACATATAGCTCAGCATTGAGACCACCATCGATCCTGGGCAAGTATCCAACACCTTTGGCTATGAAAACAATCCCATGTCATCAGGCTTCCTGCACTGAACTTGACAGTTCCTTCAATTTCTGGATCTGCTAGCCCGTTTTACCTTTGTTTCTTCCAGACCCATTTGCACCCATCAGAGCCTAGTTTATTGACTTTAGTCTCATCATTCCAAATCATCCATTTCTAATCTTCTGCTGTCCATTTTTTGTAGTCTTTTGCAAACTCGTGCTAACACTTCTTATGACGATATTGAAGTCGAGAATACTTCACCGTATTTCGGGCCACCATTCCAGATTTGTGTAATGTGCGTCGTACGATGCTGGCATGGACGTTTGTGATCTCACTACTAAAAAGCATATGAGCCACCTCCACTGCCGTGTTTGTTGCACCAGAACTGATAGACCTTGTGATTAGCCGACTTGTTAATTCCGATATTTTGCCTGGATGTCCACCTCTTGGATTTTGAATGGATGGATGGACTTAATTTCATATTCTTACTACTGTCATGGCACTCACATGATGCAGTTTGGCAATTGTCTAGGCCGAGAGATCGCTATCAATGAAGTGGATGATGCGGTTTCTCTTTTCTTGGGAAATCGTCTTCATAACTGCTCCTCGAACCGAACCAGTGACCTTTCGCTTGGGAATCAACCTAAGAACAATGAGCTATTAGGGAATGTGAGAACAGGTTGTAAATTGTAGAATACATGAAGAAAAAGATTTTTCTACCACCAGAAACAAAACAGTAACAAGAATCTGCATAACTAATCATATGTGTATGAGATAGCCAAGATGATTGTCTATAAAATGATGGTAGTCTCTCATTCTAAGTTGTAGTGGATGGAGAAATATGGAGCCTGAAAGTCAAAAAAGTTCAAAACATTATTACCCTTTTGCTCTTCAGTGCATGTGAAAAAACAACCCCCCCAAAATCTTGCAAATTTTCACACTGGCCACTAGACCTTATAGTAAGCTAGTACTTCCTATTCTGTAAAAATATTTTTTCTGTGGGTGCATTATCATCCCAGACAGGTGATATCTCAATATAAATTGGTTAATACAGACTCTACCTTCATAGTATGTGATGTCACAGCTCACCTCCTCGCCCTCCCTTCACAATGTCCTTTGCCCAGATTGGAGCATTCTCAGAAAACACAGTATACCGCTACTAATGCAGTAAAACATTACAACTTTTACAAATCCCATTTTAGATAAAATTTGATTTATAATAGATTATATTCTGAGAATTCACTCTATTTCAGGTTGGAATATATAAGACAGATATCAGCTGAATGCTCTTTAGGTTGCCAGCTATCTCCTTAACCGAACCTTCCACATACACATGTACGCTCAACTCGACCAAGTGTGTTTTGGATAGGAAAAATGGAGGAAGTTGCTGATGGAGGCTTTCCTACTTCGGGACCAAAAGGATCAAGAATTGAGATTCTACATGCCTGATCTTTCTTTATTCCAACATCATCCATCTGGAAACATCATCCCCACATATAAATGGTCGGAGGGCTGAAATTATTCCATATGAATGGCCAAACTTCGACAGCCTGATTTCCACCACTCTAGGGTCTCCTCAGTTGCTCTAGGGAATAATATCTGCAGTATTTACTAGCTAATGTATAACAGGATATTAGGGCGAGACTCGCCTACCAGCTGTCTGGTCTTTTTTTTTACGTTTTGCCGGCTGACCAGCAACACATTATGACCCAGTGAAATATATTGAGGTTGTAAGAGCCCTTGAAGCCGCAGAACATAATGTACAATTTCTGCGAGGAGAGTCGCCCCTTGCTGCCGGTGAAGATGAATGACCTCATTTTGTGTAACACAGATTAAAACTCTGCTCTGACATCGGGCAGCTAAATTTATTGCCGAATTAAGGAACAGGCGGGATCCTTAAATGTGAGAATAAAGAAAAATTCTGCACAACAGAGACGTTTAACACCATTCACATTAACCCTGCAAACTCCCGACTGTTTTTGATACAGCCCACTCCGATGATACAAGGTGGATTCCAAGACTGTACAGATTTTATCTTTTTGACGGCAATCGTTCTCCGTCCTTATTACTTTTATAGGGAGCATATGATTGAATGAGTCCGGCAGCAAAACCCTGGGATATCAGCTCTTATCACTTCATCGACTGATTGCTGCCATGTTTACATGGCCCAATGATTGAGATTGAGTGGTCCTACAAATGCCTGTTGTGCAGGGCTGCTCCTATCTGCTTCAATTGCTGATGATGTTGTATCTACTACACCCACTACCATATTTCCCTGCAAATAAGCCTTAGGCTACAGTGCTGGCCAAAAGTATTGGCACCCCTGCAATTCTGTCAGATAATACTCAGTTTCTTCTTGAAAATGATTGCAATCACAGATTCTTTGGTATTATTATCTTCATTTAATTTGTCTTCAATGAAAAACAAAAATTGTCATAAAGCCAAATTGGATATAATTCCACACCAAACATAAACAGGGGGTGGACAAAAGTACTGGCACTGTTTGAAAAATCAGGTGATGCTTCTCTAATTTGTGTAATTAACAGCACCTGTAACTTACCTGTGGCACCTAACAGGTGTTGGCAATAACTAAATCACACTTGCAGCCAGTTGACATGGATTAAAGTTGACTCAACCTCTGTCCTGTGTCCTTGTGTGTACCACATTGAGCATGGAGAAAAGAAAGAAGACCAAAGAACTGTCTGAGGACTTGAGAATCCAAATTGTGAGGAAGCACGAGCAATCTCAAGGCTACAAGTCCATCTCCAAAGACCTGAAAGTTCCTGTGTCTACGGTGCGCAGTGTCATCAAGAAGTTTAAAACCCATGGCACTGTGGCTAACCTCCCTAGATGTGGAAGGAAAAGAAATATCGACGAGAGATTTCAACGCAAGATTGTGCGGATGGTGGATAAAGAACCTCGACTAACATCCAAACAAGTTCAAGCTGCCCTGCAGTCCGAGGGTACAACAGTGTCAACCCGTACTATCCGTCGGCGTCTGAATGAAAAGGGACTGTATGGTAGGATACCCAGGAAGACCCTACTTCTTACCCCGAGACATAAAAAAGCCAGGCTGGAGTTTGCCAAAACTTACCTGAGAAAGCCTAAAACGTTCTGGAAGAATCTTCTCTGGTCAGATGAGACAAAAGTAGAGCTTTTTGGGAAAAGCCATCAACATAGAGTTCACAAGAAAAAAAAAGAGGCATTCAAAGAAAAGAACACGGTCCCTACAGTCAAACATGGCGGAGGTTCCCTGATGTTTTGGGGTTGCTTTGCTGCCTCTGGCACTGGACTGCTTGAAATTTTGCAACATAATGTAGGGCCCAGTGTGAGAAATCTGGGTCTCCCTCAGAGGTCATGGGTCTTCCAGCAGGACAATGACGCAAAACACACTTCAAAAAGCACTAGAAAATGGTTTGATAGAAAGCACTGGAGACTACTACTGTGGCCAGCAATGAGTCCAGACCTGAATCCCATAGAACACTGTGGAGAGATCTCAAAATGGCAGTTTGGAGAAGGCACCCTTCAAATCTCAGGGACCTGGAGCAGTTTGCCAAAGAAGAATGGTCTAAAATTCCAGCAGAGCATTGTAAGAAACTCATTGATGGTTACTGGAAGCGGTTATTCGCAGTTATTTTGGTTAAAGGTTGTGCAACCAAGTATTAGGCTAAGGGTGCCAATACTTTTGTCTGGCCCAATTTTGGAGTTTTGTGTGAAATGATCAATGATTTGATTTTTGTTCCATTCTCTTTTGTGTTTTTTCATTGCAACCAAAATAAATGAAGATAATAATAACAAAGAATTTGTGATTGCAATCATTTTCAAGATGAAACTGAGTATTATCTGACAGAATTGCAGGGGTGCCAATACTTTTGGCCAGCACTTTATGTGCATATGTTGTCTTTTTTTCTGATCACAAAGATGCAGCGTTTTTAGCCCCCACAAAACGCACAAAAACGCATCTGTGGCAAAAACGCATAAAAAAATACGTTTTTACCGCGTTTTGGTGCGTTTTTTTGCTGCGTTTTTATTTCTGCCTTTTTGCCAATGCATTGCAAGGGTGAAAAACGCTGGCAAAAACGCAGAAATAATTGACATGTTGCATCTTTGTGGTCATAACAAAAAAGCACCTAAAACAAAACTGCATTGTGCGGACAGCAAAAATGAAAACTCATAGACTTTGCTGAGGGAGCAAAGTCATGCAGTTTTAAGACCAAAAACGCAAGCGTAAAAATGCCGTGAAAAACGCAGCGTGCGCACATAGCCCTACCCTGAAAATAAGCCCTAGAAGGAATTTTTCAGCCTTTTTGGAGTATGCTTAAAATATAGGCCCTACTCCAAAAATAAGCCCTAGTTGTGGTTCAATAAAGAAGTGTCCAGGCAGCTAAAAAAGTTAAAGAATACTGCAGGACACTTCATTAAAGAGAGAAGACACCACCAAAAGAAGGAAGACAACCTCAAAAGAAAGCAGACAGCCACCTCCAACCCCCCCCCCCCCCAAAAAAAGCCCACTCACCAGACCCCGAACAACTAAAACTGGCAAGTGCCAAAAGGTGGATGGACTCTCCCACTAAGATCTGTCAGGTCTATCGATGTACCGCACACACAGGCATCAAGTCGCAGTATCATTCCGCTCTCACTAACTCTGTGCGAGTGACTACTGTCGAACACAGGGGGAGAGAAGCCGGACAGCAACGCAGAACTGTATGTGAGAGCCCATTCACTTGCCAACGCCAAGGTCTGGTAAGTGTGATTTTCCTAGGGGATCTGCCTTCTTTTGGGGGTAAACTTACCAATACATAGGAGGAAAACGTATCAGTACACAGGGAATAGCTGTGTTTCCCTAAAAATAAGTCCTACATCGAAAATAAGCCCGAGTGCATTTTTCAGAGCAAAAAATAATATGTCTTATTTTTGAGGACACATGGTAATCAGGATGTGTACTGGTAGTGTTCACCTGTCGTATCGATTAGAGCGGGACAACTACTCTACCTACCGATCATGCATGTGTCCTGGAAGGTAACGTGAACGTCACCTACAGATGCATAAATGAATGGTCCAAAAGATCGTTCCGAAATACTGTGCCAGGTGTAAACACATCCAGGGATCAAAAAAAGAACAATAATTTGCTTGCTTTTCATTTATTGCATTTTTTTTTTTGCTGAAAAATAATGGTTTGTTGTCAGCACATCCCATCATGTAAACATTTATGTCTTACATTGGAACCTGAACAAGAGAAGGAAAACGGACAATCTTATTTCTGCAAGTAAATGAGCACTGATTGACTTTCTGTATCGTTCAGATGGTCTCATTATGGGCAATTTATCTGACTGCGTAAAAGGAGCCTAACCTAATAAAAAAAGAAAATGGATGCTTTAAGACAGTGCTCCTTTGCTGTCAGCTGAAGAGCAATGACCTCACAATGTATAGCACACTGACCTGTTATCCTGGCAGTGATGACGAGAAAACTGTGGAAAGAAAGCGCATATAGGGTCTTACCCCAGTATATAAGGGGTGGGAGGAGGGTGAAACTACTCACCAGATATCGTTGTGAAAGTCACAACAACTGTAATCGCATGTAGAATTTGATCAAAGGCTGCAGCCACCCAAAACGGCAGATAACAGAGAGCAAGAGAGAGGGGTGTTTAATACTGCGCCAAAAGATCAGTGGGACAGATGTTTAGATTAATGTATCTTTATTTTTATCCAGGTCTACGCGTTTCAGGAGCCACTGCCCCCTTCCTCAGGACCGTCAGGAAAGACAAACATCAAATCTGTCTGTCAAATTGACAGATTTGATGTTTGTCTTTCCTGACGGTCCTGAGGAAGGGGGCAGTGGCTCCTGAAACGCGTAGACCTGGATGAAAATAAAGATACATTAATCTAAACATCTGTCCCACTGATCTTTTGGCGCAGTATTAAACACCCCTCTCTCTTGCTCTCTGTTATCCTGGCAGTGATGGGAGATAAACAAGGATTGTTTCTTGTACTGTGTGGAGGGCCAATAAAACCAGATAACTGAATCATACTGGACCATAAGGGTACCGTCATACTTTAGCGAAGCTCCAGCGATCCCACCAGCGATCTGACCTGGTCAGGATCGCTGGTGCGTTGCTACATGGTCGCTGGTGAGTTGTGAATCAGGCAGATCTCACCAGCGACCAGCCCCCAGCCAGCAGCGACGTGTGGAAGCGATGCTGCGCTTGGTAACTAAGGTAAATATCGGGTAACCAAGCGCTTGGTTACCCGATATTTACACGGGTTACCAGCGCACACCGCTTAGCGCTGGCTCCCTGAACTCCTAGCCAGAGTACACAATGGGTTAATAAGCAAACTGCTTTGCTTATTTACCCGATGTGTAGTCCGGCTACGTGTGCAGGGAGCAGGGAGCCGGCACTGGCAGCCTGAGAGCGGCGGACGCTAGTAACCAAGGTAAACATCAGGTAACCAAGCAAAGGGCTTTGCTTGGTTACTCAATATTTACCTTGGTTACAGCTTACCGCAGGCTGCCAGATGCCGGCTCCCTGCTCCCTGCACATTCAGATCGTTGCTCTCTCGCTGTCAAACACAGCGATGTGTGCTTATCAGCGGGAGAGCAACGTCCAAAAAATGAACCAGCACTGTGTGTAACAAGCAGCGATCTCACAGCAGGGGCCAGATCGCTGCTCAGTGTCACACACAGCAAGATCGCTAATGAGGTCACTGCTGCGTCACAAAAACCGTGACTCAGCAGCGATCTCGCTATGTGAGAAGTACCCCTAAGGGAAGCATTGTGCTTGGTGGGGAGTATGCGCACAGCAAGAAAAACTTCAATATAAAATATCAAAAGTTAATTACAGTCAATATAAAAAGTCTTCACACCCTCCATAAATTGCCAGGTTTTTGTCTAAAAAAACCCCAACAAAACACATCAAGAATAATTTCAGAACCTTCCCGCCCTTCAATGCCTTTTTGCTCACATAAAAAAAATTACTAAAATGATGTGGTTGCATAAATCTGTACACCCATATACTAAAACATTCTTGAATTTATGACAGCATTGTCGTTTTGGGTAGAAGTCTATCACAAGGCACATCTAGAATTAGCGATCTTTGCCCTCTACTCTTTGCAGTAGCTCCAAATGTGTCAGATTGCTGGGCATCTCCTGTATACGGCGCCCTCTACAGCTCGCCCATAGATATTCAATTGGATTCAGGTCTTGGCTCTGGTGGGCCGTTAAAAAACTTTGACCTTTTTCTGGCAGAGCCATTCTTTGCTGATATGTGTGCTTAGGGTCGTTGTGCTGAGATGTGAAATTTCTCTTCCCCTTTCAGGTTTATCGCAGAGGTCTGAAGGTGTAGTTGCAAAATTGAATGATGTGTGGAACTGTTCATTAGTGATGGCCGGACTCACAGATAACCGGGACTGCCAGGTGTAACCAGGTTAACAAAAACACCTCAGTTCCAGCCTGGAATTGATCCCAGTTAGGCTGCTTTCACACATCCGGTTTTTGCAGTGCGGCTCAATCCGGCTCAAAAACGTATGCAACGGATACGGCGAAAAAAACGGATCCGTTGCATAAGTTTTTCCATGCGGCCCGTCCGTTTTTTGATGGATGCGGCTGAGCATGCGCAGTGCAAAAAACCGCATCCGGCCGCCGGATGCGTTTTTTGCCGCAGGACGCCGAATCCGGCGTCCATAGGCTTGCATTGTAAATCACGCCGCATCGCGCCGGATCCAGCGCGATGCGTTCTTTTCGCCGCACAAAAAAAAGTGTCACGCAACATTCCATCCGGCCGCCGCATGGGCTAAATATGCCACATCCGGCAAAAAACGGACGCAACGCAAGGCCATGCGGCACAATACGGCGCTAATGCAAGTCTATGCAGAAAAAATGCAACCGGCGGCAAAAAAAACAATTGCGTGAAAGCGCCGTATTGTGCTGCTCAGCAAAAAACGGATGTATAAAAGCAGCCTTATCTGGCTATGGCTATCTATTATGGTTTTTGGTTGCTGCAGGATTACAATAAAATGCAGTAATAGACGATCAAAAAAAAAATTGCACCTACCCAAAAATGGTATTAGTAAAAACGTCAGCTCAAGATGCAAAAAATAAGCTGTGACTGAGCCGCAAATCCCAAAAATGAAAACATTACAGGTATATAGAAAATAGTGCCAAAAGCGATTTTTTTTTTTACAAAATGCAGATTTTTTTTTTCATCAATTAAATAAAACCATACATCCATACATGTTTGGAATCTGTGAACTCATAATGACCTGGGGAATTATAGCGCTAGGTCAGTTTTACCATATATTGAACATGATAATAAAAAACCCAAAAAACAATTGTGGAATTTTACTTTTCTGCAGTTTTATCGCACTTGGAATTTGTTTGCTGTTTACTAGTACACTGTATGGTAAAATAAATGAGTTCATATAAGGGTACAACTCGTCCTGCAAAAAAAGAAACCCTCATATGGGATAGGTGATAACTTGTTTACACTGGACAACCCCGAGCCCGCCAAGCTAGTGTAGGGAGACTTATAGGCCATGCAATGCTCTCTCTCACCCAGCCAACAAGTCTCCTACATTGCACTGATTTCTTTGTTTATTGGATCCATTACAAATGAACGAAAACTGGATATGTGAACAGAGCCTCAGTCATGTGGCAACGTTCTTCAAAAGGTCATTATCGACATATTGTCAGTGGAGTACTGCAGAAAATTTTATTTGAGATGGCCTAGTGTCGAATGGCACCACTCCCCGTCCACCAGCATCTCCACTTCAAATGCATCCTTAAAATGGCCATACAGTTGAATTCAATAATGGAACATGGAGCCTTAAGTCATCAAACTGTGTTAGGGCTGTGGGGACACTGTAGAAGCATCATAATGTGTATGGGAAAACTGTGGGGACATCAATGTGTGTGGGGGAACTGTGAGGACATCTTATTGTATGTGGGGGAACTATGAAGACATCAATGTGTGTGGGGGAACTGTGAGGACATTTTATTGTATGTCGGGGAACTATGAAGACATCAATGTGTGTAGGGGAACTGTGAGGACATCTTATTGTATGTGGGGGAACTGTGGGGACATCAATGTGTGTGGGGGAACTGTGAGGACATCTTATTGTATGTGGGGGAACTGTGGGGACATCAATGTGTGTGGGGGAACCGTGGGGACATTGTATTGTATGTGGGGGAACTATGGGGACATCAATGTGTGCAGAGGAACTGTGAGGATATCATATTGTATGTGGGGGAAACGTGGGGACATCAATATGTGTGGGGGAAGTGTGGGGACATCGTATTGTGTGGGGGAAAGTGTCGGGATATCTTATTATGTGTGGCAGAACCTTGGCAACATCATAATGTGGGTGGGGAATTGTAAGGTCATGATATTGTGTGTGGCGGAACTGTCGGGACATAGTATTGTGTGTAAGAAAACTGATGGGACATCGTGTGTGGGGGAACTGTCGGGACATCATATAGTGTTGGGGTCTGTCAGAATTGTATATTTTGTGGGGGCCCCATAATGGCATCAAAATGTGTTGAAGGCATTTAGGGAACATCAGACTGTGTTGGGACTGTGAGGACATCATACTGAGTGGGGGTACCATAAGGCCATCATAAATTGTTATGGGCACTGTTAGGACATCATACTGTTTTGGAGGCACTGTGGGAGCATCATACTTTGCTGCAGGCACAGTGCGGTCATTATATTGTGCACAAGGGGGTATTACATTGTGATTGAGGGGCAATGAAAGGGGTGTCGTCAGGGCTGAGAACACCCCAAAAGGCAATATTACTGTCTAAGTGCTGCAATATATATTGCTTTCCCTGTCTTTAAAAAAATGTCATTTATGCCCTTCCGTCACTGCAGCTAATATTTTTTGGGTTGAGTGGTTAGAGGTGATTAGCACTTTTTCAATGGGGCATTATGATTTCTATGTACACCACTGCTTATAGGATTGCTACCTCCAAAAAGTAGCACTAAAGACCCTATTCTATTCCTCCATGGCAAAGATAATATTTGTACATATGTGGATTTAGAAATATTGCTATGCCTTTAAATTTATTCGCAAAACTAGCAGGAGAGAGAATCTTCTGTGTGCCTGTTCACCTAGGAAAGAGCTGGATTATTTAACAGCGTGATAATCACTTATGACACAGTGTCCATGTGTTATATAACGAGCATGGCTGCTCACCTATAATGAATATTAAAGCTGAAAACCACCTGAAAAATGCTGGCGAGGAAGAAAAGAGTCCTCATATGTAGAGTCCTAATATGTGAATTGCAAAACATGTAAATTAATAAAGATTATTATTACAGGATTCACTATGATCACGCTGCTCACCCTAAAGTTAAAGGTAAGGGCTCGCGTTTTTTATTTTTGTATTAAAAATAGTGATTATGAAATCAAGTATTTTTAATACAAAATGAAAATCGCAGCTTATTTAGTTTTTATTGAATTCTAATTTTACTGGAGGCACTGGGGGCTGCCATGGATTTGCTGTGTAACGACAGTTACTCACTCCTTTATGGCAGCCCCTGTGCATAGAGAACAGTGGTCGGGATCTGACCCCATCAGTAACGTTAGAGTGGGCGTCTGCTGAGACCTTGACGCGCCCCCTGTGCTGTCCAGATCACAGCAGAGGGAGGAGATCGGCGCCATCATTGTGGAGCTCACAGCTATGCTGTTTGCTCCACTTTACCCCTGTCACCCGCCGGGATGTGTGAGTACGGGCCACCTACCCTCCCCTCCCCCCGTTACTGTCTCCGCTGACATCCCCTCCCTCCGCTCTCCCCAGCCCCCACTACTGCTACCGCCACCGCCCCTTCCCCCCGCTGTCACCTTCTCTAATGACACCCCCTCCCTCCCTCCGCTCTAACCAGCCCCCGCTCTGCCCGCCGCCGCTGTGTGTGTTTGTGTGCCACCGCCGCTGAAACCATCTCCAAAAACACCCCCGTTCCGCCTGCCACCTGTCGGCCTGTGTGTGTACCGGTGATACTTTCTGCAGGGCTGTGTATCTAATCCTCCTGTGTGATATTGTCTGCTGAGCCGTGTATCTAACCCTATCCTGTGTGATACTGTCTGCACAGCTGTGTATCTAATCCTATCCTGTGTGATAATGTCTGCTGAGCCGTGTATCTAATCCTATCCGATGTGATACTGTCTGCTGAGCCATGTATCTAAACCTATCCTGTGTGATACTGTCTGCTGAGCCGTGTATCTAATCCTATCCTGTGTGATACTGTCTGCAGGGCTGTGTATCTAATCATCTCCTGTGTGATACTGTCTGCAGGGCTGTGTATCTAATCCTATCCTGTGTGATACTGTCTGCAGGGCTGTGTATCTAATCCTATCCTGTGTGATACTGTCTGCAGGGCCGTGTATCTAATCCTCTCCTGTGTGATACTGTCTACAGGGCTGTGTATCTAATTTTATCCTGTGTGATACTGTCTGCAGAGCCGTGTATCTAATCCTATCCTGTGTGATACTCCTGCTGTCCTTGGTGACACTTTAGACATTTCTGGTCACCAACAAAATGGCTCTGCACTGTGTCCCTACTTGTCATTTCCTGTTATCTGTTGGAAACATTCAGATTAGGAGGGGGAGGTGTGACATCACACACAGGAGAGCAGACTCCGCCTACTTTACTGCAGCTGTAATCTGAGCTTTTTCTACAGTAGGATTTCTGTTGGATTTCAGAAGCTTCTTCCCCTAGTGTTTAACAGTTGAAAATATCAAACTTTTTGATTTTTTTTATATTTTGCGCAATTAAAAACAAATATTTAAACAAAACATTAAAACATTATTACTTTACATTTTTTCAGTTATTGAATATTTTTTTTGACGACACCTTCCCTTTAAAACAAATCCTTGAATAGAAAACTTTCAGACACCTAATTATCCAAAATCTACAATGAAATTTTTTTTTTTTATAAATTACTTTGTAACTAGTAAATCCCATTAAAGGGAACCGGTCAGGTCCAATATGTACTTAGAACCACAAGCAGTTCTGGGTGCACATTGCTAATCCCTGCCTAACTGTCCCTGCATATAGTAGCATAAATAAAGAGATAAAAGTATTTGTAAAGATCCTTTATGATATGCTAATGAGCGCAGGGACTAGTCGCAAGGGTGTTATAGCCCCCGACTAGTCTGCCCTCTTAGCATGTTAGCACTAACATGCTATTTAATGACCACTTCTCAGCTGTGACATGCATACCTGTGTCTGTTGTCACCGCATCAGACGCCGGGTTTAGGCTCGATGCGCATGATCAGAATATCCGGCACTTCCGGTCATGCGCACTAGACCTCTCTGAAACCAGGACACGTACACATGACCGGAAATGACGGCACTTCTGATCATGCGCACGCACCCTCAGCCCGCCGTTGTGAAGTGGTGACAGCGGACACAGGTACGTGTGTCACCGCTGATGATGCTGCATTGAAAAGCATGTTAGCACGCACCTGTGAGAATGCTAACATTTTAAAATGGTGGACTAGTCAGGTGCTAAAATGCCCCTGCTACTAGTCCCCGCGCTCATTAGCATATCATAAAGGATCTTTAGAAATACTTTTTCTAAAGCGCTCTTTATGTATTCTACTCGATACATGGACAGTTAGGCAGGAATTAGGAATATGCACCCAGAACAGCTCGTGGTTCTGGGTGCATATTGGACCTGACAGGTTCCCTTTAATCCTGCATACAACTTTTTTTTCCCAGGACAGAACTAGAACATAACGTGACATTTCACAAGATAGACCAGACATTAAGAACTTCCTCAGAAAGTTAAAGTGCCATTTAGTGTCACCATTTCAGATGATTACTAAAGTAGTCGCCACGTTGGTGGCTGTGACATCTGTACTTATCGGTCTCTCCATGATATTATATTTACTACTCACAAAAAGTTAGGGATATTTGGTTTTCAGGTAAAATTTATGTGAAACTTAAAAATGTAAAATAGTGCTTTTTTATGAATATTTTTTTTTCATACTAGGCTTCACATTGCATTGTAATACGTTTGCAATGTAAGTGGGGTTTCACTAAGACAGTTCAGTGCAGTGGACATGTGTGTTATTTTGAAACTTCTTGCCTGAAAACCACCTGTCTTGGAATCATTGAACATGACAAAGTTGATGCATTTATAGTTAGCTAGGACCCTCAAATAGTCTAAAGGCCACTTTACACGCAACGACATCGCTAATGAGATGTTGTTGGGGGGTCACAGAATTCGTGACGCACATCCGGCCTCGTTAGCGATGTCGTTGCGTTTGACACGTACGAGCGACCGCTAACGATGCAAAATTGCTCACCTAATCGTTGACACGTCGTCCATTTCCCAAATATCGTTGCTGTTGCAGGACGCAGGTTGTTCGTCGTTCATGAGGCAGCATACATCGCTACGTGTGACACCCCAGGAACGAGGAACAACACCGTACCTGCGTCCTCCGGCAACGAGGTGGGCGTGACTTCCATGTGGCTGCTCTCTGCCCCTCCGCTTCTATTGGACGCCTGCCAAGAGACGTCGCTGTGACGCCGCACGAACTGCCCCCTTAGAAAAGAGGTTGTTCGCCGGCCACAGCGACGTCGTTAGGAAGGTAAGTATGTGTGACCGAGACTAACGATATTGTGCGCCACGGGCAGCGGTTTGCCCGTGACGCACAAACGACGGGGGCGGGTGCGAACGCTAGCGATGTCGCTGCGTGTAACGCGCCCTTAAAGGTCAAAGAAAGAATTGTTAGGTCAAGTTAGAAACCTGTATTGTTCCTGCAGAGGCACAATGACTGGATTAATGATGTTATTCAAGTAGTAGGGCCTTGTCACTGCACCATTCACAAAGTGTAGGGCCGTTCTGTATTGACTAGACACACCTGCCCACATTCTAACACGACCACCACCACCAAAGGCTCATCTGGTGACAACAGGGGCTGATGCACAGAGCTCTCCTTGATGTCTCCAGCATTGTGGGCAGCTATTATTTCTGCTCAGCGGGAATCGACTTTCATCATTGAACAGCACTGAGGCCCACTGCTCCCTCTTCCAGCGTAGATGACGCCTGTGCCTGGTGGTGTGGTCAGGTACCTTGCAGGTCATCTACCACGCAGACCATGCGGATATAAACGATTTTGAATGGTCTGATATGACACTTGGGGACTTCTCACCTCCAGTAAATGTGCCTTGAGTTGTGTGGCATCCATCATCAAGATTCCAAAGGCCTTTGTTCACAATGAAGTGCTCATCAGTGTGGGATGTGGCCAAAGGATCAGGGCCGTATTTACCATTAGGCACCCGTGGTCCGGTGCCTGGGGCGGCAGGTTGTGGGGGGTGGCACCTTCAGGCAGCAAAAAAAAAATAAACAAAATTTTTTTTTTATTTTTTTTTAATTTTTTTTTTTCTTCTTTTTTTTCGGAGGGGGGAGGGGGGGAGAGGCGCACCTCCATTTATTTGTGTCCACGTCAAATAAGACGTGAATACAAATAAACTGCGGCCGCAGAGCACAGGGAGCTGATTGACCCCGAAACTGCCGGTGCCTGCACTTCCGGGGTCACAGGCGCGAGCCAATCAGCTCCTTCCTCTGTGCTGCGTCCACTGCTGTGTGGACGTCACATGCAGAGTTCACAGCAGGACGCCGCGGAGGACGACGCGATGGAAGCCGGTGTCAGAAGAGGATACTCATGTGAGCCAGGAAGATGGCGGCGGGCACCGGATCAGGTAAGTGCTCGCAGAGCTGAAGATTCATAAGGAGCGTGGGGGTGTCTCTAATGCAGACCGGAGATCTGCGCATGCGGGGGGGGGGAACAGAGGCTGATACTGGGGGGAGGCTGGAGGGAGGCAGAGGCTGATACTGGGGGGAGGCTGGAGGGAGGCAGAGGCTGATACTGGGGGGAGGCTGGAGGGAGGCAGAGGCTGGTACTGGGGGGAGGCAGAGGCTGATACTGGGGGGAGGCTGGAGGGAGGCAGAGGCTGATACTGGGGGGAGGCTGGAGGGAGGCAGAGGTTGATACTGGAGGGAGGCTGGAAGGAGGCAGAGGCTGATACTGGGGGGAGAGAGGCAGGGGCTGATACTGGGGGGAGGGAGGCAGAGGCTGATACTGGGGGGAGGGAGGCAGAGGCTGATACTGGGGGGAGGCTGGAGGGAGGCAGAGGCTGAGACTGGGGGGAGGCAGAGGCTGAGACTGGGGGGGGCAGAGGCTGAGATTGGGGGGAGGCTAGAGGGAGGCAGAGGCTGAGACTGGGGGGAGGCTAGAGGGAGGCAGAGACTGGGGGGAGGCTGGAGGGAGGCAGAGGCTGAGACTGGGGGGAGGCTAGAGGGAGGCAGAGGCTGAGACTGGGGGGAGGCTGGAGGGAGGCAAAGGCTGAGACTGGGGGGAGGCTGGAGGGAGGCAGAGGCTGAGACTGGGGGGAGGCTAGAGGGAGGCAGAGACTGGGGGGAGGCTGGAGGGAGGCAGAGGCTGAGACTGGGGGGAGGCTAGAGGGAGGCAGAGGCTGAGACTGGGGGGAGGCTGGAGGGAGGCAAAGGCTGAAACTGGGGGGAGGCTGGAGGGAGGCAGAGGCTGAGACTGGGGGGAGGCTGGAGGGAGGCAGAGGCTGAGACTGGGGGGAGGCTGGAGGGAGGCAGAGGCTGGGGGAGGCTGGAGGGAGGCTGAGACTGGGGGGAGGCTGAGACTGGGGGGAGGCTGGAGGGAGGCTGAGACTGGGGGGAGGTTAGAGGGAGGCTGAGACTGGGGGGAGGCTGGAGGGAGGCTGAGACTGGGGGGAGACTGGAGGGAGGCTGAGACTGGGGGGAGGCTGAAGGGAGGCTGAGACTGGGGGGAGGCTGGAGGGAGGCAGAGGCTGAGACTGGGGGGAGGCTGGAGGGAGGCAGAGGCTGAGACTGGGGGAGGCTGGAGGGAGGCTGAGACTGGGGGAGGCTGGATGGAGGCAGAGGCTGGGGGAGGCTGGAGGGAGGCTGAGACTGGGGGGAGGCTGATACTGGGGGGAGGCTGGAGGGAGGCAGAGGCTGAGACTGGGGGGAGGCAGAGGCTGAGACTGGGGGGGGCAGAGGCTGAGATTGGGGGGAGGCTAGAGGGAGGCAGAGGCTGAGACTGGGGGGAGGCTAGAGGGAGGCAGAGACTGGGGGGAGGCTGGAGGGAGGCAGAGGCTGAGACTGGGGGGAGGCTAGAGGGAGGCAGAGGCTGAGACTGGGGGGAGGCTGGAGGGAGGCAAAGGCTGAGACTTGGGGGAGGCTGGAGGGAGGCAGAGGCTGAGACTGGGGGGAGGCTAGAGGGAGGCAGAGACTGGGGGGAGGCTGGAGGGAGGCAGAGGCTGAGACTGGGGGGAGGCTAGAGGGAGGCAGAGGCTGAGACTGGGGGGAGGCTGGAGGGAGGCAAAGGCTGAAACTGGGGGGAGGCTGGAGGGAGGCAGAGGCTGAGACTGGGGGGAGGCTGGAGGGAGGCAGAGGCTGAGACTGGGGGGAGGCTGGAGGGAGGCAGAGGCTGGGGGAGGCTGGAGGGAGGCTGAGACTGGGGGGAGGCTGAGACTGGGGGGAGGCTGGAGGGAGGCTGAGACTGGGGGGAGGTTAGAGGGAGGCTGAGACTGGGGGGAGGCTGGAGGGAGGCTGAGACTGGGGGGAGACTGGAGGGAGGCTGAGACTGCGGGGAGGCTGAAGGGAGGCTGAGACTGGGGGGAGGCTGGAGGGAGGCAGAGGCTGAGACTGGGGGGAGGCTGGAGGGAGGCAGAGGCTGAGACTGGGGGAGGCTGGAGGGAGGCTGAGACTGGGGGAGGCTGGATGGAGGCAGAGGCTGGGGGAGGCTGGAGGGAGGCTGAGACTGGGGGGAGGCTGAGACTGGGGGGAGGCTAGAGGGAGGCTGAGACTGGGGGGAGGTTAGAGGGAGGCTGAGACTGGGGGGAGGCTGGAGGGAGGATGAGACTGGGGGGAGGCTGAAGGGAGGCTGAGACTGGGGGGAGGCTGGAGGGAGGCTGAGACTGGGGGAGGCTGGAGGGAGGCTGAGGCTGAGACTGGGGGAGGCTGGAGGGAGGCTGAGGCGGAGACTGGGGCAGGCTGAGGGGGGAGTCAGAGGCTGAGACTGGGGGAGAGAGGCTGATGCTGAGGGAAGATAGAGGCTGATGCTTGGGGAGGCTGGGGGAGAGAGGCTGATGCTGAGGGAAGATAGAGGCTGATGCTGAGGGAAGATAGAGGCTGATGCTGAGGGAAGATAGAGGCTGATGCTAGGGAAGATAGAGGCTGGTGCTGGGGGAGAGAGGCTAATGCTGGGGGAGAGAGGCTGATGCTGGGGGAGAGAGGCTGATGCTGGTGGAGGCTGGGGGGAAAGAAGCTGATGCTGGGGTAGAGGCTGTTGCTGGAGGCGGGGGGGGGAGAGGCTGTTGCTGGGTGAGTGGGAGAGAGGGGCCAATGCTAGAGACAGAGGACAAGGGTTGAGGGATAGTGCAATGACAGAATCGATTGGGTGGGGGGAGTGTAAGGACTCAGAATAAGAGGGGGCAGCATTGGGAGCTCATTATGGAGAATGGGCAGCATGTGTGGGATCAGTATGGAGTGGAGCAATGTAGGGGAGTCAATATCAAGAGTGAAGTAGTGTGTGTGGGGGGGGTGTCTCAGCATAAAAGTTAGTGTGGTGGTCTTAGCATGAGTGTGGCAACATGGAGGAGTCATTATGGAAAAGAGGAAGGCAGCATTAGGAACTCATGGAGAGGGGCAGCATGCATGGGACATTGTGAGGAGGGGGCAGCATGCATGGGACATTGTGAGGAGGGGGCAGCATGCATGGGACATTGTAAGGCGGGGGCAGCATGCATGGGACATTGTGAGGAGGGGGCAGCATGCATGGGACATTGTGAGGAGGGGGCAGCATGCATGGGACATTGTGAGGAGGGGGCAGCATGCATGGGACATTGTGAGGAGGGGGAAGCATGCATGGGACATTGTGAGGAGGGGGCAGCATGCATGGGACATTGTGAGGAGGGGGAAACATTCATGCATGGGACATTGTGAGGAGGGGGCAGTATGCATGGGACATTGTGAAGAGGGAGCAGTATGCATGGGACATTGTGAGGAGGGGGAAGCATGCATGGGACATTGTGAGGAGGGGGCAGCATGCATGGGACATTGTGAGGAGGGGGAAGCATGCATGGGACATTGTGAGGAGGGGGCAGCATGCATGGGACATTGTGAGGAGGGGGAAACATTCATGCATGGGACATTGTGAGGAGGGGGCAGTGTGCATGGGACATTGTGAAGAGGGAGCAGTATGCATGGGACATTGTGAGGAGGGGGCAGCATGCATGGGACATTGTGAGGAGGGGGCAGCATGCATGGGACATTGTGAGGAGGGGGCATGCATGGGACATTGTCCTCACATCTTGCTGCTCCCCCCTCACAATGTACAGATCATATTTCATAATCGAGGAAGGTGTGGTGGGCATACAGTAGTTTATAAGTGAGGACAGTGTGGTGTTTTAGTTTATTAGGGGCAGTGTCTCAGTATATAAGTGGGGACGGTGTGGTGGGAATATTTTATACTCATTCTATGTTTTGATGTGCCTTTGGTGATCCCCATTGGGGGGGGGTTAGTGCCCTTCATTTCTCATTGATACTTTTTAAAGTGTTTTACAGAGTAGATCTGCCTTAAACAGATGTCGTGTGCAAAAACTCAGTTTTACGTTGTCACTAAGGGGCGCGACCACTTAAAGTGCCTAGGGCAGCATGAAGGCAAAATACAGCCCTGCAAAGGATGCTCACTTCTTTGCCATTCTGTGACTTTTCCACTCTCTCTGTATCACCTGCTGATGACACTCTAAGCTCAGTGGCCACTTCCGTCTGAGAACATCCTGCTTGAAGCCTCTCAATGGTGTGGTACTGCTGATCACTTATTAGGTGCCGTCTCGTAGGAGAGAAGCAGAGAAACAGGCAGAGAGACACACAGAAGGTGCTGCTGATTTCTAGTAAGTTTTTTAATTATTTTTGTTGTTTCTAAGAGTAAGGGGAGCAGGACCTCCTCTTCTCTGTGTGCTGCTGCTGCTCCTGAGAGTAAGGGGAGCAGGACCTCCTCTTCTCTGTGTGCTGCTGCTGCTCCTGAGAGTAAAGGCCCTGTCACACACAGAGATAAATCTGCGGTAGATCTGTGGTTGCAGTGAAATTGTGGACAATCAGTGCCAGGTTTGTGGCTGTATACAAATGGAACAATATGTCCATGATTTCACTGCAACCACAGATCTGCCAAAGATTTATCTCTCTGTGTGACGGGGCCTTAAGGGGAGCAAGACCTCCTCTTCTCTGTGTGCTGCTACTCGTGAGAGTAAGGGGAGCAGGACCTCCTCTTCTCTGTGTGCTGCTGCTCGTGAGAGTAAGGGGAGCAGGACCTCCTCTTCTCTGTGTGCTGCTGCTTTTCCTGAGAGTAAGGGGAGCAAGACCTCCTCTTCTCTGTGTGCTGCTACTCGTGAGAGTAAGGGGAGCAGGACCTCCTCTTCTCTGTGTGCTGCTGCTCGTGAGAGTAAGGGGAGCAAGACCTCCTCTTCTCTGTGTGCTGCTGCTCGTGAGAGTAAGGGGAGCAGGACCTCCTCTTCTCTGTGTGCTGCTGCTGCTCCTGAGAGTAAGGGGAGCAAGACCTCCTCTTCTCTGTGTGCTGCTGCTCGTGAGAGTAAGGGGAGCAGGACCTCCTCTTCTCTGTGTGCTGCTGCTGCTCCTGAGAGTAAGGGAAGCGGGACCTTCTCTTCTCTGTGTGCTGCTGCTGCTCCTAAGAGTAAGGGAAGCAGGACTTTCTCTTCTCTGTGTGCTGCTGCTGCTCCTGAGAGTAAGGGAAGCAAGACTTTCTCTTCTCTGTGTGCTGCTGCTGCTCATGAGAGTAAGGAAAGCAGGACTTTCTCTTCTCTGTGTGCTGCTGCTGCTCCTGAGATTAAGGGAAGCAGGACTTTCTCTTCTCAGTCAGCTGCTGCTCATGGGAGTAAGATTGTGCTGCTGCTCGTGAAAGTAAGAGGAGCAGGACCTCCTCTTTTCTGTGTGCTGCTGCTGCTCGTGAGAGTAAGGGGAGCAGGACCTCCTCTTCTGTGTGCTGCTGCTACTCCTGAGAGTGAGGGGAGCAGGACCTCCACTTCTCTGTGTACTGCTGCTCTCATGAGAGTAAAGGGAGCAGGATCTCCTCTTCTCTGTGTTCTTCTACTGCTCCTGAGAGTAAAGGGAGCAGGATCTCCTCTTCTCTGTGTGCTTCTACTGCTCCTGAGCGTAAGGGAGAGTAAGGTGTGCTGCTGCTGCTCCTGAGAGTAAGGGGAGCAGGACTTCCTCTTCTCTGCATGCTGCTACTGCTCATAAGAGTAAAGCGGTTTATTTCTAGCAATTGCTAGCGATATCGTATGCAAAAGCACCCGCCCCCGTCGTGCATTCGATTTCGAGTGATCGCTGCCGCAGCGAACATTATCGCTACGGCAGCGTCACACGCACTTACCTGGTCGTCGTCGTCGCTGTGACTGCCGAACAATCCCTCCCTCAAGGGGGAGGGACGGTCGGCATCACAGCGACGTCCCTAAGCGGCCGGCCAATCAAAGCGGAGGGGCGGAGATGAGCGGGATGTAACATCCCGCCCACCTCCTTCCCTCCGCATTGCGGCCGGCGGCAGGTAAGGAGACGTTCCTCGCTCCTGCGGTGTCACACATAGCGATGTGTGCTGCCGCAGGAGCGACGAACAACATCGATAATCAACCATTACCGATTTTTGGTTTTGGGACGACCTCTCCATGGTGAACGATTTTCACCATTTTTGAGGTCGCTTAAGGTCGCTGGTAAGTGTCACGCGCTGCGATATCGTTAATGATGCCGGATGTGCGTCACTAACAACATGACCCCAACGATAAAACATTACCGATATCGTAGCGTGTAAAGCCCCCTTAAGGGTGTGCTGCTGCTTATCGTGAGAGTAAAGGGAACGGGACCTCCTCTTCTCTGTGTGCTGCTGCTGCTCCTGAGAGTAAGGGGAGCAGAAGTCAACATTTTCAATATGGAGAAAAAGAAGACAAATAATCATGCACCTTTGGTGGTGTCCTACAGCCCCTAGCTTAAAGTGCTGAGAAAAACTGCTTAAAACCTCCCCTTATCCTACACAAGGATAATAGTCTAAAAACAATATTCAAATAACCGCCCTTGCTATGCTACAGACAACGTCCAAATTTAAAGTGAACCAATCACCAGGATTTTCCTATATAAACTAAAGCCAGTGCTATACTGGCACTATCTTGCTAATTCTAAGCATACCTTTAGCTGTCGGCTTGGATGTATAGTTTTGAAATACAGGCAAGTAAAGTTACAGAAATGTACAGCTTTTTGATTGGCAGCAGCTGCCGAACAGCTAATAGGTGGGTTGGCTTTTGCTATCTACTCCCGCCCCTGTCTGCTGCCTGGCCTCTGTAAATGCTAGACTAGTTTTTCCACAAGAAGAGATGTTACCCCTTAGCCCCCCAGTCAGAGGCATCACACACAGACGTGAAGATAGTGCAGAGATGAGAGACTGCGCTCTCGGACTAGTCAGGGTACAGATACCCTGAGATTAAACACTAAACTTAAAATTTTGCAGCTAATACCCCGTTTCCCCCAAAATAAGACCTACTTTGAAAATAAACCCCAGTAGGATTTTTGAGGCTTTTTTGAGTATACATTAAAGATAAGCCCTTGTTGCGTTTCCATAAAAAAGTGTCCAAGCAGCTAAAAAAGTTGAATAAAGCAGGACTCTTCATCAAAGAAAGCAGATACCCCCAAATGACAGCAGACACACCCAAAGAAAAAAATATTGCACTTACCAGACCCCAAACAATAACAGTTGTTAAGTGTCGATTTTGGATGGGCTCTCACACAGAGTTCTGTGTCAGTGTCAGGTCCCTTGCTGTTCCAGCTGCCTTGCACTGCAGCTCTCACAAACAGATGGGGTACCAGTGTCACTCCTCGTGGGTTGTACGGTTTCCAGTCACCAGGGGGAGCCAACCACTGTAGAATGAAGGGGGACCTGACAACGACGCAGATTTGTATGTGAGAGCCCATTCATTTTCCAACTCTAATTGTTTGAGATCTGGTAAGTGCGATTCTTGTAAAGGCCCTGTTACACGCTACGATATATCGGGCGATATGTCGTCAGGGTCACGGATTCGGTGACGCACATCTGGCATCGTTTGACATATCGTAGCGTGTGACAGCTACAAGCGACTGTTAAGCAAAAATACTCACCTTATCGTTGCTCGTTGACACGTCGTTCATGTTCAAAATATCGGTCACATTCCAGGATGCAGGTTGTTCGTCGTTCCTGAGGCAGCACGCATCGCTCCGTGTGACACCTCGGGAACGACGAACACAGCTTACCTGCGTCCCGCCGGCAATGACGAAGGAAGGAGGTGGGCGGGATGTTACGTCCCGCTCATCTCCGCCCCTCCGCTTCTATTGGGCGGCCGCTGTGTGACATCGCTGTGACGCCGAACGTCCCTCCCCCTTCAGGAACAGGATGTTCTCAGCCCACAGCGAGGTCGTTCGGGAGGTAAGTACGTGTGACAGGGGGTTACAACATTGTGCGACACAGGCAACAAATTGCCCGTGACACACAAACGATGGGGGCGGTACGATCGCACATGCGATCACATGATAAATCGACGCGTGTAACGGGGCCTTAAGGGGTGTTTGTTTTCTTTTGGGGGTAAACATATCAGTACAAAGAGAATAATACATTTAAGCAGGTAATTTAAACCTTTGTAAATATGGACTGTACCCACCACTATAGGACTGGTTCTCCACCATGAGAATAGAAGATCAGATAAGAAAATGTGCATCTGAACCAGTAATAGGATTACACTAAATGTTGATGTTCCAGAATGTGATGATAAGATTAGATTTGAATAAATGTTGATTTGTTTTTGTTCAAGAATAAATGTGAATTGTTGTTCATGAGAAAATATAAGACGTACCCTGAAAACAAGCCCTAGTGCATCTTTCACAGCAAAAAATAATATAAGAACCTGACTTATTTTCAGGGAAACACAGTATATAAAAAACATTAAAAGATTTCCATATTTACAGATGAGTAATTTTTGCCCATTGACTGAATTAGGGGCTCTGCAAAAGTGCCACTAATCACTGTCATAACCAAACCACCAATGTCACTGTGACATTATAGTAGCTGTCACTTTAAAGACTCTGTGACTTTCTGGTACATCCATCTTCTCTCCTTAAAAGGAGCACAAAAATCCCAGCACATTCTTCCAAAATCTTTTCCTTTGATCCCGTTGTCACGGATGTGTCTGGACCTTCGGGTGCTGCTGCTGGGACCAGGTGCAGAAGGGCCCGGCGATCGTCCAGACATTAATGGACGCTGTCCCTTTAAGGGCTTGATTTAGGTTTTTTTCTGTTTCCCTGACAGGTTGGAGGAACCTTTCTACCAGCTGGTGACTAAGGGTCTTTATAACGTGAGGCCTCTCACTCAACCAGTGTGGGTTATACTCTTCACTTGGAGAAGTTGCTTGCTCAGGAGTGCATGTGGCTTCAGACTACTGTTGCTGCATATTCTGAAGATTCCCTCTCAAAGATAAGTTGTTGTTTTTCCTTTTTCCCCTTTTGCTGTTTATTTTTGTGTTTGTTTTTCCCTCCGTGGTTTGGTGGGTGGTGGGATTTACTCCTAAGGTCTGGCTAGGAGACAGGGGCACGCTGGCGGGCCACACCTCCTAACCCTTATAGGTACCTGTGGTTTGAGGGCAAGCGCAGGGCCCCCAGTGTCAGGGTCAACGCAGGAGCCCCTGATTTCCCCCCTCTTTGTGTTGCAGCCTCCCTTATTCCCAGGAGTCCACTTGCTGGGTGTCTCTCCCCACACCCATCATGATACCCGTTCTGTCTTCTAGATACAGTGGAACCTTGCTTAACGAGAACAATCCGTTCTGGGACTGTGCTTGTTAACCAAGTTACTCGTTCAGCAGAGCAAGATTTCCCATAGGAAATCATTGCAATGTAGACAATTCGTTCCACAACGTGTTAAATGTCCAATCCTGCTCCCCTACTGTGCCATTCCACACACGTACAAACACACACAAACATGTACAAACACACACACACAAACACACAAGCACGCACATATTATATGCTCACCTTACCT
The DNA here is from genome assembly GCF_048569485.1 of Anomaloglossus baeobatrachus. Lineage (NCBI taxonomy): Eukaryota > Metazoa > Chordata > Amphibia > Anura > Aromobatidae > Anomaloglossus > Anomaloglossus baeobatrachus. The sequence continues at coordinate 484,360,305 of NC_134357.1, forward strand.
TCCGTTCCATCGCCGGTCTCCTAGGACTTGCTGTTCTCTGGTACGGGGCTGGGCTGTGTATCGCATTACCGTAACGACGAGGGAGGAACTTCCTGGCCAGAGCGCTGACGTCAAAGGCAGAGCCGCTTGCCTCTGATTGGCCAGCGCGCTGCCATTCAGTAGCGGTGACAGGAAGTTCCTGCCTCGTTGCTATGGATGCCGATACACAGCCTGGAGGAGCGGAGAAGTGAACTACAGGACCCAAGAGGCCGGCGATGAAACGAAATATATTATGTTATATTATATGCTCACCTTACCTTCCGTTCCACCGCCGGCCTCCTGGGTCTTGTAGTTCGCCGCGAGGACGTCGCGATGTACCCGGGAACTACAAGAACCATGAGACCGGCGGTGGAACGGAAGGTAAGGTGAGCATAATACTGTATGTGCGTGCGTGCGCGTGTGTTTGTGCGTACATGTGTGTGTTTGTGTGGACTGCAAGTGTGGGTCAGTGCACGGTGGATGGACGGAAACTGAAGTGTGTGCGGTGAGAATTTCGCTCATACAGCAAAGCTTTCTCGTAAAGCGGGTTACAAATTTACAGAAAGCTTTGCTTGTTAAGCAAAATTCTCGTTAAGTGGGTTACTCGTTAAGCGAGGTAGCACTGTATATGAATCTTCTCTATGCCTTCCAGGAGGCATACCTTCTACCGGCAGTGCTGTGTCTGACTGTAAAACAACTGGCTGCAGTAGGAGCCTCCCCCCTCTTTGACCTGTCTGACTCCACCCCCTCGTTAACAAGCCCCACACTTTAGTGAGTCTCCAGATTCACTCTTGTGACTTCCACAGGATTTTTGCAAGACAGAAATACGTAGAAAATCCTACACACTGACAAGTGTTGCAAAATATCAACCCGTTTACTTGTACTATTCATTTCTAGGTTTAGGAGTATATTTATTTAGGTCATTTCTCAAGTGGAAAATATGCTGCAACAAAATGTGTGGTCAGCTTAGGTCAAAACCGTACAGATTTACAATTTCCCCGTGCTGTTAGGAGTCTTTATACGAGGCTCAGCTTTAATCATTTATTCCTTCCCCTAGCGTGTAAGTTTTGTTATTTAGCCTCTCTTCCTTGTTTAATTACGGCAGACTTCAGTGAATTAATTATTGTTTTATCGCAGCTCCAGCATTCCAGAAAAGAAAAAAAAATTGTTTGCAACAGAAATTGCCGAGCGTGTTTTGCTGAAGATCTACTAATTAGCAGCATAGCAAGAACATGACTGTGGGGGACAGATAGATGGGGTGGACCTTGGCAATCACCCCACTCCCTCAATACCCTGCAATACTAATATGAGAAGAACAAATATTAACACTGTGAAGAACGGTTACATAGACTGAATTTCCTTGTCATACACAAGTGGGAAATGTGGCATCAGGCGCAGGCTCAAGGAGTGGGTTCTGAGTGGCGGAACGTTCAAGTGCCCTAAATATGGCACTTTTAGGGGTTAAAATTAGATGCACTGAGAACAAACATTATCAGATTTGCTCAATTCCAGATTGAGATACAATGTATCATTGCAGGTAAAATGTAGTAACCTTCTGGAGCTGACAGCTCACAGAGGATTTACTTAAAGGGAACCGGTCACCACTTTTTTGGCGTATAAGCTGCGGCCACCACCACCGGGCTCTTATATACAGCATTCTAACATGCTGTATATAAGAGCCAAGGCCGCTGTGAGAACATAAAAAACACTTTATAATACTTATCTAACGGTCGCGCGGTTGGCCATATGGGTGTCTTCGTTGTCCGGTGCCGGCGCCTCCTCTTTCAGCCATCTTCGTCCTCTTTCTGAAGCCTGTGTGCATGACGCATCTACGTCATACACACTTGCCGTTCCTGTGCAGGACCTGAATGCCGACGAGTGTGGATGACGTCAGACCCATCATGCACCGCGGCTAGAGAAGAAGGATAACAAAGATGGCCAAAAGAGGCGGCTCCGGCACCGGAGAACAGAGACGCCCATATGGCCAACCGCGTGACCGTTAGGTAAGTATTATAAAGTGTTTTTTATGTTATACCCCCGGCCTTGGCTCTTATATACAGCATGTTAGAATGCTGTATATAGAGCCTAGTGGTGGTGGCCGCAGCTTATAGGCCAAAAAAGCGGTGACAGATTTGGCGACTATAAGCTGCGGCCACCACCAGTAAGCTCTTATATACAGCATTCCAGAATACTGTATATAAGAGCCCAGGCCGCTCTGTATAACATGAAAACCCCTTTATAATACTCAGCTAGGGGGCGGTCCGGTCCGATGGGTGTCGCTGCTCTCCAGTCCGGCGCTTCCTCCCTTAGCGTGAGGTACAGCATTGACGCCCCCTCATTACCCTGCAACATTGTGACACCTAGATATCATTTTTCGTGTGATGACTCTTCAGAAAAGCCTTCTCAGAGAATCAGCATGCAGACAGTGTTACATGGTTTACTGGACTGGGAAGTAATCAGTGGGTAATGGCTGATGTTTGTCCTCTTTACCTCGATGGTAATTGATGTATACCAATACTTCACGCCACAGTGATGTGCACTTACAATGATTGGTAATACTTCTATTATTGAGAACATTAATGATTTAGCAATGAAGCTTCTCCGGGGAATTTGCAAACTTATACAGAGTATGGATTCAGTGTGAGCTATAGGGTCAGAATAAGGTTATGCGTCTCATTAACTACATTATGTGAGAGGTTTATGACGTGGAGCAAGATGTTTTATTTATGTATTAATATGGAAACAACTAGGACGGTTCAGTGTATATGTAACAAGAGGGAAAAGTAAGGTTACCCTCCTTTAATGTACACATACAGGGGTCATATCCCCAGAAATGAAAAGCAATGGTGCTGCCCAGCGAAAACAATGGAAAATGATTATTGCAACCCAAATGTCTTTAGGTATGTTAGAGGGAAATGTATAGGAGGCCATTACATAATAATGCATTTCTAAAATTACTCATGTCACATGCAGGAACATGAGTAATAATCCAAAGCAGGTATTATAAGAGCAAATTCCCAACAGCGGCTATCCTCATCATCCGTCAATAGGGAACCATCCAGGTAAAACTGCACTTTTGATGCATAAACTAGTCTAACGTGCCCAGGTAATGTCCAAATTCTCTACTGGGCACCCCCTTTTTTTTCTATGGTCGATTTCTATTCTTTAGTATTCTTCCAACATAATAGGTGCTGGAACTTTCTCTCTTCCCAGGATGCATTGTTCCTGGTATTCCCCTGTAGACTGTGAGCCCTCAAGGGAAGGGTCCTCTCCCCTCTGTACCAGTCTGTCATTGTTCGCTTTGTTCAATGTATTTTGTATGTAAACCCCTCTTCACATGTACAACAACATGGAATCTATAGTGCTCTTAAAATCAATAATGAAAAAACTATTGCCCAACGGCTTGACTGCCCTGATGTGAAAGCCCTGCTCTCTGTTGTGCTGCTGTATGCAGATTGACAGGTGAGAGGAAGTAGAGAGTCAAAGACCTATCCCCAATTTCTGTAAAGAAACAAAGACCTGCTCATACATCCTGTACAATGTAGATAGGCAACGTCCTCCCCCCACTTACTCTAAAGAAATAAAGCCCTGCCCACACTTCCTTTATATAGACAACGTTCTGCCTCCACTTCCTGCAACTATGCAAAGGCCCGACCCAGTTCCTGTACATGGACAAAATGTCTTCACTTCCTGTAGCAACAAAATCCAGCCACAACTTCCTGCAAATAGGCAAAGACCTGCCAACACTTCCTGTAAAGAGACAAAGACCTGCCCATACTTCCTGCAAAGCTAGAAATACTAGATATCTGCCCTTACTTCCTGTAATCCTACAAAGAAAACCTCACACTTCCTGTAAAACTACAAAGAGCCCCCTACACTTCCTCTAAAGCAACAAATACCCGCCCACACTTCCTGTAAATCTAGAAATACCCGCCCCTACTTCCTGTAAACCTTCAAACAAATGTCGCACTTCCTGCAAAGCTACAAAGACCCACCCACACTTCCTCTAAAGCTACAAAGACCCACCCACACTTCCTCTAAAGCTACAAAGACCCACCCACACTTCCTCTAAAGCTACAAAGACCCACCCACACTTCCTCTAAAGCTACAAAGACCCCCCCACACTTCCTCTAAAGCTACAAAGACCCACCCACACTTCCTCTAAAGCTACAAAGACCCACCCACACTTCCTCTAAAGCTACAAAGACCCACCCACACTTCCTCTAAAGCTACAAAGACCCACCCACACTTTCTCTAAAGCTACAAAGACCCGCCCACACTTCCTCTAAAGCTACAAAGACCCACCCACACTTCCTGTAAATCTAGAAATACCTGCCCCTACTTCCTGTAAACCTTCAAACAAACGTCACACTTCCTGCAAAGCTACAAAGACCCCCTTATACTTCCTCTAAAGCTACAAAGACCCACCACACTTCCTGTAAAGCTAGAAATACCTGCCCATACTTACTGTAAACCTACAAAGACTTCCCACACTTTCTGTAAAGCTACAAAGACCAGCATACATTTCTTATAAAGATACATAACCACCCAGGGTCGGCCTGGCCCACCGGTGTAGCGGGGAATCCCTCGATCGGCCCCGGGCCCTCAGTGGGCCCCTGTGCCTTATTTAGTGCGGGGCCACTGTACAGGGCCACGGGGCCACATGTGTCTCAGGGCTACCAATTATTGGTGGGCAGACTGGGCAGCTCATCCAGTGCCCCCACGCTCTGAGAGGCCCCCAGCCTTTCAATCATAAACTTCAGTGATTGTACAAGTTCTGTACGATCACTGAAGTTTCCACAGTTGCAGGACCTTTAGTGACATCACGTGTGTCATGTGACTCACCAAAGGTCCTAGCGGTGCACTGTGGGAGTCCCCAGACCTGCACCGATGAGGTGTGTAGGACTTGGAGACCGCGCCGGTATTCAAATGTATGCGTGTCTTTCAGGCGCAAACCACCCCACATCCTAGAAGTCTTAGGCGGGCTTTACACGCTGCGACATCGCTAGCAATGGCTAGCGATGTTGAGCGCGATAGTACCCGCCCCCGTCGTAAATGCAATATCTGGTGCTTGCTGCCGTAGTGAACATTATCGCTACGGCAGCTTCACACGCACATACCTGGTCTGCGACGTCGCTGTGACCGCCGAACAATCCCTCCTTCAAGGGGGAGGTGCGTTCGGCGTCACAGCGACGTCACTAAGCGGCCGGCCAATAGAAGCGGAGGGGCGGAGATGAGCGGGACATAACATCCTGCCTACCTCCTTCCTTCCACATTGGCGGTGGACGCAGGTAAGGAGATGTTCGTCGTTCCTGCGGATTCACACACAGTGATGTGTGGTGCTGCAGGAACGACAAACAAAATCGCATCTGCAGCAGTAACGATATTATGAAAAGGAGCGACGTGACACAGATCAGCGATTTTTTTACGCTTTTGCGCTCCTTCATCGTCGCACCTAGGATTTACACATTGCGATGTCACTACCGGCGCCGGATGTGCGTCACTAACGACGAGCCCGCCTTACAGACTAGTTATATTTGCCAAACGACATCAGACAGAATTTTTGGGCTAAAGCAACAATTTATATGTTAAGTGATTTCACGACTGTCTGTTTATCACATGAGACCAAGCTAGCTGAACGTACAGGAACTTTTTAAAGAAACACTTCGTCTAATTCATACCAACAATCCAATGCTTAATACAATGGTAGAATAGCTATACAGTAGAGCTGAACCATGTGCACAGTATAACTGCACGGCTACATGACTTAGGAGTTGCTATATGCAGTGCCAGGACACCATCAAAACATATGGTACAACTATGTTAGGCTTTGGGGTACTTTGCACGTTGCGACATCGCTACTGCGATATCGTCGGGGTCAAATCGAAAGTGATGCACATCCGGCGCCAGTAACGATGTCGCAACGTGTAAAGCCTAGGAGAGAATATGAACGAGCGTGAAACAGCCAAAAATCGGTGATCTGTGTCACATCGGTCATTTCCATAATTTCGCTGCAGCGACAGGTACGATGTTGTTCCTCGTTCCTGCGGCAGCACACATCGCTGTGTATGAAGCCGCAGAAGCAAGGAACATCTCCTTACCTGCATCCCGCCTGTAATGAGGAAGGAAGAAGGTGGGTGGGATGTTTACGTCCCGCTCATCTCTGGCCCTCCGCTTCTATTGGCCGCCTGCCGTGTGACGTCGCTGTGACGCCGCATGACCCGCCCCCTTAGGAAGGAGGCGGGTCGCCGGCCAGAGCGATGTCGCAGGGCAAGTAAGTCCGTGTGAAGCTGCCGTAGTGACAATGTTCGCTACGGCAGCCATCACAAGATATCGCATCTGCTACGAGGGCGGGGACTATCGCATTCGGCATCGCTACCATCGGCTAGCGATGTCGCAGCGTGCAAAGTACCCCTCAGTCTTTATCCCACAATCCAGGTAGGTTAAATACTGGGCTACCCAGTGGTACAAGAAGCACTGTACAGACAGCTTTAATTTAACACCAGCAGATCCCCATAGCTTATGCTGCACAGTCCTTACAGGAACGAGAGAAGAAATTAGATAAAACCACCGAAAAACAAAACAAAAAACGTTGACTAATCTTTTATTTATAGGGTGAAAACAACAAGTTCTGAGTTTTCTGTGCACATTTCATCATTGTACTGAAAAGCATAACAAGTGAAAGGTGATGATCCTTTGCCGGCACAGCGGTAAGAACCAATTACAGAAAATCTACAGCTCCTTTTTGCAGTTTTTCATTAGTAGCTCCTTATATCTCCCGAATAGATCATTTTCTTCCCCTCACCTCTTTTCCAAAGAAGTAGCTAAATTATTTAAAATGCAAAATTGCAGTATGGTTTGTAGCGGGATCTGTATGAGTTTTCTATGTAATCTAGTATCCAGTTGTTCTAGATGGACAAGCATCCATCTCAAGACTCCTCCCGACTATTGGCGCCTTTAGAGCTGAAACAGCTGCTTGGAAATCATCTCGCCCTAAGTTAGAAGCAATATTCTCCATAACCGCTATTTGGCTCAATCCTCACTTTCATAACCTGTTTTAAAAGAAAAAAACATACTTCTTAAAGATGGGTGAGCCGGCCAAACTCAGCAGGACCAGCTGGCCATTTAATGTGTATAAGTGCCTCCCAACTACCTCCTGATGAATGATCAAATAAATCAAATATGACCGCCACTCACTCTACATAGGCAAAACCTAAGAGGATGGGCGGTCAAGTTTGATCGATATGTTCTCGGGACGCCATCCCTTGGATGCATGCACCACGAGGTTTGTTGGAGTGAGTTTACTTGACACATCTCCTAGTACATGATCAAAGGAGGAAAGGGTTGTGCAGTTTGGACCTGAGCCATATCCCAATGACCAGCCCCCTTCTATGGTCACCAAGGGGAAGTAGGTGGAAGTACCGTAATTGATATCAAGTAAATTCAGATTCTGAGTGCTCAACGCTGGAAGATACCGTTCTCTGAAGGGCTGGTCTATGTTTCAACTGGCGCTCTAATAAAAGGATTGTGCCAACCCTGCGACCATAGCTCAAGTACTTTTCTTAATTTATCCTTTTTATTTGTATGTAACTGTATATACTGTATTGTTTTGTCCCCTAGGTAATATCTTTTATATATTTTAATAAACACTGCCTACTATTCAGATTAACTATATAAAATGTAATAGCTTCCTTCCTCTCGCTGTATAAATCGCATCCCTGAGGCATTGTGAGGCCAAATGTTTCCAGTAGCGGGTGTCCAATTGGCCTGTATAAATGATTGATGGTGGCAGCTAGTTTTCTTAGGGTTATTGCAGGGCTTGTCAATGACAGTACCGAAGTATATATATATTCATACCGTTGAAATCGGGTGCGTATATACTACACGTTCCCTGTGAAAGTGCCAATCAGCCTAGTAGCGAAGCAGCAGTCGCCTCGTCCATCAATCGTCAGTCAATTACGTATTGTCTTCATGATTGGCGGTAGCGAATTGGTGTTTGTGACAAATTGGTGGCAGCTGTGGCCTTATCTGCATGATCTCCTCGGCTGTATTTGTGACATTTGGTGGCAGCAGTGGAATATCTGCATGATCTCCTCGGCTGTATTTGTGACATTTGGTGGCAGCAGTGGAATATCTGAGTGATCTCCTAGACTGTCTCCATGATATTTTACTCAACAAAGTTTTTAATATAGCTGCAATCCAACGTTGTGCCATTAAATCAGAATTTGGATTTCTACATCTCAAAATGATGGACTTGGACAGTCCATTATCCAACTAGTATGGCCTCCGTCTATTCAGTGGTATCTAGCAAAGTCTCAGTAATGGACAGCTGACATTCCTGAACTCTCTATGAATAACTCAATGGCTTACATTGGTACATACCTGTCACGCTTGGTATGGGGAAGTACCAAGCAAGCGAGCAGTGAAGGAATAGGGAAAGGAAACCCTGTGTCTAGGGAAGGGTGAGATGGTGACCTCTGACCAAACCTACTGCTGGCCCCTGAGGTCCCTCAACACCTTAGATAGGTTATGTACTTATGTGCCGAGCTGGATACCTAACCCTAAGTATCCTTAGTGCTGGGCCTTAAATAGGCAATGGATGGGATGAGCTCTTTGTCAACCCCACTGAACACTAAAGGAAGTGTCAGTGTTCCGGGATTTCCACTTTGCTTTTGAAGGATCTTGCCCTTTGTTAACATGGAGTTTTCTGTTCTGTTGCCCTACTTCCTGGTCATCTGTTTAAAAGCCCGCCCCTAAGCTTAGTCTAGTTGCTTGAGTATACTGCTTCCTGTCTACTCCTGCCCCGCTGCTCTCATTTCCTGGTTGCTATTTTGGAACCTGGTGAATCACCTGACTGTCTGCCGTCTCTGGTTGGCATTTGTGCCCGGTCCCTTCCGGTACATATCCACCCTAGGACCCGTGTTCCACATCCAGTACAGACATTTTTGGACTATAACCTGTTGCCCTTTCGTGTCCCGGCTGCTGCACATTTAGGCCTTCTGGGGTGATCGCCAGACAGCCCCTGTATAGGGGTTCGCTCCTGGTGGCCTCCCTGGGGGAGTCCGGTGCGCGGTCCCGGGAATTCCCCTTTGCTCCGAACCTGGCAGGTATTTACTGTGTTTATGTTCTTTCCTGTGTACATATTGTTGGTTGCATATTATAAAACTTCTTTGCACCAAGAACCCGTCTCTGGTGGTCATTGCCCTAACGCAATCGAAATCCTCAGTTCATACAATAGTATTACAGGAAGACACAAGGAGGACACATGGGGAAAGTGCATGAACTACTTATCCACAGATGACACCGGTTGAAATTCAGCAACGTTTTCAGCAACGATATCACAGAGGAGTACAAGCCACTTGCTTACACCCAGGGCTTGAAGAAAGTGAAGATTATCACCAGCACCAGTCCAAGAAAGGAAGGGGTGTATAAACACCAAGATAATGTTGATGATCTGCAGCTGGGTGGAAGAAGAGTTCCTGCTGGGCCAAAAGGGGGAGAAATGAATCCAGCAGGAAAGCTACCTATACCAATGAATACTGACAGCAGGAACAATGGAAAGTCAGGGAGCATTTTGCGCAGCCAAACGCTGTGACCTTCTATGGCCAGAAACCACATGAGTGTTTGTCATTCGAGACAGCACCTTACTAAAAAATTCTCTATATAAAGCCTATTTGGCCACAGGATGTATGAACATCAAACCTCTGTACATTCTGCAGTGCACATACTCTGAGCTGCAGTACGTGAGAATGGCCACTACACGGTGTATGGAGCTGAGCTGTTCCGGCTACACACACTGTAAACTTTCGTTTCCCACAGCTCCAGATATCAGCTGAGAGGTGGGTGTGCTAGGTGTAGGACCCCCACTGATCTGATACTGAGGACTTCTTCCAAGGAGCGTTCATCAATATCATAAAGAGTAACTTTTTATAATTATTTTGTCCATCATGGAAAGTTATTACACATTGAAAATCATCTTATTAGGATATTTGTCTTCATACCTCTAAAATATTTGCATGTAAGTGACTTCCAAACCCTGGCTTTTCCCAAGTCTATTCACCTGCCTTCAGCTGCACTGACATCAGCACGTACTCATTTGGAGTACAGATGATGGCAGTGATGGGTCAGCCCCTGCCTCCTCCCGAGTGTTGTACCTATTGGAACAATCTCCTGCAGCAGCTTCTCCCCAGAGTTAATGACACACAGGGGCTGAGTTGTCACTGCCATCATCTGTACTCCAAATGAGAACATTTTCCAAAGACAGATGAATAAACTGGAGAAAAGCCGAGGGTTGGCAATTTTTCTTACAGGAATGATAACAAATCCCCTAAAAAATATTTGCAAAGTTTCATAACTTTCCATGGTGGACAAAACTATATAAAAAATGTATAAGATTAGCTACTCTTTACCCTTTAACACCAAAAATGTTCTGCTCCTTACCTGGACATACGTGCAAACAGAGGTACACCTAAAGATGTCCCAAGAACTCGTGATAAATGACAAACTCGGCTCTGCTTCATCCGTACTTCCCATCCTATATATCGAAAGTGATCGCTGACAAATTTGCAGAAATGAGATTCATCGAGCAGAAGAAAAAACATGGCCATATGCTTTAATGTCATAATGAATAAAACATAGACAACGCTGGGTAAATGACAACTAGAAAGAAGTAAACAAATTTAGCAAATCTACATAAAGATGCATGAAAGCGAGATGAGGAAATGTACATCTCTGGATAATGCTCCCACTCCGCTGCTAATCCATCATGTAGCAGTACGCAGTAGGAGGATGACTCTCCACATTGTCTGTACATGTTCACCAGTAACGGTTGCAGCACACTGGTATCACGTGTGATATCTGCAGATCCTCGGTTCTGGGCAACGCTCCACATACGTGTAGGCTGCTGGCGCCCGCGTGGTCTCGTATCGCATGACATGTACAGCTGGGAACCTGCCTGTCTTTCCACTGACACCCACACACAAGACCGTGCCAGCTCCGCCAGGTGTTAATGGCAACAGTAAAAGATCAACTCGAAAAATGTCCCACATGGGAGGCAGAAGATCATTTTCCTACCATGTGTCGTTACCGATATGCTTCACTTTATTAATATATTTATATGCAGAATCAGCAAATAAAGTTACTGATTGTACGAGGAAAAGGAGCACGCGTGTCTAATATACCTGGTGTAGCAATATCTAATAGCTTTTCAGGTAACTGTTTGCTGTCGGGGAGTGAAAATTGTCATTGTGTGCTTCAACACTGTACGTGGGAGTTACTATGGATGGATTTATGGACAGATGAATGGACAGAAGAATGGATGGAGGGACAGATTGGTGGACGAATGTATGGATGGATGGACAGAAGAATCGATGGATGGACAGAAGAATCGATGGATGGACAGAAGAATCGATGGATGGACAGAAGAATCGATGGATGGACAGAAGAATGGATGGAGGGACAGATTGGTGGACGAATGTATGGATGGATGGACAGAAGAATCGATGGATGGACAGAAGAATGGATGGAGGGACAGATTGGTGGACGAATGTATGGGTGGATGGACAGAAGAATGGATGGATGGACAGAAGAATGGATGGTGGGATGGATGGGTGGACGACTGTATGGATGGATGGAGGGACGGATTGGTGGACGAATGTATGGATGGATGGAAAGAAGAATCGATGGATGGACAGAAGAATGGATGGAGGGACGGATGGGTGGACGACTGTATGGGTGGATGGACAGAAGAATGGATGGATGGACAGAAGAATGAATGGAGGGACGGAAGAATGGATGGAGGGACGGATGGGTGGGTGGACGAATGTATGGATGGATGGACAGAAGAATCGATGGATGGACAGAAGAATGGATGAAGGGATGGATGGGAGGACGAATAGATGGATGGATGGACAGAAGAATGGATGGATGGACAGAAGAATGGATGGATGGACAGAAGAATGGATGGTGGGATGGATGGGTGGACAACTGTATGGATGGATGGAGGGACAGATTGGTGAACGAATGTATGGATGGATGGACAGAAGAATCGATGGATGGACAGAAGAATGGATGGAGGGACGGATGGGTGGACGACTGTATGGGTGGATGGACAGAAGAATCGATGGATGGACAGAAGAATGAATGGAGGGACGGATGGGTGGACCTATGTATGGATGGATGGACAGAAGAATCGATGGATGGACAGAAGAATGGATGAAGACTGTCACGCTTCCCGGTCCCCGTGGCCCGCTCCCCGCTTCCCGGCGGCGTCCCCGACTCACCACTCCGGTCCCGGTCTCCTCTTCCTCGCCTGCGCCCTTCATGCGTCCAGCTCCCCGCTCCCGGCGCTCCTCAGCGACATGGGACACCCTGCCGGGCACCCCTGCTTCCTCTGCACCGCTCCCTGGACTGGCTTCTGGCACACGGGCCTCGCGCATGCGCATTAGGGCGCGCGCGCGGTCATTGACCCTTTCATAAAGGGCCAGCACCTTCTAACAGGAAATTGCATAGACAGGTACAGGGTATATTAGGATTCTCCTTACTGGTGGGCGGGGCCTGTTCTAAGTGTTTAGTAAGCTAGGAGTTCAGGTCCCCGTATTGCTTTGCCCTGTATTAACCCTGTCTGTCTCGCAGAGCCTGTCCTGCCACGCCAGCCGCTCCGAACCACGTCCATTCCAGTACCCTGACGGTGACTTCGGCGGATGTTCCACCACCTCTGCAGCTCCGCCAGTCTCCAGTCCCTGGCTCCGTTGGGTGACCCGTCCCATCGCTCAGCAGGTTCCGGATCCCGCCTGACCCTTCAACCCGGCCTTGGACCCTGAGCCTCGTCACCCGGACTACCGTCCAGAACTCTGTGTGTTCAGCAACATCCACCTTTCCAGCTCACCTACGGACTGTCTGGCTACCAATAGTGCTTCGGCTGCCGTGCATCAAGACCCTCTGGCGGGGTGACCGGCCTGGCTGCCTCCTCAGGGGAAACCGGTGTACGGTCCAGAGTTTCCACCACCCGGACGTAACAGAGGGATGGATGGGAGGACGAACGGATGGATGGATGGATGGATGGATGGACAGAAGAATTGATGGATGGACAGAAGAATGGATGGATGGACAGAAGAATGGATGGATGGACAGAAAAATGGATGGAGGGATGGATGGGTGGACGAATGTATGCATGGATGGACAGAAGAATCGATGGATGGACAGAAGAATCGATGGAGGGATGGATGGGAGGACGAATGGATGGATGGATGGATGAATGGACAGAAGAATGGATGGATGGACAGAAGAATGGATGGAGGGACGGATGGGTGGACGAATGTATGCATGGATGGACAGAAGAATAGATAGATGGACATAAGAATAGACAGAAGAACAAATGGACGGATAGATGGCAGAAAAATGGACAGTTGTCACGCTAGGTATGGGAAATGAAACCCTGTGTCTAGGGATGCAGGAGTTGGTGACCCTTGTCCAAGCCTACTGATGAGCCCTGGCTTCCCTCACCACTCTAGATAGGTTCCGCACATATGCGCCGAGCTGGATACCTGACGCTAGGCTGACCCTGATCTGAGCCCTAGGTAGGGAGTAGATGGGATGAGCTGTTCGGCAACCCCACTAGACGCTAAAGGACACACAGGTATAACAAACAAGGGAAAATAACAAGCAACTTATCTCCAGTTGACTCTGGGACAGAAACTGCAACAACCACCTAGATTCTCCAGATGTATAGTATGCAAACTAATTGCTAGCACTGAAGATCTGAGAAGGGTGTATCAAATATCACCAGCACCGAGTAATAGGAAGTGAAGGTATATAAAGATAAGGGAAGTACTGATGAAGAGCAGCTGACAGGCTGAGGAAGTCTACAGGGTCCTAAAGGGAAAGGGATGAAAATCAAGCATAAATAATAGAAAGTCAGGGAGCAGTATGCGCAGCCAAACACTGTGACCTTCTATAGCCGGTTACCACAGGACTGTCTGTCACCCGTGACACACCCATGACAATAGTACAATGGATAGATAGACAGATGACTGGATGGATGGACGGATAGATATATAGATGGATGGACAGAAGAATGGATGGAAGGGCAGAATAATGGATGGATGGACAGAAGAAGGGGCAGAAGAATGGACGGATGGACAGATTATGGATGGATGGATGAACAAATGGATGGACGGATGGATGGACAAATAGATAATAAAGAAATATAGTAACATTTAGGTACAATATTTTCCAACAGACCTTTGTGAAAATGTGTACAACTTACTTTTAAAGGGAACCTGTCATTAGTAAATTAGACTGCTGGCTAAAGGCATGGGTGTAAAGGCCCTTTACGTCTTATTGCTTGTAGTATTCTTTTCTAAAGTTTTCATCGCAAGTTCCAGCTCTCTTTTCTGTCTCATTATATCCCGCCGGCCGTTGGCCTTCAGTCATTGACTGACAGATCACTCTTCTCTCTTCCCCTGTCTGAGATTTTATGCAGGGGGCGAATCATCACCTGTCATATCAGATTTGGTGGTGCGCGCACAGTATTTTACTGATGAATAGACATTAAGGCTTAGGTGGGAACCAAAAAAAATAATGCATAACGCTCCCATCTATTGGAGAGCCCTCAGGTGAGGATTTGGCGCCTGTGCAAAATTTCTGATAGGGGAAGAGAAAAGAGTGATTTGTTTGTCAAAGACTGAAGGCCAAAGCGTCCGTTCCCACTCAAATGAAGGGGTCCTGTGCGGGAACGTTTTATTTAAGTTTTTATAATCCCAAAACGGAGCCAACAACCAAAATAACTACTGGATGTGTAAGCAGAGCCAGAGACTGCATCGCTTTATGCATTTTATCCACAGCTCCTCAACATCTCGGATATTTATCCAGAATGTGTGGGAGATGATGTGGGCTTGATTCTGCTACAAAGAGCCATTGCCTTTCGGAGATTTGCTAAGGGGCCCCCAGATTACTCATTAGTCCTCGCTCTGTTTCGGAGATTGAGTTTATGCGATGACTTGAAAGCTGTGCATTAGGTATGGGCTTATATACGCAAACGGAGAAGCATCGCCTGGGCTCGCATCCCTGGGAGATGGCTCGTCTGTATGCAATGATAAGGACAGTAATCTACGCCGTATTTTATAAGCAATTTTAATTATGCTCAGCCGCTCAGATAAACAAACACATGAAAACACGAGCATACCTCAAGTGCGGCAATGCGGAGGACATCATTAAAGGGACTGTCCACTTTATAAAAACACTTTCATATCATCTATTAAAGAATTAGGATTCAATTAAGGGGGGGGGAGTGGGGCACTGACAGGGTCTCCATATTTTGGGTGGAGCGGAGAGCAGTTATAAGGACGTTCTATCCACTTGGAGGTCCAGTCCTATATTGCACAGACATCCCATTCCCACCTTGCCATTTTCACACTGGCCAATTGGCCCGATATTAGACTTCTACCTCCTGTTTATTTTTCTGCAGCCACATGAATACTAACAGCAATAGACTGACTCTGACCCTATTTGTGTGTACAGAAGGCATATATACGTTTGCTCTAATCTAGGCAACGATCATTGAGTAGGTGGGGGAGAAGGTGAGCTATGACATCGCCTAATGTGAAGACTTGATCCTGTGTCATCTACTGTAGATAAACTTGTCATCTGTCATTGTAATCCTGTCTGTGATAATAATGAGACTGCTGAAAAGTCAATTGTACAGCTCAGAAAGTTATCTTTCACATTACATGAGCGAGAGGAGGTGAGCTGTGACATCACCTATAGTGGACGGTGGATCTTTTGTCATCTACTGTACATAGAGGTGTTATCATTGTACAGCAGGAGGAAGAGGTGTATATACTGTGTATATATATATATAATCAGTCATTGCACAGAAGGGGTGGGGGTGAGCTATTACATCACCTATTGTGAATAATGGTGGATCTTCTTGTGTCATCTAATGTACACAGAGTATTGTCAGTTATTGTGCATGAGGAGAAGGAGGTGAGCTGTTATATTACGTATTGTGAATTGCGGATCCTGTGTGATCTACTGTATGTAGTAGTGTCATTAGTCATTGTACAGGAGGTGGGAGGCGAGCTGTGACATCACCAGTTTTGGTGGATTCTGTACACTATACATAAAGATGTTATCAATCATTATAATCCTGTTTGTAATAATAATAAAACATTGAAAAGTGCAAGGTTTTTGGTGGTTTTTTTAATCTAGTGAAATTGAAAACAAAAATCTTCAATAAAAAAATACACAAAAACCTGATATAAACAAAAAGGTCATTTTCTGAAGACACATTCCCTTTAAAAGACCCTTTTTAAAAGTTATTAACCAAATCAGAGAATCCCATTAAGAATAAGGAGACACAAATAACTGAGTGTGCCATTATTAGTAAAGGGTCAATAGTACTAAATAAAAGCTGGTACATAAATAAGGAAAAGGTATCTCCAGGAAATGCAGGATCAATTCCTCTGGTAATGAATGGGGTGAATTACTGTGAAAATATAGACCCCAATCTCCAGGAATGGATGGAATGAGTTTATGAAGCACCTTTATAAGTGTCAGCTGCAGAACAGGGAAGGATATATATAAAGCAGCGCGGAAGTACAAAATATCAGATATTATCATTGTAAATAGATATAAAAGATGTATTTGATTTCCCTTCAGCGCCACCACAGGGGAGATTAAGTATTGCACAATGCCACTTGAAATAAATTGATTGTCTATTTAATGCAGGACAAGTAGGATAATCCAGAGTAAGAGAACTCCGCTCCACTATGCAATGCTCATTGTCTATGGGACTGACTAATAGCTGAGCATTGTACTTGGCTTTCTCTGGGAGTCTCATATACTATCAATGGAGCAGAGAACGAGCAGAGCCCCCTTCTTGGGACTGCTGGAGTTGCCATCGGTCGGATAGGACCAGAAGGTAGGGAATAGCAAAATTCTGGGCATTCCCCTTTAAACTCTAGTGCACACCGCTGTCAATAGGGATCTGTACTTTCTCCAATCTCAAATAGAGGCATACCGGTACACATCGATATGTTATGGTCTGAAATGGAGGTATACCGGTTCACATCCATATATTGTGGTCTGAAATGGAGGCATACCAGTACACATCCAATATGGTATGGTCTGAAATGGAGGCATACCGGTACACATCCATATCTTGTGGTCTGAAATGGAGGCATATCGGTACACATCTATATATTGTGGTCTGAAATGGAGGCATACTGGTACACATTCATATATTGTGGTCTGAAATGGAGGCATCCCAGTACACATCCATATGTTGTGGTCTGAAATGGAGGCATACCGGTACACATCCATATGTTGTGGTCTGAAATGGAGGCATACCGGTACACATCTATATATTGTGGTCTGAAATGGAGGCATAGCAGTACACATCCATATGTTATGGTCTCAAATGGAGGCATACCAGTACACATCCATATGTTGTGGTCTCAATTGGAGGCATACCAGTACACATCCATATGTTGTGGTCTCAAATAGAGGCATACCAGTACACATACATATTTTGTGGTCTCAAATGGAGGCATATCGGTTGACATCCATATGTTGTGGTCTGAAATAAAGCCATGCTGGTATACATCCTTATGTTGTGGTCTGAAATGGAGACATACCACTACACATCCATATGTTGTGGTCTCAAATGGAAACATATTGGTACACATACATATTTTGTGGTCTCAAATGGAGGCATACCGGTTCACATCCATATGTTTTGGTCTAAAATGGAGGTATACCAATACAAATCCATATGTTGTGGCTTCAAATGGAGGTATACCGGTACACATCCTTATGTTGTGGCTTTAAATGGACGCATACTGGTACACACCCCTATGTTATGGTCTCAAATAGACTAATACTGGTACAGATCCATATGTTGTGGCTTCAAATGAAGGCATACCGGTTCACATTCATATGTTGTGGTCTCAAATGGAAGCATACCAGTACACATCCATATGTTATGGTGTGGATGTATTTCCCTGTAGAATAATTTGTTCTGTTGTAACATACGGTGCCATACAGGGGCACTATACGGCAGATCAAGTACCTATGGTTCGGTCATACAGAACCACAGCAGCTCTCTGACCCCTGTACAAGCTCTGTGTATATAACTTTGCCACGTGAAAGTGGCCTCAAACTGAACCAAATTTGACCAAAAATAAAACATTAATCTCGGAGCAATGGAGAGTCTGATGAGGACATATTAGGCATCTTTGCAAATGTGTTGTCCTGCCCGGTCCTGCAGTACCTCAGGTTTCCTAGTGAAATTCTTAGTGACAGGTACCTTTAAATACATCCACCTTCTAAGTCTATCAAAGGACAATTAAGCTTCTTATCAATATCTGGAGAGCAGACTGCTGACTAGAAACGGCCAGACTTCTGGAGATGTTTTCCCAACTGACACAGCAGTTTCCCGGAGATATTTAAGAGGTTTTGTCGTCTGATAGAGTTGCAAATCTACTGCTTTGTTTTGTTTATAGCCCTGGTCCCATCAGTAACATCATAAAACTCCAGTCGGGAATACATTTACATAATATGTAATTACAAAAAGCGAGCGCATCAACATCTGCATCTGTGTGAAACTCATTACCAATCAAATGCCGCCAACTAGAGCGAGCGTGGACCATGGCGAACAAAAGAGCGAGCTAACGGGGTGTGCGGGCTACCCAGGGAGAACCGCGGGATGCTGCGCTCTGCAGATGCTCTCACTACAATATAGTCCGCCCAGCCGCACTTCATGTTGCCCATTGTTCCCACTAACATAAAAATGTATTTTTATTTTTTTTATCATTCTAACTAAGGGCAAAATTAACCTTCACCACAGATTAGCATGTAGACTCTGCACAAGCATCCACAATCAGGAGGAAAATGCAAAGTGCGCTCTTGGACAGACGCAGAATAGAAGTATTTCTACCCATTATTTCTCTATCAGACTCTGCATTATTGGGGTTAACGAACACCCACTACTGGAAGAAAAATTAGGATCCAGGACTACAATCCTACAGTGCAAGGTGCTGAAATGATCACGACAAACGTTACATTTTGGTCGCCTTTCTACACCTATGAGTGACTTCTTCTCCCCCTCCACCAGAAGTCATCATTAATTATGAAAACTGTCCATCTTAGGCTACTTTCACACATCCGGCTTGAGCTCTTCGGCTCAATCCGGCTGTGCAAGCTATGCAACGGATGCGGTGAAAACACCGCATCCTTTGCATAAGTTTTTTACATTAAGCCGGTCCGGTTTTTGCCGCTTGCGGCATGCTACTGAGCATGCGCAGTGGCAAAAACCGCATGCGGCGGCCGGATGCGGTTTTTGCCGCATCGCGCCGCATCCGGCATCCATAGGGATGCATTGGGAAAAGCGCCGCATCGGCCGGATGCGGCGCGATGCGGTTTTTTTTTGCCGGAGCAAAAAACGTGCCAGGAAACGTTCCATCCGGCCGCCGCAACGGCTAAATCTGCCGCATGCGGCAAAAACCAGACCGAACGCAAGCCCATGCGGCACAATGCGGCACTAATTAAAGTCTATGCAGGAAAAATGCAACCGGCAGCAAAAAAAACCGATTGCGGTTTTCCTGCAAAGTGCCGGATTGTGCCGCATTGCAAAAGCCGGAGGTGTGAAAGCAGCCTTAAGAAAAGAAAGACTGTCAGCTCACTGAGGGATCAGATTACAGCTGCTTATTGTCATGCGGTGTTCGGCTCTACACACACCAGCTGGCACTGTTGCATCTGACTCTGTTCACACCAGAGTCTGACAAGCATCCTGAGGCTTCTGGATTGTTCAGCCAGAGCCGGGCATCGGCTGGTTCAGGTTCACTGGTCTTCAGCAATGCAGGGGTTAATTCCTGCAGGCTGCTGAGTAGGAGCTATGAGCTCAGGCTGCTGATTGCCATGTGCAGCTGTAGCTTCCCTATTTAGGGCACTGCCCCCTTCCACGAGGTGCCGATGATAGCGTCAGTTTTTACTCCTGCGATCCCGGTGTTTCTCCTGTATATCGTGATCCGTGCTGCGCTTCTGAGTGGTGTGAGCATTTCCCTGTTGTGTGTTACTTCCTCCCCTTTTGTGTTGACCACAGTACACATATTGTCTTCTCCTGTGTGTTTTATGTGCTGTGTATACGAGTTTCCGTTCTCCCTTGTCCATGTCATTTTGTGGGGTCTTGCCTGTGTTCCCCCCAAAGGGTGTGGGAGAGGAGGAGTAAGATCAGGGTCCAGACAGGAGTTAGGGTCACACTGGGGGCTTGAACCTGGTCACCATCAAACCTACCTTCTAGATAAGGGACAGAGCAGGGTCACAAGTCTTATGGCCAGCCTAGGGGCCCCTGTCCTGTCTCCATATATCCTGTGACACTTATTGACATCTATAGAGAAGAGAATAAGGAAGGAGAAGGAAAAGCAGTAAGCCCATTACTAGCAATTGTTTATCTCACCCCAGTGCTTGATTTACATCTTGATTGCTGTATAATGACTTAATGCTTCTGCTGCTACTGAACATGTCTGTGTGTGCTGTGTATCGGAGACATCATAGAAGTCTCCACCCACTAGTTCAGAGACAATTGTAAAATTAGAGACAGGGGCTGCAGAGGAGAAAAGTGGCTGTAAAATACAGGATACAAGCTGCTACTGAAGATATGCAATAAAGACAGGGAAGTAGTAATCCCTCCCGTCTGTGTATGCTGTGTATGGCAGACATCATAGAAGTCTCCACCCACTAGCTCAGAGAAAACTGTAAAATTAGAGAAAGGGCCTGCAGAGGAGAAAACTGGTTGAAAAATTCTGGATACAAGTCATATAATGGAGAAAAATAGTGTCATTTTTCATGTACACAAACATGACAGCCTATTCTGAAAAGTCACTTGAAAGGGCAGGCACTTTTGAAGTTTCTGAAGTCAGATCGTAAAATTATCAAAACCCTGATGCCGGCGTCACATGGTACGATATATCGGGCGATATGTCGTCGGCGTCACGTCGTTGGTGACACACATCCGGCATCGTTTGACATATCGTACCGTGTGACACCTCCGAACGACTATGAACGAGAAAAAATACTCGTCTTATCGTTGCTCGTTGACACGTCGTTCCTTTTCATAATATCGTCCCTCCTTCTGTGCGCCGGTTGTTCATTGTTCCCAGGGCAGCACACATCACTCCGTGTGACACCCCAGGAACGATGAACACAGCTTACCTGCATCCCACCGGCAATGCGGAAGGAAAGAGGTGGGCGGGATGTTATGTCCCGCTCATCTCCGCCCCTCCGCTTCTATTGGGTGGCCGCTGTGTGACGTCGCTGTGACGCCAAACGTCCCTCCCTTTTCAGGAAGTGGATGTTCGCCACCCACAGCGACGTCGTCTGGGAGGTAAGTGCGTGTGACGGGGGTTTAACGATTTTGTGTGACACGGGCAACTAATTGCCCGTGACGCATAAACGACGGGGGTGGGTTCGATCGCTCGTGCGATCGCACGATAGATCGTCCCGTATGACGCCGGCTTGAGAGTCTTATGACTAGGCAAAAATTCTAAACTAATAGGAAGAGGTCCATATGGAAGGGGGTCATCCTGATTAAGAAGTTGTTTCAAACAGAAAGAGATCCATATGGAAGGGGGTCGTCCTGATTAAGAAGTTGTCCCATGTAGGAAGAGGTCCATATGGAAGGGGTCGTCCTGATTAAGAAGTTGTCCCAAATAGAAAGAGGTCCATATGGAAGGGGGTCGTCCTGATTAAGAAGTTGTCCCATGTAGGAAGAGGTCCATATGGAAGGGGTCGTCCTGATTAAGAAGTTATCCCAAATAGAAAGAGGTCCATATGGAAGGGGGTCATCCTGATTAAGAAGTTGTCCCAAATTGAAAGAGGTCCATATAAAAGGGGTCGTCCTGATTAAGATTGTTGTCCCATGTAGGAAGAGGTCCACATGGAAGGGGGTCATCCTTATTAAGAATTTGTCCCAAATAGAAAGAGGTCCATATGTATGGGGTCGTCCTGATTATGAAGGTGCCCCAAATAAGGAAATCTTATAATGACGATTATGTAGCATAATAATTATCAGAAACCAATTTAAGGCTTTACCCAGAAAGCAAATCATCACGTTGTACTGTAGAAAAAAGGCTTATTCTGTTTCCTACCAGTTGATGCTGGTAAAATAACGTAGCATATGTGACGTTTACTCCAGGATGATGAAATGACAGCTATGTTACCGAGTGCATGAAGCAGACTGAACTGTGACCCGGGAGACGATCTCTGTGGAAAGGCGACCTCTCCACCGCTCTGCACCGATCTTTAATTAACTTCCACATATTTGTTATGCTAATTGCTCTTTGATTAGCGGCTTTGACACTAGCAATTTGAGGCTAAATTGATGGAAATGAATTGCTGACTACGTGAACCATGTCGGAAGAGTCTCGTTTGTATGACCTGTGTGAGTCAGAAATAAGCTGCCATGCAAAAGAGGGGCGAGTGTGAAAGTTGTAGGACACATAATGATGCTGGCACGTTTTAATAAAAGGATTTTTCTTTGACGCTTTGGTGAATTATTGCTCTCTACTCAACATATTACATACCCTCAACGTACAAGCCTAAATGCAGGAGCGCGGCGAGTCTGACCTCCATAGGCTGCGGAAAAATAGCACATGGCTATGAGTTTTTGGAATGGAAAGTGAGAAGACACGTCAAGTTTTTGAGAAGTTTTGCACTCTTTAGAAGGATTTGTAGAGTTTGTATTCAGTTTCAGCTTGGTATCTCCTCCAAAAAGTCCTTGTGCAAATAACCACTGAGAGGAACATCTTGGAGGCCTCCTCAAAAACTCAAAGTTTCTCAAAAACATCTAATTTTTGGCTCCAAAAACTCCTAAAAAACCCTCTGTGTTCACCTACTCCAAAAAAATTACCATGTGGTCCTGATTTAAAGGGAACCTGTCACCAGATTTGGCCCCTATAAGCTGCAGCCACCACCACTGAGCTCTTATATACAGCATTCTGGAATACTGTATATAAGAGCCCAGGCCGCTCTGTAGAACGTAAAAAAGATATTTATTATACTCACCTAGGGGGTGGTCAGATTCGATGGGCGTCACTGCTCTCCGGTCCGGCGCCTCCTCTCTGCTGCGATGGCGGTCCTCCTTCTTCACAGGACTGTGTGGATGACGTGTCCTACGTCATCCACACAGGCCGGCATTGTGCTCCTGGCCGGCATTGAACAGTATTGACTTTTCCTCGCGCCTGCGCATTACAGTTCCTTGCTCTGCCCTTAACAGGGTAGACCAAAGTGCGCATGAGCAGGAGCGCAATGGGTGGATGACGTAGGATGCGTCATGTACACTGGGCTGGGTAAATGGAGGACGGAGATCGCCGCAGAGAGAAAACGCCTGACCAAAGAGCAGTGATACCCATCGGAACGGACCGCTCACAGGTGAGTATAATAAAAGTGGTTTTTATGATCTACAGAGCGGCCTGTGCTTTTATATACAGTATTCTGGAATGCTGTATATAAGAGTCCACTGGTGGTGGCAACAGCTTATAGTCGCCAAATCTGGTGACAGGTTCCCTTTAAAATTAACCGTATGTCACTCTATCTTCAGATCGGTCATGGATTTGTTGCGAATTTTCTCCACTTATTTTGATAGAGAAGTCAAAAGCCGTAACAAACCCCAATGGTTGAAGATTTGCTGCAAGTCACTTATGAATCTTTCGCAAAAGTTGCAAGTTGACAATATGATAGATAACTGTCCCCGATTATGAAGCAAACCCCAAAAATGGTGAGGACCACAAGAAAACTACTGTAAAACGTAGCAAAAGTCAGAATGAATTTGGTACAAAAATATTCTCAAAAAATAAACTCCTAAGGGTACTTTCACACATCCGGATTTTTGCTCTGCGGCACAATACGGCGTTCTGCAGAAAAACCGCAACCGGCTTTTGTAACGCCGGTTGCGGGTTTTTTTGCATAGACTTACATTAGTGCCGTATTGTGCCGCAGGGGCTTGCGTTCGGTCCGGTTTTTGCCGCATGCGGCAAATTTAGCCGATGCCGCGGCCGGATCGAACGTTCCCTGCAACGTTTTTTGCTCCGGCAAAAAACACCGCATCGCGCCGCGGCGCATTTTTCAATGCATACCTATGGAGGCCGGATGCGGCGCGATGCGGAAAAAAACGCATCCGGCCGCCGCATGCGGGTTTTTTTCTACTGCGCATGCTCAGTAGCATGCCGCAACCGGAAAAAAACGGACGGGCCGCATGTAAAAACTTATGCAAAGGATGCGGTGTTTTCGCCGCATCCGTTGCATAGTTTTCACAGCCGGATTGAGCCGCA
Source organism: Anomaloglossus baeobatrachus (assembly GCF_048569485.1). Classification (NCBI taxonomy): domain Eukaryota; kingdom Metazoa; phylum Chordata; class Amphibia; order Anura; family Aromobatidae; genus Anomaloglossus; species Anomaloglossus baeobatrachus. The sequence continues at coordinate 484,384,649 of NC_134357.1, forward strand.
GTGCTCAAACCAGATGTGTGAAAGTAGCCTAAACAAGCGCAAAAAGAAAAATGAACCTGGAACAATAAATCTCTGGCTCCTTGGCTCCTTGTCCTTAATCACTAGCAAAGGAGCCATGGAAGTGTCCGAATAAGCACAATGTGGCAATATTTGGCTGTGCAGATTTCGGCTCAGGCTTCCACAGCCCAGCTGAGACGCTTTGTAGAGACAACACTGCGTCATGGTAGATTGTTACACATTATTGGTCACTGGTCTCCAAATTCATAATTTTTGCCAAACTTCTTGTCCATAACCTAAATAGGGTCCTCTGTTACTTAACCTTCGACCTTGTCAGTAACATCCCGGAGTATTTCAGAAAAAATCAACATCTTCCCTTTTCATATTGCTTCAAGGACACATCAGAGGGTGAAACACAATGAGGTTTTCCTTGTATTCCCTAAAGCGGCCAGTCTTAATTGAAAACTGTAACAACAGGAACTCTACTCACTAATTAAATTCTGTAAAATGCAAAATGGAGATGAGGAGAGTGACATGAATCTGCAATCTTCACGACTCGGCTACTCCCAGTGCCCTGCGCCGTGTCCTACATCAGTCAGCTGGGGATAATGCTGCAGACAATCTGCTAAAGGTGAGACCTAGCAAATGTTAGAGACCGCAGGGAGGAACGCATTGTATGGTTACTTATGTCACTGTGTAATTACATATCCTGTACTGATCCTGTGTTACATCCTGTATTACACTCCAGAGCTGCACTCACTATTCTGCTGGTGCAGTCACTGTGTACATACATTACATTACTTATCCTGTACTGATCCTGAGTTACATCCTGTATTATACTCCAGAGCTGCACTCACTATTCTGCTGGTGCAGTCACTGTGTACATACATTACTTATCCTGTACTGATCCTGAGTTACATCCTGTATTATACTCCAGAGCTGCACTCGCTATTCTGCTGGTGCAGTCACTGTGTACATACATTACTTATCCTGTACTGATCAAGAGTTACTTCCTGTATTATACTCCAGAGCTGCACTCACTATTCTGCTGGGCAGTCACTGTGTACATACATGACATTACTTAGGCTGGTTTCACACTACGTCTTTTTAACATCCGTTGAAAACGTTATTTTAGCGGAAGTACGGATCCAGTGCAAATGCGTTTTCATTTCAATGCATTTGCAATGGACTCACGTTAACATCCGTTCACCTGCGTTTGCGTGCGTTATAGTGCGGATCCGGTGATTTGCAGTTTTTTAACATGTTTCAAAAACGCTACTTGTAGCGTTTTTGAGCTGCGTCAAAATACTGCAAGTCACCGGATCCTGACTAAACAGCACGCGAACGCAGGTGAACGCTGGCGTGCTGATAGACAGGATCCTGCTTTTGTACTGAGCATGCCCAGAAAGTACTGAGCATGCCCAGAACCAGTCTCGCGTGATCTGTCTCTCTCCTCCTCCCTCCCTCACCCTCTCTCTCTCTATCTATGTCTTTCCCCCTTCCTCTCTCTCCCACCTGAGAGCTGCGGACACTCGTAACCAAGGTAAATATCGCGTAACCACTTCTCTTAGTTACCCGATGTTTACGTTGGTTACGTGTGCAGGCAGCCCTGCTCCTAGCAGCTGCAGACACTCGTAACCAAGATAAATATCGGGTATCCAAGCCCGATGTTTACCTTGGTTACCAGCGTCTGCAGCTGTCAGAAGCCGGCTCCCAGTCTAGTTCCCCTCACTCCCGATCACATGACTTCAATGACCGCCCCTAAACATCCAGTGCAGGATCCTGCAAAATAACATATGCGTTTGCATACGTTATTTGCTGTAAAAGCAGGATCCGTACTTCCGCTAAAATAACGTTTTCAACGGATGTTAAAAAGACGTAGTGTGAAACCAGCCTTATCCTGTACTGATCCTGAGTTACATCCTGTATTATACTCCAGAGCTGCACTCGCTATTCTGCTGGTGCAGTCACTGTGTACATACATTACATTACTTATCCTGTACTGATCCTGAGTTACATCCTGTATTACACTCCAGAGCTGCACTCATTATTCTGCTGGTGCAGTCACTGTGTACCTACATTACATTACTTATCCTGTACTGATCCTGAGTTACTTCCTGTATTATACTCCAGAGCTGCACGCACTATTCTGCTGGTGCAGTCACTGTGTACATACATTACATTACTTATCCTGTACTGATCAAGAGTTACATCCTGTATTATACCCCAGAGCTGCACTCCCTATTCTGCTGGTGCAGTCACTGTGTACATACATTACATTACATATCCTGTACTGATCAAGAGTTACATCCTGTATTATACTCCAGAGCTGCACTAACAATTCTGCTGCTGCAGTCACTGTGTACATACATTACTTATCCTGTACTGATCAAGAGTTACATCCTGTATTACACTCCAGAGCTGCACTCACTATTCTGCTGGTGCAGTCACTGTGTACATACAATACATTACTGATCCTGTACTGATCCTGAGTTACATCCTGAGTTACATCCAGCTATTTCAGTTTCATATATCTAATAAATGATGGACTGAGTAATATTTCTGGATTGAAATGAGGTTTATTGTACTGACAGAAAATGTGCAATCCTCATTTAAACAGAATTTGACGGGTGCAAAAGTATGGGCACCCTCATCAATTTCTTGATTTGAACACTTCTAACTACTTTGTACTGACTTACTAAAGCACTAAATTGGTTTTGTAACCTCATTGAGCTTTGCACTTCATAGGCAGGTGTATCCAATCATGGGAAAAGGTATTTAAGGTGGCCACTTGCAAGTTGTTCTCCTATTTGAATCTCCTATGAAGAGTGGCATCATGGGCTCCTCAAAACAACTCTCAAATGATCTGAAAACAAAGATTATTCAACATAGTTGTTCAGGGGAAGGATAAAAAAGTTGTCTCAGAGATTTAAACTGTCAGTTTCCACTGTGAGGAACATAGTAAGGAAATGGAAGAACACAGGTACAGTTCTTGTTAAGCCCAGAAGTGGCAGGCCAAGAAAAACATCAAGAAGGCAGAGAAGAAGAATGGTGAGAACAGTCAAGGACAATCCACAGACCACCTCCAAAGACCTGCAGCTTCATCTTGCTGCAGATGGTGTCAATGTGCATCGGTCAACAATACAGCGCACGTTGCACAAGGAGAAGCTGTATGGGAGAGTGATGCGAAAGAAGCAGTTTCTGCAAGCAAGCCACAAACAGAGTCGCCTGAGGTATGCAGAAGCACATTTGGACAAGCCAGTTACATTTTGGAAGAAGGTCCTGTGGACTGATGAAACAAAGATTGAGTTGTTTGGTCATACAAAAAGGCGTTATGCATGGAGGCAAAAAACCACGGCATTCCAAGAAAAGCACTTGCTACCCACAGTAAAATTTGGTGGAGGTTCCATCATGCTTTGGGGCTGTGTGGCCAATGCCGGCACCAGGAATCTTGCTAAAGTTGAGGGTCGCATGGATTCAACTCAGTATCAGCAGATTCTTGACAATAATGTGCAAGAATCAGTGACGAAGTTGAAGTAACGCTGGGGATGGATATTTCAGCAAGACAATGATCCAAAACACCGCTCCAAATCTACTCAGGCATTCATGCAGAGGAACAATTACAATGTTCTGGAATGGCCATCCCAGTCCCCAGACCTGAATATCATTGAACATCTGTGGGATGATTTGAAGCGGCTGTCCATGCTCAGCGACTATCAAACTTAACTGAACTGGAATTGTTTTGGAAACAGGAATGGTCAAATATACCTTCATCCAGGATCCAGGAATTCATTAAAAGCTACAGGAAACGACTAGAGGCTGTTATTTTTGCAAAAGGAGGATCTACAAAATATAAATGTCACTTTTATGTTGAGGTGCCCATACTTTTGCACCAGTCAAACTTTGTTTAAATGCGGATTGCACATTTTCAATTAGTACAATAAACCTCATTTCAATCCAGAAATATTACTCAGTCCATCAGTTATTAGATATATGAAACTGAAATAGCTGTTGCAAAAAACCCAAATTGTTATAAATAAAAAAGGTTAACATTAATAGGGGTGCCCAAACCTTTTCATATGATTGTATATGATCTAGAAAAGACAAAGCCTGAGTCACACTCATGGCTGGAGAGAACTTACAACTTTAGAATCAGAACAGTAATTGCTGCTTTGATTTTTCCGTGTTATTAATCCCTGGATTGATCACAGGACGCTCCATATTAGTCGCATATCAGGACAGCACGGCACACAGGACGCTCTTCAGAAAATGATATTGTAATAACCTATGACTTACGTGGGGTCTAATTAATGAGAAGATTACAAGGCTGTACTTATAATGTCCAGAACAGCAAGTTCCTGTTGTGGGGTGGCAAGTAATATGAGACTCACTTGCCATAGACTTCAATGTGAATAGTCACAGGACAGCAAGTCATAGAAAAGTTGCACAAATATTTTTGGTTTACTGACTTGTCTGAGATTCGTTGTCCCACGACATGTCACCGTGTAGCCCGTGCCTCCATAAGAGCAATACATGGGCCTGAGCACGGCAATAGAGGGCTACTGCCACGCTGGGTGAGGATACCCGGCGACTGGCACAACACAAAGGGAAAACCAGGGAAGAATTAAAATGGAAAGCCATTGAGATAAGGAGAGGGAAGCAGGGTCACCTCCTAACACTCCCCTGTGTCTGATCCCTGCACTCCCAAATGTCCCCAGATGGGTCCTTTCCCCTGTGCACCGTCACTGGCCTAGGCCATCGCCGTCCCTGAACTCACCCTGTCACTGGCCTAGGCCATCGCTGTCCCTGAACTCACCCTGTCACTGGCCTAGGCCATCGCTGTCCCTGAACTCACCCTGTCACTGGCCTAGGCCATCGCCGTCCCTGAACTCACCCCGTCACTGGCCTAGGCCATCGCTGTCCCTGAACTCACCCCGTCACTGGCCTAGGCCATCGCTGTCCCTGAACTCACCCCGTCACTGGCCTAGGCCATCGCTGTCCCTGAACTCACCCTGTCACTGGCCTAGGCCATCGCTGTCCCTGAACTCACCCTGTCACTGGCCTAGGCCATCGCTGTCCCTGAACTCACCCTGTCACTGGCCTAGGCCATCGCCGTCCCTGAACTCACCCTGTCACTGGCCTAGGCCATCGCCGTCCCTGAACTCACCCTGTCACTGGCCTAGGCCATCGCCGTCCCTGAACTCACCCTGTCACTGGCCTAGGCCATCGCCGTCCCTGAACTCACCCTGTCACTGGCCTAGGCCATCGCTGTCCCTGAACTCACCCTGTCACTGGCCTAGGCCATCGCCGTCCCTGAATTCACCCTGTCACTGACCTAGGCCATCGCTGTCCCTGAACTCACCCTGTCACTGGCCTAGGCCATCGCCGTCCCTGAACTCACCCTGTCACTGACCTAGGCCATCGCTGTCCCTGAACTCACCCTGTCACTGACTTAGGCCATCGCTGTCCCTGAATTCACCCTGTCACTGACCTAGGCCATCGCTGTTCCTGAACTCACCCTGTCACTGGCCTAGGCCATCGCTGGCCCTGAACTCACCCTGTCACTGGCCTAGGCCATCGCCGTCCCTGAATTCACCCTGTCACTGACCTAGGCCATCGCTGTCCCTGAACTCACCCTGTCACTGGCCTAGGCCATCGCCGTCCCTGAACTCACCCTGTCACTGACCTAGGCCATCGCTGTCCCTGAACTCACCCTGTCACTGACTTAGGCCATCGCTGTCCCTGAATTCACCCTGTCACTGACCTAGGCCATCGCTGGCCCTGAACTCACCCTGTCACTGACCTAGGCCATCGCTGGCCCTGAACTCACCCTGTCACTGACCTAGGCCATCGCTGTTCCTGAACTCACCCTGTCACTGACCTAGGCCATCGCTGGCCCTGAACTCACCCTGTCACTGACTTAGGCCATCGCTGGCCCTGAACTCACCCTGTCACTGACTTAGGCCATCGCTGTCCCTGAACTCACCCTGTCACTGACCTAGGCCATCGCTGTTCCTGAACTCACCCTGTCACTGACCTAGGCCATCGCTGGCCCTGAACTCACCCTGTCACTGACTTAGGCCATCGCTGGCCCTGAACTCACCCTGTCACTGGCCTAGGCCATCGCCGTCCCTGAACTCACCCTGTCACTGACTTAGGCCATCACTGTCCCTGAACTCAGCCTGACTTGTGTCTAGGCCAAAGGGAGTAGAAGGTGACGGATTAACCACCGCGCTGCCGTATGATGTATCAGATTGGAAACTTCTTTGGAGAAAATGGTGATTTATTTCTGCGCTCTTAAGAGCAATAGCTCCTTCTTCAGGATAAAAAAAAACCAAAGATGATATTATCCTGAAGGAGCTATTTCTCCAAAGCTCGTAGAAATAAATCCCCATTTTTTTCCAAAGAACTTTCCAATCTGATACATCATATGGCAGCACGGTGCTTAACCCCTTCCCCTCCAAATTCCTTTGAATATTCAGCTACGGGAACTGCAGCAGCAGCCGATGATTCTCTTCTGCATGTCTTTACAGTGGTTGTGACTGTCACAACCACCCTAGATGAGCAACCTCATCACATTTCTCACCCGATCACCACTCGGGTAAGACTTAATTTGCGCCAATTTTGTCTTTCCAGCTTATTCATTGTTCATAGTGTAAAGGACAGCAAGATACTAATCTCACTACTGCGAAAAAAGAACACAAGGAAGGTAAGACAAACAGGTGGGGAGAGTCACAACAAATAGCGCTCCTTGGCTTTTCCAGCAAGAAATTTCTGAGTTTCAACAGAAAAGAACACATCAGCTTCTCCAGAGACAGGCTCCTTCAAATTAGTCAGTGTAGAAGAACTATAACTGGCATGGAGTGAAGCCAGGAGTGGTAAAAATAGTCGAAGGGGGTGATGATAAGAAGCTTCAGCTGTGATTAATGCTATGAGTAATCTCAGCCAGAAGGGAAAGGGTCCTTAACCCCATCAAATGAAAGTAAATCCACTCCAATACAAGATAACAGTCAAGTGGGCTCCACAGAGGACCTGCAACCAATTAAGCATTGAGACCTCCTGATCCCATGTCCCCAGAGGTAACATGCAGACTTGACACACTGGTGACAGCTACTTTGTCTTCGCTGCTGTCCTCCATGAGTCTGCAGAAAGCAAGTGGAATATTTTTTGCTTTCTGTATTATGTGACAAGAGGGAGCAGAAGGGCAGCCATGATTCACAAATAACACAATATCTCAAAAGAAATCAATTTCAGGCATGTGTCGGTGATTAAACCTGAGCACAATAGCTGTTTGAGCCTCCGACCTTGCACAGGAGCTGAACATAGAAACATTCATTGCTAAGCAGTGGATTTCAGCACCATGGACAGCGAGGACTAAATGTATACCAGGCAGCAGATACAGTGACACATATACACAGGATTGTAGCAATCGTGCAACCTGTGCTACAGTGTCCCCCAATGAGCAGGGGTTTATCTAACACCTACAATGTATAGGACATCTTCAACCATCCTGCCATGAAATGAAAACATTAATAGGGGTAAATTTAAGATGTGATTGAGCAGGTACCTAGAGCTCCCACTACCGAATTCTAAAAGCCAGCGTCTGGGGGGCTGAGCAACGTGACTTGCATTTAGCTGAAAAGGACATTTGGGAACGGTATGGTTCGCTCCTGTCTGTTAATCATAACCACCAAGACTGTTCTCAAATGCTGGTTGCTTGCGGTAGACCGACAGAGAAGATGTTACTCTCAAGCTCCATCCTAGAGGAACCCCAATGACAGGTAACAGCCTTCAAACTGCAAAAGAAACCTCTCAACCCAAAATTAAGCCCCTAAAGTTCCACCACAGCACAATACTGTTAAGGGGAATCTGTCAGTAGGTTTTTGCTACCTCATCTGAGAGTAGCATGATGTAGGCAAAGAGGCCCTGATGTTATGATCCGGAACCACGGAAGATCACAATAGATCATTGGCAAAAAGGTGACAAGAGCATTTGGCAACTAATCTGGCCGCCATCCCCTTACTAACTATCAACACTAGAAGTAGCTGAGGGGTGAACTAACATCCTATGCACCGCGAACCCAGCCGGAGAACTAGCTATCCTAAAAGAAGGAAGGATGAATAACTCTCTGCCTCAGAAATAGACCGCAAAAGGTATAGCAAGCCCCCCACATTCAAAGACTACGGTGATATAGGAAAATACAATACACAGATGGAGGATAGGATTAGCAAAGGTGAGGCCCCACTAACTAAATAGGAAAGGATAGGAAAGAGGCTGATGGTGGCCAGAGAAAAACCCTACAAAAACCCAAATACCTGACAGTACAAACAGGCCCTCAGATCGCACGATCTGCACTCCGTCCTATATCAGGCGCTCGTGTCAAACCAATGAACAGAAAACAGGAACAATTACAAATTCAAGAAGCAACAAACACATGGACTTATAGGAGCCAAACTCCAAACATAGCTGCAGGGAGCTTCCCAGTAAAGCAACAGAGAGGGAAGATTCCTGCATGCAAATAAACTGACAATAACCACAATAATTGACAACCCAGATAAGAACAAAACAACAAAAACAACATAAGAAAGAACCAAGCACTTATCTGGGGTAGATGTGGTCAGCAGCAAGATGAAAAGGCTGGTGAACTACAGAACAAATGATAACCGGCCCAGGCAGCCATGAAGCAAAAGCTTAAATAGGCAGAGAGTTAGCAATGGAAACACCCATTGCTCCAGCACACCTGGTCTCTGTACAAACCATTCCTGGCCACAAGATGGAGCCTAACAGCAGCAAAAGCATAACTGACATTCACAACACCCTGAGTGCAATCATGTATAACTTAGATTACTGGGTGAAGCCGTTTTGACACAGTGAAAGACTTTAGATTTTGCATGTAGCAGTGCTGGGAGAGCTTTCAGTGAACATATCCATGGACAGAAGCTGCTAATCACAGAGGTGGGTGGAATTGGACTACAACTAACACAGTGCTGAGATCCACTAATGAGAAAGATAACAAGCTTAAGCTAACATTGCAGATAAAAAAAGACAGTAAGATAACAGATGCAAGGCTGGAATCTGTGTTTTAACACTCGTAGCATGCTGTTTTCAGGTTACATTGCAGAAACCTGCCAACAGAGTCCCTTTACGGATTACACAATGACTGTTTACTGTGCATCATGGCGAGGTTAATTATGTAGGTGCACACTTCCACCATCTTATTTCCCACCCTCTATCTTCACCCCCTTTTCTTTGATTGAGATCTCTGGTTTCATAGAGCCAGAGATGGGAAGATATAGATGGAAATCAAGCAAATCAGAAGCTACACTTGGCACCTGTACTCGATTTGAACAATCATTCTGTTGCTCTAAATCTATGTTTAGTAGTTGTATTATTTGGAAAAAATAAGTTTGAACTCCGTATGTGCTACTTATAAATGACCAGAAAATATGTATGGGATGACGCTGCACACCTCAATTATGCTGCATGGTCCTTAAATGAACCCTTCATGGATTGACTGACATCCCCACAGGATGGGGTAAATCCTTATAAGCCAGATACAATGTTACTCATGCCAGGTGTACTGCGCTCAAATACATCAGCGCATGCGCCGGACACTACCAAAAACTGGCATCTAATGACATATCCTGACCTGTGGGGTATCAATCAAGCCAATGAGGTCATATTAAGCACCGGCTGCCATGATTCTGCAAATGAGCATCACCACTGTCATTACTTATTACTGGATTTTCATGTTACAGGTAATTTTTATTTGATGGCCATCTGACACCAAAATCCTAAATATTTCATCACACAAGTGTAGTGGAAAGTCAGGGTTCAATATCACCGTAAATGACGTGACTTTTCTCATTGGGGACCCACGGCACCGATTCCTTTCCCATATGAAGTGAAGAGGAACGGTCACCCCCCCCTGTGAAATCTGCATCCCCTCCAAGGTACAATCTGATCCCGCACGGTGACACATCAGACCATGGATCACTGACTGCTACTTTATTATTCTCCCTCTAATAGAAAAATGTGTTTCACTGCAAAGCCCAGAATAATAATAATAAAAAAGATGAGCTTATGCCTGGCCGCGGTAATAAGCCATGTGTGGGAACCTCCAGTCTGGAGTGATGATAACAGATCCTTCTGACCTTCTGCAGGCAACAGTCGCTACCTTTCTGATAGGCCTCATACCTTCCATAATCAGAAATGAATCATTGCACGCCAATTACCTGGATGAAAGGCGAGATCGACAGCTCCTGAACTCAGATTACTGCCCGCAATACAAACATGTCTAAACCCACTGAAAAGCTGAGCGCAGAAAGAATTACAAATAGCCGAAACTCAATAGATACAGCCTTGGGTTAAACTAATGGAACAAAGGGAAAGAAAAAAAGCCGTATAATGTTACAGGTAGGACGTTAGTTAACCGCTTCTTATCCTCCGGCGCAAGAACAGAACGCATCAGTATAGCGGCAGGATTGGGTACAGTGTTATCAACAGGAGCGGTAGCATTGCTGCAGAGGACATCTTCAGATACACACCTAATGCTGAACACTGGGAAGAAATACGCTCTCGTTAAACGGCCAATTCGCTCTGATAATGGCAGGCGACACTTCATTGATTACCCAGTCTCCCAAGAAAGACTTAATTACTGGAAATAACGGCAGAAATAATGTAGGAAAAATATTAACACAGTTGTAGAAAGAACACAGTCCTGTGCTACCTTATGGCTGCTCCCATAGGATACTGCAATCATCGGTGACTCTAGTGGAGCTGCACTGCCTGCTGGGGGTCTCTGGTGGTCTGAATTCCACCTCATTTCTCATTATTGTACAGTAATCAGGAAATAACGTCTGGAACTCCATTCTGATTCTGAACTGGGTGCAAAAACCTAAAAAAACTACATTAAATGGAGATAAGGTATGCACACCAGTGACTATGTAAGGGGAATACATGAAATAGCAGAAACTGCTGTGTGAATACTGTCATGAAAAATCCAATAGCTATATGTAAGAGTGAAAATATGAAAAATGGATTTTTCATGACAGTATTCACACAGCAGTTTCTGCTATTTCATGTATTCCCCTTACATAGTCACTGGTGTGCATACCTTCTCTCCATTTATTGTACAGTAATGTCCCACCTATGCCCTTAAGGGAATGGTCCCAAAATCGTAACTTGGTGCAGCACGGTGGTTCAGGGGTTAACACTGTATTGTGGCTCAGTGGTTAGCACTTACGGTGGTTCAGTGGTGAGCACTGTACGGTGGCTTAGTGGTTAGCGCTGTATTGTGGCTCAGTGTTAGCACTTTACGGTGGCTCAGTGGTGAACACTGTACGGTGGCTCAGTGGTTAGCACTGTATGATGACTCAGAGGTTAGTACTGTATGGTGGCTCAGCAGTTAGCATTGTAAGTTGGCTCAGCGGTTAGCACTGTATGGTAGCTCAGTGGTTAGCACTGTACGGTGGCTCAGGGGTTAGCGCTGTATGTTGGCTCAATAGATAGCACTGTACGGTGGCTCAGTGGTTAGCACTGTATGGTGGCTCAGTGGTTAGGACTACACAATGGCTCAGTGGTTAGCACTGTAGAGAGACTCAATGGTAAGTACTGTATGGTGGCTCAGTGGTTAGCACTATACGATGGCTCAGTGGTTAGCATTGTATGGTGGCTCAGTGCTTTGCACTGTATATTGCCTCAGTGGTTTGCACTGTACAGTGCCTCAGTGGTTAGTACTGCTGCTTTGCAGGGCTGGGATCCTGGGTTCATATCCCACCAAGGACAATACCTGCCAGGAGTTTGTATGTTTTCCCCGTGTTTGTGTGGGTTTCCCCCGGTTTCCTCCCAAACTCCAAAGACATACTGATAGGAATTTTAGATTGTGTCTTTGTAACCAATGGACACAGCCCGGCACTGTACTTGGCCTTTTCTGTCATATCTATCGAAAGAAACCCAGTGTGAATGCTCATCTGTGGCTCAATTCAAAGCAGGGGACTCAGGACCCCATTCTCATGATCGGAGGTACCAGTGATGGGCTCCCGTGTATCACCTATCCTATAGATAAGTACCATGTGGCAATTTTAGGACAACCATTGCTGAAGGGTTATTTCCACTTGAGCATATATATCATGGCTTTATACTCATGGAGATCGGAGCTGTGATATTGAAGGGCTGGCAGCTCTGACATATACCCCCTTTCCCTATACAGCAATGCCGCAGACACCGGACAGCTCCCTGCACAGGAGGTGGCTGACGCTCCACTATAGAGGAGGCTCAATCTGCCCTGCGGCCCCATCATTCTCACCATCAGTTGAGATCCTAGATGTCGAATTTCCATGTCCTAGTGACATGCCACACTTTACAAGAGAGCGATAACCCTTTAACAAGCGCAGCTCTTCTTGTTCGGATTCACTGTTGTGTATAAGCATTACATGAGCTGACTACGATTACTGGATAGAAAGATTTTAAAGGGAATCTGTCCTCAGGATTTCACCCCTCAAAGCTATTTATTAGTGCATGTAGCTCTGTCCATGACAAGTCCAGCAACACCTTTACCTGGCCGATCTGTTACTGAGAAATCAGCGCTTGAATTGGTATGCAAATGAGGCTGAGGAACTATTTGTAGATCGGAAGCCTCTGCCACTCCAGCTCTATTCCCCGCCTCCTGCTTGACTGACCAGCCTCTATGCTATGTGATATCAAAGGCGTCAAACAGGAGGAGGCAGACGATCAGGATAAATTGCGGCTCCTCTGCGCTGCCTCGATGAAACAGAAGGACTCCAAATGGAGTAAGTAAATGGTTTATTTGTCTAAAGGGGGCTTTACACGCTACGACATCGCTAAACCAGAGTCGTTGGGGTCACGGAATTGGTGACGCACATCCGGCCGCATTAGCGATGTTGCTGCGTGTGACACCGATGAGCGATTTTGCATCGTTGCAAAAACGTGCAAAATCACTCATCGGTGACATGGGGGTCCATTCTTGATTATCGTTACTGCTGCAGTAACGATGTAGTTCGTCGCTCCTGCGGCAGCACACATCGCTCCGTGTGACACCGCAGGAACGAGGAAGCTCCCCTTACCTGCCTTCCGGCTGCTATGCGGAAGGAAGGAGGTGGGCGGGATGTTACGTCCCGCTCATCTCCGCTCCTCCGCTGCTATTGGGCGGCCGCTCAGTGACGTCGCTGTGATGCCGCACGGCCCTTAGAAAGGAGGCGGTTCGCCGGTCACAGCGACGTCGCCGGGCAGGTATGTATGTGTGACTGCTCTGGGCGATGTTGTGTGCCACGGGCAGCGATTTGCCCGTGTCGCACAACAGATGGGGGCGGGTACCCACACTAGCGATATCGGTACCGATATCGCAGTGTGTAAAGTGGCCTTAAGTGTTTCAAGGCACTCCAGCCCTTTCCTCGGGACAAAACCATGGAATCAGGAAATAGAGCTGGAGTGACAGAGGCTTCAGATCTACAAGTAGCTCTCTAGCCTCATTTTTATATTAAGTCAAGCGCTGATTTCTCAGTAATGGATGAACGGACCGCCAATGTAAAGGTATTGCTGAACTTGTCTTTGAAACAGCTACATGCGTATATATATAGTCGGGGGGGGGGGGGTGAAATCCTGTTGACAGATTCCCTTTAAACTACAGACAGAGATGAACCTCAGTAATCTGACAATAATATGCAAGGGGGAATTGTCCATTTTTTTTAAAGTTTCAATGATTTTTCATGCAGTTTAGTAAGCCATGTAAGAACGGAGCTAAAAAAAAATGGGTTAAAGGGAACCTGTCACCAGTTTTTTGGCCTATAATCTGCGGCCACCACCAGTGAGCTCTTATATACAGCATTCCAATATGCTGTATATAAGAGCCCAGGCCGGGGGTATAACATAAAAAAACACTTTATAAGGCCTTGTTCGCACACTGCGTTTTTACCCGCTGTTTTTTTTGTGTTTTTGCTGCAGAAATTTCTTGAGAAAATGGTTGTAACCTTTCTGCAGACATTCCCCAGCATTTTCTCAAGAACATTCTTTCTGCAGAATTTCTTGAGAAAAAGAATGAACAGGTCACTTCTTTTCTGCAGGGACCTGCGTTTTTTGCCATAGATAATGGTAAAAAAACGCAGGGATCAACCTGCGGAAAAAACGCATCAACGACGCCCAAACACTCGGTAAAAACGCAGGTGCGTTATTGGTGCGTTTTTTGAACAAAAGTGTGCTAATTTTTCAGACTCTCAAGACATTTCTTGAGAAAAATCCTTTTTCTAGTGCGCACAAGGTCTAATACTCACCTAGAAGGTCACTCCGATGCACAACAGTTGGATGGATGTCTCCGTTCTCCGGGACCGGCGCCTCCTCTATCGGCCATCTTGGTCTTCCTTATTCTGAAGCCGCGGTGCATGTCTCGTCTACGTCATCCACACTCGCCGGCGCACTTTGATCTGCCCTGCTCAGGGCAGACCAAAGTATTGCAGTGCGCCTGCGCAGGACCTCAATACCGGCGAGTGTGTATGATGTAGACGAGTCATGCACCGCGGCTTCAGAATAAGGAAGACCAAGATGGCCGAAAGAGGAGGCGCTGGCACCGGAGAACGGAGACATCCATCCAACTGTTGTGCATCGGAGCGACCTTCTAGGTGAGTATTATAAAGTGTATTTTATGTTCTACTCAGCGACCTGGGCTCTTATATACAGCATGTTAGAATGGTGTATATAAGAGCCCAGTGGTGGTGGCCGCAGCTTATAGGGCAAAAAACTGGTGACAGGTTCCCTTTAAGAGGAATTTTTTATACATAATTTTGCTCACTTAGCGCCTGGGTTTAGTTACTGCATTGATATTACTCAGACAGCCTGCAGCTCCGCAGGAATAAAAGCTTCCCCTTGTTATTCCTTTCCAGGGCTGTACACAATACCATGAGCTACCACAGATTTCTACTGAGACCTAAAGGGCACTTTACATGCTGCGACATCACTAGCGATGTGAAATTCTAGATCACAAATGCGATCTTTCGGGATTGCACATAGGTCATTTTACACATGTGCGATCTCAAAAGATCGCACTTGCGATCTAGAGTTTCACATCGCTAACGCGATCGCTAGCAATGTCGCAGCGTGTAAAGCACCCTTTAGTAACCGAAAAACATGTGGACTGCAGGCTGCCTACATACAGAGTGATACATCCTATTCCAGCGTGTCATATACCATGCATTTTCTTCAGTAGTGTCTTGTTGATGGGGGCAGCAGGAGAATGAAAAGGAAGCATGAAGACGTATGAATGGACAGAAGGAGATATAGCACAGCAAATCAGCAGAAATCACAGTCGCCTCATTCTGCACAATCAGATTCCTCCGTAGAGCAAGCAGCACATTCACTTCTGTACAATCTATCGCTGGTCACTCACACTCGTGTTTTCCATCCAAATGTTACAACTCTGCGTTTGTAGAACAAAGCTGATGAATGATGTTCTTGTTCTTGTGCTAGTAACGGTTATTTTGTTTTTATATCGTTTTTCTTAAAGGTAGCAGCCATTTGGCAACTCTCTGCATCATCATCATCATCAGCGGAGGTGATAACATAGAGGTTATTAAGGCTGAAGAGCAATAATTTGATTTTAGGACCAACATAAAAAGGAACCTGTCATCAAAAAAGCGCTATTAAATGCATGCGTAGTGCTAATATGCAGGTAAATACTGTTTTAAATATAGACTATTGCCTAACTTGGATGTTTGGCTGCAGGGAGAAAATGAAGTTATGTTCTCCCTGCAGCTGCTCGCTTCCAGTTAAGAGGGCGGAGCCGGGGAAGTAAGCAGTCAGTGCTCTGTACACAGGAGCGTGCGGTAATCACTCCCCCTGCAACATGACTGACAGTCTGCTATGCTGAGTAGAGGTCAATCAAGGAGCAGCGGGATAACTTCCAGATCACTGGAGGTTACAACTACTGGGACCCCCGAAAAAATCCCCCATAAGAATGCAACAGGGTTCAATAATACACACTTCTGCTTCATTTATTTTTAATATGAGAGCCAAAGATCACCGAGAGCATCTATCAACAGGATAGGTCATAACCTGCTGATTACTGGGGTCCCACTGCTGGACACCCACCAATCCTGAGATTAAAGGCCGCTTTACACGCAGCGACATCACTAAAGCGATGTCGTTGGGGTCACGGAATTTGTGACGCCTTTTTAGCGACGTCGTTGCGTGTGACACCTACGAGCGATCGCAAAAGTTTACAAAATCGTTAATCGTTGACCCGGTGTTCCATTCCCAGATATCGTTGCTGTTGCAGGACGCAGGTTGTTCGTCATTCCTGCGTCAGTACACATTGCTACGTGTGACACCGCAGGAATGAGGAACCTCACCTTACCTGCGGCCGCCTGCAATGAGGAAGGAAGGAGGTGGGTGGGATGTTCGTCCCGCTCATCTCCGCCCCTCTGCTTCGATTGGGCGGCCGCTTAGTGACGTCGCTGTGACGCCGAGCGAACCGCCCCCTTAGAAAGGAGGCGGTTCGCCAGTCACAGTGACGTCGCTAGGCAGGTAAGAAGTGAGACGAGTCCGAGCGATTTTGTGCGTCACAGGCAGCAATTTGCCCGTGATGCACAACCGACGGGGGCAGGTACGCACATTAGTGATCTCGCTAGCGAGATTGCAGCGTGTAAAGCGGCCTTAAGGATCTGAAGTGCCCTGTCTGTACAAATTAAGTTACGGTATGTTCTCCCTGCAGCTGCTTGTTTCAAAGTCAAGTGAGTGGCACCGGGGGCAATAGCGGTCAGCGCTCTGTGCAAACTGAGAGTATTATAATAAATCCCCTGCACCATGATTGACATTCTTCTATGCAGTGTATGAGCTGAGCCGGATGTCAGTCATAGAACAGCGGGATAACTTCCTAAGAGCCGAGGATCTGATTGCTGGGACCCCAGAAAACATCTCCATTACAATGGAGTGGTTTTAGATCTTGTGTAACTTTGCTCCACTTATTTTTAACTGGAGAGCTGGAGATAGCCAAAAGCATCTATCACAGGGTTCCAATGGCTGGACCCCACCAACCCCAATGATGGCTGCCTCAGCAAACCCAACGATGTCTGCATAGTTGCACCCATTCTCTGTTGATTGGGACTATAGGTTTGTACTCCACTATCTCCACCAGTCCTATAGACAATGAATATATCTGTACAAGATACAGAAAAACAGCGCCATTAACGTCTAGGGCAACCTTCTTATCTCAGATCGGTTTCCCACCCTCCTGTGGCCGTTGCAGAGAGACAGGTATTCCCTTATGAGTCATGTATGGATAAGATGGGAAAAAGTGAAATAATAAGACTGATGGCAAACACATGTACAGTAGACGAATGCAAGAAAACACGAGTGGAACCAGAAACTGATCATTCACCAATTTACGTTGATTTCGTAAAATTGGGGAACAGCTGCAAGGTGGGAGATAAGGTGGGTGTGGGTACACGTAATGCTAGAGAAGACGACTTAAGACTTTAGAAATGTTTGGGGTCTCGAAAAACAATTTCTAATTAATCTGTTTCTAATTAATTGTGATATCAAAATGAATAAAGGACACATTATATTTAAATTTAACTTGGCGGTGTCACGGTTGACAGACAGTCCTGTGGTGTTCGGCTGTAGAAAGCCGCAGTGTTTGGCTACATAAACTGTTCCCTAACCTTCTATTCTTCCTGCTGTGGTGTAAATGGTATCCTATGTATCTTCTCTGCTTTGAGTTTATCCCTTTCCTTTTAGGACCCTGTGGATATCCTCACCTTTCAACTGCTAATCATCATCACTTCCTCTTGTGTCCTTAAATACTCACATTTCCCCTTGGTGTTTGCTGGTGATAGAGTTATATTCCTATAAAGGCCTTGGATGCAAGCAGTTGGCTTGCATTCATCGGAAGAAACCTTGTTGTTTGTTGATGTTCCTCTCCTTGCATGGCACATAGGTGAGGAACCTATCTACGGTGGTGAGGGACCCCAAGGACCAGCAGAAGGTTTGATCAGGGATCACCATCTTCCCCTTCCCTAGATACAGGGTCTCCCATCCCAGTCACCGTATGCGTGGTACTTCCCCATACGTAGCTTAACAGGCGAGGCTAGTAAAAGCTATTTGGATTGGAAGCATCTTTTTTTCTTTTATTTTTTACTTTTGGTATATTTGAGTATTTATTTATTCCTCATTTATTTTACATATTGTGCCCACCCATAAAGTCATAAAAGATCTGTCTGTGGGGGCATTTCAATATTTAATTATTTTGTTTAATGCGATTGCCCCTGTAACTGGGATTGGTATATTAGCCCCAGTTACACAAGAAATTCAGCTTCATGGCTGCATAGCAGAGTGGTCTGGATCTCCTACAACCCAGCAGCTCCTGCGCCCTCCCTAGACCCAGTGATCACACAATTCCTGTGACCGGAGGAGGAAGCGCCATTACCACTTCATATTACTGTATGTGCAGCACTTGTTCAGCGTTGTGTATATAGCGATTGGGAAGGCAGGGAAGGTAACAAACAGTTTCTGTCTTCTCTATAAGGAGTCCAGCTCTATCTGTGCCTCTATAAGGAATCCCACAGCTGTACAATCTATGTTTTAGAACGGTAATATAGGGAGAATATAGACCGCTCAGACGTTTATCATCTATCTGAAGTCCAGAAGTAGTTAGAGGGATAGTATAAAGAAAAATTACCTATTGTCTAAACCAGGCTTCATGTTAAATGTACCTGTAAATGTGTGTGTGTGTGTGTGTGTGTGTGTGTATGTATGTGTATATATATATATATATATATATATATATATATGTGTGTATATATATATATATATATATATATATATATATATACACACATACACATCCTACTAGATCCTGCGTTATCTTGTGTATATAGTTATAATCAGGCACTGCACATGAGGAGGAGGTGAGCTGCAACATCACTTATTGTAAACTGTGGAACCTGAGTTATGTATTGTATATAGAGGCGTTATCAATCATTGTACGGTGTAAGGGGGTGAGCTGTGATATCACCTATTGTGAATAGTGGATCCTGTGTTATCTACTACATATACAGGCAATATCAATCTTTGTAAAGGAGGAGGTGAGCTGTGACAGCCTCTATTGTGACTAGCGGATCCTGTGTTATCTAGTGTAGATAGATAATATCACTCATTGTACAGGAGAAGGAGAAGGTGAGCTGTGATATCACCTATTCTGAATAGTGGATCCTGTATTATCTACTGTATATAGAGATTATCACTCATTGTACAGGAGAAGGGGGAGGCGAGCTGTGATATCACCTGTTCTGAATAGTGGATCTTGTGTTATCTACTGTATATAGAGATTATCACTCATTGTACAGTATGTAGAGATATTATCACTCTTTGCTTAGGAGGGAGATGAGGTGAGCTGTAACAATTTATTATGAATGGTGGATCCTGTGTTATAGGCTATGTGTAGAGGTGTTTTTGTTATCAGCCATTGCACAGGAGGAGGTGAGCTGCGACATAATTTATTGTGAATGGTAGATCCTGCTTTATTGACTGAGTACACTTTCATATTTCATTGTGATCTTTTCTGTGATTATAAAAAGACTGCTGAAAACGAAGTCATCAGTACACCATAGGAAATGTGAGTGTAGTATTATGCCTAGTAGCCACTGTGGAAGTTGCTAGATTTCAGTGTTTTTATATAAAGAAGTTCTGAATGTTTTTAAGTCTTTGCCTGATGCATTAAGAAATGATTTATGGTTATAGCCGCATTTGTAAAGGGTAAATTGTATTTACACTAGAGCGATAACAGAGCTGTCCGACTGGGAAATGTGACAATGACCGCAATTATAGGCAATCAACATGATTTAATATACAGTGAGTCCAGCCATATCCTGTCCACCGCCATTAACTTGAGAACGGCGGTAGCTATAGGCATAGAAGTGGTGTCTAGGTATAGTAAAGTAGCCATGTGCTACGCAATGAAACCATCTATAGCGCCACCTGGTGGAAAACAACGGCGTTAGCATTTTTATTTCGAAAACTGAACGAGATAGAGAAAAAAGTGAATTACAAAGTTGTAGGGCATCATCAATTCAATACAAATCGACACCTTGCGTACAGAAATGCTATGATTAGAACGTGTAAAACTCACAAGGCTGCGGACGTGAAGCGATACCTCATGGAGACCTTCCTACAAGTCATTGGGTATGGTGGCTGCATAGAGTGGCCTCCACGCTCACCTGACCTGACCCCATTGGACTGTCACATCAAACAGCAGGTGTATGCGACCCCTCCACCAAAATTGCAGGACCTACGACGACGTATCACAGATGCTTGTGAAAACGTGTCACCTACCATATTACACAACATGCAGCAAGATACAGTATGCTGTCCATAGTCCAGATGTGCATTGCAGCTGATGGTGGCCACTTTGAGCATCAAAGTTAAATGAGCGCCATATGCGTGACCAGCATTCAATGTTTTGGGGGGTCATGGGTTTCATATCATAGCATTTCTGTATGCAAGGTGTCAATTCGTATTGAATTGATGATGCCCTGCAACTTTGTAATTCACTTTTTTTCCTCTATCTCGTTCCGTTTTCGAGATAAAATTGCTAACTCCGTTGTTTTCCACCAGGTGGTGCTATAGGTGGTTTCATTGCGTAGCACATGGCTACTTTACTATACCTAGGCACCACTTCTATGCCTATAGCTGCCGCCATTTTCAAGTTAATGGCGGTGGACAGGATATGGGTGGACACACTGTATATGATCACCATGATGGATATACTTCTAGGTTTTCTCTGAGGCTTTAGAGGCTGCTTTTGTCAGCCCATGGGAGAGTCAGATTGATTTCTGCCCATGTTGCCTGCACTTCTATAAGGTTTTTACTCACAGAAGTACTGTACTTTTTTTTACTTTGAGGTTTGAGTCGGATTTCCCAGGCAAAAGAATATAAATCAGCTATGAAAGTTTTATAACTCACAAATATAATTCTATTAGGTGCGGTGCTTCCATTGTCCAGTAGCCACTCCATCCTAGTCACTTTACTTCTGGTCCTCTGTTCGACACTACTTTTTCTTCAATAGCTAAGCCATCCCCCCTACTCTACCTTAGACAATGCAGAAGTAAGGAAGGGGGCTGGCTTAGCTTTTGAAATAAGCACACAGCTCTGGTCATGTGTGGACACAGGAAATGTCATCAAGGAAGTTAGCACCTGCCCAATGATGGCTGCGCTTGCCCAACAGAATGATAATGAGTAACTTCTATAACCTAATATTTAAGGCTGATTTATGTATATTTTGTTGCACACAAAATACCCCAAAAATAAATGATCCTCTATTAGTGATGAGGGAGCACTACCATGCTCAGGTGCTCGGTATTCGTAATGATAAATGATGAGTGAGCACTACCATGCTCGGGTGCTTGGCACGCGTAACGAATAGTGATGAGTGAGCTCTGCCATGCTCGGGTGCTTATAATGAATAGTGATGATTGAGTGAGCACTAGCATGCACGAGTGCTCGGTACTCGTAACGAATAGTGATGAGTGAGCTCTACCATGCTCGGGTGCTTATAATGAATAGTGATGAGTGAGCACTACCATGCTAAGGGGGCTCAGTACCCGTAATGAATAGTGATGAGTGACCACTACCATACGCAGATGGTCAGTACTCGTAACGAATAGTAATGAGTGAGCACTACCATACTCGGGTGCTCGGTACTCGTAATGAATAGTGAAGAGCGAGCACTAACTACCATGCTCAGGTGCTCGGCACTTGTAACGATCAGTTGGACGCTTGGATGGGCGCAACTCATGTACTGGGTAGGGTATAACGGAAGTCAATGGAGAACTTGAGTACTTTTCTGGAAGATCTTCCGGAAGAGTTCCCCATTGACTTCCATTATACTAGGTACATGAGTTGAATCTGTCCGAGCATAGGATTGGAAATATGAGATTGCTTGGAGTCAGACAGTTGAGACTCCCAACCATCTTTGGATGGGGGCCCTGGAACACCATGAAAAGGGAGGGCTCTTCAGCCCCATACTGACTGAAAGGGAGAGGAGGTAATCAACAAGGTAACCCCTAACCAGGGTATTGGGAATAACTTGTTGTTTTTTGCGCTTTTTTTTTTCAAGAGGTGGGGGAATATAACCCTTTAAGTATCAAGATACAGGACCCACACTCCTGCATTACTTAGGGAACATGACAATAGATTCTATATTTAATGCTTTGGACTCAAAGGGATGGAGAAGTATATAGAATAGCTATGACCGTGCCATGGTTATTGCATACTGGGCCCTACGAGCCAGGGGGCTAGGATGGACAATCAAACACAATGGTCCAAACTGACCAAAATAATTAGTCAATGCCGGTAAGTACAGCTTTCCTTTGTTTTGCATTGAACATGCCTTTATCTCAGTGGCAGAGTATCACTTGTGATCATGAAAACGCTAAGATGAGGCTGTTTTACCTATAATCCTAGCGGTGCCGTATGACAGTACCAGCTCGGCTCAATCTTCCTTTTAGGTCCTGTCCGCACTAGGCATTTTTACCTGCGGTTTTACTGCAGAAATTTCTTGAGAAATGTTTGTAATTTTCCTGCAGACATTTCCCAGCAAAACCTATGGGAAAAAAAATAGCTGTGCGCACACTGCGTCTTTTTCTTTCTGAAGATTTTCTTGAGAAAATGTGCATGTCACTTCTTTTCCGCAGCTACCTGCGGTATTTCACTCCATTCACTGTTATGTAATCGCGAAATTCCGGGGGTATACCGCAGGTAGCAAATGATGTGCGGTATACCCCCGGTATAGCCACGATTTACCTGCGGTAATGTTCATCGCTGCCTGCGGTTTTGCACGAAGTGATGTCACTATGACAGGAAGAGGAAGCGGAGCAGAGTAAACACACACGTCACACTCCCTGGACGCCACACAGAAGCACTTCCGTGTGACCTCCGGCGGGTGCCCGTGCAGTCTATGTCTCGCTCCAGCCCCGCGGCTGCCTGCACAGAAGTGTGTCAGTGTCTGCCCGCAGTGTCAGCAGCTTGTCACCCTGCAGTGCGTGCAGCTGCGGGGATGCCGAGTGCTGCAGGAGGTTAGCTGAGATCATTACCTGCGGTGACGATCTCCTGCTCTCCTGACGTCACCGCTGTCACTGCCGTCTATGCCAGCGGCCCAAGACTGTCACTAGTGGTGACGTCACGGGCTCTCGCGATATTGCTGAGAACGCGGCGGGCATAGAAGGCAGTGACAGCGCTGATGGCAGGACTGCAGGAGATCGTCACCGCAGGTAATGTACCTCACTCCTGACAGCTGTGCTCGTCATCCCCTGCAGTGACCTGGGCTGACCTATTGATGTTAGCTCAAGTCACTGCATTACTCTCCCAGCCAATGGGGAACATTCTGTTCTTCATTGACTGGGACAGTGACTATGGTATGGATCGCCGTGGGACCCCCTTATTGGATTACGCCAGACCAGGATTTGATTGTTCTTGTCAATAAATTGGTGAAAAAGGGAATGTGGGGAGTGGTTTTTTTTTCAAATAAAACTTTTTTTGTTGTCTATTTTTTATTTTTTACTGACTGGGTTGGTGATGTCGGGTATCTGATAGACGCGTGACATCACTAACCCCAGGGCTTGATGCCAGGTGACATTACATATCTGGCATCAACCCCATATATTACCCCGTTTGCCACCGCACCAGGGCAACGGGATGAGTTGGGGCGAAGTACCAGGATTGACACATCTAATGGATGCGCCACTTCTGGGGTGGCTGCAGCCTGCTAGTTTTAGGCTGGGGAGTGTCCAATAACAGTGGACCTCCCTAGTCTGAGAATATCAGAACCCAGCTGTCCGCTTTACCTTGGCTGGTGATCCAATTTGGGGGGAACCCCACGTTTTTTGTTTTAAATTATTTATTTAATGTAAAATAACAGCGTGGGGTGCCCTCTGTTTTGGATTACCAGCCAAGGTGAAGCTGCCAGCTGTGGTCTGCGGGCTGCAGCGGTCTGCTTTACCCTAGCTGGCTACAAAATATGGGGGGACCTCACATCATTTTTTTTTAATTATTTATTTATTTTTTGGCTAAATACAAGGCTAGGCACCCTTTAATGCCACATGAAAGTCACTAAAGGGTGCCAGCTTAGAATATGCAGGGGGGTGGGACATTATATAGGTCTTTCTCATCTATCTATCTATTCATCTATCCATCTTTCCCTCTATCCATTATCTGTCTGTCTATCGATTATCTATCTATTATCTATATTATTTATTGCAGTTTAGCATAAAAAAACGCAGGGACCAACCTGCAAA
Organism: Anomaloglossus baeobatrachus; assembly: GCF_048569485.1. Lineage (NCBI taxonomy): Eukaryota > Metazoa > Chordata > Amphibia > Anura > Aromobatidae > Anomaloglossus > Anomaloglossus baeobatrachus. The sequence goes on from NC_134357.1 coordinate 484,408,942, forward strand.
AAAACGGCGGCAAAACCGTGGCAAAAACGCATGCGTTTTTCCCGCGGTGTTGATGCATTTTTTTACCGCAGGTGCGGTGATCTTCAACTCCCAGAAGTTTCTCAAGAAATTTTCTTGAGAAAAATCACTTTTCTAGTGCGCACATAGCTTTAGTGTAGCCGGGTGCGTCTCCTTTAAAAGCTCTTCATGGCCGCTCTCCTCCTGCCAGCCGGAGATTATTATACATGGCAGGCCTTTTTAAAAACGTTACCAGGCAGAAAATTCAGTCTGGCTTTATCTATCAGAGAGTGAAGAGGACGCGGAGCAGTCTATCACAGATTAGTAACTGGCAGCGCTGGATGAATTCACCTGATGGAAATTAAATACTCCGGTGCCACAATAAGAAATGATACAGATCATCAGTATCTGCCCGGTGCACCCACCATCAGCCCGGATACAGTCAGCTGCACGTCCACAGCCCGCCCCTCCAAGGTTTCAACAGTATTTATTGCTCAGGATTTTATATTCAGGATTTCTGATAAAGATGAAGGAAGACGTATCCAAGACTAAATCTGTACAAGGCACTGAGAAGGTGAATTACAGCAACTTTCTGACATTACAGACGTAGTCCCAGAATCAAAAGTTATCCTCTATCCATAGGGAATAACTGACTGGTTGATATGGGTTCAATGACCGGGACCCCAAAAAATCCAGAGTCAGGGGCTACAGAACCCAGGAGTGAATGGAGTGGGGCGCAAATACTCCACCTCCGCTCCATTCATTGTAGGGAAGACTGCTGGAAATACCGAGTCACTGCCACTTCTTTGGGACCAGGGCCTTGAGAGCCTCGTCTTTTAGGTTCCAGAACCTCGTTCCAAGCATTCTATGGTTAGGGGAAAACTTTTCACTCCAGAAATACCCCTTTAAAGAGGACCAACCACCAGGATTTTCATATATAAACTAAAGCCAGTGCTATACTGGTGCTATCATACTGAATCTATACATATAATGTATAATGTATGTATAATAGTGTGAAATGCACTGTTATTTGATTGATAGGAGCTGGTGCTGCAGAATTTCTAATAAGTGGGTCAGGTTTTGCTAGTTATTCCCGCCTCTTTCTGCTTGCCTGTCCTTCCTCCCCCTGTCTGTGTCATTACAGATAGAGGAAGGAGGGAGGAAGGGCAGGGGGGAGAAAGGACAGGGGGGGAGAAAGGACAGGGGGGGGAAGGACAGGGGGGAGAAAGGCCAGGGGGGGAGAAAGGAGGGGGGGGGAAGGACGGGGGGGGGGGAAGAAAGGACAGGGGGAGGAAGGCAGACAGGGAATAACTAGCAAAACCCGACCCACGTGTTAGATATTCTACAGCACCTAGCAATCAAATAACAGTGCATTTCACAAACTTTACTTGCCTATATTTCAGAAACTATACATCCGATCTCACAACTAAAAGGTATATTTAGAATCTGCATGATAGCGCCAGTATAGCACTGGCTTTAGTTTATATATGAAAATCCTGGTGGTTGGTCCTCTTAAAAGGGGTTGTCTCCTGATGTATATGGAGGTCACCAATCATACCTTTAGGGTAGAGAGGAGGATCCTCAGTGAGACCCATTGTGCCTATATATTACATGGGCCGCCATTATTTTACTGGCCAGCAGCTAATGCTAGAATTCTCCTGAAGTTGTCGAATGCTGCCTTCAGTGTGAGCTAATCCATATTCTATCATTTGCACCACCTAGGACTTAGTGAATACACCTACGGGGGTTTCCAAGTTCTGTAAAACTGATGAACTATCGCTAGGATAGACCGTCAGTGTCAGATCGGATGGGGGACAGACTCTCAGCATCCCACGGTGCATGGGCGAGTGCTGCTGCCTTCATAGTTTAGGCTGCTTTCACACATCCGGCGCTCTGCTGAAAAAACGAAACAGTTTTTTTTGCCACCGGTTTCGTTTTTTTCCAGCATTGATTTGCATTGGCACTGCATTGTGCCGAATGGGCTTGCGTTCCGTCCGGTTTTTGCCGCATGCGGCAGATTTAGCTGATGCGGCGGCCGGATGGAACCTTCCCTGGCACGTTTTTTGCTCTGGCAAAAAAAAAACGCATCGCGCCGTATCCGGCCGACGCGGCGCATTTTTCAATGCATCCCTATGGATGCCGGATGCGGCGCGATGCGGCAAAAGACGCATACGGCCGCCGATTGCGGTTTTGTCCACTGCGCATGCTCAGTAGCATGCCGCAAGCGGCAAAAACCGAACGGGCCGCATGTAAAAAAATGTATGCAAAGATTGCGGTGTTTTCACCGCATCCGTTGCATAGGTTTCACAGCGGGATTGAGCCGCACTGCTCAAACCGGATGTGTGAAAGCAGCCTTACACTGCTCCATGTAGTCATGGCTGTGCCAGGCATTGCAGATTTGCCCCAATGACATGAATGGGACATAGCTGCAATACTTAACATGGTCGCATTTGTTATTGGATAGGTCATTGCTTTTGCAAAAGTGGGAAAATCCCCTTATAGCCTCATTCAGACGCCTGTGAAATAACAGCCTCAGATATGCCTATGAAGCTGTCAAGTTTGTGTCTGGAGACCCATCGTGGTCCATGTACGGACCGTGTTTCACATATGTGTAAATGAGGCTCCAAGGGGATACGTTTTCAGATTTATTTTAGGAGGCCATAAGTGCAATGAATGGTTAAAGCTTTAACAGGTTGTGGCCACGTTGTCAGCCCAAACTTGCAAGATTGGGTCAGAAAATACTAAAAGAGGTCATCCTCGACTTTGTTTTTTTTATTGGCTATGGAGCTAAGACCTTATAGGCTCTGCGACAGAGCAGTCACAATTCTCTACTGCCGGCAATTCTCCTGCTTCTGGCGAGGTCACATCTGTAAAGCAGCTTTTTTTCTTCTGCTCTGCTGTGTCGGCTGGCATCAATGCTGACATCATGGTGATTAACAGACAGCTCCCTGCTGCCTAACTGCGGGTAGCTCACTGTCAATCGTTATGACGTCAGCAGTGACACAACGTCAACAGAGCAGCCGGAAGAGATGGAGCTGCTCTACTTATGCGAGGTCAAATGAAACCAAAGAATGGCCGCCAGAGCCGGGGAACTTGTTCCTGGACAGAACATGCAGGTATTTAGCAATTACCTGCCGGTAAATTCTTAAGGCTGCTTTACATGTGTCGATTTCTCGTACGATCGCATTTGCAATCGCACCCGCCCCCATCGTTTGTGCGGCACGGGCAATTTGTTGCCCGTGTCGCACAATGCTGTAACCCCCCGTCACACGCACTTACCTTCCAAACGACCTCGCTGTGGGCGGCGAACATCCACTTCCTGAAGGGGGAGGGACGTTCGGCTTCACAGCGACGTCACACAGCGGCGGCCAATAGAAGCGGAGGGGCGGAGATGATTGGGACGTAAACATCCCGCCCACCTCCTTCCTTCCGCATTGGCGGCAGCCGCAGGTAAGCTGTGTTCATCGTTCCCTGGGTGTCACACGGAGCGATGTGTGCTGCCTCGGGAACATTGAACAACTGGACGTGCGATTTTTTTAAAATGAATGACGTGTCAACGATGAACGAGAAGGTGAGTATTTCTGCTCGTTCATTGCTGTCACATGCTACGATATCACTAACGATGCCGGATGTGCGTCACTTACAACGTGACCCTGCCGACATCTCGTTAGATATATCGTAGCGTGTAAAGCCCGCTTAAGTCCCATAGACAAAATGTCATGTGGTTTCTGGCTATAGAAGGTCACACCATTTGGCTCCAGAAAATGCTCCCTGACTTCTATTGTTCCTGCTGTCAGTATTCATTGTAATACGTAGCTTTCGTGCTGAATTTTCATCTCTCCTCGCTTTGGACCCAGCAGGAGCTCGCTTTCCACCCAGCTGCTGATCATCAGTATTCTCTTGGTGCTTAAATACTTCCATCTTCCCTGGACTGGTGCTGGTGATATTATTCAGTTCATTCTAGCTCTGGTTGCAAGCAGGTGGCTTGCTCTCATCTGTAGTATCGTTGCTGAAGCTTGCTGAACTACTGCCTGTGTCATCATCTATGGATACGTAGTTCACGATTTTTCCCCGTGCGTCCTCTTTAAGACTTCCTTTAGTGTTTAATGGTGTTGACGAAAAGCTCATACCACCCGTTTCCTATTTAGGGTCCAGGACTAGGGATAACTAGGATCAGGTATCCAGCTCAGCACATAGGTGCAGAACCTATCTAGGGTGGTGAGGGACCCCAGGGACCAGCTATAGTTTGGTCAGGGGTCACCAACTCCTCCTTCCCTAGATGCAGGGGTCCCCTTCCCTTACCTTTCGCCACTCGCTTGATATTTCCTCATACCTAGTGTGACACAAAAAAACTCAAAGTCCCAGACAACTTCTTTAATTCTTTCACTATTTAACAAAGGATTTCTGCAGGTATTTCATGTGGCCCCTGTGGTCTAAACTCAACGATTATGGCATGATGGGAAGACTGTCCACTGTATAGACTCATCTGCTGGGGTAAATAAGGATCAAATGGCTAATTGGCCAATCCTTTTATTCTGTGGGTAGATGAATCAGTCCGGTCTGGCAGAGATTACATTAACCGACCTTGTGTCATCAAACGACCACCAACTGGTAAATATTTCCAAGTCATCAGTCATTTAATAACCTGCTTACACAGGTATTATAAGATGCACACAAGTTTGAAAAATATCTTAAAGGGGTTTTCTCAAGTTTAACGGGAATCTGTGAGCAGTTTTTACTATGCAATCTGAGGGCAGCATGAGGCAGTGGCTGAGATACCGATTTTGGAGATGTGTCACTTGTTAGGCTGTGTTCTGGTGTTTCAATACAATGAATGTTTTATCAGCAGGACTATAACTCCTGTCTGACCAGGACCCCTTCTGTGATAAGCAGTTCTCTGTCAATAGACAATGTACACAGAGAGCCTGGTGTGGGTGTGGTTAGCTTTCTGAGCTCTGCTACAACTAAAAACAATAATATCACAACTACTTCACCCAGTAAAGTAAGTGATACATCGTTGAAATTAGGGTCTCTTTTCCTACATGATGCTGCTCTCAGATGAGGTAGTAAAAAACAACCTTGGAAACAGATTCCTTTTAAAGTTATACTCTATCCAATGGACAGCGCATAATTATCCAATCACTGGAGGTCCAAGCGCTGTGGCCCACACAGATCTCAAATACCGGGGCTTTGTAGAGCCCTGGTTGAATGGAGTGAAGGTCGATCATGCGCACTGACTCTCCGTTCTTTCTAAACTGGAGTGCTGGAGATTGCGGAGTGCAGCGCTTGGTTGCCCCTACTAGAATGTATGGAGAGGCTGTGCGCATCATCGGACTCCGCTCTATTCTGTTCCCAGGAGCGATGTCGGCCACGGCGGACGGACCCCATTCCCTATAGTTACCTTTTAAACTGGAGAACACCCCTTTAAGTAAATAAAAGTGGGACCGATATTAACAGACCTGAGTAACATATTTCTTAGGGTTACATAAGGCAGCTGCTAATTTATCCTCATCGCATTATATAAAAAAAGAAAAGATCCTTCCTGAATTCATTAATGGCAATTAGATTAGAGGCTGAGCAAACCATCAATATGTAATACTGATAACTAGGGATGGGATTTCTACCACCCGAAGGTACTTTAAGGCTTTTTAAAGGAGCTTCAGAGGTTTTTCCCTTTATAAGTGGGCCTCATGTAATGGGGCATTAACATGCTCTCGGCTGGTAATGCACAGCACGATTATGCGGCAGTCCGGGATTTCTGGCCGTGCCAAGTAGGAGTTGCTGTTTTACTTCTTGAAGATGTTTTCTCTACTATACAATGTGAAATTCGGTAATCTCACCGCGTTTCTAAGGCTTAAAAGCTTGAGATGTGGTTCTGGTCTCTGAGGGCTTCTCGGCTCGGTGGCTGTTGCTGGTAATCATGGGGGTGACAGTAAATGTGGAGAGTAAGATGCTGTGTCGCCTGCTGTGTCAGTGCTGCCTGCGGTGTCAGTGCTGCAGCAGAGCAGCGGGATCACAGGTAGGATCTCCTGTCATCAGACGTACTGTGCCGTATTTCCAGGGAATTATACCCTATACGCTACAGGTATTGTGTGAAGGATTTGTATAAAATGGCCAACTGCAAAGTAGTAATATATATTTTTTCTCTCTGACTTTATATAGAATATCTAATTATTCTACATTGTTTTTGCATTTTTATGGGCACATAATTAAGTACTTGTAATCTGCAAACCCTTCTCGATCCCTGCATTGTTTGTGGCTTAGCTTTGAGAAATTAGCCAGCCCCCTGTTCACACATAGCTATGCTCACATGCTGTCACGGATATGTCAAGGTTGACCGACAGTCCTGTAGTTCCCAAATGTAGAAGGTTGCAGCGTTTGGCTACACAGTCTGCTCTCTGACTCTCCCTTTTTCCCTGCTTGGGGTTTATTTCTTTCTCTTTAGGACCTTGTGGATTTCCTCACCTTTTCAGCTGTTAATCTTCAGCACTTCCCTTTGTTTCTTTAAATATCCTCATTTCCACTTAGGGGTGCTTCACACACAGCGAGCTCGCTGCCGAGATCGCTGCTGAGTCACGTTTTTTGTGACGCAGCAGTGACCTCATTAGCGATCTCGCTGTGTGTGACACTGAGCAGCGATCTGGCCCCTGCTGCGAGATCGCTGCTCGTTACACACAGACCTGGTTCGTTTTATTCAAAGGCGCTCTCCCGCTGTGACACACAGATCGCTGTGTGTGACAGCGAGAGAGCGACAAATGAAGCGAGCAGGGAGCAGGAGCCGGCGTCTGGCAGCTGCGGAGGCTGGTAACTAAGATAAACATCGGGTAACCAAGGTGGTTACCCGATATTTACCTTAGTTACCAGCCTCCGCAGCTCTCACGCTGCCTGTGCTGCCGGCTCCGGCTCTCTGCACATGTAGCTGCTGTACACATCGGGTTAATTAACCCGATGTGTACTGTAGCTAGGAGAGCAAGGAGCCAGCGTTAAGCAGTGTGCGCGGCTCCCTGCTCTCTGCACATGTAGCTGCATTACACATCGGGTTAATTAACCCGATGTGTACTGTAGCTAGGAGAGCAAGGAGCCAGCGCTTAGTGTGTGCGGCTCCCTGCTCCCTGCACACACAGCTAAGCGGTGTGCGCTGGTAACTAATGTAAACATCGGGTAACCATACCCGATGTTTACCTTAGTTACCAGTGTCCGCAGCTTCCAGACGCCGGCTCCGTGCAAGCGCAGCGTCGCTTGCACGTCGCTGCTGGCTGGGGGCTGTTCACTGGTCGCTGGTGAGATCTGCCTGTTTGACAGCTCACCAGCGACCATGTAGCGATGCAGCAGCGATCCTGACCAGGTCATATCGCTGGTCGGATCGCTGCTGCATCGCTAAAGTGTGAAGGTACCCTTACTCTGTGCTGGTGATAGGTCTAATACCCTTAAGCATCTCTGTGACTTTCCCTTTCTCCCTGCTTGGGGTTTTTCCGTTCTCTTTAGGACCCTGCGGATTTCTTTACCTTTTCAGCTGTTAATCTTCAGCACTTCCCTTTGTGTCTTTTAATATTCTCATTCCCCCTTACTCTGTGCTGGTGATAGCTCTAATACCCTTAATACTACAAGTCCCAGAGAGGGGTCATTTGACATTTCTACCATTGAAACCCTATGGAGCTTGAAATTCCTGGGACTTCTAGTGTTAACAAGTCTTCCATACAAGTAGTTGGCTTGTATTCACCTGGAGAATCTTTGTTGTTCTTGTAGTTCCTCTCCCTGAGTCATCCGGAGAGAAGTTATTAATTTACTTTCCCCTGTGTGTTCTTTAGAGCTTAGTGGGGTTGACTAAGTGCTCATACCATCCGTTCCCTACCTAGGGCCTATTTCAGGGTCAGCTGAGGTCAGGTATAATGCATAGGGGTGGAACTTATCTAGGGAAACTAGATATCTGAGGGAAGCCAGGGGTCACCATCTCCCCGTTCCCTAGACACAGGGTTTCCCTTCCTGTCCCTTTTGCCGGTTGCTTGGTACTTCTTTCCCGTACCTAGCGTTACACATGCCAACACATGATATGCTTCAGAAAGAGATCATGCTGGGAAAAGCGTAATTCTCAAGTTCTTTAATTAATACAATTGCAAAGTGCATGTAAAAAAAAACAACATTGCAAATTACTAATACAGTGGAACATTGGTTAAAGAGAACAATCCGTTCTGGGAGTGTGCTTGTAAAGCAAGTTACTCGTCTAGCAAAGCAAGATTTCCCATAGGAAATGATTGGAATGCAGACAATTCGTTCCACAACTTGTTCAATGTCCCATTCCACACATGCACAAACACACACACACACACATATTATGCTCACCTTACCTTCCGTTCCATCGCCGGCCTCATGGTTCTTGCAGATCACCGGTACAGGATGTGTATCGGGTAACCATCACGACCGATGCCAGAATCACCGCTGCCAAAGCGCTGATGTGAAAGGCAGGAGCCGCTTGCCTCTGATTGGTCAGCGGTCTGCCTTTGAGTAGTGGCTGACAGCGGAAGTTCCTCCATCGTCGCGATGGTTACCCGATACACATCCTGTAGCGGCGAACTACAAGAACCATGAGGCCGGCGAGGGAACGGAAGGTAAGGTGAGCATAATATGTGCGTGTGCGTGCGTGCTTCTGTGTGTTTGTGTGTGTTTGTGTGGACTGCAAGAGCGGGTCAGAGCGTGGTGGAAGTACGGAACCGGAAGTGTGTGCGGTGAGTATTTGCTCATACATCAAAGCTTGCTCGTAAACAGAGTTACAACTTTACAGCAAGCTTTGCTCGTATAGCGAAATACTCGCTAACTGGGTTACTCATTAACCGAGGTTCCACTGTAATCCTTTTTATTCTCAAGAAGGGAGGGAGTTTTAATTTTATTGTTTACCTCTGCAGTATAAAATAATTAAAAAAAACAAATCGCTAGAAAGAGGCACCAGCCAACAAGGGTTAAATGGCAAATGCACTAGCAGGATACAGCCGCCCCTCTATGATAAAGGTGGGGGTAACACAGGTGCAGAATACCAATGAGACAACCACTCACAGCCTACCATATCATGGAGGGAGTGAATGCTGATATTAAAACTGCACACAGATAGGGTTTACATAGGGCGCCAGTCACACAGCTACGTGTCTGTTCTGTGTGTCGATCCACTTATATAGTGTCGGGCAGCCCACCTGATCTAATTGTATTGGCGTCATCAATAGGCTGAGAGGCAGACAATATGCATCATAGGTACCTGTGTGACTGGCGCCGTATGCAAACCCCATTAGTGTGCATTTTTAATACCAGCAACCACCCCCTCCATGAAATGATAGGCTGTGAGTGGTTGTCTCATTGGTATTCTGCACCTGTGTTACCCTCACCTTTATCATAGGGGGCCGGCTGCATTCTCCTAGTGCATTTGCCATTTGAGCCTTGTTGGCTGGTGACTTGTTTTGGTGATTTTTTTTATTTTTTCTGAATTTATGTCCTTTGCTGGGCCCCTTTGGGGTGTCTGTTCTGTGTGTCAATGCACTTATACAGTGCTGGACAGCGGAGTGCCACCTATAGTAGATTGATCTTGCAAGTCTTCGCTGCTGGGAGCCCGGGCGACCTGCTGTAATCTGTGGTGAAGTCCATGAGAAACAAGAAAAAGAAATAAGCCACAAAAAGGGGTCACCTCAAATAACAACTAAAATGTATTAAACAACTACAAAACACACATTTGGTATATGGGGTGGCCTCAGCCTTATTACAGACAAGTCTGGTCTTTTAACCCTTGATTTTCACCTTTGGGGTGTGTAGTTGTTTAATAATATTATGTGTTATTTGAGGTGATCCCTTGTTGTAGCCCATTTCTTTTTCTTGTTTCTCATGTAATTATTGACCAGCTTATGGTGATCCCCTATTCGGGTGGTGCCCTCTACCCTCCTTTCTTTGCTGTGGTGAAATCTAGCAGCAAGTTTTTATTTCCACTGCAGCGGATCTACAGGGAAAGTGATGTTTTTTATATATATATATATATATATATATATTGCTGACTGCAGTCAATAAGCAGTCCATGGAATACACAGATGTACCATGGACTCCAGGGCGAGAGATCCCTTCTGCAGTCATATGTTAACAAGATGTTTTCTCTGCAAACTCACAGAATATAAAGTGGCTGCTGCAGGGGAAATGTTGGATCGTCCCAGGACCGCCATTAGGGTATTACAACCGTGACTGGTGTGCCGGGCCCGGTGAAGGTGGGGGGGTCCGGTCGGGGGTAATTATAAAGCCCGCGGCCAGGGGCTTTATGAAGCCTTGGCCCCCATAGAGAGAGAGAGAGAGTGAGAGAGAGAGAGATTTTTGTGACCAGGAACCAAGTGGTGGTGGGGGGGCACTGACTGCAGCCCCGGGTAGTGTGGTCGGGGTGCCCGCTCACTGCAGCCCCGGGTGGTGGGGCGCCTGCTGACTGCAGCCCCAGGTAGTGGGGGCACCCGCTGACTGCAGGCCTGGGTGGTGGGGGTGACCACTGAATGCAGCCCCGGGTGGTGGGGGCGCCGCCTGACTGCAGCCCCTGTTTTGCTTTAGCTGGATGTGTGGAGAGCACACATCCAGCTGAAATGCATTGTGGTCAGAGAGGACGCCGCACGACGTGGGAGCCGGGGAGGGTGAGTTTTTTGTTTTGTTTTTTTTTTCTTTTTCAGTAGACAAGAAGGAGGAGATATGTATACCAGGATGGTGACATATATACCAGAATGTTACCAGGAAGGGGATAAATATACACCAAGAGGGGCCCAGGAAGGGGAAATATATACAAGAAGGAGTACATATATACCAAGAAGGGGACAAAAACTAGGATGTGGACATATATATCAGAATTTGCCCAGGAGGGGGAGATATACAGGGGTTGGACAAAATAATGGAAACACAAAACGTTTTGGCATCATAATCTTCGAACATGTTATAAACATGCAAACCGTGACATATGTTATTGTTTTATAGGTGATTTTGTGTTATGTGATATGTGTATGTAAATTAACTGTTTGTTTTGCAGAATTGTAAGAACATTGATGAGAAGCTGATACAAATGGCAGACCTCTCGGATTTTCAAAGAGGCCAAATTGTTGGTGCTCGTATGGCAGGCGCTAGTGTAACAGAAAGTGCCTGAATGCTTGGCGTGTCCAGAGGTACTGTCTCCAAAGTAATGACTAAGTTTGAAAGAGAAGGAAAAACGTCCGCAGCAAAGCAAAGGACCAGCCGAAAGTCCAAGTTGACAGAGAGACCGTCGGACTCTAAAGCGAATTGTGAGAGAGCATCGCAAGACCACGGCTCCGAAAATCACTGCTGAGCTCAATCAACACCTACAGAACCCAGTTTCCACGAAAACTGTTCGTCGGGAGCTGCACAAATCTGGATTCCACGGAAGAGCTGCAATTAGAAAACCGCTGTTCTTAATTACAAACGTGTCCAAGTGTTTAGAATGGTGTAGAAACCTCCAGAATTGGTCCCTCGAGCAGTGCAAACATGTGATATTCACAAACGAATCATCGTTTCCCCTTTTTCCGACCTCTGGCCGAGTATACGTTTGGAGACAGCTGAAAGAAGCATTCCATCCAGACTGCCTTCTCCCAACTGTAAAACATGGCAGAGGTTCTGTGATGATCTGGGGTGCTATTTCGTGGAGATCCACCGGGCCAATGATATTCCTTCATGGAAGAATTAACAGCTGAGATTATTTAGGCATTTTGGGCGACCAAGTGCATCCCATGGCTCAAGCACTGTTCCCGGAGGGGAACGCCATCTTTCAGGATGATAATGCACCAATTCATACAGCTAGAATCGCTAAAGCATGGCACGAGAAACAGTCTAATGAAGTTGAGCATCTCATCTGGCCCCCACAATCCCCAGACCTCAACATTATTGAGCATTTATGGTCGATTTTAGAGATTCAAGTTAGACGTCAATTTTCGCCACCATCGTCGCTCAAAGAACTGGAGGGTGTTTTAACTGCAGAATGGGCTAAAATTTGTTTGAAAACAATTCACACCTTGTATGAATCCATACCTCGGAGAATTGAGGCTGTAATCGCCGCAAAAGGTGGACCTACACCATATTAAACTAACATTTGCTGATGTTTCCAGGTGTTTCCATTATTTTGTCCAATCCTTGTATATATACCAGGATGGGGGCCTATCTACCAGAATGTCCCCAGGAGGGGGTATATATATACACACACACACGCACATCAGGAGGGGCCCAGGATGAGGGGAAGGGGACAAATAGACCGGGAGGGGACATATATACCAGGAGGTGGACATATACACTAGGGAGGGGACAGAACCCAGGACATATATACCAGAATGTACCACAGGTGGGATATACATACCAGGAGGTGCCCTGGATGGGACATATATACCAGGATAGGGACAAATAAACTGGGATGGGGACATATATACTAGAAGGGTCCCTGGATGGGGACATATATATATACCAGGAAGAGGACATTTATGCTAGGAAGGGGACAATAAACCAGGTTGGGGACATACATACCAGGAAGGGCCCAGGATGCAGACATATATACCAGGAGGATATTACACAGAGAGTCAATGTGTGTGTGGTGGGGATAGTATACAGAGGGGTAGTGTGTGTGGGGCGATATACAGAGGGGCAGTGTGTGTGTGTGAGGATATATATATAGGGGCAGCTTGTGTGGGGGATAGTGAACAAAAGTGCAGTGTACTTGAGGGATATTACGCAGAGGGTCAATGTGTGTGTGGGATATTATACAGAGTGGCAGTGTGTGGGGGATATTATACAGAGGGGCAGTGTGTGTAACAGGAATGTTACACATGGGAGCAGTGTACAAGTGTGGATATTATACAGAGGAGCAGTGTGTGTGGGGGATATTATACAGAGGAGCAGTGTGTGTGGCGAGGATATTATACAGATCAGCAGTGTGTGTGGGGAGGATGTTATACAAAAGAGCAGTGTTTGTGGGGGATATTATACAAAGGAGTAGTGTATTGGGGCATATTATACAGAGAAGCAGTGTGTGTGGGAGATAATACACAGAAAAACAGTGTGTGGGGGGATATACTGAGGAGCACTGTGTGTGGGGAGATATTATACAGAAGAGCAGGGTGTGTGGGAGGATATACATAGGAGCAGTGTGTGTGGGTGGATATTATACATGGGGCAGTGTGTAAGGGATATTATACAGAGGGGCAGTGTGTGTGCGGATATTATACACAGGGGCATCGTGTAGGGGTATACTGAGGGGCAGTGTGTATGTGTAGGGATATTATACATAGGGGCAGTGTGGGATAGATATTATGGAGAGGGGCAGTGTAGAGGGTGTATTATGGAGAGGGGAGTTGTAAGGATTTATTATTAATTTTCTAAGGGAAATGCTTCATTTTCTGGAACAACTTCAAGGGTGCTAACACTTTTGGACATGACTGTGTGTATGTATCTATGTATATAAATGCACACACATACATTTTTCCAAGAATGGTGGTGAGAGTGTGGAAAGTTTGAGGGGTGGAGGCGGAGCTGGGGTGGAGCCTGGGTGGAGTCTCAAGGGGGCCCAAAAATTTTGCCAGTATGGGGCCATGAAAATTCCTAGTGGCGGCCCTGGATCGTCCAAATAAGCACTCATGTAATTTAGGGACGGATCGAGTCTGCAACTGTCTATGCTGCTCTTACCTAGACGGCTGTCAGTCTCATAGAGGGGGTGTTTTAAGTAGAGACTCCATCTAAATGTTCATACGAATGAGATTGTCCAGGACAGATATATCAATGACCTATGCTCAGGGCCCCAGACAGTGGTCAGCTCAATGATGGTTCAACTGATCGTTGATCCGACAGTTCTGTCAAGTGCTCCTGTGTTCTCTATGTGAGAGCCACCACATATTTTACCAGTGTTGATCTATCTTGCCGAAAACAAAAGGATAGGCAATCCGATATAGGACATGCTGGATCTTTATTTCTGTCAGTGGATAATTGGGAGGCCCCACTGTTGGCCAAGCCTGCAGATATCGGCAAGTTCATCTGGTGTTATTTTATTGTGCTTTTAGGATAAGTCATCAATATCACATAATTGGGGGACTGACATCTGATACCTCCAGAATCTGTGGATACCCCTGGTGGTTGTGGCACAAGGTAAGCAGTGATCAAAGCCGGAACACCACAGCTCTGTACACTGTGTAATGGCTGCTCCCGGGAGCTGCAGATCAGATGGGATAGATGTGAATGTGATCCAAGCTGAAGTACTTGAAAACAACCATAGTACAGTTCCGGAGCCGTGGTGATTTGGTGCCGTGTGTGGAAGTAGCTCCAAGTATCAGTTGATCGTTGGCATGCCACGTGTCAGACCCACAACACCATTCTGATATCGATGCCTGTCCCTACCACAGCTCAACAAAATATTAGTTTCAGACAAAACCTTTAAGGACCTACTTACATAAAGAACTGCTTTGAATCGTTTGGTAACGCAGGGTTGATGTTATAGTATAGTGTCTCTGAAAACTCATCGACTTTGCTCCTTTGTGAGAACAAGTCTCGTAACAACAAATACGGAGCCTTGAGAGAAGAATATTACTAGTTTAATCAGTGAAAATGAATGCCAGCTCCGTTGTTATTATAGGTAACTGCTCAGCTGTGATATTTTTATCATGTCACGTCTGAAGACGTTCTGCTGTTGCTGCAGAAATTAATGGGCAAGATGCAGCAGAAGTCTTTGTTATCAGGAGATTTAAGCGGCCATGAACCTTGAATGTTTGGTTCTTGTTTCTGTAGAAGCCAATTGAACCGTGGATATCTGTACGAGTGTGGCGGAATTAATGTTTGTCACAATGCACTTATATAATGCACTAGCTGTAGTGCGGGACATAACTGTCTCTCTCCCACTCTCTCTGCCTCCCTTTCTGTCTTTCTCTCTCTCTGTTTGCCTGTCTTCCTGCCTATCTCTCCCTCGGTCTCTCTGTCTGTCTCTCTATCCATCTCTCTCGGTCTCTCCGTCTGTCTCTCTATCCATCTCTCTCGGTGTCTCTCTTTGTCTCTTACTGTCTCTCTCTCTGTTTCCTTCTCTGTCTGCCTTTCACCCTCTCTCTGTCTCTCCCCCTGTCTGTCTCTCTATCAGTCTCTCTGTCTGTCTCTATCCGTCTCTCTCTGTCTGTCTCCCTCTCTGTGTTTCTCTGTCTTTATCTCTCTCTGTCTGCCTGTCTGTCTCTCTCTTGGTCTCTCTGTCTGTCTCTCTCGGTGTCTCTCTATCCATCTCTCTCTTTGTCTCTCACTGTCTCTCTCTGTTTCCCTCTCTGTCTGCCTTTCTCCCTCTCTGTCTCTCTCTCCCTGTCTGCCTCTCACTGTCTCTCTCTATCCGTCTCTCTCTATCTCTATCCGTCTCTCTCTGTCTGTCTGTCTCTGTTTCTCTGTCTTTCTCTCTGTCTCTCTCTCTGCCTGAATTCCTATCTCTTTCTCTCTCTCTTGGTCTCTTTCTCTTGGTCTCTCTATCCATCTCTATGTCTCTGTTTCCCTCTCTCTGTCTGCCTTTCTCCCTCTCTGTCTCTCTCTCTCTCCCTGTCTACCTCTCACTGTCTGTCTCTCTCTCTGTCTCTCTCTATCCGTCTCTCTATCTCTATCCGTCTCTCTCTGTCTGGCTCTCTGTTTCTCTGTCGCTCTGTCTTTCTCTCTGTCTCTCTCTCTCTGTCTGCCTGAATTCCTATCTGTCTCTCTCTATTGGTCTCTCTCTATCCGTCTCTTTGTCTGTCACTTTCTTTTTCTCTGCCTTTCTCCCTCTCTGTCTGTCTCTCTCCCTGTCTGTCTGTCTCCGTCTCTCTCTGTGTGGCTCTCTGTCTCTCTTTGTCTCTCTGTCTGTCTCTCTCTAACCACTTCTCCACCGAAATCATATTAACTGACACTGAGGTGGCTGTGCAAAATTTTATAATTGTACATGCGACGGTGCAGATTGCTTTAGCTGACATAAACAAACATACACAAGCACAAATACATACAATCAGCTAAAGATATATATTATATACACACACACACATGCATGCAAAGCATACTTGCTCTGAACAATTATACACGCTCACGAATAGATAATGCCCAAAGATAGCGACAGAGAGAAGGAGATTGGAGTTAAGCAATCCTGGGCTGTACCAGCAGAGTCATTAATAAATTGATGTCATCGATTTAACTTTCCACTAACAATCTATTCAATTATTTATTTTACTTGCAAAAATCTTACATTTTCCTGAGCCGATTTAATATTTCTGTCCTATAGGTGATACACATGGCAAAATACATCTAGTAAGCTGTTGTGAATTAGCAAAAGATTTAGACTTTTGCTCATGTTATCACCCTACTAAAGACTGCTTTAAACACTGCGACATCGCTAGCGATCGCACCCGCCCCGTCGTTTGTGCATCACAGGCAAATCGCTGCCCATGGCGAACAATATCGCCGGTACACGTCACACCAACTTACCTTCTTAACGACGTCGCTGTGGCCGGCGAACAACCTCTTTTCTAATGTGGCGGTGTGTGCGGAGTCACAGCGACATTACACAGCGGCACACCAATAGAAGCGGAGGGGCGGGGAGCAGCCGCATTAGCGACACGCCCTCCTCGTTGCCGGAGGACGCAGGAACGCTGTTGTTCGTCGTTCCTGGGGTGTCACACGTAGCGATGTGTGCTGCCTCAGGAACGACGAACAACCTGCGTCCAGCACCAGCAACGACATTTGGAAAATGAAATGAGTGTCAACGATCAACGATTTGGTGAGTATTTCTGATCGATAGCGGTTGCTCGTAGGTGTCAAACTCAACGATGTCGCTAACGAGGCCGGATGTGCGTCACGAATTCCGTGACCCCGACGACATATCGTTAGATACGTCGTTGCGTGTAAAGCGGCCTTTAGTGTCATTCCCCAAAGAACAACCTTTTTCATGTTATCACTTCTATTATAAATCAAAGGAGCCTGTTTCTTTCTTACTATTTACAGCTTGTTATCCATCAGCCAATAAAGGGGAGAGTGAGGGAACTCAGGGGAAATACAGGAGCTTTTCATCATGTTATCACCCCTCTTACCAATCACAGGCAGATTTCTATTGTGTGAGCATACCCCAACACTGTGATTTTGCAACTACTCTGTGAACGTCATAGACATAATTCAACAGAAAACCGAAAATTCTTACCGCAAGCTGTTACTTGCTAACTGTGGTATAACTACTACTCCTATCATACCCTAAACCGGCTGACGACACTTGCGGTATCAGTCCCTCCCCATAAACATGCATGGTTGGTTTGGCATATTCATTTCTATGAGACGAGATGAGAAGGGAATAAGCTGCTGCCAGACATATTTGACAGCAGTTTATCTCGTAAAAGAACAAAGGACCGGGCATGTGAAATTAAACGTGACCAATCCTTCTTTTCCTTGATATCTGCTATTGAAGGGCAGGAGGGAGGCCTTATACACAATAAATTGTTTGTGGGTTTTTCAGAAATCGGGGAGTTCAGCCAACTTTAAATGTGCAGAAACGCTTTAAAGGGAACCAACCACCAGGTTTTTGCCCTATAAACCAGAGCCGGTGCCATAATGGCGCTAGGATACTGATTATAATCATACCTTTAGCTGAGAAATCCTAGGCTTGCAGAATAATCCTTGTTCAGACTTTCAGAATTGATGTAATTTGTGCAGTGGTTTGAGCATCGGGTCCTCTGTAATGATTCCTCCTCCTGCCTTGTCTGCTTTTCTTTATTTACACTTTTTGCCTACCACCGTCATTACCACTGTTGGCGACGCATGCGCATTGCTATTGTGATGTTGTCTTCAATAAAATGTTGTTGAAATCAGTGCATGCGCGTACTGCGATCTCCAGCGGCATTTTACTGACGGCACCGTGGAGCTGACTATGAGTGGCGGTGGCGCATGCGCTGATGAGAAAAATTCAATCTGAGCATGCTCCGCTGCCGCTGCTCATATTCGTCTGCACAGTGTCTTCAATAAAATGCCACTGGAGATCGCAGTACGCGCTGATTCCGGAGATATTTTATTGAAGATAATGTCACAATAGCAATGCGCATGCGCGGCCAACAGTGGCAATGGTGGCGGCGTGAAATTTAAATATAGAAAAGGAGGATCTGACCCACAAGGTCCTGCCCCAATGATCAAGCCACTGCACAAATTACATCATTTCTGAAGGTTGGAACAATGATTATTCTGCAATCAAGCCTCAGATTTCTCAACTAATGGTATAATTTTAATCAGCATCCTAGTGCCATTATGGCACTGCCTCTAGTTTATAGGGAAAAAGCCTGGTGGTTGGTTCCTTTTAAAGTGAATCTGTCACCAGGTTTTTGCTACCTAATCTGAAAGCAGCATAATATAGGGGCAGAGACCCAGAATCCAGCAAAGTGTCACTTAGTGGGCTGCCTCTTGTAGATTTGATAAAATCCCTTTTCTATTCTTGCTGGTAAGCCTGCTTTCATGTTACTGATTGGCAGCTTTCTGCCTATGCACAGTATACACAGAAAATTGCCGATCAGTGCTGTGGGTGAGGTTATACAGAGCTTGGTGGATCTGGAGCAGATAAGACTGATTTTATTAAAACTGCAGCAAGGAGCCTAGTAAGTGATAAACCATTAGAATAAAGGTCTCAGTCTCTACATCATGCTGTTCTCAATTGCAATGGTAAAAACCTGGTGACAAACTTCCTTTACAAGGGTATTTTCATACAGTGGCACTCCCAACATTGCTTACAATGAAGGTGCTGCGGTAATGGTTATAGTGCTGTGTCTGCTTCATTTTTTTTTATCTCGCATCGGAAGCTATACGCAAGTGGAACCGTACCCTAAGAAAGCTTATGTGTCAGTTATTATGATTTTGGTGGTGAGAGAGGGAGAGGGTGGGAGAAAGTGAGTGGGAAAGAGAGAGAGGGAAAGTGGGAGAGGGAGAGTGGGGGAGTGGGAGAGAGGGAAAGAGGTAGAGTGGGAGGGAGGTAGAGTGGGAGGGAGGTAGAGTGAGGGAGAGGAAGAGTGGGAGAGAGGGAGAGTGGGTGAGAGGGAGACTGGGAGGGAGGTAGAGTGAGAGAGGGAGAATGGGTGAGAGAAAGTGAGTGGGAGAGATGCAGAGGGAGAGTGGGAGCGAGGGAGAGTGGGAGGGAGGGAGAGTGGGAGGGAGGTAGAGTGGGAGAGGAGGAGAGAGGGAGAGTGGGAGCGAGGGAGAGTGGGAGGGAGGTAGAGTGGGAGAGGAGGAGAGAGGGAGAGTGGGTGAGAGACTTAGTTACTATCCCGGTCAATGCCGGGTACTACAGTTAGTAACTTTATAAATGGGGGAATACTCCTTTAAGAGTAGTTTGCATTTTTACATTTTTCTACTTGTAAAGTTCTACAAATATTTCTAATTTCTGACATAGAAGGTATGTACAGTGTATCTTCAATACAAGGGGATGTTTTCCACATGCCGATACATCTAGATACTCTAACCATAACGCACCCTACTCTCGCTAACAGCCCGCTCTCTGGGTGGGTCAGGGTTACTTTTTCATTAACCCTCTTCTCTTTCATGAGAAGTTTCCTCAGTACACGTTCCTGCCGTGTAAAAGTGAATGTTTTTCTCGGGCCATGTTATCCCTGTACTCCTCTCAATCCCCTGATGTGTCTGGGGGTTTTGATCGCATCCCTCATTGCACTTGTAAGATATAAAGCCGACAATCTCAAAGGGAATCTATCACTGAGGAATGATTAAAGATTAATCTGTCCTGACACTTCCCGTATGCTGCGCTCTGAGCTTCTCAACTTCCTTAGGAAGCGTCTGTGCATACAAATAATTACAGATTTTGTTTCTGCATTCATCGGTTTTATTTAATCTGGCTTGTGAAAGCTTTGTTTTATCATATGACAACATGTTTTACATTTTTCTTTTAATTCTCCATCACGATTCTGAATTATGCCATAGATACATGTGAGGCTTGTGTTACCGCGGTTTTTGCATATTTCGGGACGATGAGAGACATATCCAGAATGGTTGTGATAAATGGAGGAGACGGGACGAAAAGCATCAAAGACCTCGGTGCTCTCTGAGTTTAGGTCATCTTCTCCATGCAGCAAAATTGCAACACCGAAACATTGCCGGAATAAGGCTGGAAACTAACGGTATAATATTCTGATGATGTTTTTTGCAGCCAAAGCTACAAGTGCAACCGAAAAGGAAGACTTGTTTCCTTCTATCCACTTCTGCCACGGAAAATTACATCTATGATATCAGCCTAAGGGGCACTTTGCACACTACGACATAGCAAGCCGATGCTGCGATGCCAAGCGAGATAGTCCCTGCCCCTGTCGCAGCTACGATATCATGGTGATAGCTGCCATAGAGAACATTATCGCTACGGCAGCTTCACATGCACTTACCTGCCCTGCGACGTCGCTCTGGCCGGCGAACCGCCTCCTTCATAAGGGGGCGAGTTGTGCAGCGTCATAGCGACGTCCCACAGCAGGCGGCCAATAGAAGCGGAGGGGCGGAGATGAGCGGGACATAAACATCACGCCCACCTCCTTCCTTCCGCATTGCAGCCGGGACGCAGGTAGGAGATGTTCCTCGCTCCAGCAGCTTCACACACAGCGATGTGTGCTGCCGCAGGAGCGAGGAACAACATTGTAACATCGGTCTTTCCCAATTCATGGAAATGACCGACGCTGCACCGATGATACGATTACGACGCTTTTGTGCTCGTTAATCGTATAAAAAATGCTTTACACACTACGATGTCGAGAGCGACGCCGGATGTGCGTCACTTTCAATTTGACCCCACCGACATCGCACCTGCGATGTCGTAGTGTGCAAAGTGCCCCTAAAAGATATCAAGCCATAATCCAGAGGAAGAACCACGTAGCTCAAGAAAGGGGATAGGATAGGATAATAAAAATGTATTGCTATGACGCCTTGTATGTGTAAACCCAGTTTGCTGCATGGTATGAATGTCTTCTTGGAGGAAAAGTATTTGTCACTCTCAAAGCTATCAGGGTTTCCAGGTGGTTTCCACCAAATATTGCTGTTATGTCTGAGGGTATGTCATCTCTTTGTACTTTAGACATGTATACATCTTTTGGACATAGTCCATAGAATACAATGCACTGAAGACTATTTTGCTCATACTTTGCAAAAATGGAAGTATATTTTGGGCAGTATGTGAATGTGACCGGCTTATTATGATTTGAAGCACGGGTTCAACATTGATTGGCTCTTGTGTTTTCAGACAAATCTAATATGATAGAGAATGGGATAAAGAGACAATATACTCATCACGTTTTGGTAGCTCTGCCATTTTACACCCTTAAAATGCTGGCCATTAGGTGTCTGCCATCTGTCTGACTGCCCACAGTCTGTTGTCAAGTGCATTCTGTTTCTTGAAGCAAAAAAGTTGAGAAGGAGCTCAGGACGTCTGGGTAAGTCTCTCTACAGGAAGAGGTAGCAGGTCTGTGTCTCTCTACAGGAGGAAGTAGCAGTCTTCGTCTCTACAGTAGGAGGTAGCGGGTCTTCATCTCTACAGGAAAAGGTAGCAGGTTTTTGTCTCTCTACAGAAATATGTAGCAGGTCTTTGTCTCTCTACAGGAAGAGGTAGCGGGTCTTTGTCTCTCTACAGGAAGATGTAGCAGGTCTTTGTCTCTCTACAGGAAGAGGTAGCGGGTCTTTGTCTCTCTATAGGAAGAGGTAGCGGGTCTTTGTCTCTCTATAGGAAGAGGTAGCGGGTCTTTGTCTCTCTACAGGAAGAGGTAGCGGGTCTTTGTCTCTCTACAGGAAGAGGTAGCGGGTCTTTGTCTCTCTACAGGAAGAGGTAGCGGGTCTTTGTCTCTCTACAGGAAGAGGTAGCGGGTCTTTGTCTCTCTACAGGAAGCAGAAGCAGGTCTTGGTCTCTCTAACGGAAAAGATAGCGGGTCTTTGTCTCTATATGAAGTGGTAGCGAGTCTTTGTCTCTCTACAGGAAGAGGTAGCGGGTATTTTTCTCTCTACAGGAAGAGGTAATGAGTCTTTGTCTCTCTACAGGAAGAGGTAGCGGGTCTTTGTCTCTCCACAGGAAGAGGTAGCGAGTCTTTGTCTCTCTAAAGGAAGAGGTAGGGGGTCTTTGTCTCTCTACAGGAAGAGGTAGTGAGTCTTTATCTCTCTACAGGAAGATGTAGTGGGTCTTTGTCTCTCTACAGGAAGAGGTAGTGGGTCTTTGTCGCTCCAAAGGAAGAGGTAGTGGGTCTTTGTCGCTCCAAAGGAGGAAGTAGCGGGTCTGTCTCTGTGCTCTTGCTCGCCTGTCTGTTAAACAGCATACAGGGATAATAGAGGGATGGGCTTTGAGTTCAGGACCGGCAACCCAATGAACAATGGCAAAAGCATTTCATGCTGCGAAGAGAAAGAAAGAATGTCCTGCACCTATAGTTCTGGCAGAGTTCTGATGAAAAGGAATGAAGCACTCAAAAACAGTGGTTGGAAAGTTATGAAAGTGAAGAAATTGGCTGTAAGACCCAGTACAGATCCTATACATATTAGAATTGTATACGACCTCAAATATGTTTTAATCTGTTGTCGGGGAATGAGGACAGCAAGAAACTTAATTTCTTCCTTGTAGCGGGGTTCAATGTGCAGGTGCAGGGCAGGTTTCAAATGATATTAAAAGGAGTTGTCCGGTCTAAAGTCATGCGTTTGCTGCCACTTACGAATCCTCCCAGCGCGCACAGTGGGCTCTGCAGGGATGCTTCGGTTTCTAAGCTGGGAATGGTGGTCATGTGATCGCAATTGTGCGATATTCGTATTCCTGACCAGAACTCGAGTAGCGGATACGGTCTTGCTCTACACAAGTGTATGGAGTAGGCGCGTCCGACTAGTAGGCACTGCCATCCAGTGGGTGCGGCCATGCTCAATACATTTGAATAGAGTGAGGCTGCACCCACTAGTCAGGTGCTGGCTGGGAACATGCATATCACACAATAGCGATCACGTGACCGCTGTTCCCGACTCCTACGGATAGGCCATCAATGTCAAGTAGTGGACAACCTCTTTAACATGTCCATCCATCCTGATTTCCCTGTGAAGTTTCTGACTTTTCCTTCTTAGCGTTACAATTTCACTGTTGAGGAGTGCATCTTTTAATCCTTTTTCTCATAACATAATCTGATATTTATTTGTGGAGACCATTTTTTGTTATGACTATTTATTTATTGCTTTTGTTGGATTCTGAGTCTAACAAAAGATGGGCTCCAAAAGACAAACTCATAGGGAATGTAGACTGTGAGCTCCAATGGGGACAGTATTGATAAAGGTCTAAAGCGCTGTGGAAATTAATGACGGTATATAAGAGTAAAACAAATTCTGGGTGTGCCTTTTAATTGTCAATTGCACTTGCTGCATATGATAAGTGTGTTATTTTGGGTTTTGATGCTATAGAATGCTCTGATAGCTTTACATGTTTGGGGTCCCACGACCACAATGCTCAGATCAGATGTGGCACCCCCGAAGACTATTTTCCGGTGTACAATACATACCGTAGAGGTACATATATAATTAATGTGATGCATTGTATAAAACGTAACTTTCTCAAGGGACTTGTTCTCTGTGTTCTTCAAATTATCTTGGAAAAAAAGGAATCATTATAAAGTCACATCTTAAAAGTCCTCCAAAAAATCTTAAGGACATGAAAACAAATTATTTTTAAGCTACATGACTCTTGATATATTTGTTTCCAAGTCTTTAGCAACAGCCAAAACTTGTAGGCCACTTATCACCAACGTCCTGGTTCATCAATGATGGATTTCAGCTCAGTTGGCAGCCTTTTAAGATCTCGGGAAGATGGACACGCTCTCGTTGCCAGGTCTCTGATTCAGTGCTCTCCTGTGCAGTGTTTCATAGCCGACGTTGCTTTGCTTATTGATCATGGTACTTTGTGAGCCACAGGAATGATTATTTCCGACCATCCTACATATCTTCTCTGGCAGGGCATTTAAAATGTCATCGCCACTTTTAAAATGAAAAATGATGCGGGGGCAAAGAAAGTAAACAAAAAAAAAAAGTTCCATTTCTTCACAAATTACAAAGCTGCACCAAACCGTTTGCTCTTTTCAGAGTAAACTGGGGTGTACTTACATTTGCAGCATCCTTCATTTACACTATGACTCTAGATAAAGCAGGATGGTCGGCTCGTCGAACAATTTTCATCAAAGAGTCGTCCAGTTTGTGACTGTCCATTTCTTTTGGGTTGCAACTTTGCAACAAAGTCGTACAGACTCTATGGCAGGTTTTTGGGGGTTTTTTATACTAGCAAAATATCAGTAACATAAAAACTTTCAATCAAGGAAATATTTTTAAACATATTGAATGCAACATAAAATAGTAAAAAAATAAAACTGAGATATCAGGAATCCAACTAAAGCTTTAGTATTTCTTGCAGCCTCATCCCCAATTACCATGTCCATGTACACAACAGGCTGAAACATATGAGAGGATCAGGAGTAACTGAATGAGAAACATATTTTATAGAAGTTAGGCTGTCCATAGAACTAGCTGAAGTTGGTGAGATCTGCTGAGAATATATTACCGTAATCTGTTGACTGTCGTGGTCATGCTCATAAAACAAGGTGGCCGTGGACAATGTACAGTGATTGAATCAATGCTTATTTGTATGTATATGTGTTCTTCAAAAACAATAGGACCAGGAGCCAAAATTCAGAAGTAATGAGTGCTGAAATTCAAAGGTTCAGGAGTTACAATTTAAAAGGATTAAGAGCTGAAACTCAAAACGAGAGGACACTGAAATGTGAAAAGAGCAGGTGCTGGAATTCAATAGGAATGAGCGATGAAATTCAGAAGGATCGAGGACAGAAATTCAAAAAGGATCGAGGGCTGAAATTCAAAAGGATCGAGGGCTGAAATTCAAAAGGATAGAGGACTGAAATTCAAAAGGATAGAGGGCTGAAATTCAAAAGGATAGAGGACTGAAATTCAAAAGGATAGAGGACTGAAATTCAAAAGGTTCGAGCATTGGAATTCAAAAGGATAGAGGACTGAAATTCAAAAGGAAAGAGGGTTGAAATTGTAAAGGAAAGAGGGCTGAAATTGTAAAGGAAAGAGGGCTGAAGTTCTAAACGAAAGAGGGCTGAAATTCTACAGGAAAGAGTGCTGAAATTCAAAAGGATCAAGCACTGAAATTTGAAAGGATCAGGCGCTAAACTTCAAAAGAATGAAGGGCTGAAATTCAAAAGGATCGAGCATTGGAATTCAAAAGGATCAGGGGCTGAAATGCAAAAGGATCGAGGGCAGAAATTCCAAAAGATAGGATGAAGAAATTTAAAAGAATCAGACGATAAAATTCCACACCAATGAGCACTGAAATTCAAAAGGGTCAGTATGACATGAAAACAGCACTGAAGATAAAAAGGATTGGTCACTGAAATTCAAATTTCCGGATCCTTTTTCTCCCTTTACAGCTGTAATTGAAAAGGAGACCGGAGGCCCCAATAAATTGAAGAGTCATCTAGTTTTGCCCAAATCAGTGAGTTTAGTTGAATTAATTTAACATGTACAGCTATTCTCCCGACAACGCAATCATTTTTAAATTCCGGTACAGTGCCCATACACCTTGTATTGCAGTCGACTGGATGCTCATTTGGGCGACTGCTATGGACTCCTCCTCTCTATATATGCATGCACAGTTTGACTGAGCATGCTTGCGTATTCAATGGTGGTAGAAGTATAATATGCTGCTAGACATCAACGATCTCTCTTTCCTTCCTCAAGTTGGAAGGCCCACACAAATACAAGATTGGCAAAACTCGTAGGTTTGACTGACTTTGCTCTTATTTGTATGGACAGCTTTTGCCCAAACTAACAAAGTTGGCATTACACATTAATGCAATGCAGATTCACACTCTGTAAAGTTTTCATGATCCTTGTATATACACTAGTACTACTACTATTACTACTACGTAATATTTCTATATACACTACTGATATAGAATGACTAAAGGACCTCATTCCCATTAGACTAATGTCGGGCGAACCCATCGATATCGACAAGTCCACCTGACACTTTAATATGTATGGGGGCGCCAGACAACTGATTCTTGGAGAAAATGTCGATTGAACATGTCCAATTGCAGATAAGCCGCCAGCATAGAAATTGGTTGGTAGCTTTCTCATAGAAAACACAAGAATGCTCAGCCGAGCAAGCACTCCTGTGTATGGGAGAATCAGCTGAGATGGCTGTCAACAAACCGATCGGCGGAAGCATTGTTTGGCTCACAGCTATCTAATGTACATGGCCTGCTTATAGAGGTTGGCAACTACGTTTACATTGATGGCCTATCTTTCGGATAGGTCATCAAGGTTTGATCGGCCGGGGACCACAACCTTGCACCGCCACCGAACAGTTATACCCGGTGCTGGCGGTGGCAGCAGGTGGCCAGAAATGTTCAGTTCCGAAGCTGCCTCATCTTCTGATAACAGCTGTGGCCGGGTACTGTACATCTGCCTCTAATTAATGTCAATGGGAGGTCCTGGTTGCGGCCGCTATTAGAAGACGAGGCAGCTCTGGAACTGAGCATTTCTGGCTGCCTGCTGCCGATAACAGCTAATCGGCAGGCTGTGGGGTGTCAGGCACCGCCAGATCAGACATTGATGACCGCTCCTAAGGATAGACTATCAATGTAAGAATAGTGGACAACCTCTTTTATTGCTGGTGGTGTGGGGTGTCGGCCCCTGGCCGATCAGACACTGATGACCTATCCCAAGGATATCCCATCAATGTAAAGATAGTGGACAACCTCTTTGATTGCTGGTGGTGTGGGGTATCGGCCCCTGGCCGATCAGACACTGATGACCTATCACAAGGATATCCTATCAATGTAAAAATAGAGGACAACCTCTTTGATTGGTGGGGATGTGGTGTTTTGGACGCCGGCAGGTCAGATATTGATGACCTATCCCTAGGATAGGCCATCAATGTAAAGATAGTGGACAACCTTTTTGATTGGTGTGTGTGGTGTCGGACCCTGGCGGATCAGACACTGATGACCCGTCCTAAGGATACACAATCAATGTAAAATTAGTGGACAACCTATTCTATGTTAAAATATACATAGGTTATGAGAAATGTGCACCACACGAGAACCTAGATTCTATAGGATGGACATACCGGATCCCAGTATTATTAGACTGAACGAGAGATAATATGACCATTTAACGTTCTAAAATATAAATGTTTATCCAATATCAATCAACCTGGTGGTAAATATACTATAAATGTGCCACGTAATGATTTTCTGCCCACGCAGTATAGCCCCAGGCTCATTGAGGAACACAGCACATGAAGATGTTTTTCCTTCTTACTTTCCCACCTCTGATGACTATATTACCATGTACATATCCCCATAGGCTACTGAAGTATTTTTAATCAAGCGCTACAGCCTCTTAGAAAGGATAACACATCCAGAACCTCCCTCTTTGGCTCCTTTTGACCTTTCCTCCTTTTGCCTTCCAACCAATTCAGGCCGGTAAATCTCACCAGGACCCTAATAAACTAACATCTTGTTCATCTCTGCTGCCAAGCCAACAGGACAATCAATCACACGGAAGACTTGATCATTTACAAGATAAGAACAAGCTCAGCGCAGGAGAAAGAAGGTAATACATACGACCCCAAGAAGCCAGCTCATACTATAGTGTATTAGGTATAGGGCACAAAGATTCAGAGGCATTGACAGCTGGGGATAAAACAAGATTTATAGTATAAAAAGAGAAAGCGAGAAATATGGGGCAGGTATTTCCAGGCTGTACGGTCTTCATTAATATTGATCCACATGTAATACTTTAGTCTTTAAAAAGAGTAATATAGGAGCAGAGTTGCAGTACCAGACACAACCTGTGCGCAGTAGTGGCGCTGTTCCAGGGAAAATTATAGATTGTGCCAATGCAAAAAAAAACAAACTTTTTTTTCCAGACCGTACAGCAAAGAAATTCTGCTATTGCCTTAATAAGACAGGAATAAAGTCGTTGCTTCCCATTAAAAGAGAAATGATCAAAGATTTACCAAGTTGTTGTACTGTCAACTAACAGCGTCCTGATGGTACATGTTACACCAGCGTACAGCAAGAGCTGCACTCAATATGCACAGGATACAGAGTGTCTTGTGCCGAAACGCCACATTCAGGAGACGGCTAACTGACAGCGCCCCAACTAAGTGCACGGATCGTTCCTCATGCTTGGTATATGACAACATAGGATGCCTTGCCTGCGTGAGAGACGCCTCTACCTATCCGGATGGTCAGATCCCGGTCTTCATATGAGGAGCCTTCGTCCTTTTCCTTCGCAGGTTTGGAGTCATTATTCAGAGTTGTAAAAGAGAAGGGATCGTCACTTATACCCTATAAAAGAGAAGAAAGGTGCGCTCACTGCAAAATTCACGTATATAGTAACGGGATACAAGCAAAAATATAGCATCTGAGTGGGATCATTTAGGAAACTCGCTTTCTTGCTGTGCAGATTGCAGTGTTAGACAAAATCGCTCTCACAACATTATGTCCTAAAATCAATAGTGCTCAGTTTACCAACCTATGTAGATGAACCTAGTACTATTATTAAACGATTACATATTCATGCTTTTAGATAAATATATTTCCAAAACAGTGAATTACTGAGTTACATCCTGTATTATACTCCAGTCCAGAGCTGCACTCACTATTCTGCTGGTGGAGTCACTGTGTACAGTCATGGCCAAAAATTTTGAGAATGCTACAAATATTAATTTTTACAAAGTCTGCTGCTTAAGTTTTTCTAATGGCAATTTGCATATACTCCAGAATGTCATAAAGAGTGATCAGCTTAACAGCAATTACTTGCAAAGTCAATATTGGCTAAGAAAATGAACTTTAACCCCCAAAGCACATTTCAACATCATTGCATTCCTGCCTTAAAAGGAGCAGCTAACATTGTTTTAGTGATTGTTCCATTAACACAGGTGTGGGTGTTGATGAGGACAGGGCTGGCGATCAATCAGTCATGATTAAGTAAGAATGACACCACTGGACACTTTAAAAGGAGGCTGGTGCTTGGTATCATTGTTTCTCTTCAGTTAACCATGGTTATCTCTACAGAAACACGTGCAGCCATCATTGCTCTGCACAAAAATGGCCTAACAGGGAAGAGTATCACAGCTACAAA
This sequence comes from Anomaloglossus baeobatrachus, assembly GCF_048569485.1. Taxonomy (NCBI): domain Eukaryota; kingdom Metazoa; phylum Chordata; class Amphibia; order Anura; family Aromobatidae; genus Anomaloglossus; species Anomaloglossus baeobatrachus. Next base: position 484,438,111 of record NC_134357.1, read on the forward strand.
GATTGCACCTCAGTCAACAATCTATCGCATCATCAAGAACTTCAAGGAGAGAGCTTCCATTGTTGCCAAAAAGGCTCCAGGGCGCCCAAGAAGGACCAGCAAACGCCAGGACCTTATTTTAAAACTGTTTCAGCTGCGGGATCGGACTACCAGCAGTGCCAAGCTAGCTCAGCAATGGCAGCAGGCTGGTGTGAGTGCTTCTCCACGCACTGTGAGGCGGAGACTCTTTGAGCAAGGCCTGGTTTCAAGGAGGGCAACAAAAAAGCCACTTCTCTCCAGAAAAAACATCAGGGACCGACTGATATTCTGCAAAAGGTACAGGGAGTGGACTGCTGAGGACTGGGGTAAAGTCATTTTCTCAGATTAATCCCCTTTTCGATTGTTTGGGACATCTGGAAAACAGCTTATTAGGAGAAGAAGAGGTGAGCGCTACCACCAGTCTTGTCTCATGCCAACTGTTAAGCATCCTGAAACGATTCATGTGTGGGGTTGCTTCTCAGCCAAGGGAATCGGCTTACTCACAGTCTTGCCTAAAACCACAGCCATGATAAAGAATGGTACCAGAATGTCCTCCGAGAGCAACTTCTCCCAACTGTCCAAGAGCAGTTTGGCGCCCAACAATGCCTTTTCCAGCATGATGGAGCACCTTGCCATAAAGCAAAGGTGATCACTAAATGGCTCATGGACCAAAACATAGAGATTTTGGGTCCATGGCCTGGAAACTCCCCAGATCTTAATCCCATTGAGAACTTGTGGGCAGTCATCACGAGACGGGTGGACAAACAAAAACCAACAAATTCTGGCAAAATGCAAGCATTGCTTATGCAAGAATGGACAGCTATCAGTCAGGATTTGGTCCAGAAGTTGATTGAGAGCATGCCAGGGAGAATTGCAGAGGTCCTGAAGAAGAAGGGTCAACACTGCAAATATTGACTTGCTGCATTAACTCATTCTAACTGTCAATATAACCTTTTGGTGCTCATAATATGATTGCAATTATATTTCTGTATGTCATGTAAACATCAGACAAACACAATTAAAAACCAGAGGGCAACAGATCATGTGAAAATATCATTTTGGTGTCATTCTCAAAACTTTTGGCCATGACTGTACATACATTACATTACTTATCCTGTACTGATACTGAGTTACCTCCTGTATTATTCTCCAGAGCTGCACTCACTATTCTGCTGGTGCAGTCACTGTGTACATATATTACATTACTTATCCTGTACTGATCCTGAGTTACCTCTTATATTATACTCCAGAGCTGCACTCACTATTCTGCTGGTGCAGTCACTGTGTACATACATTACATTACTTATCCTGTACTGATCCTGAGTTACCTGTTATATTATACTCCAGAGCTGCACTCACTATTCTGCTGGTGCAGTCACTGTGTACATACATTACATTACTTATCCTGTACTGATCCTGAGTTACCTCTTATATTATACTCCAGAGCTGCACTCACTATTCTGCTGGTGCAGTCACTGTGTACATACATTTCTTATCCTGTATTAATCCTGAGGTACATGCTGTATTAAACTCTAGAGCTGCACTCACTATTCTGCTGGTGGAGTCAACTTGCTGTAAAGTCCTCCTCCTGCGTCTTCTATGGCGTGTGCCCTTTTTTTTATTTAAATATCGTGCCGCGCTGCCATTGCTGTTGGAGGAGGACTTTACAGCGAGGAACCGACCCACAAAGGACCACACCGAAGAACACGTAACTTTGATGACAGATATTTCAGCAACCAAGCATCAGATCTTTCTATAACAGGTATGCCTGGATTCAGCATCCTAGTACCAGTATGGCACTGCCTTTAGTTCATATAGCAAAATCCTGGTGGTTGATTCCCTTTAAGCAGGAATGGATGTTTATTGATCAAAACAAGAGGTGCCTAACATACACACCAAAAGGGCCAGAAGGAGATACCACATAATAAAGTGCCAATGCAAATAATATACACATCACAGATAAGGAGACAATAGTGCTCAGTTTGTGAAGGTTCCTTATTCAGCTGGAGAAAACCCTGCTAGGTCCAGCGGGCAGTAAACCAAAATTGATCACCAAACAGGAATTTAAAGGGTGCTTTACACGCTGCGACATCGCTAGCGATGTGACACGCCAGATCGCAGATAAGATTTGCTGAGATCGCACATAGGTCATTTTTGTAGCGCCGGTCACATGTGCGATCTCAGCAAATCGTATGTGCGATCTGGTGTGTTACATCGCTAATGAAATCGCTGTTTCACCAATACACCAGCATCATCCGGGGATGCGACCTTAGCTAATTTTATCAATGTACCATCCCCTGAGGAAGCCGATGTATTGGAGAAACATGTTGGGGGCACATGTGCTGCATGTGTATACTTTCAATGCTTGTCTACTACCTATTGATGATACCCTGGGGTGATATAATGCAAGAAGATAAGAAATTGCTACTTAACAAATACTAAATAACTAATACCAGCAAATATTGTGCTAGTGGGTCGCTGGCTTATCAAAATGGCCAGTGGTGGCAGCAAGAAGTGTGGTGTTGTTGTTCTCATTGTTGCTGACAGCAGCATAATATAGAGACAGAGACCCTGATTCCAGCGATGTGTCACTTACTAGGCTGCTTAGTGTAGTTTTGATAAAATCACTGATTAATCAGCAGTAGATTATCATTAGAGGACTTGGACCTTGGACCCGTAGAAGCATCATTAATCGGTGCGAAACGGCGGTAGTCTGTGTGCACGACATCTATGCCTGAATAAATGTAACGTCTGAAATGTCTACCAAACCGGTGAGTGCCTCCTTCTTCTTCATTTTATTATACCATTAGAGGACTACTTGTCCTGCTGCCGGGTAGTCCAACATATTCATGAACTGCTATATCTGCAGCAGAGAAAACATTGATGACATCAAAATGACAGCAAACAGCTCAGTAAGTGACACATCGCTGGAATCAGGGTCTCTGCCCCTACATTATGCTGCTCTCAGGTGGGGGAGCAAAAACTTGGTGACAGATTCCCTTTAAATGTTATAAAAATATATATTCAAAGGTACTTTTTTCGGGGTTCTTCTTGACCTTTAAGACCCCTTTATCATTTCTACAGGCACCGTAGCTCATCTATACAAGTAGTTGTGCCAAATAGTGCAAGTAGGCTCAGACTCCCATTGATCAGTACAGATGGCCAATCCTAAACCTAGGCCATCAGTGCTATAGTCCTGGCAGGTCCTTGATAAGACCCAAAGTTAATATTCCTTTTTTAACAATGTTTTGGAGTAATTCTAATAATTCTTGGGATCCCTTAGGGGTACCTTGCACGCTGCGACATCACTAGCCGATGCTAGCGATGCCGAGCGCGATAGTCCCCGCCCCCGTCGCAGCAGCGATATCTTGTGATAGCTGCCGTACCGAACATTATCGCTACGGCAGCTTCACACGCACTTACCTGCCCTGCGACGTTGCTCTGGCCGGCGATCCGCCTCCTTCCTAAGGGGCCGGGTTGTGCGGCGTCATAGCGACGTCACACGGCAGGCGGCCAATAGAAGCGGAGGGGCGGAGATGAGCGGGACGTAAACATCCCTCCCCCCTCCTTCCTTCCGCATAGCCGGTGGACGCAGGTAAGGAGATGTTCCTCGCTCCTGCGGCTTCATACACAGCGATGTATGATGCCGCAGGAACGAGGAACAACATCGTACCTGTCGCTGCAGCGACATTATGGAAATGAGTGACACTACACACATCACCGATTTTCTACACTTTTGCGATTGTTTATCGGTGCTTCTAGGCTTTACACGTTGCGACGTCGTTACCGGCGCCGGATGTGCGTCACTTTTGATTTGACCCCGACGAGATCGCAGTAGCGATGTCGCAACGTGTAAAGTACCCCTTATTGAGTGATATAAGATGAGTATTAGACTATTGTCACATTAAAAGTCTGTGAGCGAGCATAGTAAAAATACATTAACTGGCAAACGTTTCCCGTTATCACAAGAGATTGGGCGTCTCGTCCGATTAGCCACAGTCCTGCGTTATCTCCAACGCTCGCTTTCCAGCCCTCACTGCATACAAATCAGCTGATAAACTGCGGAATACATAAAATGTGTGTACAAGACCTTTATACGCCGCGTTCATTTGTATCGAATCCTTATGTAGCCGAGCCTGTTGACAGATCTCATTTTCTGGCGCGGCTCTCAACGCTCAGAAATTACGAGGATGAAAACATGAAATTTCCATGCCGAAGAAGAGTGAAGTGGAGACGGTGAGAGTCTCATCAACTCTGAGCATGGCTGTGTTCTTGGGAGGAAGCCAGCGCAGAAGCGTCGCGTCTACGTATTCGCAAACAAATCATCTCAGCAGCCGCGAGGTTACAGGACGCAATGAAAGCAAAGCACACAAGCAGCTAATAAAATAAAGCACGGAAGACACTGAAAGTGCAGCATTTTTTCCCCTTCTTAATAATAAAAAAAATAGGCTTAATAAAAAAATAGGCTTAATAAAAAAAGAGGAACATTTCTACAAAACAGAGAGATGAGACGTTTTGTCTTTTCCATATTATCAGACTAGATGCCAATCTGAAGCACAACTGCAGTCACACAATATAATCATCACCCGGTCAAATAAACAATCCCAGGTTGCACCGCGATGACATTTTGGAAAGTCCAAATTGCCAAGTGCCTTTCAGAATGTCACTGCGATCATCAGCAGTAACCGGAAGATCCGAGGCAAAATCTGTACCACAGCTTCCCGGCTACCATGTGCCATTTATAATACCGGAGTACAGCGGCCTAGGTGTGACTTCCGCACCCTATATACAACGCGGTCTGTCCTGTGTCTATGGCTGAAGCACAGAAGTCACCTACTAGCGAGCTCTGCACTGTCTGACCAGGGGTGCTGGTGGAAAGAATTTAAGAAAAAAATCCAGTGACGATTTCCAGTAAGTATTTTTATAGTATGGCATCACCATCAAAGTCTGTGTTCAACCAATCACAGAAACTGGCAGTCTGGCTGCAACCAATCAGAGGGTGGATGGGGAAAGCAGTGAATATTCATGAGATCTAATGAGCAGACCCAGAAGCAGTGTGACAGCTGCAAGGAGACTCGTAAGTATAATGCGGGCTTTAAACGAGACGAGCTATCGTGCGATGCATCGTCGGGGTCACGGTTTTCGTGACGCACATCCGGCATTGTTCACGACGTCTTCTTGTGTGACACCTCCGAGCGACGCAGAATCGCTCACAAATAGTGAGTCGTGTACTCGCTCAGTTTTATAAAATTGTTTAATTAAAATGGCGCCGGTTGTTCATCGTACCCGGGGTAGCACACATTGCTCCGTGTGACACACCGGGAACGATGAACACAGCTTACCTCCGTCCCACGGCTCCCGCCGGCAATGCAGAAGGAAGGAGGTGGGCGGGATGTTTACGTCCCGCTCATCTCCGCTTCTATTGGCCGGCAGCTGTTTGACGTCGCTGTGACGCCGAACGTCCCTCCCCCTTCAGGAAGAGGATGTTCGCCATCCACAGCGAGGTCGCTCTGCAGGTAAGTACGTGTGACGGGGGATTAACGACTTTGTGCGTCACGGGCAGCGATTTGCCCATGATACACAAACGACGGGGTCGGGTATGATCGCTCGTGAAATCGCACAATCGGTCGACTCGTGTAAAGCCCGCATAAGGCTATGTGTCCACGGGAAATTAAACCTGCGGATTTATCTGCAGAAAATCCACTGATTTTTTGGATTTTCCAGATAAATCCTCAGGTTTCAGCATGTACAGACACTCCCCATGTTACCCTATGGGACATGGGGAGTGCTGTGTCCATGCTGCGGATACATGTGACTACGGAATATGCTGCGGATGTCCCGCAGCCGCACATACTTGCATGTCAATTATTTCTGCGGATTTAACTGCGGAAATCCCGGCCCTCCACTATGAAGATAGAGGCCGGGACTTCCACAGGTAAGTCGCAAGAATGTCCGCAGGTTTACCGCAGCTATTTCGCTGTACTACAGCAGCTAAAAATAGCTGTGGATTCCGGCGAGCAGCTGCGGGATACCTGCGGATGTATCTGTGGATATATCCGCAGGTACAAACTCCCGTGGGCACATTAGCCTTACTGTTCCATTTCAATCCCCATTTTTCCTTTTTTTATCTGGGTAACCAAACTCAAACTGTAACATGGACTTCCTTATGAATTCCTTGTTCGGGGTTCGTTCATGGACACTAGGTGTGACGGGGTCCTTCTCCCATATCACACAATAAACAAAGCGAAAGATGGCTGTACAATCCAAAAAGCATTTATTCCAAGCAAATCAAATGGTCCATAATATAATCCACCATACAGAGGGTAAAAATAGTACAGAAACACGAATATAGTCCGGTAATGGGATAAATGTCCAGGTCTCTCTGAGGAGCCGCAGCTTTTCCCTCAAAGGTTCAATCCTGATTCATCTCTCTTGTAAGGGTACCTTCACACTTAGCGATGCAGCAGCGATCCGACCAGCGATCTGACCTGGTCAGGATCGCTGCTGCATCGCTACATGGTCGCTGGTGAGCTGTCAAACAGGCAGATCTCACCAGCGACCAGTGAACAGCCCCCAGCCAGCAGCGACGTGCAAGCGACGCTGCGCTTGCACGGAGCCGCCGTCTGGAAGCTGCGGAGACTGGTAACTAAGGTAAACATCGGGTATGGTTACCCGATGTTTACATTAGTTACCAGTGTGAGCAGGGAGCAGGGAGCCGCGCACACTGAGCGCTGGCTCCTTGCTCTCCTAGCTACAGTACACATCGGGTTAATTAACCCGATGTGTAATGCAGCTACATGTGCAGAGAGCAGGGAGCCGCGCACACTGCTTAGCGCTGGCTCCTTGCTCTCCTAGCTGCTGTACACATCGGGTTAATTAACCCGATGTGTACAGCAGCTACATGTGCAGAGAGCCGGAGCCGGCAGCACAGGCAGCGTGAGAGCTGCAGAGGCTGGTAACTAAGGTAAATATCGGGTAACCACCTTGGTTACCCGATGTTTATCTTGGATACAGCTTACCTCAGCTGTCAGACGCCGGCTCCTGCTCCCTGCTCGCTTCATTTGTCGCTCTCTTGCTGTCACACACAGCGATCTGTGTGTCACAGCAGGAGAGCGGCTTTGAAGAAAACGAACCAGGGCTGTGTGTAACGAGCAGCGATCTCGCAGCAGGGGCCAGATCGCTGCTCAGTGTCACACACAGCGAGATCGCTAATGAGGTCACTGCTGCGTCACAAAAAGCGTGACTCAGCAGCGATCTCGGCAGTGAGCTCGCTGTGTGTGAAGCACCCCTAAGTCTCACCCAGAATGACTAATTTCCCAGGTAAGCAGAGAATTTAGGTGGATTCCAGGCCCCCTCCCCCAGACTTAAGGACAGAAGCGCTTCCAGAAGCTATAACCCTTTAGATAGGATAAACAATACATCAAATAGGCAGACCACTACGCCCAAAACATGAAACCACACAAAATGGTACATGACCCACAATATCCCACCATCACACTAGGTATTTGGTACAAACCCCGAACTTTACAATTTGGGTTCACCCATCACGAAAGACGAGTGATTCTGCTTAGAGATCGTCCTCAGCAGCTCAGATTATAAGCAGCAGTGTAAACAATTATTGACAACCTGTCCAAACGTCTGATATGAAAATTATTTGTGGCATAACCCCTATAATACCATTGATTTGTTGCCCATGCAGAAGGAGGTGTAGGTAACAGATTTTGATACTTGCCCAGATAGGTTGTACAGTGTTTGGATGGAAGCTTGTGCCAATCTTCTAGTATTGCCTCTGCACAAATGCTAGAAATATCAATGACTACCAGTAATTTCCAAATCTAACCATCAGCGCGGTGCATCAGTATTCTGGATCCAGCTAGTCAGGGAAGGTTTTCCACTGCTCTGTGATACCATTTTTGTTACCTGCTCACTGGAGCCTTTCCTCTCTGTTCCACTAAAGACAGTAATGGCACTGGAACTGGTCATCTGCTGTTATAGCCCATATGACCTAAAGCACAAAGAATTGGAGTTTTGGATATCAGCAATGTATTCAGCTGCATTTCTCTTGACTGCGCCCCGGCTGTTCACTTTAATACATGTTTACATTTTCCTCTGACCCCCTTTTAACAAAATGATTTGTCACATACCACTCTGACCCCTTTCATCATATTGATTGCTCACATCCTTCTCTGACCCCTTTCATCATATTGATTCTTCACATCCTCCTCTGATCCTTTCATAAGAACATTTTTTCCACCACCTTCGCTGATCCCTTTCAATAAAATGATTCTTTACATTCAACACTGACTCCTTTCGTCAGAACAATTCTTTCCATTCTCTCTGACTCCTTTCATGCAAAGAATTCTTCATATCATCTTCTGATCCTTTCATCAAATTGATTCTTCATATCCTCCTCTGATCCTTTAATAAGAACATTTTTTCCACCACATTCTCTGATCCCTTTCAATAAAATGATTCTTCACAACCAACGCCGACTCCTTTCATCAGAACAATCCTTCACATCCTCTCTGACTCCATTCATCAGAACAATTCTTCAAATTCTCTTTAGATTCCTTTCATTTGATTGATTCTTCACATCATCTTCTGATCCTTTCATCAGAAAAATTATTCACATCCACCTCTGATCCCTTCCATCAGATTGATTACTCACATTCTTCCCTGATCCCTTTCATTAGAACAATTATTTACATCCTCCACTGATCCCTCTCATCCCAACAATTCTTCACATCTCCTCTGACCCCTTTTGCCAATGAGTTGCTTATGTCTCCTAGATCTCCTTTCTCTGTATGTTTTACCTTCAATAAAATGATTCTTCACATGCAACACCGACTCCTTTCATCAGAACAATTCTTCAAAACCTTTTCTGACCCCTTTCATAAGAACAATTCTTCCAATCCTCTTCTGACCCCTTTCATTAAATTGATTCTTCACATCCTCTTCTCATCCTTTCATAAGAACAATTATTCACATCCACCTCTGATCCCTTCCATCAGATCTATTACTCGCATTGTTCCCTGATCTCTTTCATTAGAATAATTATTTACATCCTCCACTGATTCTTCTCATCACAATGATTCTTCACATCTCCTCTGACCCCTTTTGCCGAGGAGTTGCTTACATCACCAGGTTCTCCTTTCTCTGGATGTTTTACCTTGAAGACACTATTCTTGGAAAAGTCTTCACACTGTGGCATTTAAAAACCCCACCAGTGTAGTAGTTTCTGTAATACAAGCCCCAACCTGTCTAGCACTGAAGGCCATGCCTCATTTGAAGACACCAACACTCCTAGATCGATTTTTACAATGGACTCATGCTGTAACTGATCCACAGTAAAGTGATTCCTTGATTTTATGCTGGACGCTCGGATCATACTCTCACTATGTCCAGACAGTTAGGGAGGTACTTTGGACGCTGTGACATCGCTAGCCGATGCTAGCAATGCCGAGCGCGAAAGTACCCGCCCCCGTCATGCATGCGATATCTTGTGACAGCTGCCGTAGCGAACACTTACCTGCCCTGCGACGTCGCTCTGGCCGGCGACCCGCCTCCTTCCTAAGGGGGCGGGTCGTGTGGTGTCACAGCAATGTCACACGGCAGGCGGCCAATAGAAGTGGAGGGGTGGAGATGAGCGGGACGTAAACATCCCGCCCACATCCTTCCTTCCGCATTGCCGGTGGAGGCAGGTAAGGAGATGTTCCTCACTCCTGCGGCTTCATACACAGCGATGTGTGCTGCCCCAGGAACGAGGAACAACATCGTATCTCCTATTGGTGCGACATTATGAAAATGTCCGACACTACACAGATCGCCGATTTACGACACTTTTGCGATCGTTTATCAGCGCATCTAGGCTTTACACGTTGTGACATCGTTACTGGCGCCGGATGTGCGTCGCTTTCGATTTGACCCTGACGATATCGTAGTAGCGATGTCGCAGCGTGCAAAGTACCCCTTATATGCTGGGAGTTGTGGTTTCACAAGAGCTGGACAGACTCTGGAGTCCACTAGTCTAAAGTGTATATACCTCCATGTTTGGATACTAAATCCAGACCAATCTCTTCTCATTCAGAGCTCATCCAGCCTGTTCCGGCAGAGATCTTATTCCCGTTCCGCCTTGTCAGTTTGGAGACTTCGTTTTTGACTAACGAGTATAATTATCTTGATAGTATTTCTGATTCTACACATCAGTTTAAGAAAAGGCACTCTATAAACTGTGGAAGAGAATCTGTCATCGTATGCGGAAACTTTATGTCAAAGCCTGTGTGCATTTAGAAAGTAAGCCTTAATGCCAAGTTCATATGTTCAGGTTGGAGGGATCAAGAGGGAAAAGGGGTTAGATGGAAATATCCCCAAAATATAAGAACTAGGGCACATACAGCTTCACCAAAAAAATCAATAAATGTTGCTAAGTTGCAGATGGGAGGTATCCGGCACTCTCTTTTTCCCAGTTCAAAAGACCTCGCCTATTGGGACAAATTTATGGTTGAAAAAGTTGCAAATGTTGAGCACGAAAAACCTCAAATTAGTTCCAGGAGGGGTGTACAGATTTATACAACTCCAAAAATGGCATAGAGTGATAATACCATGTCGAATTACAATCTCAGTTCTGTTGCTACATTGGAAGAAAACAATCTCCACTGCATTTAACCCAGAAACAAAGGTCGCTTTCTAGGAGAGAAGGAGTAATTTGTTGAAATTCGGTTACTTTCGGCTCCACCACAACCGCCATAGAACATCTGTGCAGCCGCACAAACATAAGAATCTGCCCTCAAACCTAATGGGTTCTGACCACAGGTCATAATGAAATTCCTCCACCGGCCACAAAGGAGGCCCAAGAATTCCCTCCACACTAAGTAACGAGAAAGTGTTCTCCACAATCTCCTCCAAAACCTCAACCTCATGAAAAGTGCATTAACTTCTGCAACTCTGACATAGAGTGGCGAATTTCCGAATGCTAAGCGGTAACCCAGTGTTGATTGTAACGTGAGAGGCTTACACTGATGTATTCTTACCATTTATCTGTGGCTTTTAGCACTTAAAAACCTTTTTCTGACATGATAGAACAAGAGTAGTTGGATTTGAAGGGAATCTGTAAGCAGGATTTTACACCTCAAACTGTTTATATGTGCATGTTGCTCTTTCAAAGATAAAACCAGTAATGACGTTACATGACCAATCCATTCCTATGTTACTGAGAAATCAGCATTCTAATTGATATGCAAATTGAGCTGCTCGGACTCGCAATAAAACGGGACCGGCGTGTTGTGAATGTCAGTTATGCTTTGGCTGCTGGGAGGCTCCCTCTTGTGGCCAGGAATGGTTTGGACAGAGACCAGGTGTGTTGAGCAATGGGCGTTTCCATTGCTAACTCTCTGCTTATTTAAATCCTGGTCTGATAGCAGGCTATGCCGGATGTACTGTTATGATCCGGAACCATGGAAGACCACCATAACTCATTGGTAAAAGGTGACAAGAGCATTGGCAACTAATCTGGCCGCCATCCCCTTACTAACCATCAACACTAGAAGTAGCCGAGGGGTGAACTAACATCCTGTGCCCCGCATAACTGACATTCACAACACCGGCGGGTCACTGCTCAATAAAAAAAAACCCTATCTGCTCCGGAATACAGTGCCCATATAAGTCTATGGGGACCAGAATCTGGAGATTAAAAACGTTGGTGGAAGGGATAGGGAGGTTAGGAGCGTTTTAGTCACCGGAGGCGGTGTCATGGCGGCAAAGCTGCTTTCCCTTCCAGAGCCGACAACTGACTATTCACTGCTTTGCCCACCCACTGGCGTGTGTAATTGGTCGCAGTTTAATTGGTTGCAGTTAGATGCACCCCCACCCTGAGTTGCAGCCTGTCAGCTAACTGCAACCAGTCAGAGGCGCCAGAACGGCCGGTGGGTGGGGAAATCAGTGCAAGTGTCTGCAGGTCAGTATGGTGGTATAAAAAATAAATAAAACAATCAGTGCAGGGTCTCCCATATTCTGATGCCAACACAGATAAAGCCTGCGGCTGCAGCCCCCGGCTGTCGGTCTTTATCTGTGCTGTGTATCCAGGGCCTAGAGTCACACGTGCGAGGGATTCGCATCACATCACCTGGCAGCTGCACACTCTTCTTACAGGAGCGGGCAGGTATATAGAAACACACTGGATGCCACAGCCGGTGAATAACTGAGATCGCCGATGCTATAGGCGGGTGCCTGTCAGATTACTAGTTCAACGGTGGCAGCGGTGACGTCACCGCTTACAACCCGCAGCCTCTGCTCACTCACTGAGTGATTAGACTGCACTGGAGCAGCAGCGTCTTCCTCCCATGCAGTGCTGTCTGATGTAGCAGAGCTGCATGGGTTGAAGGAGAAAGAAGACAGAAGACCAGTATCGTGGAGGGGTGAGAGGGAGTAATAAACATGGAGTCTTTAAGGGTATGTGCGCACGTTGCTTTTTACCTGCTTTTTACCTGCTTTTTTGCTGCTTTTTCTTCTGCGCTGTTTAATGCCAAAATGGATGTGTTCTTCTATTCAAGCAAAGTCTATGGGAATTTGGGTTTCTTGTTCACACTATGTTGTTCAAAATGCTGCCTTTATGTGGCAGAACTTTGGTCAAAAACTCAGCTTTGCAGTGCAAAACCCAAATGGCAAAAACAATTGACATGTTGCTTCTTTGAAAAGCTGAGTTTTTGACCAAAGTTCTGCCTCAAAAAGGCAGCATTTTGAACAACATAGTGTGAACAAGAAACCCAAATTCCCATAGACTTTGCTTGAATAGAAGAACACATCCATTTTGGCATTAAACAGCGCAGAAGAAAAAGCAGCAAAAAAGCAGGTAAAAAGCAGGTAAAAAGCAACGTGCGCACATACCCTTAGTGTGTCTGTGTATTTATTTCTATTAAAGTTTTTTTTCTCTGTGTGGTGTCTTTTTTTTTAACCCTTTATTGGAGATTCTTAATGGCCGGGTCAAACTTGCCTGACATTACGAATCTCTGGCTTAATACTAACTGGTAAAACAAAGCTAGTATTAACCCATTATTACCAAGCAAGTCACCCGGCTTCAGGGCTGCTGGAAAAGTTCGATACAGCGCCAGATGATGGCGCTTATATGAAAGCGCCATTTTCTGGGGTGGCTGCAGACTGCAATTCGCAACAGAGGGCCCCAGAAACCTCGGGCCAACCTGTGCTGCAGATTCCAATCCCCAGCTGCCTAGTTGTACCTGGCTGGACACAAAAATGGGGCGAAGCCCATGTCAGTTTTTTTTTTTATTATTTCATGAAATTCCTGAAATAATTAAAAAAAGGGCTTCTCTATATTTTTAGTTCCCAGCCGGTACAAATAGGCAGCTGGGGGTTGGGGGCAGCCGTACCGGCCCCCTGTACCTGGCTAGCATACAAAAATATGGCGAAGCCCACGTCATTTTTTTGGTGGGCAAAAAACTCCTGCATACAGTCCTGGATGGAGTATGCTGAGCCTTGTAGTTCTGCAGCTGGTGTCTGCTCTCCTGCATACACTAGTGAATGGAGCATGCTGAGCCTTGTAGTTCTGCTCCCCCTGTCTCTCCCTCCAGCATACAGTCCTGGATGCAGCATGCTGAGCCTTGTATTTCTGCAACTGCTGTCTGTGCTCCTGCATACACTAGTGAATGGAGCATGCTGAGCCTTGCAGTTCTGCTCCCCCTGCCTCTCCCTCCAGAATACAGTCCTGGATGGAGGATGCTGAGCCTTGTAGTTCTGCAGCTGCTGTCTGCTCTCCTCCATACAGACAGCAGCTGCAGAACTACAAGGCTCAGCATACTCCATCCAGGACTGTATGCAGGAGTTTTTTGCCCCCACCCCCCAAAAAAATTACGTGGGCTTCGCCATAATTTTGTATGCTAGCCAGGTACAGCAGGCAGCTACGGGCTAACCCCAACACCCAGCTGCCTATTTGTACCCGGCTGGGAACCAAAAATATAGGGAAACCCTTTTTTTTTTTTAATTATTTCATGAATTTCATAAAATAATTTAAAAAAAAAAATGACGTGAGCTTCGCCCAATTTTTGTGTTCAGCCAGGTACAACTAGGCAGCTGGGGATTGGAATCCACAGCGCAGGGTGCCCAAGATTTCTGAGCACCCCTGCTGCGAATTGCAGTCCACAGCCACCCCAGAAAATGGCGCTTTCATAGAAGCGCCATCTTCTAGCGTTGTATCCAACTCTTCCAGCTGCCCTGGTGACGGGTGGCTCACTGGGTAATAATGGGGTTAGGGTTAGCTGTATATTATCAACTGGCACTAAGCCCAAAATTCATGGTGTCACGCCAATATTAGACATGGCCATCATGAATTTCTAGTACAGATAAAAAAAAACACAACACACAGAAAAATATTTTTATTAGAAATAAAACACAACACAATTAGTGACTCCATCTTTATTGAAATAAAGAAACGCCCTCCGCAGTAATCCTGGGTCAAGGGTCCCGCGCCGTCCAATCCGGATCCAATATCATCTGATCGGTTTGCTGGAAGGCAAAGCGATCAGATGATGTGTCAGGTTCAAGGGCCTGAATCACATGACACAGCAGCTGATTGTATAAACGGCTTTTATACAATCAGCTGATACATCAGTGCAAAAAAAACCCAAACTACAAACTTCTGTGCTGACTCCTGTCCGACAGCAGCAGCTGATAGTTTAGCCGGCCGGGCGGTAAAAAGCCGGCCTCACCGCTCAACTTATAGTGTCAGCTGATTCCGTCAGGTGACCGCATCAGCTGATCGTCGCCAGGTCTGAGAGAGAGAAAAGAGGGAGAAAAGAGAGAGAGAGAAGAGAGGAGAGAGAGAAGAGGAGAGAGGGGAGAGAGAGAAGAGAGGAGAGAGAAAGAGAAAAGAGAGAGAGAGGAGAGAGAAGAGAGAAGAGGAGAGAAGAGAGAGAGAAGAGAGAAGAGAGAGAGGAGAGAGAAGAGAGAGAGGAGAGAGAGGAGAGAGCAAAGCAGCCTCATTCCGTGAACTGCTCCGATTTTAGAGGTGTGTCCTGCGGCTCACAGCTGATGACCAGCTCCTCCCCTCTGTGCATAATTCAATTAAATTATAATTATAAATAAACAATAATTTAAAATTAAAAATAAATTAAATTCTTTACCGGGACGGCCGGGACTCGAACTCGTGAACTAATTCTCCTTAGGCAGTAGCTCTATCCATTGAGCCACTGCCTCTAATGAAAAGCATAGGAAGATTTGGTAATTTTGATCTCTGTATTGCACTTGAGAATCCAGAAGTAGATTATTCAGCTACAAGGATGGATGGAGGGATGGATGGATGAATGGATGGAGAGAGGGATGGATGGAGGGATGGATGAATGGATGGAGGTATGGGTGGAAGGATGGATAGATGGATGGAGGGAGGGATGAAGGGATGTATGAATGGATGGAGGGATGAATGGAGGGATGGATGGATGGATGGAGGGATGGAGGGATGGATGGATGGAGGAATGGAGGGATTGATGAATGGAGGGAGGGATGGAGGGAGGGATGGAGGGAGGGATGGAGGGATGGATGAATGGATGGATGGAGGGATGGATGGAGGGATGGATGGAGGGATAGAGGGAGGGATGAAGGGAGGGATGAATGGATGGAGAGATGGAGGGAGGGATGGAGGGAGGGATGAAGGGAGGGATGAATGGATGTAGGGATGTATGGATGGATGGGAGGGCAAACACCGGCACTACCGCACTCATCACCGCACACACGCAGGCACTATGGCACTCATCATCCTCGCACACACGCAGGCACTATCGCCCCCATCATCGTCCTCGCACACACGCAGGCATTACCTCAGTGACGTCCCCGCTTACAGCGCGGCTCACTTCATTGCTGCCTGGATCTGACACAGAGCGCTCGTGTTCTACGGCGCTCCTGTCAGCTTCATGTAGCAGAGCTGTATGTGTCGTGGGACCTCTGTGGATTATGTCGGACCTGGAGGAGTATTTGGGGATTTTAATAAAATGGTGAAAGAGGGTGTTTTATTGTCTTATATTCCAAATAAAGGATTTTTTGTTGTGTGTGTTTATTTACTTTCTCTTACAGGTTAATCATGGAAGGTATCTCGGGGAGACGACTGCCATGATTAACCCCTTATTACAATGATTGCCACCGCACCAGGGTAATTCGGGATGAGCTGGGTAGAGTCCCGGGACTGTCGCATCTAATGGATGCGGCAATTCCAGGCGGCTGCCTGCTGATATTGTTTAGGGTGGTGAGCTCCCTATAACATGGCGCTCCTCATCCTGACAATACCACCCTCCAGCCGTGTGGCTTTATCCTGGCTGGTATCAAAATTGGGGGGAACCGCAGTTTTTGTTTTTTTATTATTATTTATTTATTTTACTGCACGATACAGACCTGCCCGCCGGCGGCTGTGATTGGTTGCAGTGAGACAGCTGTCACTCATCGTTGGGGCGTGTTTGACTGCAACCATTCATGGGCGCCGGTGGGCTGGAAAAGCAGGGAATACCAGATTGAATAATGAAGTGGCAGCCATTTTCAAAAGAGGAAAAGCTCCCGAAGCTTTGTGACAGCAATGCAGCGCCGCGCCCGTGATCGATGAGTAGGAAAGAGAGAGGGATTGTGCTGGGGACGCAGGACGCACATAGCCTTACTGTGAAAAGCCACGCTTTTGGTGATCGAACCATTATTGAACGGTAACTCGAACTGCCGAACTCGAAGCAAATCGTTCGAGTTCGTCGAACAAATCGAACACCACCCAAAATCACTCGAATTTGAAATTAGCGAACCGTTCTACTCGAACATCGCTCAACTCTAGTGATGACACAGCGTCTATGAAATACCTGCATCATTAACCTGTAAATGAAAGTAAATAAACACAAACACAGAGAAAAAGTCCTTTATTTGGAATAAAATAGAAAAACACACCCTCTTTCACCACTTTATTAACCCCAACACACACCTCCAGGTCCGGTGTAATCCACACAAGATCCCATGCCGCTTCCAGCTCTGCTACATCTCACAGCGAGCAGCCATACCACACTACCGCCGGCTGTGAGTGTACACTATGACTGAGCTGTGCTGAGAGATGACTGCACGCAGACGCTGTCACAGGCTGGGGGCGCGTCTGACTGCAACCAATCACAGACGACAGGATGACCGGTGGGTGGGGAAAGCTGTGTGTATGTGATGAGCCTAATGCGCAGTACAGGAAGTGAATGCACGACTCGGAAGCAGATTGATGCCATGACACCCAGTATGAAACTCTCGCTTAATTCTCGTTTTTTTATTTTTCCTTTAATTTCTCTAGTGCAGGATCGTTCAGCCAGAATCCCGGGCCCGGATCCGGTACCCCGCATCTTTGAAACCGCGCAGCTCTATCTTTGAATCTGTTCAGCCCTATATGCAAATGAAGCTGATGATCTGAAGGCTCTGTCACTCCGGCTCTATTCCTCACCAAGTACTGCCTGTATAGAGAGGCACACCTGTTACGAGTGTGTCACAGCCTGATGGGATCTCAGGGGATCTGGAATCAGAAGCGCAAAACATGTTGTTGACTGCACACACCTGCTTTAGTGATCGCTCATCGTTTACCTTGCGTTGGAGTGCATTTAAGTTATTCTAGTACTGCTATAAGTATCCACTCATCCCTCCTTCCTATGCTGGCTATAGCTCATACCTATGCTGTCTACTTGAAAAGTCAGTCTCTGAAGAATGCTGAGGTATCGCTTCAGTTGAAGCTGAGAAGTTCTTGCTGGACTGTTATTTGTTGTGTCTTTCCACACCTATTTGTGTTTCCTACCTCATGTTGTCTTATTGCAGTGGCGAGACTAGCGTCTTGCTAGCCTTCACTTGTCAGGGTGAGATGAGGGCCAGCAAGGGGCTAAGCACATGACAGGCATACAGGTTGGAAGGACCCCTCTAGGAACATTAGGAAGTGTAGTGATGAGCTTCAGGTGAGTGTTAGGACGTGACTCCACTCCCCTTTCCCTAGTACTAGGACCTTCTGTTGTATTGTTAGCTTGGTTTTCCCTCTGTGTTACACTGCTCGCTGGGTGTCTTATCAGACCTGATGTGACAGGTACATTCACACCGTGACAACACCATAGCTGTATCACAGGACACACCATGGCTGACACTTTATAGCAGATCACACTGTAGCTTGTACTATATCACTGGGAAAACCATAGCTTACAATAAACAGAGGAGTATACTATGGCTTAAACTGTAGAAAAGGGCATACTATACGATGGCTGACACTGTAAAGAAGGGTAAAGCTAAGACTTAAAAGGGCACATTACGGTAGTCACAGTATAAAGGAGCCCACTACGGTTGGCTCTGTATAGAGGAGCACTCTATGGCTGGCACTGTATAGAGGAGTATTACTCACAGCAAGTTGGGCTGCAGTGTGTACATCGCCCTGGCCAAAAACTGATGCTCTAGCAGGATACAGCTAAACCCCCACTAAGTGGAGGCACCACAGGTGCAGGAGAAGCAGATCACACACACACCTTCATGGAATGGAGGGGAGGTGACTGCTAGATGATAAAACTGCACACAAGTGGCTTGCATAGAGCGCTGTTCACATGCAGATGACACAGTCACAAACCCGCAGCCTATTAGGTAACGCCCTTCTATTAGATCAGGCGGGCTGCCAAGCCGTACTCCACTGTATATCATGCACGGACAGACACTCTACAATGCAAGGCCCAACAGAAAGGGGCCTGGCTGTATCCTGTACAAACAAAAAAATATGAGGTTTTTGTTGGTATTTATGGCCATAAAACGTAAGCCTACACCCTCGTCAAGGGACCTCATGTCTGTAGGTCCCTACACTAAATATAAAAAAAGCAACAATAAGAGGATAATGTCCTCCAAAAATCAAGTATTACTCACAGCAAGTTGGGCTGCAGTGTGTACATCGCCCTGGCCAAAAACTGATGCTCTAGCAGGATACAGCTAAACCCCCACTAAGTGGAGGCACCACAGGTGCAGGAGAAGCAGATCACACACACACCTTCATGGAATGGAGGGGAGGTGACTGCTAGATGATAAAACTGCACACAAGTGGCTTGCATAGAGCGCTGTTCACATGCAGATGACACAGTCACAAACCCGCAGCCTATTAGGTAACGCCCTTCTATTAGATCAGGCGGGCTGCCAAGCCGTACTCCACTGTATATCATGCACGGACAGACACTCTACAATGCAAGGCCCAACAGAAAGGGGCCTGGCTGTATCCTGTACAAACAAAAAAATATGAGGTTTTTGTTGGTATTTATGGCCATAAAACGTAAGCCTACACCCTCGTCAAGGGACCTCATGTCTGTAGGTCCCTACACTAAATATAAAAAAAGCAACAATAAGAGGATAATGTCCTCCAAAAATCAAGTATTACTCACAGCAAGTTGGGCTGCAGTGTGTACATCGCCCTGGCCAAAAACTGATGCTCTAGCAGGATACAGCTAAACCCCCACTAAGTGGAGGCACCACAGGTGCAGGAGAAGCAGATCACACACACACCTTCATGGAATGGAGGGGAGGTGACTGCTAGATGATAAAACTGCACACAAGTGGCTTGCATAGAGCGCTGTTCACATGCAGATGACACAGTCACAAACCCGCAGCCTATTAGGTAACGCCCTTCTATTAGATCAGGCGGGCTGCCAAGCCGTACTCCACTGTATATCATGCACGGACAGACACTCTACAATGCAAGGCCCAACAGAAAGGGGCCTGGCTGTATCCTGTACAAACAAAAAAATATGAGGTTTTTGTTGGTATTTATGGCCATAAAACGTAAGCCTACACCCTCGTCAAGGGACCTCATGTCTGTAGGTCCCTACACTAAATATAAAAAAAGCAACAATAAGAGGATAATGTCCTCCAAAAATCAAGTATTACTCACAGCAAGTTGGGCTGCAGTGTGTACATCGCCCTGGCCAAAAACTGATGCTCTAGCAGGATACAGCTAAACCCCCACTAAGTGGAGGCACCACAGGTGCAGGAGAAGCAGATCACACACACACCTTCATGGAATGGAGGGGAGGTGACTGCTAGATGATAAAACTGCACACAAGTGGCTTGCATAGAGCGCTGTTCACATGCAGATGACACAGTCACAAACCCGCAGCCTATTAGGTAACGCCCTTCTATTAGATCAGGCGGGCTGCCAAGCCGTACTCCACTGTATATCATGCACGGACAGACACTCTACAATGCAAGGCCCAACAGAAAGGGGCCTGGCTGTATCCTGTACAAACAAAAAAATATGAGGTTTTTGTTGGTATTTATGGCCATAAAACGTAAGCCTACACCCTCGTCAAGGGACCTCATGTCTGTAGGTCCCTACACTAAATATAAAAAAAGCAACAATAAGAGGATAATGTCCTCCAAAAATCAAGTATTACTCACAGCAAGTTGGGCTGCAGTGTGTACATCGCCCTGGCCAAAAACTGATGCTCTAGCAGGATACAGCTAAACCCCCACTAAGTGGAGGCACCACAGGTGCAGGAGAAGCAGATCACACACACACCTTCATGGAATGGAGGGGAGGTGACTGCTAGATGATAAAACTGCACACAAGTGGCTTGCATAGAGCGCTGTTCACATGCAGATGACACAGTCACAAACCCGCAGCCTATTAGGTAACGCCCTTCTATTAGATCAGGCGGGCTGCCAAGCCGTACTCCACTGTATATCATGCACGGACAGACACTCTACAATGCAAGGCCCAACAGAAAGGGGCCTGGCTGTATCCTGTACAAACAAAAAAATGAGAGGTTTTTGTTGGTATTTATGGCCATAAAACGTAAGCCTACACCCTCGTCAAGGGACCTCATGTCTGTAGGTCCCTACACTAAATATAAAAAAAGCAACAATAAGAGGATAATGTCCTCCAAAAATCAAGTATTACTCACAGCAAGTTGGGCTGCAGTGTGTACATCGCCCTGGCCAAAAACTGATGCTCTAGCAGGATACAGCTAAACCCCCACTAAGTGGAGGCACCACAGGTGCAGGAGAAGCACATCACACACACACCTTCATGGAATGGAGGGGAGGTGACTGCTAGATGATAAAACTGCACACAAGTGGCTTGCATAGAGCGCTGTTCACATGCAGATGACACAGTCACAAACCCGCAGCCTATTAGGTAACGCCCTTCTATTAGATCAGGCGGGCTGCCAAGCCGTACTCCACTGTATATCATGCACGGACAGACACTCTACAATGCAAGGCCCAACAGAAAGGGGCCTGGCTGTATCCTGTACAAACAAAAAAATGAGAGGTTTTTGTTGGTATTTATGGCCATAAAACGTAAGCCTACACCCTCGTCAAGGGACCTCATGTCTGTAGGTCCCTACACTAAATATAAAAAAAGCAACAATAAGAGGATAATGTCCTCCAAAAATCAAGTATTACTCACAGCAAGTTGGGCTGCAGTGTGTACATCGCCCTGGCCAAAAACTGATGCTCTAGCAGGATACAGCTAAACCCCCACTAAGTGGAGGCACCACAGGTGCAGGAGAAGCAGATCACACACACACACCTTCATGGAATGGAGGGGAGGTGACTGCTAGATGATAAAACTGCACACAAGTGGCTTGCATAGAGCGCTGTTCACATGCAGATGACACAGTCACAAACCCGCAGCCTATTAGGTAACGCCCTTCTATTAGATCAGGCGGGCTGCCAAGCCGTACTCCACTGTATATCATGCACGGACAGACACTCTACAATGCAAGGCCCAACAGAAAGGGGCCTGGCTGTATCCTGTACAAACAAAAAAATATGAGGTTTTTGTTGGTATTTATGGCCATAAAACGTAAGCCTACACCCTCGTCACGGGACCTCATGTCTGTAGGTCCCTACACTAAATATAAAAGCAACAATAAGAGGATAATGTCCTCCAAAAATCAAGTATTACTCACAGCAAGTTGGGCTGCAGTGTGTACATCGCCCTGGCCAAAAACTGATGCTCTAGCAGGATACAGCTAAACCCCCACTAAGTGGAGGCACCACAGGTGCAGGAGAAGCAGATCACACACACACCTTCATGGAATGGAGGGGAGGTGACTGCTAGATGATAAAACTGCACACAAGTGGCTTGCATAGAGCGCTGTTCACATGCAGATGACACAGTCACAAACCCGCAGCCTATTAGGTAACGCCCTTCTATTAGATCAGGCGGGCTGCCAAGCCGTACTCCACTGTATATCATGCACGGACAGACACTCTACAATGCAAGGCCCAACAGAAAGGGGCCTGGCTGTATCCTGTACAAACAAAAAAATATGAGGTTTTTGTTGGTATTTATGGCCATAAAACGTAAGCCTACACCCTCGTCAAGGGACCTCATGTCTGTAGGTCCCTACACTAAATATAAAAAAAGCAACAATAAGAGGATAATGTCCTCCAAAAATCAAGTATTACTCACAGCAAGTTGGGCTGCAGTGTGTACATCGCCCTGGCCAAAAACTGATGCTCTAGCAGGATACAGCTAAACCCCCACTAAGTGGAGGCACCACAGGTGCAGGAGAAGCAGATCACACACACACCTTCATGGAATGGAGGGGAGGTGACTGCTAGATGATAAAACTGCACACAAGTGGCTTGCATAGAGCGCTGTTCACATGCAGATGACACAGTCACAAACCCGCAGCCTATTAGGTAACGCCCTTCTATTAGATCAGGCGGGCTGCCAAGCCGTACTCCACTGTATATCATGCACGGACAGACACTCTACAATGCAAGGCCCAACAGTTTAGTGTAGGGACCTACAGACATGAGGTCCCTTGACGAGGGTGTAGGCTTACGTTTTATGGCCATAAATACCAACAAAAACCTCATATTTTTTTGTTTGTACAGGATACAGCCAGGCCCCTTTCTGTTGGGCCTTGCATTGTAGAGTGTCTGTCCGTGCATGATATACAGTGGAGTACGGCTTGGCAGCCCGCCTGATCTAATAGAAGGGCGTTACCTAATAGGCTGCGGGTTTGTGACTGTGTCATCTGCATGTGAACAGCGCTCTATGCAAGCCACTTGTGTGCAGTTTTATCATCTAGCAGTCACCTCCCCTCCATTCCATGAAGGTGTGTGTGTGATCTGCTTCTCCTGCACCTGTGGTGCCTCCACTTAGTGGGGGTTTAGCTGTATCCTGCTAGAGCATCATTTTTTGGCCAGGGTGATGTACACACTGCAGCCCAACTTGCTGTGAGTAATACTTGATTTTTGGAGGACATTATCCTCTTATTGTTGCTTTTTTTATATTTAGTGTAGGGACCTACAGACATGAGGTCCCTTGACGAGGGTGTAGGCTTACGTTTTATGGCCATAAATACCAACAAAAACCTCATATTTTTTTGTTTGTACAGGATACAGCCAGGCCCCTTTCTGTTGGGCCTTGCATTGTAGAGTGTCTGTCCGTGCATGATATACAGTGGAGTACGGCTTGGCAGCCCGCCTGATCTAATAGAAAGGCGTTACCTAATAGGCTGCGGGTTTGTGACTGTGTCATCTGCATGTGAACAGCGCTCTATGCAAGCCACTTGTGTGCAGTTTTATCATCTAGCAGTCACCTCCCCTCCATTCCATGAAGGTGTGTGTGTGATCTGCTTCTCCTGCACCTGTGGTGCCTCCACTTAGTGGGGGTTTAGCTGTATCCTGCTAGAGCATCAGTTTTTGGCCAGGGCGATGTACACACTGCAGCCCAACTTGCTGTGAGTAATACTTGATTTTTGGAGGACATTATCCTCTTATTGTTGCTTTTTTTACACTGTATAGAGGAGCACACTGCGGTAGGCACTGTATAGAGGAGCACACTATGGCTGGCACTGTATAGAGGAGCACACTATGGCTGGCACTGTAAAGAGGAGCACACTGCGGTAGGCACTGTAAAGAGGAGCACACTGCGGTAGGCACTGTATAGAGGAGCACACTATGGCAGGCACTGTATAGAGGAACACTATATGGCTTGCACTGTAAAGAGGAGCACACTGCGGTAGGCACTGTATGGAGGAGCACACTATGGCTGGCACTGTATAGAGGAGCACACTATGGCTGGCACTGTAAAGAGGAGCACACTGCGGTAGGCACTGTAAAGAGGAGCACACTGCGGTAGGCACTGTATAGAGGTGCACACTATGGCTGGCACTGTATAGAGGAGCACACTACGGTAGGCACTGTAAAGAGGAGCACGCTGCGGTAGGCACTGTATAGAGGAGCACACTGCAGTAGGCACTGTATAGAGGAGCACACTGTGGTAGGCACTATATAGAGGAGCACACTGCGGTAGGCACTGTATAGAGGAGCACACTGCGGTAGGCACTGTATAGAGGAGCACACTATGGCTGGCACTGTATAGAGGAGCACACTATGGCTGGCACTGTAAAGAGGAGCACACTGCGGTAGGCACTGTATAGAGGAGCACACTATGGCTGGCACTGTATAGAGGAGCACACTATGGCTGGCACTGTAAAGAGGAGCACACTGCGGTAGGCACTGTATAGAGGAGCACACTGCGGTAGGTACTGTATAGAGGAGCACACTATGGCTGGCACTGTATAGAGGAGCACACTATGGCTGGCACTGTAAAGAGGAGCACACTGCGGTAGGCACTGTATAGAGGAGCACACTGCGGTAGGCACTGTATAGAGGAGCACACTATGGCTGGCACTGTATAGAGGAGCACACTATGGCTGCCACTGTAAAGAGGTGCACACTGCGGTAGGCACTGTATAGAGGAGCACACTGCGGTAGGCACTGTATAGAGGAGCACACTATGGTTAGTTCTGTATAGAGGAGCACACTATGGCTGGCACTGTATAGAGGAGCACTCTATGGCTTGCACTGTAAAGAGGAACACAATACGGTAGGCACTGTATAGAGGAGCACACTATGGCTGGCACTGTATAGAGGAGCAGACTATGGCTGGCACTGTATCAAGGAGCACTCTATGGCTTGCCCTGTAAAGAGGAGCACTCTATGGCTTGCCCTGTAAAGAGGAGCACTCTATGGCTGGCACTGTAAAGAGGAACACAATACGGTAGGCACTGTATAGAGGAGCACACTATGGCTGGCACTGTATAGAGGAGCAGACTATGGCTGGCACTGTATAGAGGAGCAGACTATGGCTGGCACTGTATCGAGGAGCACTCTATGGCTTGCCCTGTAAAGAGGAGCACTCTATGGCTTGCCCTGTAAAGAGGAGCACTCTATGGCTGGCACTGTAAAGAGGAGCACTCTATGGCTTGCCCTGTAAAGAGGAGCACTCTATGGCTTGCCCTGTAAAGAGGAGCACTCTATGGCTGGCACTGTAAAGAGGAGCACTCTATGGCTGGCACTGTAAAGAGGAGCACTCTACGGCTGGCACTGTAAAGAGGAGCACCGTATGGCTGGCACTGTAAAGAGGAGCACTCCATGGCTGGCACTGTAAAGAAGGGCATAACAGGGTTACACTACATAGTTTAGAACACTGACAATGGGCACACTGAGGATGGCGTAACATGGAGGGGCACACTGTGTCTAGCACTAAATAGGAGTGTACACCATCCCTGAAACTGTACAGCAATGTTAACAATGAATGGCATTAAATAGAAGGACATCATTGTTCCTGGCACCGAATACCAGGGTATGCCATGGCAAACACCAAACAGAAGGGCATGCTCTGCCTGGTTCAAAATAGAAGAACGTAGTATGCCTGGCACAAAACAGAAGGGCACATGATCCTTGGCACTGTATGGGAGGGCATATACCATGTTTTACAATGTATAGAGGGGTGCCATGAATGACAGGGAGGTTGCCCTTGTACACAGACACACTGGGGTTGGCATCTCAGCTGCTGTGCACTAGTAGACCCTCCTCATGGGAATGTATGAAATACACAGAAACCGCTGAGATAAAAACCACGCCATACCTTTTTAGGATTGGTTGGCATCATAGGTAGACACTATTGTCATCATTATTATTAACTAAATTATCAAAAATCTGCAACACAAACTATCCCCACTGTTATGCTTTCAGGGCGAGCACTGTATTTCTCACTTCCCTAGGAAACTGTAGTGGCTACCGAGTCCTCACTACTAGCACCGGAGGTGGCAGCAGGTACACACGCTGGTAAGCAGCCGGCAAAGGGCAACCCCACAGGATCTGTGGTACCTCGGCAGCTGGCGTCACGGATACAGTACAGTCTCTGATTGAAACGACAGCAGCAGCAGGCAGAGTCGAGCATCCATCCGGTGGATATATGGATGGATGGCTACGGCAGCAGCAACTAACATGGATACTTGCAGCAGCAGATATCGTGGTAGCCAGCTGGCATGGATGATTATAGCAGCAACAGCAGCTTAGGCTAGCACTGAAACATAGACACGAGTCACAAGCAGAATGAAGCATAAAACAGTAGGAGCGACAGCAGCACTAAAGGACCTGAGAACTAGCAACGTAACTAATTTGTTGCCCAGGCACCTTCCATAAGGGGAAGATGCTTTAAATACTCGAAACCTCTTAGCTGACCTGAGAGGCACTTCCAGGTTAGTGTGCGCTGGCCCTTTAAGAAAAGGGGCATGGTCGCACGCACCCTACGAGCATTCCCAGGAGACCTGTGAGGTGTGTGCAGGCCCCAGAAGACAGCAGCATGATCCGAGGATGGGGTGGACACCGCTGGATGACCAGGTAGGTGAGGGGACCAACAGGAGGCAGGAAAGCGAGAGGACGCCGGTCTGGGTGTTAGGCTATGTGTGCACGTTGCGTATTTGCATGCAGTACGCTGCGATCTGCACCGCAGCGTAACTGCATGCGTCCTGCGTCCCCAGCATAATCTATGAAGATTATGCAGGAGCCGTGCGCACGTGGCGTATTAAAGCGCAGCGCTTCGGCTGCTGCCCGAAGCGCGCGTTCTAAGAAGTGACATGTCACTTCTTTTGTGCGTATTGGTTGTAATGTCGGTCTCTCTCTCTGTCTGTCTGTCGGTCTCTGTGTCTCCCTGTCGGTCGGTCTCTCTCTCTGTCGGTCTATCCCTCTCCCCCCTCTCTCATACTCACCGATCAGCTGCACGGGTGTCACAGTGCTCCGGCGGCTTCTCCTGCTTTTGAAAAAGCCGGCCGCCCATTATTCAATCTCGTATTCCCTGCTTCCCCCGCCCACCGGCGCCTATGATTGGTTGCAGTCAGACACGCCCCCATGCTGAGTGACATCTGTCTCACTGCAACCAATCACAGCCGCCGGTGGGCGGGTCTATGTAGTGCAGTAAAATAAATAAATAAATAAATAAATAATTAAAAAAAAACGGCGTGCGGTCCCCCCCCAATTTTGATACCAGCCAGGGTAAAGCCACACGGCTGAAGGCTGGTATTCTCAGGATGGGGAGCCCCACGTTATGGGGAGGCCCCCAGCCTAAAAATATCAGCCAGCAGCCGCCCGGAATTGCCGCATGGCTTAGATGCGACAGTCCCGGGACTGTACCCGGCTCATCCAGAACTGCCCTGGTGCGGTGGCAATCTGGGTAATAAGGAGGTAATGGCAGCCCATAGCTGCCACTAAGTCCTAGTTAATCGTTGCTGGCGTCTGAGACACCCCCAATGATTAACCTGGTAAAAGTAAATAAACACAAACACCCGAAAAATCCTTTATTTGAAATAAAAAACAAAAACCACCCTCTTCTACCACTTTATTAATCCCCAAAAACCCCTCCAGGTCGGGCGTAATCCACGAGGTCCCGCGACGCATCCAGCTCTGCTACATGAAGCTGACCGGAGCGGCAGTACAACACCGCCGCCCCTGTCTGCTCCATGCAGAAACTGAAGTGAGTCGCGCTGTCAGCGGGGACGTCACTGAGGTAATGCCGCTGTGTGTGCGGGGATGATGAGGGCTGTAGTGTCGGAATGTGTGCGGGTATGTCAGGTTGTGTGCGGGGATGTCGGCGGTAATGTCAGGATGTGTGCGGGGATGTCGGGATGTGTGCGGGGATGTCGGGATATGTGCGGGGATGTCGGCGGGAATGTCGGGATGTCGGCAGGAATGTCGGGATGTGTGCGGGGATGTCGGCGGGAATGTCGGGATGTGTGCGGGGATGTTGGGTTGTGTGCGGTGATGTCGGCGGGAATGTCGTGATGTGTGCGGGAATGTCGGGTTGTGTGCGGGAATGTCAGGATGTGTGCGGGTATGTCGGGTTGTGTGCGGTGATGTCGGCGGGAATGTCGGGATGTGTGCGGGAATGTCGGGATGTGTGCGGGGATGTCGGGTTGTGCGCGGGTATGTCAGGATGTGTGCGGGGATGTCGGAATGTGTGCGGGGATGTCAGGATGTGTGCGGGGATATCGGAATGTGTGCGGGGATGTGTGCGTGAATGTCAGAATGTGTGCGGGGATGTCGGGATGTGTGCGGGGATGTCGGAGGTAATGTCAGGATGTGTGCAGGGATGTCGGGTTGTGTGCGGGGATGTCGGCGGTAATGTCGGGATGTGTGCGGGGATGTGTGCGGGAATGTCGGGATGTGTGCGGGGATGTCGGAGGTAATGTCAGGATGTGTGCGGGGATGTCGGGTTGTGTGCGGGGATGTCGGCGGTAATGTCGGGATGTGTGCGGGGATGTGTGCGGGAATGTCAGGATGTGTGCGGGGATGTCGGGATGTGTGCGGGGATGTCAGCAGTAATGTCGGGTTGTGTGCGGGGATGTCGGGTTGTGTGCGGGGATGTCGGCGGTAATGTTGGGATGTGTGCGGGAATGTCAGGATGTGTGCGGGGATGTGTGCGGGAATGTCAGGATGTGTGCGGGGATGTCGGCGGTAATGTCAGGATGTGTGCGGGGATGTCGGGATGTGTGCGGGGACGTCTCTCAGGTTACCCGCGGCCGCAGGTCTCGGGTGGAGGACTCGAGCTGGCCGCTGGTAACCTGAGTGACGGCACCGGTGATCGCGTGGCTCACTGCAGTCACTCAGATTGACTCCTTCACCTGTGACTGCAAATCAATGAAGTCGGGTGAAGTTCACCCGAGTTCATTCTGATCGCGCGGCTGTCTCCCGCAGCCAGCCATGTGCTCTTTTTGACATTCCGGTCCCAGTCGGCTCTGCTGCAAGTCTATGGGGATGCTGCAGAGCCGAGTGGGACCGCACTGTCAAAAATGTGCGCTCTGGATGCTTTTCCCAAGGCAGAGCAAGCATCCAGAATGCATGAATTCTGCAGGAATGTGCGCACGTTGCGTTCTGCCGAATGCGTCTCAGAACGCAGCTTTTCGGTTCCTTTCTGAGACGCACATGCAGTGACTATAACGCAACGGACCCATCTTGCATCACAGCCTTCATATAGATTCCAACAAGACTAGAAATCAGTGACACCACCATAAAGAGATGGACATGGAGCAGAAACATCTGCACATTGTAATGTAAGATGTGCGCGCACGACCGATGGTTTAAAAAAGATGACTTAGAAAGCATAAACCAATTCAGAAATCCTATAACATCAATTTTCCTTTAAAGTGGTCAGTGCGACACCTAGTTTGTGCCGGCTAAGTGTTTCTATTATCTGTGCCGCCAAAGTGTGCTGATAAATTGGATTTTCATCTCCTGCTTTGCTCCTAATAATTCCTGACTGCTGCTATTCATATTAATTGTCAGAGTTTACCGGGCAGGACTGAACTTTAGCCTTATTTCCCGGAGTCAAGTTCGTTCTCGCTGGATGTGACACTCAATGTGGCTTGCGCGGGGAGTTAAGAAAAGTAAGCAGCTGTATGCTGCGGACCAAAGACCTCTTCTGAGTCCTCTCACACTACAAAAAAGGAGAGAAAAGGCTCCCTACAAAGATACCTAGTATTATTACACAAAGCAAGTCCACCGACGACGTGGAGAGCCGTAGACGTGACCTTTCTATGAAAGCTATTATGACAGGCAGGCTGTGGAGCGCGCATTGTGCGGAGGATCTTCAGCTGGAAATGCCAAGGACCTTTCTTCTGCTTTGCATCTTTTGTCTCCTGGACATAGATAAAACTATTTTTTTCATATCGTGCAAGCTTTATGTTTTAGTTCTTTCAACCAGCGGAGGCTTAGAAGAGAACTACTGTGCCTACCATTCTATAGCAGCGGAAATCACGCATGAAACTCGGCCTCAAGCATGCTTTGCTGAATTTTTTTTAGAAAGTATTTAAAAAAGTTGCAGAACTTTTCTTTTAAAATATGCAATGCAGCAATCCCTAGATTCCACAGTGCAAACTGCATACATAAAGAAATATTAAAGGCCACTTTACGCACAGAGATAAATCTTTGGCAGATCTGTGGTTGCAGTGAAATCATGGACATATTGTTCCATTTGTACACAGCCACAAACCTGGCACTGATTGTCCACAATTTCACTGCAACCACAGATCTGCCGCAGATTTATCTCTGTGTGTAAAGTGGCCTTAAGCCTCATGTACTTATAAAACCCTATCATAATGCCTACAAAATCATTTTTGAACGTTTATACTCACAATCTGACAACATAGCATGATTGACAGCTCCTCAGTGTCCCTCCTCCCTGTTGCTGATGAATATATTACTAAAGCGTGCTTTACACGCTGCAACATCGCTACCGATATATCGTCGGGGTCACGTCGTTAGTGACGCACATCCGGCGCCGGTAGCGACATCACAGCGTGTGACACAAATGAGTGACGATCAACGAGCGCAAATACGTGAGATATCGTAGCTCATTGTCACGTCGCTCATTTCCATAATATCGCTGCAGCGACAGGTACGATGTTGTTTGTCGATCCAGCGGCATCACACATCGCTGTGTGTGACGCCGCTGGAACGACAAACATCTCCTTACCTGCCTCCACTGGAAAAGGAGGAAGGAAGGAGGTGGCCGGGAGGATCCGGCCGCTCATCTCCGCGCCTCCGCTTCTATTGGGCGGCGGTTCAGTAACGCTGCTGTGACGTCGCTGTGACGCTGAACGAACCGCCCCATTAGAAAGGAGGTGGATTGCCGGTCACAGCGACGTCGCAGGCCAGGTAAGTAGTGTGACGGGGCAGTGCGATTTTGTGCGCGACGGACAGTGATATGCCCATGTCGCACAAAAGAGGGGGTGGGTACGCACGATAGCGATATCGTCACCGATATCGCTCCCGTGTAAAGCCCGCTTAACTACAACCAGCTCAAAAAAACACCTCCTCAGTGTCCTCCTCCTAATTACTGCTGAATCTTCACCCACCTAACTTGGTTGACAGCTCCTTTGCATTCCTGCTTTCTGCTGCTAAAGATCTGCTCGCCTAGCCAGTTTGACAGCTCCTCAGTGTCCCTCCTCCCTGCTACTGAGGAATTTCTAAATACCTAGCCAGTCTGACAGCTCCTCAGTGTCCCTCCTCCCTGCTACTGGGGAATTTCCAAATACCTAGCCAGTCTGACAGCTCCTCAGTGTCCCTCCTCCCTGCTACTGGGGAATTTCCAAATACCTAGCCAGTCTGACAGCTCCTCAGTGTCCCTCCTCCCTGCTACTGGGGAATTTCCAAATACCTAGCCAGTCTGACAGCTCCTCAGTGTCCCTCCTTCCTGCTACTGAGGAATTTCTAAATACCTAGCCAGTCTGACAGCTCCTCAGTGTCCCTCCTCCCTGCTACTGAGGAATTTCTAAATACCTAGCCAGTCTGACAGCTCCTCAGTGTCCCTCCTCCCTGCTACTGGGGAATTTCCAAATACCTAGCCAGTCTGACAGCTCCTCAGTGTCCCTCCTTCCTGCTACTGAGGAATTTCTAAATACCTAGCCAGTCTGACAGCTCCTCAGTGTCCCTCCTCCCTGCTACTGGGGAATTTCCAAATACCTAGCCAGTCTGACAGCTCCTCAGTGTCCCTCCTTCCTGCTACTGAGGAATTTCTAAATACCTAGCCAGTCTGACAGCTCCTCAGTGTCCCTCCTTCCAGCTACTGAGGAATTTCTAAATACCTAGCCAGTCTGACAGCTCCTTAGTGTCCCTCCTCCCTGCTACTGGGGAATTTCCAAATACCTAGCCAGTCTGACAGCTCCTCAGTGTCCCTCCTCCCTGCTACTGGGGAATTTCCAAATACCTAGCCAGTCTGACAGCTCCTCAGTGTCCCTCCTTCCTGCTACTGAGGAATTTCTAAATACCTAGCCAGTCTGACAGCTCCTCAGTGTCCCTCCTTCCAGCTACTGAGGAATTTCTAAATACCTAGCCAGTCTGACAGCTCCTTAGTGTCCCTCCTCCCTGCTACTGGGGAATTTCCAAATACCTAGCCAGTCTGACAGCTCCTCAGTGTCCCTCCTCCCTGCTACTGAGGAATTTCTAAATACCTAGCCAGTCTGACAGCTCCTTAGTG
Source organism: Anomaloglossus baeobatrachus (assembly GCF_048569485.1). Classification (NCBI taxonomy): domain Eukaryota; kingdom Metazoa; phylum Chordata; class Amphibia; order Anura; family Aromobatidae; genus Anomaloglossus; species Anomaloglossus baeobatrachus. The sequence continues at coordinate 484,470,422 of NC_134357.1, forward strand.
TCCCTCCTCCCTGCTACTGGGGAATTTCCAAATACCTAGCCAGTCTGACAGCTCCTTAGTGTCCCTCCTCCCTGTTACTGGTGAATTTCTGAGTACCTAGCATGACTGATTACTCCTCTGTGTCACGCCTGTCTGCTGTTGAATATCTGTCCACATAGCCTATTAGATAGATCCTCAGTATCCATGTTACTAATTAATCTCTGCCTACCTAGCCCAATTAATAGATTCTTTGTGTCCCTTCTCTCAGCTGCTTCTTAATCTCGGACACCTAGCCTAACAGAAAGCTCCTTAGTATAATCCTCTCTGATATTGCTGAATTTTCGCCCCCCACCCCTCTCAAGCCAGTTGACAGCTCCTCAGTGTCCCTCCTCCCTGCTGCTGGAGAATCTCTGCCCAACTGGTAGCTCTCTAGCATCCTCTCCCTGCTATAGCTGAATCTCTGCCTGCCTAACCTGTTTGATGGCTCCTCTGTGTCCTTCTTCCCTATTTCTGAATAATCTCTATCAACGTAGTCTAACTGACAACTTTTCAATGCTCCTCCATCTCTGCCCACCTACCTGACTGATAGCTCCTCGTTGTCACTTCTCCCTGCTATAACACCAGTCAGGACATGCTGCAGCTGTCAGTCGGATTGACTGGATGGATACTGAATAAAATTGGACTCATGGGCTCTCTTTCTCTTTTTCTTAACTCAAAAAATGATGGATTTTAATATCGGGATTAATTAGCCATGAATCAAGTCTCAACAGTAGAGATCTATTTAAAAAATCTACTCCATAAAATGTGAATTCTATATTGCAAAATCTGGTGACAGGTCCACTGCAGTTATTCTCCAATTTTCCACTTTATAGAAGCAAAGGGTAAGATTTAAACCCCAGAGTAGTGTAACGTTAGGTACAGGGAAGTACCAAGCAAAAGTCGAAAGGGAAGGGAAGATGGTGACCCCTAACCGAACCTGCTGCTGGTTCCTGGGGTCCTTCACCACCCTAGATAAGTTTCGCACCTATGCACTCAGCCGGATACCTGACCCCAGGTATCCCTAGTGCTGGACCCTAAATAGGGAATGGGTGGGATGAGCGCTTCATCAATCCCACTAATTGCTAAAGGAAGACACAAGGAGGACACACAGGGGGAAAATGTCTCAGGTAGAAGTTCAGCAAAGTTTCAGCAACGATACTGCAGATGAGTACAAGCCACCTGCTTGCAACCAGAGCTTGAGTGAACTCAATAATATTACCAGCACAAGTCCAGGTAAGATTGGGGTATTTCAATCCAAGGGGAATACTGATGATCAGCAGCTGGACGGAAGGAGATCTCCACTAGGTCCCAAAGGGGAAGAAAAGAAAAAATAGCAGAAAAGTCACCCAGTACAATGAATACTAACAGCAGGAACAATAGAAAGTCAGGGAGCATACTGTGCAGCCAAACATTGTGAGATTCTATTGCTAGAAACCACGTGATTATCTGTCATCCATGAGGTGACATACAGATAGGGAATTTAGATTGTGAGCACCAATGGGGACAGTGTTGCTGATATATGTAAAGCGCTGAGGAATATGTTAGCGCTATATAAACATAAAGATTTATTTTTTATTTATTTTAGAAGTAGCCTCTCTGTAAACAGGTAAGTACGAAAAGGTGTGATGGGAAGGCGAAGGTAGATCATACATAACCCACCATTTTTACCTTTCAATCCTCCAATATTCCTCTCCATCTTTCCTGCTCCTCCTTTTCTTTAATCCCGGAAAGTTCTTCTGCTTTTAGTGGAGATTGATGTCAATTGATTATGAGGTTCTGCAGCATCTGAGCTGCACACTGTAGGTACATTTTTAAGCCTAATATTCATCTGTAATGGTCTAAATACAGATTTGAAACTAAATACCTGCCTCCGACCAGAAAACCATAGCCCCACATACATAGTTCTCCGAAACATATTATAAATAAAATCCACTTGCTAAAGCATATAAATCCCATAACACCAACATCACAAAATGTTCTGATATTACAGGAAAACTTTCAGCATTCACAACACTTTCCGTTCTGTTTTATGTGAGAAAAAAAAGACCTGGTCTCGATCTCTCAGGGCTTAGTATTAAACATTTATGTATCTCCTCCGCGAATGGTGATGGATTGTCAATTACTACAGCAATAAAGCACAAATATAATAACCAGTGAGAAGAAGCATAACCAAATCTTACAGCCCAGCATGAACGCAACAAAAACAAATATTTTTTTTTTTAAAGCCTCCATATGGGCTAGAAATGGAGCTTTACCCCAGATAGACAGCTAAACCCCCAAACCATTGACCTATTAAAAGCATTCCTGTCTTTTCAAGTAACTTTATAGAATAGGCTGTCATGTGAATGTACATGAGGAATTATTGAATGTTCTCAGTGAGAGGAACAAAATTATTATCTTGTGATACCTTTTAATGGCTAACTAAAATAAAGTGATGTTACCAGTGCTTTTTTTGTAAAAAAAATATTTGCTGGTGCGCATCTCTGAGACGAGGAGCAGGGGGGGGGGGTGCTGTTAGGCGCCGGCGGCCAAGATTGAGGAGGGGGTGGGGAGGATCTGTCAGCCGGCGGCCGAGTTTGAGGAGTGGGAGGAAGTGCTGTTGTTGCTGTCGTGCTGCCGGGAGATCTTGTGCACAGTTTCCTACATACTACATACGGTAAGAAAAACACGAGAAAAATACGGGGGTTTCTCCTAGTGAGACCAAAAATGGTCACAAAATAATGCACAAACAATCAACCTCTTGAAATATAAAAGGAATTTTTATTGACAACAATTATTTATAAGAGGAGAAAGTACATTTTATTATAATTTACATAAATAGAATGAACCAGGTAAAGACGGGAAAATACCGCGACCCAGACACGCCAGGTGACGCACAGATGGGAAAACAGGAGTACATGCACTGATTGAAAAGAATATATAAGGCTGGATATAGTCAAAAGACAGTTCAGGGCTAAATATCTGCCAAAAGCTCATTAGAGAAAATCTAAATAGATATTGTCAAAAATGACAAACATAAAGGGGTGTCTGCAGATAATGATATATATATAATAATCTAGATCAGTAAATATATGCAGAACAAACCCCAGATAATCAATATCATCCAAAGAGCTAATGAGAGACAAACAGCCAAAGTCAATCAAAGATATTAGCATATGCAAGATATAATGGGATTAGCCCTGCCAGACAAATACAAGAAGCCTGACTTAATGAATGAACAAGGCAAGGATTAGCAAGATACTCCTGTTTAAATAAACAGCTGAGTAAAGACATTAACACTCAGCATAGCACTGATGCCACTAAATAGCATATATCAGACCATATAAGGACGAACATGCTCATATAAATAATAAAGAGCATGAACTTCAGTAGACACCAGGCAAAGAAAGCTTACCCATCTGTTAATAACAACCCGGCGTGGCGTGCTCCGACGCGCACGTTTCGTGACCTTCCTCGGGGAGCTGCGCTACAGCTGTGCAGTGTGAAGGGGTTTAAAAATGACGCCACGGTGTTTGATTGGCGCATGGGGAGCGAAGACACAGGAAGTGGCGTGCGTCATCGGGTCTCCCAGGAACGACGGGGGCATGAGTCATGTCGTCACATGACACGCCCACGTCAGCCTGTACGGAGGCCGTCAGAGGCACACATTAGTGTGCGATCACTGCCCATGCGCACACCGTGGCATCCATGCTTACTGATGGCAAAGTAAGGGCAAATGGAACAAGACATTCTATGGGACGCAGAAAGATATGCAGTCAGCACCATACCGTAAATACACATATAGATGCATATACAAAATGTATACATAGGAAGAATATGAACCACATGGAGAGAATAACAGTATAAAAGATATATATTCATATACGGAGATCAATATAACCGTCAGTTATTAATGATAAATCTCCCACAGTTAAATACAATATAAATGGAGAAAAACACTGATAGTTAAAATAACCATCAGTGCTAGACCATTTAAAGATGCAGATAAGAGAGAACAAAAGATCTTAAACATCATATATATCCAAAGAATCTCCAGGGGTCCTATCATCAGTTGTCAATGTATATGGAGTGCATAGCTGGTTTCACATTAGATTCCGAGTCCCATATTTTATCGTATCCATAAATCCGTAGAAGCATATTCCATATAAAGAAACATATATAGGAAGCATGGATGTGTCACTGATAAAAAAATAAAAATAAAAAAACAATTTTTACAATTAAAAACAACAACACTAACACTTTAAAATGACAAAGAAACGGCCATGCCAGCAAATAGTAAACCAACCAGAAATATAAAGAGGTCATGGAGTATATATAGCATTTTCTTCAGAGAAAAGGGGCAAATGACAATTTTTCATTCAAGCCCTTGGGTGCCATTGTTCCCAAGGTCACAATCCACCTACATTCCATACGTGCCAAAGCCTGCTTGAAGTTACTACCCCTTGAGCCCATATGCAATTTGTCAATACCCATGACACGCAAGGAGGAGGCATCACAATTATGGACGCGCTTAAAGTGTCTGGGGATGGTTCTGAGGGAGTCGAGATCATCAACATCAATTGCAGCGGCTATATCCCTAACGTGTTCGCGTATTCGCACGCGTAGTTGTCTCGATGTTAACCCAACATAGGATAAGCCACAGCCACATTTGGCCAAGTATATTACAAAATCAGTGCTGCAAGAGATGTATTTCCTGATCTCAAACTCCCTCAGACCATCCGCCGACACAAAGGAAGTAGCCCTCTCGATGTTTTTACAAGCAAGGCAAGAGCCACACGGGAAACATCCCCACTTCGGTTTTCCAGTATAAAATGGGAAAGTGCTCTTACATATATAGTGGCTATGAACCAATAGGTCTTTAAGATTCTTCCCTCTCCTTGCTGTCATTAAGGGACGTTCCGACAGGGCTTTTTTTAGGGTTGGCTCAGTTGTTAAAACCGGCCAATGTTTGGTTAGGATGCGTCTAATGTCTTCCCATTGGTTATTATATGTTGAAATGAATCTGATGGTTGGTTTATTTTTATTAGTTTTTGGGGTCACTGCTAGAAGATCGCTTCTGGGAGTAGCCCTGGCTCTAGCGTATCCTGATTTCACACCTCTTGTACTATAACCCCTATCTTTGAAACGTTGGGAGAGATCCCCTGCTTGTTTTTCAAAAAGGGTGTTTGATGAACACACCCTTTTCATTCGTAAAAACTGACCGATGGGTACAGCCCTAATGGTTGATGGTAAGTGGGCAGATGAAGCATGTAACAGGCTGTTTACCGACGTTTCCTTACGGAAAACGTCGGTTTGAACCAACCTGTCACATGAAATGGAGATTTTGATATCCAAAAAATCAATTTCTTCGGGGTTACACCTGTAGGTCAGCCTGATGTTGCGGTCATTAGAATTTAAAACAGAAAAAAATGATTGTAATTCAAGGTCGGTTCCCCTCCAGATGATGAACAAATCGTCGATATAGCGCAGCCAGCACTGCGCATGGGTCACGGCGCAGGCGCCGTCGTCGGGAACCTCCCTCTCCCAAAGGCCAAGAAAGAGGTTCGCGTACGACGGCGCGCACGCCGCGCCCATCGCAGTGCGCGCCGTCGTACGCGAACCTCTTTCTTGGCCTTTGGGAGAGGGAGGTTCCCGACGACGGCGCCTGCGCCGTGACCCATGCGCAGTGCTGGCTGCGCTATATCGACGATTTGTTCATCATCTGGAGGGGAACCGACCTTGAATTACAATCATTTTTTTCTGTTTTAAATTCTAATGACCGCAACATCAGGCTGACCTACAGGTGTAACCCCGAAGAAATTGATTTTTTGGATATCAAAATCTCCATTTCATGTGACAGGTTGGTTCAAACCGACGTTTTCCGTAAGGAAACGTCGGTAAACAGCCTGTTACATGCTTCATCTGCCCACTTACCATCAACCATTAGGGCTGTACCCATCGGTCAGTTTTTACGAATGAAAAGGGTGTGTTCATCAAACACCCTTTTTGAAAAACAAGCAGGGGATCTCTCCCAACGTTTCAAAGATAGGGGTTATAGTACAAGAGGTGTGAAATCAGGATACGCTAGAGCCAGGGCTACTCCCAGAAGCGATCTTCTAGCAGTGACCCCAAAAACTAATAAAAATAAACCAAACATCAGATTCATTTCAACATATAATAACCAATGGGAAGACATTAGACGCATCCTAACCAAACATTGGCCGGTTTTAACAACTGAGCCAACCCTAAAAAAAGCCCTGTCGGAACGTCCCTTAATGACAGCAAGGAGAGGGAAGAATCTTAAAGACCTATTGGTTCATAGCCACTATATATGTAAGAGCACTTTCCCATTTTATACTGGAAAACCGAAGTGGGGATGTTTCCCGTGTGGCTCTTGCCTTGCTTGTAAAAACATCGAGAGGGCTACTTCCTTTGTGTCGGCGGATGGTCTGAGGGAGTTTGAGATCAGGAAATACATCTCTTGCAGCACTGATTTTGTAATATACTTGGCCAAATGTGGCTGTGGCTTATCCTATGTTGGGTTAACATCGAGACAACTACGCGTGCGAATACGCGAACACGTTAGGGATATAGCCGCTGCAATTGATGTTGATGATCTCGACTCCCTCAGAACCATCCCCAGACACTTTAAGCGCGTCCATAATTGTGATGCCTCCTCCTTGCGTGTCAGGGGTATTGACAAATTGCATATGGGCTCAAGGGGTGGTAACTTCAAGCAGGCTTTGGCACGTATGGAATGTAGGTGGATTGTGACCTTGGGAACAATGGCACCCAAGGGCTTGAATGAAAAATTGTCATTTGCCCCTTTTCTCTGAAGAAAATGCTATATATACTCCATGACCTCTTTATATTTCTGGTTGGTTTACTATTTGCTGGCATGGCCGTTTCTTTGTCATTTTAAAGTGTTAGTGTTGTTGTTTTTAATTGTAAAAATTGTTTTTTTATTTTTATTTTTTTATCAGTGACACATCCATGCTTCCTATATATGTTTCTTTATATGGAATATGCTTCTACGGATTTATGGATACGATAAAATATGGGACTCGGAATCTAATGTGAAACCAGCTATGCACTCCATATACATTGACAACTGATGATAGGACCCCTGGAGATTCTTTGGATATATATGATGTTTAAGATCTTTTGTTCTCTCTTATCTGCATCTTTAAATGGTCTAGCACTGATGGTTATTTTAACTATCAGTGTTTTTCTCCATTTATATTGTATTTAACTGTGGGAGATTTATCATTAATAACTGACGGTTATATTGATCTCCGTATATGAATATATATCTTTTATACTGTTATTCTCTCCATGTGGTTCATATTCTTCCTATGTATACATTTTGTATATGCATCTATATGTGTATTTACGGTATGGTGCTGACTGCATATCTTTCTGCGTCCCATAGAATGTCTTGTTCCATTTGCCCTTACTTTGCCATCAGTAAGCATGGATGCCACGGTGTGCGCATGGGCAGTGATCGCACACTAATGTGTGCCTCTGACGGCCTCCGTACAGGCTGACGTGGGCGTGTCATGTGACGACATGACTCATGCCCCCGTCGTTCCTGGGAGACCCGATGACGCACGCCACTTCCTGTGTCTTCGCTCCCCATGCGCCAATCAAACACCGTGGCGTCATTTTTAAACCCCTTCACACTGCACAGCTGTAGCGCAGCTCCCCGAGGAAGGTCACGAAACGTGCGCGTCGGAGCACGCCACGCCGGGTTGTTATTAACAGATGGGTAAGCTTTCTTTGCCTGGTGTCTACTGAAGTTCATGCTCTTTATTATTTATATGAGCATGTTCGTCCTTATATGGTCTGATATATGCTATTTAGTGGCATCAGTGCTATGCTGAGTGTTAATGTCTTTACTCAGCTGTTTATTTAAACAGGAGTATCTTGCTAATCCTTGCCTTGTTCATTCATTAAGTCAGGCTTCTTGTATTTGTCTGGCAGGGCTAATCCCATTATATCTTGCATATGCTAATATCTTTGATTGACTTTGGCTGTTTGTCTCTCATTAGCTCTTTGGATGATATTGATTATCTGGGGTTTGTTCTGCATATATTTACTGATCTAGATTATTATATATATATCATTATCTGCAGACACCCCTTTATGTTTGTCATTTTTGACAATATCTATTTAGATTTTCTCTAATGAGCTTTTGGCAGATATTTAGCCCTGAACTGTCTTTTGACTATATCCAGCCTTATATATTCTTTTCAATCAGTGCATGTACTCCTGTTTTCCCATCTGTGCGTCACCTGGCGTGTCTGGGTCGCGGTATTTTCCCGTCTTTACCTGGTTCATTCTATTTATGTAAATTATAATAAAATGTACTTTCTCCTCTTATAAATAATTGTTGTCAATAAAAATTCCTTTTATATTTCAAGAGGTTGATTGTTTGTGCATTATTTTGTGACCATTTTTGGTCTCACTAGGAGAAACCCCCGTATTTTTCTCGTGTTTTTCTTCATGCTTATTATGGGGTCTAGTGATATTCACCAACTATGATAGATCTAAGTGTCCCTATTCTTGTTTTATATACTACATACGGTACTGTATGCTGGAGAGAGAGGCAGGGGATGCAGAACTATAAGGCTCAGCATACTCCATCCACTAGTCAGTGTATGCAGGAGAGGCAGGGGGAGCAGAACTGCAAGGCTCAGCACACTCCATCCACTAGTGTATGCAGGAGAGAGAGGCAGGGGGAGCAGAACTACAAGGCTCAGCATACTCCATCCACTAGTGTATGCAGTAGAGCAGACAGCAGCTGCCGAACTACAAGGCTCAGCATCCTTCAGCCAAGACTGTATGTAGGAGTTTTTGCCCAAAAACGTAAAATGTAAAAAAAAAAAAAAAAAAAAAAATGACGTGGGCTTTACCCCCAACCCCCAGCCCTTTTTTTAAATTATTTCATGAATTTTCATGAAATAATTTAAGAAAAAAAAAATGACGTGGGCTTCGCACAAATTTTGTGTCCAGCCAGATACAACTAGGCAGCTGGGGATTGGAATCCGCAGCGCAGAGTGCCCAAGCTTTCTGGGCACCTCTGCTGCAAATTGCAGTCCGCAGCCTCCCGAGAAAATGGCGCTTTCATAGAAGCGCTATATTCTGGTGCTGTATCCAACTCTTTCAGCAGCCCTGGTGACGGGTGGCTCGCTGGGTAATAAGGGGTTAGGGCCAGTTGTATATTATCAACTGGCCTTAAACCCGAAATTCATGGTGTCACGCCAATATTAGACATGGCCACCATGAATTTCTTGTAAAGATAAAAAAAAAACACAAGACAGAGAAAATATTTTTATTAGAAATAAAACACAACACAATTAGTGACTCCATCTTTATTGAAATAAAGAACCCCCCGCCGCAGTAATCCTAGGTCAAGGGTCCCACGCCGGCCAATCCGGATCCAATATCATCTGATCGGTTTGCTGGAAGGCAAAGCGATCAGATGATGTCAGGTTAAAGGACATGAATCACATGACACATTAGCTAATTGTATAAAAGCTGTTTATATAATCAGCTGATGCATCAGTGCAAAAAAAACCCAACTTACCGGTCTGCAAAATCCCAGGACACGACTGATCGCTCCAGGAGCCGCCGGTAATCAGCTGCTGCAGTCACCTCATTGCATCACCTGATCGCTTAAACCAGCTGGGAGGTAAAAAGCCGGCCCCACCGCTGGACGTAGACTGTCAGCGGATGCCGTAGCGTGACTGCACCAGCTGATTACCGACAAGGCCTGAAGCCGATCACACGTGTCCCGGGAGGCTGCAGACTGGTAAGTGTGAGATTTTTTTTTCTAGTGCTTCCGCTTAGCAGCTGGGAGCGGACATGGCGCCGGTGGTAGCAGGGGGAAGCAGGGGGGGGTGAGTACTGGGGGACGGGGGTGGGGGGTCGAGCACTGGGGGACGGGGGGGGGGGTGAGCACTGGTGGACGGGGCGGGTGAGCACTGGTGGACCCGATCGCCGGCGGCAGGAGCGGCACAGTGATTACAGGGCAGGTGGGAGGGAGCGGAGGTCGGTGTGGGGGGGTTTGAATCGGACAACGGGGGGCAACGGAGGTACGGGGAGGAAGTGGAAGACAGCAGAGGGGAGCAAATACCTTACCGGATGGCAGCAGATCGGGGTGACCGACCGTGACATCGATCTTCAGCTTCCATGAACATCTTGAAGAGGGCAGGCACCCACCGCCCCTCCACATCTGATTGGAGGGATAGCGTCAAATGGATGCTAGCTCCAATCAGATCAGAGGAGGGGGAGACACAGAGGTCACCCTGCTCCAGTCAATGGCTGATGATATAGCAAAATTAGCCATGTGGACAGAGCCAGAGGTGCTTATCCTCAGCACTCATCAGATTTTCCATTGTGACAGCAATGAACGAGCAGAAATACTCACCTTCTCGTTCATCGTTGACACGTCGCTCATTTTCTAAAAATCGCACGTCCAGTTGTTCATCGTTCCTGAGGCAGCATACATCGCTCCGTGTGACACCCCGAGAACAATGAACACAGCTTACCTGCGGCCGCCGGCAATGCGGAAGGAAGGAGGTGGGCGGGATGTTTACGTCCCGCTCATCTCCGCCCCTCCGCTTCTATTGGCCGGCCGCTGTGTGACGTTGCTGTGACGCCGCATGACCCTTCATTCACTTCAGGAAGTGGATGTTCGCCGCCCACAGCGAGGTCGTTCGGGAGGTAAGTACGTGTGAAGGGGGTTACAGCATTGTGCGACACGCGCAAGAAAGTGCCCGTGCCGCACAAACGATGGGGGCGGGTGCGATCGCACGATAAATTGTAATGTGTAAAGCAGCCTTAAGCGACGCTCCAGCGATCCCACCAGCGATCTGACCTGGCAGGGATCGCTGGAGCGTTGCTACATGGTCGCTGGTGAGCTGTCAAACAGGCAGAACTCCACAGCGATCAGAGATCAGCCACCAGTGACGCGTGGAAGCGATGCTGTGCTTCGTAAACATGGTACACATCGAGTTACTAAGCAAAGCGCTTTGCTTATAGTTACCCGATGTGTACCTTGGCTATGTGTGCAGGGAGCAGGGAGCCGGCTTCTAGAACCTGCGGACGCTGGTAACCAAGGTAAATATCGGGTAACCAAGCAAAGCCTTTGCTTGGTTACCCGATGTGTACCTTGGTTACCAGCGTCCACAGAAGCCAACTCCCTGCTCCCTGCACCTTCAGATCGTTGCTCTCTCACTGTCAAACACAGCGATGCGTGCTTCACAGCGGGAGAGCAACGACCAAAAAATGGTCCATGACATTCAGCAACGAGTGGCGACCTCACAGCAGGGGCCAGGCCATTGCTGGATGTTACACACAGCGACATCGCCAGCAAGATCGCTGTTGCGTCACAAAAACCGTGACTCAGCTGCGATGTCGCTAGCGATGTCGCTTAGTGAGACGTGGCCTTTAGAGAATGAATCCTTAATTAGCTTTGATTAGTGGTGTGAGAGTTTTATTGTCCCAATATCCATGTAGGATCAGAGGCCTGGTGAGTCTCTGGAATAGACTGCTCAGATTTTGTAATGGGCCATAATCTGAGGAGTCTATTCCAGAGACTGATCCTACATGGATATTGGGGCAATAAAACTCTCACACCACTAATCAAAGCTAATTAAGGATTCCCTTTCTAAGCTCAGTGTTTGTTTATTTAAAAGTCTTTTATTATGCCATCCTTCTGCTTTGTTTGTGCATATATTTGTGTTTCTTCAGATATTTTGTCATACCATGCCTGATGAAGGGACCTGAGATGTCTCAAAAGCTTGCTTTGTAACATCACTTTATTTTATTTCAGTTAGCCATTAAAAGGTATCACAAGATTATAATTTTGTTCCTCTCACTGAGAACATTCAATAATTTTTCAACTGGCAAGTTTCACTTGTAACTGTACATGAGGAATAACACGATTTCTGGCCATTGCATGAAATGTATCCTTCATTTTGGAACCAGTGTTCCCCCTTGTAGACTCAATTTCTAAATATTAGTTCCCTCAGAGCTAGTGGGTAGAGACTAGCTTATATGATGTTTCCTATGCACCAAAAAAAAAAAAAAAAAGTAGTAGATAAGATAGGGAGAAGCAGTAGCAGGGAATACATGAAATATCAGTACTGAGCTGTGTGCCTGTGAATCCCTACTGGGAGGGGCCTGTTGAACATTGTTTCCTGTAGCCTGTGTTCCCTTTGGCTACATGAGGCTAATGAACGGCACCGGAAGTAGGAGGGGCTGTGGGAATAGGTACAATTGAGCCTAGAATGTATGGGCTCCTTCCAGGTTAGTGGGCGTGACCAGGTGGGTTAGTGAGCTTTGCGATGTTTTCTCCCTTCCACCACAATCATGCTTCGCTCCCCTGACCCCCATGTGATAGGGGCCTGTTGAATGACGTCATACCTGGAAGGAGCCCATACACTATACCATCTACAGCAACGTCGGAGACTGGTATAGGGCGCCTGCTTTTCTTTTGTTTTTTTTGTTTTTTAACTACCCGAGTGCCGCATCCAGGTCAATCCCAGCCTGGCCCAGCACTCGGGTACTTTTGAACGCCTACTGGTCTGGACATCACAGAACTGCAAAAAACGCTGTAAAAAAGCCACAAAAACCGTACCAAAAACTGCAATAAAACCAACCGCAGATGACTCCCAGGATACATCCTGCCACAAGATAAAGTTTTGGTCAGGAAAAAAATGCTTCAAAAAACGCCCTGTGTGAACACAGCCCTAGTCGAGTTACAATCTCTTGGGCCTCTGCCACACTTACGTGACAAAACGTAACGTTTTTGTCACGTACGTGTTAAAGGGGTGGTTTGTTCCCCGTGTGCCGTTTTTGTGGCACGTACGTGTTCTCCGTGTGTTATATGTAATAACACACGGAGAGCGGAAAGTCCCACCTACCTGCATCATCCGGCGCTGTCTGTAGTGCTGAATGACAGCGTCCGGCCAAAGTCACGCCCCGCTGACGCTGCTTCCGGCCCCATGTGAAGAAGATGCGTTGTTCAAATTCACTGGGGGATGGATGCAGGTGACAGCCGTGGCAGAGACTGCAGGTATGGTGGAGGTGAGTATGTGTTTTTATTATTTTTACACTGACACGTGTGTTTCTCCGGCGCGTATCACGTGGGCCCGCATCCACACTACATCCGTTTGGTACGGGTGCGGGCTGTGTGACACCCATGCTGCCGGAGCAACACGGACATGTCAGCGGTTTTAAAAAAACGGACACACGTAAGTACGGAACGGACACACGTTCCGTTCCTGAATACTTACGTGTGTCCAAAACAATAACAATACATAGGACTACGTGGGCCCGTGTCTCCGGTACGTGAAAAAAAAGGCACACACGTACCAGAGGCACGGATGTGTGGCGCAGGCCTTGAGCACAGTTGTAGCAAGTTCACGAAAAATATTTCCACATTGAAATCAGAGTTCTTGAATTCGAAGATTTAGACGCTCCATGCCTTTTTTATTGTACAGTGATTAAACTTTATATAATAGAGGCTCTCACATCGTAATCAACCCCTTTCATATTAGATTTTTCTAGGAAGAAAGCTTGACTTGATTATTCTGACCTTTGGTCTAAAGGTTTAATGTATTTTCCAACCGAAGCACGGAGCACGTACAGTGTTTACACCTGGAATCTATCTCTGTCCGGGTCAGCGCCATTCCTTCCCTCATCCCCATCAATTATTCATTATTACATCCCTTCAATCGTTTACCTATGTTCGCTTTTCCGGCAGTCGAGCGGTTAAGCCCATTTACAAAGAGACAACCCATCAAAAGCAATTTCCCTGAATAATTAAAAAGCAATCAACCTCTTTTTCAGGCAACTTCTAGAAGATATTTTGCTGAAAATGCCAGGAGCGGAGTTTGCATTGCTAAACGGAGTGATTAATTTGTTGGCCTTTTTCATATCAGTCAATACAAAAATATGGCAGAGTGGGCGACCCTCAATCACCGTGATTACACCCTGATTATTGGCAGTACATCACTGTCATCCTGCGGCTGGGACCGGAGCTTGTTAGTAACGAGCGCTGGCTGGGAGAATGCACGAGGCGCACGCTGCAGCACCGAGCAATGGTGCAAGGCAATGCGGTGCCACAATATCAGCTGGTGGAGCGAGCGAGAAAACAGAGATCTAAAGACACATCAGCAACCGCTACACCCGGATGCACTCATCAGCAACCGCTACACCCGGATGCACTCATTATTTCTGCCAAACTCAATAAAAGGAAATCTGTTACAATGGAAGTTGAAGGGATATTCCATTAAGAAAAAGTTATCACTATTCCACAGGTTGGATGATAACTTCTATATCGGTGGTGGTCTTACTGTTAAATCAGTCTACTGCCTGACCGGAGCAGTGATCAAGCATCTACTCAACTCCAAAGGGAGCCACAAATTGCCATTCTAATGATAGGTAGAAGTCCGGCATAAGAAAAAAAGTGCTGGTTAGCTGTCACGGTTGTCTTTCTGTTTTTGGAGACTACTGACAGCTTTGGTAGAACGAGCTGCTGTGGATTCGTCCTGAAGTCGTATCTTCTCAATTTTGGTTATTTTTCCTTTGTTTCTCTAACCTAGACTCTTGTATTAGTGCAGTGGTGGGTGAAGTGAACCTTACCTTCACACTCACTAGCCAGGACTGTGGTAAGGATTTTTCATGGCTTCAGGTACCTGCTCATCAGCAGATGAGGAACCTGTATAGGGTCTGGATAGGAGTGCAGGGTAAAGTGGAAGGTAAGGGCACGAGGTGTCCCATCTACCCTCTCACTAGTACCAGGATCCATAGTTGTATTCATGGTGTGCCCCTTTTTTGTGGTGTGGTTAAGGTGTGTTTTTGTTGTGCGTCAGACATCTGTTGGTTTGAACGCGCCAGCCACCTGTAAAAGCGTGACGTCGGCAATGCCTTCTAACATTGGTTGAACGACTCCCCGATAAAACATCAGATAGTCCTTGTCTGTGTTAAACGCTCCTTGTGAGCGAGCCATATGCAGGGACTAAACATTAGCGGCATAAACCTTCTTTAAGCTTGTGTTATAAAGGGCTTTTAAAATAAAATTAACAGATTAGATTTTTAAAGGATGACCTTGATATTATTTGTAGAGACGATGGACAGGATAAAGTCGAGGAGGCTTTGTGACAAGTTTCATCTTATGGAGCGCCACACAAGTGGAGAAATGCCTTTCACTGAGTAATACTGCGAGTAGCAGACGATCAGATAAGACCTTCATAAACACTATCCATCACAGTATTTGGGGTGCAAACACATCTATTATTAAGTGAAAAAATTCTCATCTTCTATTCCAAGAAAAGACTCAAAAATTATGAAAACTCCCATCTTGTTTATGGAGATGACAAACAAGGAGCTCCAGTCTGGGGTTGGAAGGATTAACTCCCTTGGACGTTGCTTGGGTCGTGCGCACGTAATGCTCCTTGTCACATTATGTTATTACAGAGACACATACATTTACATACTTTCACAGACCAGAGACAATGATAAGAGACACGCTCTCTGTACAGCAACTGATGCCAAGATTGTCCTGCCACCATTCCCATATCGGCTTTGCTGAACTAATATAGGGGAGATTGTGTTCTTCTAAAACCACGGCTTACAGCTATGTCACATGTCTACAGCCCATAATTAACATTCATATTATGTCTCGGGTGTGTCACAGGTGACAGACAGTCATGTGGTTTCTGGCCATAGAAGGTCACAGCATCTGGCTGTGCAGAATGCTCCCTGACTTTCTATTGTTCCTGCTGTTGGTATTCATTGGTATAGGGAGCTTTCCTGCTGGATTCATCTTTTTGACACAGCAGGAGCTCGCATTCCACCCAGCTGCTGATTATCATCATTATCTTGGTGATTAAAAATCTCTTCCCTCCTTGGACTGATGCTGGTGATATTTTTCAGTTCATTCAAGCCTTGGTTGCAGGTAGGTGGCTTGTACTATGCTGTGGTCTACCTGTGTCATCTGTAGATATGTAGTTCATGCTTTTCCCCGCCTGTCCCCCTTGTGTCTTCCTTTAGCGTTTAGTGGGGTTGACGAAGACCTCATCCCATCCGTTCCCTATTTAGGGTTCAGCACTAGGGATACCTAGGGTCGGGTATCCGGCTTGGTGCATAGGTGCAGAACCAGGCTAAGATGGTGAGGGACCCCTGGGACCAGCAGTAGGTTTGGTCAGGAGTCACCATCTTCCCTTTCCCTAGACACAGGGTTTCACGTGGTACTTCCCCGTACCTAGTGTGACATATTGATAATCTGCACATCCAGGTAACAGATATCCACTCCATGAGACATAACTTCTCTTTCATGCTTGAATCTGACTTTCAGTTGGTGTCCTTAATATATCTTTAATTGAAAAAATACAAAAAAAAATGCTATTTGAGGCAATGGGACACAACAGGTGACTACTTTGGTATAAATACAATTGGACAGTGGTGATGAACCGAGGAATATCACTGAGTAATAATATAGTATTGTTTCATGTTCTACCGGGTTTTCAGGATTCGGAAAATATGAACAGTGAGGAAAAAATATTTAGTCAGCCACCAATTGTGCAAGTTCTCCCACTTAAAATGGTGAGAGAGGCCTGTAATTGATATCATAGGTAGACCACAACTATGAGAGACAAAATGAGAAAACAAATCCAGAAAATCCCCTTGTCTGAAATGGCAAGATTTTTTTTGCAAATTATGGTGGAAAATAAGTATTTGGTCAATAACAAAAGTTCATCTCAATATTTTGTTATAGGTAGACCTCAACTATGACATAGGTAGACCACAACTATGAGAGACAAACTGAGGAAACACATCCAAAAAATCACCTTGTCTGATTTGGCAAGATTTTTGTTTTGCAAATTATGGTGGATAATAAGAATTTAGTCATCTAAAAAAATGCAAGATTTCTGGCTCTCACAGACCTGTGACTTCTTCGTTAAGAGGCTCCTCTGTCCTCCACTCATTACGTGTAGTAACGGCACCTGTTTGAACTTGTTATCAGTATAAAAGACACCTGTCCACACCCTCAAACAGTCACACTCCAAACTCCACTATGGTGAAGACCAAAGAGCTGTCAATGGACACCAGAAACAAAATTGTAGCCCTGCACCAAGATGGGAAGACTGAATCTGCAATAGGCAAGCAGCTTGGTCTAATGAAATCAACTGTGGGAGCAATAATAAGAAAATGTAAGACATACAAGACCACTGATAATCTCCCTCAATCTGGGGCTCCACACAAGATCTCACCCCATGGGGTCAAAATGTTCACAAGAATGGTGAGCAAAAATCCCAGAACCACATGGGGGGACCTAGGGAATCACCTGTATAGAGCTGGGACCACCGTAACAAAGGCTACCATCAGTAACACACTACGCCGCCAGGGACTCAGATCCTGCAGTGCCAGACGTGTTCCCCTGCTTAAGCTAGGACATTTCCAGGCCTGTCTAAAGTTTGCTAGAGAGCATTTGGATTATCCAGAAGAGTATTGGTCGAATGTCATATGGTCTGATGAAATTAAAGTAGAACTGTCCAGTAGAAACACAACTCGTCGTGTTTGGAGGAGACAGAATGCTGAGTTGCATCCAAAGAACACCATACCTACTTTGAAGCATTGTGGTGGCAACATCATGCTTTGGGGCTGTTTCTTTGCAAAGGGACCAGGACGACTGATCCGTGTACATGAAAGAATGGATGGGGCCATGTATCGTGAGATTTTGAGTGCAAACCTCCTACCATCTACAAGGGCATTGGGGATGAAAAGTGTCTGGGTCTTTCAGCATGATAATGATCCCAAGCACACTGCCAAGGCAACGAAGGAGTGACTTCGTAAGAAGCATATGAAGGTCCTGGAGTGGCCTAGCCAGTCTCCAGATCTCAACCCCATAGAAAACCTTTGGACGGAGTTGAAAGTCCGTGTTGCCCAGTGACAGGTCCAAAACATCACTGCTCTAGAGGAAATCTGCATGGAGGAATGGGACAACATACCACCAACAGTGTATGCCAACCTTGTGAAGACTTGAAAACGTTTGACCTCTGTCATTGCCAACAAAGGATATATAACAAAATATTGAGATGAACTTTTGTTATTGACCAAATACTTATTTTCCACCATAATTTGCAAAAAAAATCTTGCCATTTCAGACAAGGGGATTTTCTTGATTTGTTTTCTCATTTTTTCTCTCATAGTTGTGGTCTACCTATGATGTCAATTACAGGACCCTTTCATGTTTTTAAGTGGGAGAACTTGCACAATTGATGGCTGACTAAATACTTTTTTTCCCCCAATGTTGATATAGACCGAATCCTGGAAATACTCATCTAAGTGTAACTACTGCAATGTTAAATAGATGTGAGAGTTATCATCTGAAAAGAGAAAATGTTAGGGAAGGGGGAGGGGGGGGGAATTTGGCGAACCACCAAGAGTCTCTGTGGTTGCAACATACCAAGATCATTTGAGACCCCCATCTTCCACAATATCTAGAAGACTTCCTAAAAGACACATTGGATGAAAGTTGGCTAAACGTAGTGCTTTTGGATGGACTGGCGACCTTCTGATGTTTTTCAGGGCCTCTTGACTCTTCCCCGACACATTATTGGTAGAGTAGAACTAGGCATCAGCAATTTAAATCAATTTCAATCCTTATTTTAGGGAAAGTGAAGTTGTTGCCTGATGAGTCTCGAAGTGGCTTTCTCCTTCTTCCAGTGAAAACACATGAACTTTTGTCAGGCAGCGATCTCACGTGTACGACCAGCTTAAGAGATTTATTGGACTCTTTGTCTGGCACCAATTACAAAAAGATGGCTTATTGGACCACATCGTAGTGCGTGAGTGGATTTGTATTGATATAGTAAAGGGGATGTCCACTTAAAAATATATATATATATATTAGCGGTGTTATTTTACAGTCATACAACTTACAAATATGCTTGCACTAGAAATAGGCCCGATGCTATCACATCGGGAGTGTGGTGAAATGAACATCTGATTTTGTCCAGGCGATAGCGTTTTTGTTCAGGAGTCTCATTAGCTCGGCATTGTTGTTGACGAAGTGGCCAAGCCTTATTTTTTCATGTTGTTTTTTGTATTGTTTAGGAGGAGTCATGTTGGCACCAATGCGGGAGTCCAGGAGCAGTGATATGCACTGAAATGTACAGGCGGGTATGTGGGCCTGTTAGGAGAAGTGAGGAAGCTTTCTTGCGTGTAAGCTGCACTGCTGTTAGATTCCTGAGTGAACTTAGGCAACCAGGCTACATGAGCACGCTGCATCTTTTTGTGTTCACAAACTGCAGCCAAAATGCAGCCAAAACTGCACCTTGTCAGAGAGAGCCTGGAAATATCACAAAAAATGCTTGTAATTATAGGTGCGTTTTTGCTGCGTTTTCGGTGCGTTTTTGTGTGCATAGCAAATCTGACTTCTCATGGACTTTGCTGGGAAGTCAGATGTCAGAAAGTTCTGACAACAAAACTGCAGCCAAAAACGCAGCAAAAACGCAGCAAAAAAAGCAGAGTGCGCATGTAGCCTTAATAAATGAGAGTGTTGCCAGCAGTGAGGGTATCTGAGGTCAGACTCCAGGGCTTCCACGATCACTTTCTCCTGGCAACACCAACACCTCAATACCTGGATGTGGTATGGGTAGCACAATGTTAGAATTGTGCTTACTCAGCCCACAATTTGGGTTTCGCCTGCACTATTGTCCCTGGTTACCATGGCAATGATGTGGGCGCGAACTGCGGCTGCGCAACTGACAGTGCCACAGTGCATTGTGGAATATGGTTACATCCGCAACTGGCAATTATGTATGTAGATTATCCAAGGTATAACAGTGTGGTCTTAGGTCCCAGAATTTTGAAATCCCCCTTCACTATTTTGACGCATTCATAGACAGAGAAGGGTCTGGCATAGCTACAGAGACAATCAGCCAGCCGCCTGCACACAGTGCCAACACCAGAAATGATTTTCTGAGTCAAGCCCAGGACCAAGATTGGAATTGCCGAGCATGCTTCTATAACCAGTTTTGTAACTGCCCTGGTGGAAACACTTGAAACCAGTTTTAACTACAGATACATCCACACAGCCTGCAATGTGGGGAGTAATCACTATTCATAAGCTAGTTGACCCATCAGCTGCATTGTACATTTAGGGATATCCTACAAGCCTGCTCATCATCTAGTGCTCTGGTTTTCTCTTACAGGAGGAATAACTATCAATAGTTTACTCTGAAATATTTAGAGGAGTATTCCTAAGCCTAACAGTTATCCCCTACTGACCGGATAGGAGATAACTTTCCAATCCCTGGGAGCTAGTCCTGAGAATTGAAGCAGTAGTTGAATGGAGCACAAGTCGAACATGCGCACTGCCCCTCAATTCATTCTTAATAGGAGTGCTATAAATTGCTGATCTCTGGCACTCATGTTACAAAGAATGGAGAGAAGTTTACACTGTCGACCTCCGCTCCATTCAGCAGGAGCTGTTCAGAACTTTTGTTCTCTAGATCGGTGGGGACTATGGTGGTTGCAGCTCCAGCAATTGGAAAATTAAAGGGAACCTGTCATCAGAAATTTAGCTTGAAACCTAAATGTTTCCCCCTCTGCAGCTCCGGGGCTGCATTCTAGCAAGGTTCCTGTACTTTTTGTGGCCCCTTTTAAACCTAATTAAATACTTTATAAACTTGTACCTTTTGCTATGTAAATTTTGTAAATCGTCCATGGGGGCGGGCTCTCTGCTGACCATTGCTGTTCCTCCAGCACATTGACGCCGTCCCCCCACGCTCCATTTCATCCATCAGGACGCCGCCCACTGCGCCCGAGGTGCCGCCCACGCCAGGATCGCTGGTGACGTGTGTCACAAGCACGAGATTATGGGCGGAACTGTGATTGCATCGCAAGTGCCCCCCCATAATCTCGTGGACGCGCTTTCCCCCACTGCCTCCAGCGTTCTGTGCAAGCGCTCGCCGGCCAAATGACCCGACGTCACCTCCTTCCCATCTTACCCTGCAGCAGGGCAAGATGGGAAAGAGGTGACGTCGGGTCGTCTGGCCAGCAAGCGCATGCGCAGAACGCTGGAGGAAGAGGGGAAAGTGCGGTCACGAGGTTATGGGCGGCACTTGCTGATGACACTCACAGCGCTGCCCATAACCTCGTGCCTGCGCAAAACGTCACTAGCGGTCACACGTGCACACAGTGCACAGTCCCGCTACAGTCGCACAGCGCATACGCGGGACCACGGGCGCCCAGGGGCGGCGTCCTGAGATATGAAATTCAGCGTTGGGGGGTCGGGGTAAATCTGCTGGAGGAACAGCAACAGTCAGCAGAGAGCCCGCCCCCATGGACGATTTACAAAATTTACATAGCAAAAGGTACAAGTTTATAAAGTATTTAATTTGGTTTAAAAGAAGCCACAAAAAGTACAGGAACCTTGCTAGATTGTAGCCCAGGAGCTGCAGAGGGGGAAACTTTTAGGTTTAAAGCAAAATTTCTGATGACAGATTCCCTTTAAACTCTATCCTTTGGATAGGTGATAACGTTCAAACCTGAGAACACCCCTCCATAGGGAATCTGTCAGTAGAATCAACCCTCCTAAGCCATCTAAAGGGCATGTAGGTCATAGAATGAAACCTTGATATCTGCAATCCGATATTCCCGAGAAATCCACGTTTGTATTAATATGTAAACTAGCTGTTCTGTTAACATAATTGTACTGGACATAGAGCTCTCCCTGAAAATCTGACTCCAGGGCTTATTTTAAATGAAAGGGGGCATTTAAAGTGTGAGACATGTAATGACTGGAAGTCTGCTCTCCTGATCTACATGTCTCACACTAGTAACTCCCCCTTTCATTTATAATAAGCTCTGGAGGCAGTTTCCCAGGAAGATCAGTGTCTGGCCCATAGATCTTAAAGGGAACATGTCACCAGATTTTGGCCTTTTAAACTAAAGCTAGCACCATAAGCAGTGCCTGTGCTGAATTCTATAAAGGTGCACATTAACCCCTGACACCCCTATAGACCCCACAAATACCTTTATAAAATCTCCCACCATTATGTAAATTGTCGAGTCCGGTCCAATGGGTGTTTTAATCTGCGCCTTATGTACCTCCTTTCGCCATCCTCCTGTGCTGATTGATGTGGAAGATGCCTCGGGCGCCATCCAAGTAGGCTGGCAAAATCTTGCACCAGCACAGACACATTGCCAGCTCGTGAACCGGTAAGTTCTCTGTGCAGGCACGGCATTTTGCCCACAGATGTGGATGACGTCACCTGCGTCTTACACATCGCCAGGCAAAATCTCGTGCCTGCGCAGAGAACTCGACAGCTTGCACAGCTGTCGAAAACTATGTTTTTGGCTCCGCCTACAATAGGGTGAAACCAAGTGTGCCTGCATGAGCCGGGAATGAGTCTGCACAGGCGCAAGATTTTGCTTGCCTACGTGGATGGCGCCTCAGGCATCATCCACGTCAATCAGCACAGGAGGTCGGTTATAGGAAGAACAGGAAGCGCAGATTAGGACGCCCATTGGACCAGACCAGACAATTTGCATTCATGGCGGGAGATTTTATAAAGGCATTTGTGGGGTCTACGGGGGGTGTCAGGGGGTAACGTGCATCTTTATAGAATGCAGCACAGGTGCTGCTTAAGGTGGTAGTTTTAGTTTAAAAGGCCAAAATATGATGACAAGTTCCCTTTAATAGCTCTTTTACATAAGAAACATAGATTTTTCGGGAATAAAATATAGGGTCGCCGATATAAAGGTATCATTTTATTTTACTTTCTATTGCTTATATGCCCATGTAGATGGCTTAAAGGGAACCTGTCAGGTCCAATATACATTCAAAACCACGAGCAGTCCTGGGTGCATCTTGCTAATCCCTGCCTAACCGTCCCTGTATACTCTAGCATAGATAAAGGGATCTTTAGAAAAAGTATTTCCAAAGATCTTTTATGATATGCTAATGAGCGAGGGGCCTAGTCCCCTGGGCGTTAGTTCCCCTGGCTAGTCGGCTCTATTAGCATGTTTGTACACCCCTGTGGGCGTGCTATCATACTAATGAATGTGCAGCATCAGAAGATGATCTCACTCACCTCTCCGGCTGCCATCACCGCCTGACACTGGATTTTGGCTCAGTGCACATGATCCTGGAGTTTCGGTCATGTGCACTATGAAGCGTCTTGGCTTCAAACTGAAGTAGTGCGTATGACCGAAACTCCAGGGTCATGTGCACTGAGCCAAAATCCAGTGTCGGACAGCGATGGCAGCGAGCAGGTGAGTGAGATCATCCTTAGCATGTTAGTATGCACAAAGGGGTGGCTAACATGCTAATGGGGCCGACTAGCCAGGGGAACTAACGCCCAAGGGACTAGTTCCCCGCTCATTAGCATACGATAAAAGATCTTTAGAAATACTATTCTAAAGATCTCTTTATCTATGCTAGTGTATACAGGGTCGGTTAGGCAGGGATTAGCAATATGCAGAACTGCTCGTGGTTCTGGGTGCATATTGGACCTGACAGGATCCCTTTAGAAGGGAAGAGTTGACAGACTCCCTTTAAGTGTTTCCAGATCTTCCGCTCTGTTTGCATTCTGTCTTTAAACAAGTACAAAAGCTTCTTATGGGGTTTGCAAGAATGTATCACTTTAGTTGTTCCCCTGTGAGTTTTTATGCTGGTTTCACATTAGCGTTTTCCTGCCGCACTCGCAGATCCGGCACAAGGACAGTACAGTACAGTAAAGTTCACTGGCAAGCTCCGGGCACATGCGGTCATGTGACCGGAGCATGTGACAGCATGTGACCGGGGCTTGCCGCACCGTCTGTGAACTGTATTGTACTGTACTGCCCTTATGCCGGATCCGGCAGTGCGGCAGAATACCGCTGATGTTTGTGCCCTTAAAGGGAAGCAATCACCAGGATTTTCGTATATAACCTAAAGCCAGTGCTATGCTGGCACTATCATGCAGATTCTACACATACCTGTAGTGGTCAGCTTGGAAGTATAGGTTTTGAAATCCAAAAAGGTAATCCTAAACATCCGAGCTGACCACTACAGGCATGTATAGAATCAGCCTGATAGTGCCAGTATAGCACTGGCTTAAGCTTATATACGAAAATCCTGGTGATTGGTTCCCTTTAAGCACCAAGTATCAGTAGGCAAGAGCTGTATTTACATGCAGTTTTTAATCTCAACCCAATACTAGAATTACACAAAGACGCTACTAAAAAATGCATGCAAATATTCCACGAGTTTTGTGTTCTGAATGCCCGTGCTCTTTTGGGATCACTTCCATGTTGCTAATAGATCGGAGTAGCAATTTTTGCCTACAGGGAAGACCCGGTATAATTACGGTGTATATCTATCGTGAAGTAAAATACAGCTCTCCAACTGAGAGTATCGCATTAGCGAGGGACCCAAGGAAGTCAATTCACACAATAAGATGATACAAGAACCATCAGCGAGGAGCAATCATTTCCGCACAAGGGGAACGGCTACAAATAAAACCGATTTTTTTCATTCTATGTGCTCAGCAATACGGAGATCATTGCATTGTTTACACAACTTGCTGGCAGCAAATAGACGGCGGGTATAAAGCTCCACAGTCTTTAACGGGCTGTAATTGTGATCTATGTCTGTCGTGTCCCGGCGTGACTCATCTCCGCGTAGTGTGGGGGAGCACAGCACACATTTGCCATCTCGGGGACCTTGAGTTGTTCTTCAGCCGGGCATCACCGGAGCACAGCAATCCCCGAATGGGAAACCGTCAGATACCCGTCTCATACAATTCTCCATTACATTATTTAGCCAGACAAATATACGCATTAAATATTGATATGCACAGAAGCCTGTGCGCTCGGCGTAGCGTGCTGCGGGGCTAGACCTCTCCTTGAGGTTAATTCCTGTCGGTAAATATTAGCAACAAATGTAATAAAGCTATGTTTAAAGGGGAACTACACCCAAAAATGTGAAATACTGCTTGATGAAAAACATATGGCCATCCCAGCAATGGGAGACCTCTCCCTTTACATAGCAAAAACCTGCTGACAAATTTGCTTTAATCATGATGTAGGGGCTGAGACACTAATTCCAGCGGTATCACTTACTAAGCTGTGTGCTGTAGATGCAATAAAATCAGTATTTTATCAGCAGGAGATTATCACCACTGGACTAGGTGTCATGTGCCTCCTGGTCCAGCCATACCTCCACCACTGATTGGCGCTTTCTGTCAATATACAATGTAATTCAAAAACCAGGATAATTGTGGTATACTTCACGCAACTGTACAAAGAATCACTCCAAATAATAAAAGCAATAGTGATGGTTTATTCTACGTGTTTCGAAGTATTCTACGTGTTATCCCCTCTTCTTCCTCAAGAAAATCCACCGATCCTGAGGAAGAAGAGGGGATATCTCTTCAAAACGCATAGAAAAAACCATCACCATTGCTTTTTGTACAGCAGCACGGAGTATACCACAATTATCCTGGTTCTTGTATTGCTTCTGCCTTTGGCACCTGGGATCGGCTGCAGCTGTTATATGTCTCTATACTGGTTGTGAGTCTCACAACCTTTCCAGGTGAGCAGTTTTCCTATTGAAAAGTCACCATATTTTACACTGGTAGGACCCTATTGCGCTCCTTATATCCACAGTTTTTTCCTCCAATATATAATGTACACAGAAAGCTGCCAATCAGTGGTGTGCTTGTAATCATACAGGGCTCAGAATTCAGAGCTCTGCTAGATCAGCAGCAGAGAAAACAGAGATTTTATCATAACCGCTGCACCCAGTATGCTAAGTGATACATCACTGAAATCAGGGGCTCATGCCCTACATCATGATGCTGTCAGATTACATAGCAAAAACCTGATGAAAGATTCCGTTAAACTAGAATGAAGAGCCACAAAAAGTGTCTTTTACTCTGGTGGATTCATCTAGTCCATATATCACATGGTCGGCCATTTATTTGATGCAACGTCTGGTCTGGCTAGAGGAGACAAGCTAATGGCCCAGATTTACCAGACAATCTTCTCAGTGGGGTCCAAGTGTTCAGAATCCCTCCACCTGTATATTCAAAGTGGCTAAAGTACGGTATATTAGAGCACCATGACCCTTTGCCTCCCATTAACGTCTCTCTGATGCCCTTGGAGAGATGGATATCAGTGTTGTTGCTGCCAACCAGGGTTTAATGTATCCAACTGCAATTACATGCCAGGATTTCTTTACAGCTAATTCAGATGTGCATATTTTCGGTCG
This sequence comes from Anomaloglossus baeobatrachus, assembly GCF_048569485.1. Taxonomy (NCBI): domain Eukaryota; kingdom Metazoa; phylum Chordata; class Amphibia; order Anura; family Aromobatidae; genus Anomaloglossus; species Anomaloglossus baeobatrachus. The sequence continues at coordinate 484,496,697 of NC_134357.1, forward strand.
AAGTGCACGATGGGCCGAGGAAAGCCAATACACCAATTCACCTGAGTGGTTTTCCTAAAAAAAAAAAAAAAAAAAAAAAAAAAAAGCAGCATGTACAGTACATTTGCAGGCAGTGTTTTCTCTGGCTGGTCTCCCCGAGATCAGTGATTGTAACTGCTATGTAATGCATGGTGACGTCATTGCTAGGCATATAGCACTGACAATTGATGGCCCATGGGCCCGTTCTAACAACTGCGGTTACCAGAAGTGGGCCCTCTATATCAAGCACAGGGGGCCTGCCGAGGTCGTGCTATGTGCCTGGAACTGCCATCAGTGCGCGGTGCCCGGCAGAGACATTTAATGACCATCACTGCTTACCGCTGTGCCGCGGAGACTACAATGACTGGGCGTCAGACTGCAGAGACTGTAAGTACACATTGAGGGACAGTGTGAGAGAGAGCAGTGTGGGGTGAGTGGACCACATGGAAAATGGGGAGTACAGTATTTAAAAGTGAAGTAACAGTATGAAGAAGGAGGGACCTGTATATATACCTATACAGGTCCCTCCTTCTTCATACTGTTACTTCACTTTTAAATACTGTACTCCCCATTTTCCATGTGGTCCACTCACCCCACACTGCCTGCAGCCAACAAAGGCGCTCAACACAGTGAAATCCTAGGTGCATTGCCCCCTGGGAAGTATGCAAATCAAAAAGGTCCGTGGAGCCTCTGTTAGGAGTCTCGACATGGAAAATAGCCAGATATTCCTCCGGGAAGGAGCTAGCCAAGAAGTGGCTCTTTTTGGGAGACCACCATAACCACCATATTAAGTAGCCCTTTTAGTCAATATCCAACTCTTGACAAGTTTAAAGATATGAGAATGGAAATACCAAGGCCAGGTATCCATCCACAGACAGCTGTTTCGGAGTATTGCCCCTCATCAGTTTGGAGTAGGATTCTGGCCAGGTGGGAGCAATGTCTAGTACACCAACAAGACAAAACAATCACTGAGCTCAGGGAGACCAGCCAGAGAGAACACTGCCTGCAGCCAGCAAAGGCGCTCAAGGCAATGCACCTAGGATTTCACTGTGTTGAGTTTTGGCTTCCTTTGTTTGTCACTGTTGGTGTTTACACGCTCCTGTCCTAGCCTCTCCACTGGTGTAGGAGGGATGGGGTACTAGATCAGGGCTGATCAGGAGCAGGGGTAGGAAGGGGGCACATACATCGTCACCATCAGAAAGCTGAGGCCCCCCTAGCCTGAGAACCTGTTTAGGAGCCCCAGTCCCCTGTTATCCCCAGCTACACTATGACAGACACCATGTGATAAGCTTGGTAAAAATGGTTGTTCTCCAGACCAGTGGGAACGATAAACCACAATAACAATATCCCAGTGTCCGCAAATACCAGTAGCGCATAGCTTGTCTGGTAAAGCTGATCATCCTCTTCACTAACAGGATCGGATCACTACAATCTGCATGTGTGGGCTTCTGCAGATAGTTCACAGGCTCCAAGGTGAAAACCCGTCAGGGTGAATTAGATGGAACCACCTCCTGATGCTGACTTGGACACCCGTACTGCTGATAGTAAAATATCCGACACCGTCATTTACATTAACAGCATAGACACCAGAATAGACGCGTTTCGGATCCTCCCAGGTTCCTTTCTTAAGTGTAAATAACTCTAGAAATCTTGTACTAGACAAAAAAATAGAAGGCACCACCAATCAAGGGATTGTTATTTACGCTGTGATACCCTAGCATTTGTATGCTTCTATTACTGTACCGTATAACACTAACATGGTGATTTAGAGATGGTGCATTTAACTACAGCACTTTGTTAAATTTAAATAAATTTATAATTAAAGATGCGCAATTTGCCAACTCTACTAGAAAAAAAGGAACGGTTATTGTTAGACAGTCGATCGTTAGTAAGGATTGCATTCTCCGCATCAGATGTTTTTCTAAAACAATGGTGGAGAACTTCATAAAATAAAATGCAAACTCTGAATGTACCGGTCACATTAGCCAGTTATTCCCTTACAAAGGCAAGGTGCCCTACAATGGCGAGCCCCCCACGCAGAATCTCAGGTTTCTCAGTTACCTGACGTGCGTATTGTCACAATAACAAACGGCGGAGAGGAGGATTTAATAAATGACCGTGACAAGACACGCTGTGCTTTATAAAGACTCTGACATGGGGTCTCAAGGCTGTCAGCACCAGGATGCTCTCGGAGGGATTAAAAGATGAACTAGACGATACCAGTGTTCCCATCGGGTACAGGACATTCTTTGCAGGTAAGGAGCTGCATATACAGAATTACAGATATTAAGACGCATGAGTAACTATATAGTGGTGCACACAGCACATTGCCCATACATAGACCCATCTGGGACATGGCACAGACGGTGGTATTTGTGCCAACATATTTTCCAGCAAGGTGCACAGCATATATCTCTGCTGCCGAGCTCCTATTCCAACATGGCTATTGCAGACATTCGACCTCTTAAGTACAATACTAATGAGTTACTGTAATCCTTATGCTAAGAAGTTTGAAAATAGTTGAAAAACATATTAAAAAAACAAATATAATGTACTGGAAATTATGACGATGAGTATACAGCTTACATCCTAATAATCACCTAGCCGGGGAATCAATTGTTCGCGTTCCGTCCCTCTATTAGAATGGAGAACCACTGCCAACAGCATCCAATGATCCAACAATTTCCAAAGGCGCCATGTCACTTGCAATACTTATATTTTCAATAACAAACAATTCATCATTGGTGGCCCGTTTTCGTCATCAAAGGGAAATTAAATTGGCAAACAGTCATAATAAACACAACACTTTATTCTGGAAGACGATAGGTCTCCATTATAACAGATCACTGTCACGAGGTTACCACGACGGAGAGTGCTCCCTCCTATTTCTGATGTCAGGAGACCACAGCTCAGGGCTACAAACACACTTGCTCAGGTTACTACTGCTTGCTATGGAGATTTTCCTTTAACCAGTGCTGCTAATGTTAAATAGATTCCCTGGTCTCCTAAACTCTGGATGAAAGCAATGGCGAGCTGTTCTGTGTTGCAAATTACCTCTGCTATGAAAGCTCCTCTCCCACCCCAGGTACATGCCGGTGATAGATTTTGCTTAGCTTGCCTCTAGAGGGAACCTATGAGCTGTGGACCAGGAAGTCATTCAGAGATTATATGCTGTTGGAAAGCTGTGTTGTGTTTTTCCTTTCCTTATTCCTTTTTGACTTTGCCCCTTCGGTCCATTCCTCATTACTTCCTCCTGTCGTTTTGAGTGCTTTGTATGATTGCTGTTTATTTTACCCCTGTCTGTCTAATCCTCTCTGTGTATAATAGCGTTTCCTCAGCCTTGCTCACTACACAGGGCTAAGTTCAGGGAAAGACAGGAATAGGCATGTATTGGTGACGGGATGAAAGAACCAATATAGGGACCTTAGGAAGTGCAGGATCAGCCTCAGGTGAGTTTGGAAGGTGAGCCTGCTCCACTTTCCCTAGCACCAGGGCCCACCATTGTATCATGTTCCCAGTGTACCCTGTGTGTTGCAGCGCTCGCCAGGGGTTCCGGTGTATCTGGCGGAACTCCGGAAGTCACTGAGTGACAATTACATAGCTGTTTTCAGTGTTCATTTCTAGCAATTCTGCTCTAAAAACTCATTCATATGTTCCTTTTTCACATACAGGTTCTATCTGTGATGTTCATGTGACGCCTAACTATAAAAGTCTATGGTGCTAGAAACATGTCTATGTTTTTTTTGAGGACCATGTGTCCGTCCAAAAAAAGAAACAAGGATATGTCCGTTTTTGATTGGAGTCACAGATTAAACCTAGCCATACAAGTCTATGGATCCTTGAAAATCACGGACAGCAGATGAATGGCATCCATGCACTGTCCGTGATTAACACTGCAAAAGTTAGTAGAAGCTTTGCAATTTATTTATTGTTTTTTCACATGAGAAAATCATTGCTGAAACACTGATGACAAAACTGGCACTGACCGAACACTAATGAAAATCGGATCCAAAACACTCATGAAACGCTATTTTTTTGTATACGTGAAATATCATGGACGTCTTATTGAGGCCTTAAGGCCAGTTTCCCCAGCGTTACTAGTCAATGTTTTCATTTGTAGCCGACTGTGGATCTTATGAATTGTATGAGTATCGAAGGGACAAAGGAATCAGTGCAATATACACCACATAGGAAACCAGGGTGTGAGCAGGAAGGAGCCAGTTGTGAGAACAAAACACAATTGTTTTTCTTGATATATTTTTGTGGTTGGCTTACATATTGACCCTTAAGGGGGTTTTCCCAAGAACAAAGTTGATTTTAATCAATAGATCTTGGAATAATAATAATTTCCACAATTGGATGTTTAAAAAAATGTTCCTGTGTTGATATAATCTTATATATGTGTCCCTGCTATGTACTGTGTAATGGCCGTGTCTGACTGTACAAGGACATGGTCTGATCATAACCACATCTCCTGGACTGGGGAGGCCACAAAAAAGTATTATAGACAATACAGCACAGGATCGCAAATAGTTCTTTCTTTGAGGTAAAACATTTTTTAAAATCCAGCAGGGATTCTGCTCTTTGCCAGTCATTGCACTGGTTGCCTATCCACTACAGAATCCAACATAAACTTATCACTCTCACTCACAAAGCTCTCCACGGTTCCGCACCGCCCTACATCTCCTCCCTCATCTCTGTCTATCACCCCACCCGTGCCCTCCACTCTGCTAATGACCCAAGACTGACATCCTCAACAATTCGAACCTCCCACTCCCGTCTTCAAGATTTCTCACGAGCTGCGCCTATGCTCTGGAACACACTACCAAGATCAATCCGATTAATTCCCAACATCCATACCTTTAAATTGGGCCCTAAAAATGCATTTCTTTAGACTAGCCGATCACCTCACTGCCCTGATCTAATCTAGTACCTTTCTGCCCTTCATAAAATTTACTTCCAATTCTTGTCCCCTGTATCTTCTGGTTCCTTCATCTTCATGTACTTTTTTACACTCTGTACCTGTATAAATTCTGGCTGGCGACCGGTTCACGCAGCTGGTTTTGATCCCATATTAAATCAATGGCTGGACCATATATGACAAGCTTTTCTCCCCATTCACCTTTTGTGCCTCCCCTATTCCCTCATAGACTGTAAAGGCCCAGTCACACACAACGACTTACCAGCGATCCCGAAAGCGATAAGGATCGCTGGTAAGTCGCTGGGAGGTCGCTGGTGAGATGTCACACAGTCAGACCTTACCAACGACGCAGTAACGATCAGCGACCTGTATAACAATCTCGGCGGGTGTTTGGACCGTGTTAGGAGCTTGTTGGTAGGCGTCAAACACAGCGATGTGTCCTGCCCAGCAGGACATCACCTTTGAAGAAAAAGGGTCCGGACCATTCGGCAACGACTAGCGATCTCACAGCAGGGGCCTGATCGCTGGTAGGTGTCACACATAAGGTACAGCAATCCCAAATACAATTATGTATAACAGCAATAAAATTCAATCCTTTAATAATATTGATTTAAAAAGAAGAATCCAAGTTCCTCTAGTTCCACAAATCAATTCAACAAGCCATCACCATGTGTAATTGGATTCTGAATACCCAATCTGTAGGTCATCGGACCATGTATGTTGGGATACACACAGTGGTGGCCACTAGATCAAAAAAACACAACAAAAAAACACAACAAACATAAATGAAGTATTATTGCCAAGATCAAGGACAGTGGTCCAGAAAAATAAACTTAGCAGAAAAAATTAATATACCTAAAAAAATATGTCACAATTCCGTAATATGCTGACAATGGTCAGACATCAAGATATATCAACATATATTAGGCATATATAAAAAGGAATGGTCTCACCACATCCTTTCACAAGAGGGCAAGCAGTCTCTCCATCCGGATCCTAGGTTTAGCATGCCATTCAGCATTCACTCTCCCTATCCAACCTGGATACAAAATAACAAATTTGCCTGCTGCCCCAAACTTCCGTCCTGACAAGGACGGACCACATCTAGTAGTGCAAAGCTGGACCCCCTAAGCTGACCCTATAGGCGTCCCGACGCGTTTCGTCCACAATGACTCCTCAGGGGACATAATGCTACATATATAATAGGTCCTGGTCGCCAGCCCTCACATGCCTATAATGTCAAAGGAAGCTGGCCCATGAAGGTGGGGTCTTTTATACAGGATGTTAGTATGGTTCCTCCAATCATGAGGTAACACTCACCTGATGTTTATCTCCATTATTATCATGTGGATATTCACATTGTCCCGTCTGTTCACAACACGTGCATGTCGGCGTCCTAGACTGCTCAGCGCGCGCTCCCCTTAGGGAACGCCCCTCACAGTCACACATAACAAGATCACTGGCAAGATCATTGCTGCGTCACAGAAACTGTGACTCAGCAACGATCTCGTTAGCGATCTCGTTGTGTGCGACGGGGCCTTAAGCTTACGAGCAAGGCCCTCACTCCTCTTGGTATCTTAATTTTGTTATTTTGTATTGTCTCATATTGTCTGTACATGTCCCCTCTGAATTGTAAAGCGCTGCGGAATATGTTGGCGCTATAGAAATAAAACTTATTATTATTATCACCTCACAGAACAGACAGGGCAATGTTTTCCCTCACAAAAAGAATCAACTATGATCCTGTGCTGTAATGTTTGTATACGTTTTCACTTCCTCCCCTGTGCCCAGGAGATGTGGTACGATCAGACAATGTCCCTGTACGATCACAGTACATAGCAGGGGAACGTATATTAGATTAACTCAGCACAGGAACATTTATCACATCTAATTGCAAAAACTATTATTATTCCAAGATCTATTAATTAAAATTAACTTTAAAATTAACTTTCTTCGTGGGAAAATCCTTCTAAGGTAACCTTACAGCCTAGTAATTTGTCACCGAAATACAAATTTGTTAGACAAGAGCTGATAGTATGTGTACAGGTGATGTAATCTCACTATAGTTTCTATAGCTTTGTACTTTCTAAAACAGAAATAACATTGTCATCTCTTCATTGAACGGCTTTCTGACAATATAACATGCGCAGCTCAGCACTAAACACCCACACAATGGGCTCACGGTACAAATTCATTAAAAAGAAGCAATTGGTAACTCAGCATCCGTGCACAAGAGGCGACAAATCAACTCAAAAGGTCGCACGTAGATGCTGGGTGGTGGTGGTGGGAGGCGAGTTAATGGAACTCGGAAAAAGTGCATTTACAACACAGCTCGGTTAATAAGGCAAAAGTTGCAGACAGTTTATTACATTGCCAAGGAAGCGTAGACACGATTGTTCAAGATGAGGAAAAGAAAATGTGACATCTGTCATGTGTTCTCAGCCCCTGTCATATATCTTAGCTACTCACTGGAAGGAAATCAGGAATCTAAGGAAGCGTTCCCAAGGGTGAGCAACTGGTTGCAAAATGTACGGACCTATAAGGGGCACTTTGCACACTACGACATTGCAAGACGATTGTAGCGATGCCGAGCGCGATAGTACCCGCCCCCGTCGCAGCTGCGATATCTTGTGATAGCTGCCGTAGCGAACATTATCGCTACGGCAGCTTCACACGCACTTACCTGTCCTGCGACGTCGCTCTGGCCGGCGACCCGCCTCCTTCCTAAGGGGGCGGGTCGTGCGGCGTCACAGCGACGTCACACGGCAGGCGGCCAATAGAAGCGGAGATGAGCGGGACGTAAACATCCCGCCCACCTCCTTCCTTCCTCATTGCAGCCAAGACGCAGGTAAGGAGATGTTCCTCGCTGCTGCGGCTTCTCATACAGCGATGTGTGCTGCCGCAGGAACGAGGACCAACATCGTACCTGTCGCTGCAGCGACATTATGGAAATGACCGACACTACACCGATCATACAATTTCGACACTTTTGCGCTCGTTAATCGTAGTAAAAACGATTCACATACTCCAATGTCGACAACGACGCCGGATGTGCGTCACTTTCGATTTGACCCCACTGACATCGCAGCTGCGATGTCGTAGTGTGCAAAGTACCCCTAAGAGTCCAATCGAGGGATTGTGTACAAGGAAAACCCACTGCAATGCAGAAGTATAAGAAAAAAAAGGAAAACAAAAAGAGCATAGTATGGATTTCATCCAGACGTCTCATTTGTACTCTCTCCATTCTTGTCCTTCTTTATCGGAATAAACGACTTAAGCAGACCTCCCAAAACAAAACTGGTGAAAGTCAAAAGCCTTGAGGCAAAATTGATAAAACTGCTATTTGTTGAATGTGTATAATGTAGGATCACACCTCCTGTAGTTTCGATAGATGGATGTGCAGCATTCTCAAAATAAAAAAAGACTCCTTGTATTCCGGAGCTCAGAGCTATTGTAATAAAAGCACCGTATGTAGAAAGGGCCTCAACAGTAATGAGATCATGTCTGATGAGCATTTGTACAACCTACAAATTAATAACGTTCAACAGATCTGGTCTTCGAGGAAGGCAGAATTTACAAAGAATTAGCAGAGACACAAGAGAGAAGATCAATAACCGTCAAAAGATCACATCCTTCCAAACTGATGAGTCGTATGCGGTTATCAGATCAGGAAACCCAAAAACAAGATTTACTTTTCTTGTGATCCATTTATCTGTTAAAGGCATAGATTCTTGTATTGTTACAATGAAAAAATGGCCCGATTATGTCTGAATTAAAATTCTATTTAGTTTCTCCATGGTAACAGACAACAAACAAACTGTGTAGTCTGATGCAGCAATGATGTTTCCTTCTACTCGTCCCAACTTTTGCAAACATGCACTGAATGGCCACTTTATTAGCGGTAACTCGTCTATTAGAATTGCAGCTTTCCTGTAGGGAAAATAGATATGGAATCCTGAAGGGTAGCATAAAATTAAGCAAGACAAATTTCTGTAGAACCTTAGCAATTTGACACTACATTAAAATGGGAAAAATCGAGTGATCAGAGTGACATTAAATGTGACATGGTTGGATTAGCCAGGGCCAGTATTTGAGAAACTGACAACCTTTTCTCATACAATGGTGTGAAGAGTATAATGAATGATGCTGTGATTGAAGGAAAACATCCAAAGAAAGGTGAAATTATGAGTGTAAAGACCTCTGCAATAAGGAGGTCAGAGAAAGAAGTGAAGAATTGTTCTGATAATAAAGATCAGAGGAGGATGTAAATAATAGTTCTGATCAAAGAGATCAGAGGAGGATGTGAAGAATAGTTCTGATAAAAGGGATCAGAGGAGGATGTGAAGAATAGTTCTGATAAAAGGGATCAGAGGAGGATGTGAAGAATAGTTCTGATAAAAGGGATCAGAGGAGGATGTGAAAAATAGTTTTGATGAACGGGATCAAAGGAGGATGTGAAGAACAGTTCTGATGAAAAAAATCAGAGGAGGATCTGAAGAATAGTTCTGATGAAAAAGATCAGAGGAGGATGTAAAGAATAGTTCTGATGAAAGGTATCAGAGGAGGATGTAAGAATAGTTCCGATGAAAGGGATCAGATGAGGATGTGAAGAATAGTTCTATGTTTGGGATAAAAGGGGGATGTGAAGAATAGTTCTGATGAAAGGGATCAGAGGAGGATGTAAAGAATAGTTCCGATGAAAGGGATCAGATGAGGATGTGAAGAATAGTTCTGATGTTTGGGATAAAAGGGGGGTGTGAAGAATAGTTCTGATGAAAGAGATCAAAGGAGAATGTGAAGAATAGTTTTAATGAATAGGCAATGCAGAGTCAAGAAAATTATAATGGTGATCTCCAACTACAGTAAACTGTCCGAATACACAATTTATCGTTCCTTAAAAGGGATGCGCTGTAACATAAGATGATCGGTTCCCATGCCATTGCTATCTAAAGGAAACAGAAAGAAAATAATCCAGTGAGCAAAAGAGAGCACTTCAGTGAAACATTGGTCAGAAGAATTCGAACTTTGGTTGCACTATACTTGGAAGGATATGTGTGTTGGGTCAAAATTTGGTGCAAGCAGCATGCAATCAATGAACCCTTGCTATCAAGCTGGTAGGGGTAATGGTGTGCGCCCCTCCTATTTATGCTGGTTGAAACCTTCCACCCATGCCAGCTAAAGTTTATTCTATATTGGTCTCTGACGTGTGCTGTTTCAGACTTACTGGTGAAAGGTGTGCTCTTTGTTTGGTGCGGTTGTGGAGTTTACCCCTGTTGTTTTGAAGCTGTTACGTCACCGCCGGAGTCTGCTCCAGCGACTTCTGCTCCGATCGCCAGGCGACGCCGTATTCCTGCCGTGGATGGTGCTGGTGATGGGAGAGAAGTCGATGCCAGCGGCACCGGTGGGCGCAGGCTCCGATCATCCACTGGGCTGGGTTAGCTTGGGATCTGCAGTACCGCTGGCTGACTGTGGGTGGCATGTGTCTTCCAGCTGAAGTTGCCAGCGTTCAGCTACAGCCAATGGGAAGACACCACACCCTTCTTATTTCCCCTCCTGTCACATGATTACTGCCAGATATAGTTCTGAGTTTCCTGGCTCCTGTTACGTCCTATTCTGTTGGTGATTTCTGTGTTGACGTCTGCGTGTTTTTAACTACCCTTCCGCCTACTGTTTTTGTACCTTGCTGCCCGACCCGGATCTGACCTTTGCTATGTTTGCTGACTACGTCACTGCCTGCCGATTTTGTCCCTGTTCCGCAATTCCTGGTTTGACCCTGCCTGACTACTACTCTCATCGTACTGCAGCCTTCCACAGGTAGTGATCTCCAGGGTCCTGTGTAATTCCAAATCCCTGTATAGGGGTTAAAGGGTTTCAGGGTTCTGGGAGTCCTACTTGGTGAGTGGCTTCCCTCTAGCCTCCCCTTTACAGCCTGAGTGTGTGGATCCAGGCAGGCGTTACAGAAGCTTCCTTCTTGCTCTTCTTTTTCCTCCTGAACCTCTTATTGTCTTTACCTTTGTGTGTGCATGCTGTGTGACAAAGTTTTGGCTTTCCCTTGCCTGTCTTTATCTGTGGGTTTCATCACACTCCTGTCCCGTCCCTCCTTGGGGTTAGGTGGAATCAGACCAGGTCTGGTCAGGAGCAGGGCCACGAAGGGGACTCTCCACCAGCAGGAGAATCACTGAGATTAAAGATAGTATAGAGCCCCTTAACATGAGGGACAGCTTTGGCGCTCCGATTCCCCACTATTCTATAGTCATTGTGACAGCTACCCTATGGAGAAAGACAACGCCCCATGCTAGTGTGATGTATAAACTACGATTGGTTTCAGGAACATGACAGGAACATTTCATGCTTTTCTGAACTTCACAAGTCCATAAATCGTAATTCTATGAAGTATCTCTGGGATAAGGTAGAACTATCTGTATAGAGTATGTCAGTACCTCCAACTAAGTATCCTGCCCTCATGGGCAAATATTTCTACAGAATATTTTCAAACACCTGGGGGAGGCCAGTGCAACAACGACTTGCTGAAGTTCTGAAGGCCAAAAGAGGTCCATTGTGCTACTAAGTGGTGTCCTCAAATAAAGTTGCCATTTGGTGTATATTTAGTAGATTGGCAAAGAATAAGGGACAGATAAAAGAGAGCATGACTGCAGGATCATCTATGAAGGGCACATTGCTCATCTGTAACCTTGGAGGAAAGTAGGTTTGCAGAAGTAGAAACAAAACAATAGGACATTTTCTATTAAAGTGAACCTGTGAGGTGCAATATGCACCCAGGACCACGAGCAGTTCTGGGTGCAAATTTCTAATCACTGCCTAACTGTCCCAGCATATAGTTGCAGATATAAAGAGATCTTTAGAAAAAGTATTTCTAAAGATCCTTTATGATATGCTAATGAGTGCAGGGGCAAGTCGCAAGAGTGTTAGTTCCTGTGCTCTTCCGCTTTCTTAGGATGTTAGCAGACCCATAGGGGTGTTCTAACATGTTATTAAATGCCCATTACTCAGCGTCATCAGCGGTGACGTGCGTACCTGTGTCCATTGTCACTGCTTCAGAATGGCGCCTTTAGGGTCAGTGCGCATGATCAGAAGTCCCGACACTTCCGGTCATGCACACTAGACGTCTCTGAAGCCGGGACACGTACACCTGGCTTCATAGTGCACATGACCGGAAGTGCGGTGACTTCTGATCATGTGCACTGACCCTAAAGCCGACGTTCTGATGCGGTGACAACGGACACAGGTACACATGTCACCGCTGATGACGCTGGGCAATGGGCATTGAATAGCATGTTAGCACTCCCCTGTGAGTGTGCTAACATGCTAAGAGGGCGGAATGAGCGCAGGAACCAAACACCTTGCGTCTAATCCCTGGCCTCATTAGCATATCATAAAGGTTCTTTAGAAATACTTTTTCTAAAGATCTCTTTATCTATGCTAGTGTATACAGGGACAGTTAAGCAGGGAATAGAAATATGCACCCAGAACTGCTTGTGGCTCTGGGTGCATATTGCACCTGACAGGTTCCCTTTAAGGCCCCTTTCACACTTCAGTTTTTTGCCATCAGTCACAATCCTACGAATTTTGAAAAAAAACTGATCCGGCAACTGATGCCGCTGGATCCTTTTTTTTTCTCATAGACTTGTATTAGCGACGGATTGCCTCACATTTCATCCAACGTTCGACGTCGAAAATTGTTTGTCCGTCGGACGGAGACAACGGACGTATTTTGTCTACGTCGAAAAAAAGGACAGTTTGGTATAATGGAAGCCTATGGGCGCAGGATCCGTCGTAATCAGTCAAATGACGGAATCCGGCGCCGGATTACTTTTTTTTTTAACTGAGCATGCTCAGATGGGGTGTAACAACACTGTTGGGCTGAAAAAACTGATGCAACGCACCCGTTTTTTTTTTTACAGATCCGTCGCATCACTTTTTCCACAATCTGCAATGGATCCGTCGAACCAACGGATTGTGACTGATGGCAAAAAACTGATGTGTGAAATGGGCCTCAGCCATTGAAAAGTTGGCTTATCTTAAATGCCTTGGAGCAATAAAGACCTATGGGTGCTTATTTGTTTGTTCATTCGGGTAATAATATTGTATTTTAGTTTATAATATTTTATAAAAAAAATCTATGCATTTAAGTAAAAAAAAAAAAAAAAAAAGAGATTGTCCCAAAAGTTGTCCATTTCCTTTAACACTTTCCTTGCCAGGTTATATGAAACCAAAATCGCTGCTGTCATCATAGTCAACAGCAGATGTGACATCAGAACTGCAGACACCGGTAGCAGCGGCATGACTCGCTGGTGGATCTGGGGAAGGTGAGAACAGCACTGTTTATAACCATTTATTGAAATGGAGCAACCCTTTCAATAAATCGATATTTCATATACCAATGAAAGAATTAATAAGTGTATTGTACTTTTCCCTGATAAATGCAGTTAAACAAGGTGCAGGCTTCTTTTTGAGATAGCTGCTGGGAGTGCCCATACCCTGTGTATAAGATACAAATGTCACAGCAGTGCTCACTCAGATTTGTTGATGCTGCCATCCATCATTCCCTGCACAGTCGGAGGTGGAAGGGTTAATGATCTACGACGAGGAGCGACCTGCAGTCTGTCGTGAGCAGGATGAGTGTGCCACGAGAGGTGAACAGTACAGAAATGCCATCAGGAAATTAAAACACAAAGATTCAATTGATTCTCCTTTCCTTTTATTATTGAACTAAGTCTTCTCGCTGGGAAATGTGACCTTCTGAAAATGCTCATTTCCCTCACTCGACTGTTGTTTATATAATTTAATTTTTACTCAATATCCCACAATGTACATGCAGGGTTATGAGTATTAGCAGACCTTTCCGGCTTCAACTGGGTAAATGTAAAAGCAACAGGCTATGGCTACAGCTCCATTTTTTTCTAAATGTTTCTTTGTTCTTTCTCCTAGAAATGTAGGAAGACATTGATAACTAGATGCTATCATTCCCCTTACTAAAGTACCGTGTTTCCCCGAAAGTAGGACCCCCCCGAAAGTAAGGCAGGGTGGGGGTTTCGGGGGGGTCCGCCAATGTAGGGCACCCCCCGATTGTAAGGCAGGGTAGCGGGGGGGCCGGGGAATGTAAGGCCGCATATGGGTGGGGGTCCCTGGGGAAAGTACAGGAACTTACCGCTGCCGCTGTTCCCTCGCTCCATCCAGGCCTTCTCCAGTCTCGTGCCACCCGTGGTCCGCCTCCGGTGAATGGCCCCCGCAAGGCTGCCTGCTGGCCATCAGCTCGAGCTGTGATTGGCCAGTCAGCCGGCTCGCAGCTGATTGGCCCTCAGCTCGAGCTGTGATTGGCCGGTCAGCCGGCTCGCAGCTGATTGGCCCTCAGCTCGAGCTGCGATTGGCCGGTCAGCCGGCTCGCAGCTGATTGGCCCTCAGCTCGAGCTGCGATTGGCCAGTCAGCCGGCTCGCAGCTGATTGGCCGAAATCAGCCGCGACGTCACCGCCTGCAGGCTCGCTCCGATTTCGGTAAGTTCCGAAACTCTGTGTGTGTGTGTGTGTGTGTGTGCGTGTGTGCGTGCGTGTGTGCGTGCGTGTGTGTGTGTACGTACGTACGGTATGGGTATGGGTGCCGTATGGGGCTGTGTGTGTGTGTGTACGTACGGTATGTGTATGGGTGCCGTATGGGGCTGTATGTGTCAGTGTACGGTACCGGTACGATATGTGTGTGGGTGCCGTGTGGGGCTGTACCGGTACCGTATGTGTCAGTGTGTGTGGTGGCAGAGTGGGGGGCAGAACCACTGTATGGGGAGGCTGCAGGGGGGAGGATGGGGTGGATGCCGGATCTCAAACAATGGGGAGGCTGCAGGGGGGAGGAAGGGGTGGATGCCGGATCTCAAACAATGGGGAGGCTGCAGGGGGGAGGAAGGGGTGGATGCCGTATCTCAAACAATGGGGAGGCTGCAGGGGGGAGGATTGTCATTTTTTTTCCAATGTAAGGCCTCCCCCGAAAGTAAAGCAGGGTGGGACTTTTGGGGGTAAAATTAATGTAAGACAGGGCCTTACTTTCGGGGAAACACGGTATGCAGAGTCTGGCAGCTCGGATTTGACAGCGTAA
This sequence comes from Anomaloglossus baeobatrachus, assembly GCF_048569485.1. Taxonomy (NCBI): domain Eukaryota; kingdom Metazoa; phylum Chordata; class Amphibia; order Anura; family Aromobatidae; genus Anomaloglossus; species Anomaloglossus baeobatrachus. Next base: position 484,511,738 of record NC_134357.1, read on the forward strand.
GTGTGTAATTTATTCAAAGATTTGGGGTAAGGATAACAGAGGAACAGGACAAGAAAAGTTGCCACAGAATTACAATTTTCAGAGAACTACAAGAATTTATTAAAACACACAGATCAGTAGACCTGATAAGTAGGGATGAGGGGAAACGGGGCCAGGTTTGGCCGAAATGTAGTTAAAAGTTCTTTAGTTAGCCAAAGGTACGGACAAGCCCTATGGGATCCACGCCTGGTTCATTTAATGAATGTGAGCTTGCCCAGGTTGGCTGTGGACAGTTGGATACACCTGTCTGTGATCACTACTGCTGCCATGCGAAACACATGTACCGACAGAACACTTGCCCCAGGTCAGGCCAGCACCTCTAAGGCGTAAAGGGCAAGCTCAGGCCATGTCTCCAATTTGGAGACCTAGAAGTTAGATGTGGCAGACTCATCACTCAGTACGTGGAGGCTAGAGGACATGTACTCTTCCACCATGTTGTTGAAACGCTAATAATACACACCGTATCATATAGTGGTGCTGGATGTTGTTGGTCGCTGACGGTTATTACATTTTGGCCATGGTAACCCTGCCTTCCGAGGTGGTGCTGGTTCCCCAGTTGCGATGGCATCTTTCTCCTCCTCCTCTGCCTTGTGTTTCCACTGAGCCCCCGCTGTCAGGTGGGACGCCGTTAGTAATGCGTGTACCAGAGTGTGCTTTTACCCCGCATTTTCCAATTCTGCTCCAGTAATGGCAATAAGGATGGCGTGTTGTCTTTGTAGCGGGTATCCAGCAGGGTAGTAATCAGCATCGGGAAGAACCCGGGTAACTCAGCGGTCATTGCACAGTCACTGTAGCATGTATTCGATCATGTATGCCAGGCTGCCCATAGGCAACAACAAGCTGTCCTCAGTGGGAAGTGCATTGTCTGTGTCCTCTGTTACCCCCCAGCCATGGGCCAGTGATCCTCTTGAACTGCTTTGTATGCTCCCCTGTTGTGAACACAGTTCCTCCTCCTCCTCAAAAACTGTCCTTTGGCTGGACAGTTGTGTATCTGACCGCTCCTGCCTGCTGGTATAGGAAACCACACTCCGAGCCATGGGTGGACGACCGGCCTGATAATCGTGTGAATGGTCCCTTTTCCTCCTCCTCTTCCTCCTGAGACACCACCTCATCTGATATCACCTGAACCGTTTTTTCAAGGAGGCATATACAGTCATATGAAAAAGTTTGGGCACCCCTATTAATGTTAACCTTTTTTCTTTATAACAATTTGGGTTTTTGCAACAGCTATTTCAGTTTCATATATCTAATAACTGATGGACCCAGTAATATTTCTGGATTGAAAAGAGGTTTATTGTACTAACAGAAATTGTGCAATACGCATTTAAACAAAATTTGACCGATGCAAAAGTATGGGCACCCTTATCAATTTCTTGTTTTGAACACTCCTAACTACTTTTTACTGACTTACTAAAGCACTAAATTGGTTTGGTAACCTCATTGAGCTTTGAACTTCATAGGCAGGTGTATCCAATCATGAGAAAAGGTATTTAAGGTGGCCACTTGCAAGTTGTTCTCCTATTTGAATCTCCTATGAAGAGTGGCATCATGGGCTCCTCAAAACAACTCTCAAATGATCTGAAAACAAAGATTATTCAACATAGTTGTTCAGGGGAAGGATACAAAAAGTTGTCTCAGAGATTTAAACTGTCAGTTTCCACTGTGAGGAACATAGTAAGGAAATGGAAGAACACAGGTACAGTTCTTGTTAAGCCCAGAAGTGGCAGGCCAAGAAAAATATCAGAAAGGCAGAGAAGAAGAATGGTGAGAACAGTCAAGGACAATCCACAGACCACCTCCAAAGACCTGCAGCTTCATCTTGCTGCAGATGGTGTCAATGTGCATCGGTCAACAATACAGCGCACGTTGCACAAGGAGAAGCTGTATGGGAGAGTGATGTGAAAGAAGCCGTTTCTGCAAGCACGCCACAAACAGAGCCGCCTGAGGCATGCAAAAGCACATTTGAACAAGCCAGTTACATTTTGGAAGAAGGTCCTGTGGACTGATGAAACAAAGATTGAGTTGTTTGGTCATACAAAAAGGCGTTATGCATGGAGGCAAAAAAACACGGCATTCCAAGAAAAGCACTTGCTACCCACAGTAAAATTTGGTGGAGGTTCCATCATGCTTTGGGGCTGTGTGGCCAATGCCGGCACCGGGAATCTTGTTAAAGTTGAGGGTCGCATGGATTCAACTCAGTATCAACAGATTCTTGACAATAATGTGCAAGAATCAGTGACGAAGTTGAAGTTACGCAGGGGATGGATATTTCAGCAAGACAATGATCCAAAACACCGCTCCAAATCTACTCAGGCATTCATGCAGAGGAACAATTACAATGTTCTGGAATGGCCATCCCAGTCCCCAGACCTGAATATCATTGAAAATCTGTGGGATGATTTGAAGCGTGCTGTCCATGCTCGGCGACCATCACACTTAACTGAACTGGAATTGTTTTGTAAACAGGAATGGTCAAATATACCTTCATCCAGGATCCAGGAACTCATTAAAAGCTACAGGAAGCGACTAGAGGCTGTTATTTTTGCAAAAGGAGGATCTACAAAATATTAATGTCACTTTTATGTTGAGGTGCCCATACTTTCGCACCGGTCAAATTTTGTTTAAATGCGTATTGCACATTTTCTGTTAGTACAATAAACCTCATTTCAATCTAGAAATATTACTCAGTCCATCAGTTATTAGATATATGAAACTGAAATAGCTGTTGCAAAAACCCAAATTGTTATAAAGAAAAAAGGTTAACATTAATAGGGGTGCCCAAACTTTTTCATATGACTGTAAGTGGGATAGTAATGTTGATGTTGGAGTCATCATTTCTCGGCATGTACGTGGAGTTCTCAAAGCAGCGCAACACGGCACACGTCCCGCATTGAGGCCCGCTTGACCGTGAAGTGGTCGTGTTCCGTAGAGTGACTCCCCCATGCATGCTGCAGCTGAAAACCCATTACTGCCTGCTGCTGCTCAAACAGTTCAAACATATGCAAGGTGGAGTTCAACCTTGTGGGTATGCTGCATATGAGGCGGTGAGGGGGAAGGCAGAAGTGACGCTGCAGCATCAGGGTGAGAAGGCCAAAGAGTGCATAGATCGTCTACGCTTTCTGCAGCAGCTCTGCTCTCGGGGTAATTTTTCAGGAAGCTTAGCACCACCAAATTTAGCACATGAACCAGGCAAGGGATGTGCGTCAAACAAGCTATACCCTGTAGCTGCTACAAGATTTCAACCATTATCACACACCAATAGGCCGGGCTTGAGGTTCAGAGGCACCAACCACTCATCGGTCTGTTGTTTGATCCCTGTCCACATCTCCTGTGCAGTGTGGGATTTCGCCCCCAAATAAATGAGTTTCAGAACAGCTTGCTCTCATTTCCCTTTGGCTGTGATGAAGTTGGTCATGAAGGTGTTACGCTAACCGGACGAGGAGGAGGTGGATGAAGCAGAGGAGGAGGAGGCTTCAGAGAAATGTCCAGCAATCCTTGGTGGTGGTAGGACAAGTGCCAACATGCTTTCCACCTCAGGCCCAGCCGCCACTACATTTACCCAGTGGGTAGTTAGGGAAATATAACGTCCCTGCCCGTGCTTACTTGTCCATGTATTGGTCATTATCTGGACCTTGCCACTGATGGTGTTGTGCAGTGAACACCTGAATTTGTCCTTAACTTGTTTGTGCAGCGCAGGGATGGCCCACCTGGAATAATAGTGGCGGCTGGAAACCACGTAATGTGGGACAGCCACCGTCATACGTTTTTTTAAAAGCATTTGTCTCCACCAGCCAGAATGGCAGCATTTCAAATGCCAGGAATTTGGAAATGCTGCAATTCAGGGCCAGGACTTGGGGGTAGATAGAGGGGTACTTCCTCTTTCTCTCCAGTGTTTGGGAGATGGATAGCTGAACGCTTCCATAGGACGGTCTGGGGATTATCGGTGACACTGTTGGTTGTGGTGCGGTCACGTCCTATCTTTGTGGGGAGCCAGGTGGTCTTGTTGCTCGAGAGGGGGAGGAAGAGGCCAAAACCACAGCAGAAGACATAGCAGGAGGTGGTTCAAAATGTTCCTAGTTTTTCAGGCCTGTATTCCACTGCAGCTCGTGCTTTGCATTCAGATGCCTTGTCGTGCAGGTGGTGTTCAGGTTAAGAACATTTATTGAGCAAAATGCTTTACTTTTGATGACTCGTGTACTGGTCATATTCCCTCTTCTCTGTTTAAGAACATTTATGTCTCACTTCAGGCTCTGACGGCTCAGTGTGCAAATCACCTGAGTCTTGTTGTCAGCGCATTGCCTTAAGAAATTCCATGTCAGATAGCTCCTTTGTGCTGCCTTTGGTGTGCTGAGTCCATTGGCGCGGTGGGCACTTGCAGCCGTAGCAGCCGACATTCTGGCTAGGCGCTGGCCGCTGTGCTTTTCCACTTTTCTCCCTCTTTTGCTGTGCAGCTGGGGCAGCGTGACCATCGCCTCTTTCTTCGAACTGGGCACATTACTTGGATGGCCTTGACTCCATGTGGGATCTAGAACCTCATCATCCCCTGCATCATCTTCCACCACACCTCACTGCTGCTTTCGTTATCAGTCTGCACACTGCAGAAAACCACAGCAGTTGGCATCGTTGTTTCGTCATCATCAGATATGTGATGTGGTGGACCGCTGACCGTGTGCATTAGCCCTCCCATGTCCTCATTCTGAAACTGAACAAGTGGTTGGGCATCAGTGCACTCAATCTCTCCTACTTCTGGGGCAGGGCCAGGTGGATGACCCACAGAACCCCAGCCAGCGGAGTCATCAAAAAGCCTCACCATTCGTGCAGTACTCAGGCCTAAGAAATTATTCAGAATGTCCTATTGCGTGCGTGCACGAGAGTAAAGTGTCTCATTTGGGGGCGTAGCAGGCACAGATCAACCACGTCCTCTCCCTGAAGGCACACCACCACCATCAGAAGCACCACAGCAATATCCTCTATTTGATGCTCTACGCTTTCTTTTCACCCAAAAAAAATTACAGAGTATTACACAGCCCCTATACAGAGAGAGAGTGCCCAGCAGATTACACTGTCTGTATGTGGAGTGGCCACAGAGAGCTTTTTTTAAGATTCACCCCACATACACTATATTAAAATTCCACCGACAGACCCTTTTTTAAGAGTACTCTGCCCCAGACCCTTTATAAGTGTACACTTACAGAGCCTGGTGCAGAGAGACCACACACACCATTTTGAGAGTTCCCCAACATAGCCTTTATTAAGAGTACCCACCACAACCTGGGTATGAAGACAGAGGAGTAAAGTGAGTAACCTAATACCGTCCCACACTCAAGCAGCTTTCTGTCCCTACGCTAGTCAGAGAAAAATGGCGGCACCACCCATGACACGGTGGCTATACAGGCAAGGTGTCATGTGGTGCACCGGCCAATCACAGTCATTCTAATACTTAGCATGGTCATGATAGCTGAGGAAGTGCCCACAGCCAAAAAGCACTGTATCCTTTCAACAAACTTTATTCACCAACAAACTCTAAACTTGACCACAGACTTCCGTGAGAGGTCATGCTCAGATTTGAACACCGGACACTAGGTGTCCAGTACGAACTCTGAACTATACTGTTTGGGTTCGCTCATCCCTACTGATAAGTCTTCTTTAAAAACTATTTTATAGGTTTCATACACAATTTGTCTGCTTGGATACATTGCATTGTACATTTTAGATACATCCTGAGTTTCAGCTTGTGATATTCTCTAGAGCTGCATTGATAATGTTACATGCTTCACAGCTGAAATATCACAGCATTACAAACTAAGAAAGGCATTCTAAAGGCCCCATTAGGCTGATGACCATCTAATGTGTATGCGGATAACCTGACTCTCCCCTGACAGGTTAAGTTGGTGAGAGAATGATCAGACAAGTTAAATGGAGCCTGTCATCTGATTTATATTGCCCAAGAAAATGGACAGCATGAATAAGATGCTGCCTGTTATTTTCTTGTTTGCTTCACCCTGAACCACTGCCAAACCGTCCGGAGACTATGCATCTCGGATGACTAGTCCGAAGCAGGTGTCCAGTTGATTCTCCTCGCCCCACTCCCCTAGCCTACATTCCGACAATAAGCTTTCGGCAAGTTTTCGATGCTGCATATTTTCCCTGTGTCTTACAGTCCCAGGAAAGTGGATGGTATTTCTTGAAATCTCCTACCCATTGTGCTTCTTTTTTACTCAGCATAAACTGACCTGCAGTGCGTGTTTCAAATCAGAAGCAGCTTACCGTAATTTCATGGATTCACCCAAGAAGTCCCGGCGGCCAGAGTGATCATTGAAATGGCCGAATGTAAAAAGTACTATGACATTGATGTAGTTCCGGACTTCAGGAATCCTAACGTAATAGACCTGGACTTGGAATTGATGTGGGACTGGTGGTTGAGGGGTGAAGTGTCTGTTTCCTTTGTTAAAAGCGGGAAAGGTCTTGAAGAAATCCCACCACAGCACAAGGCTGAAGGGGCTCTTTCTGGTAGGATAGTATGTGATGGGGAGTTAATATCTCCTAAGGTTGAATTAGGGGTGACCGGAGAGTGTTATGGGTTTAACCAACTTAGAGACCAGACGCTAGCCGAAATGAATGACACTATGACCAGTAGTAACATGGTAGTTCCAGAAAAGGGGGCCGACACCAGGTTAGATGGAGACTTGCTGGTCCAAGGTACCAGGTGGAGTGACTCTAACTCCAGGTCTGACTGTGACTAAACTAGGGTAGAAAGTGAGTGCACTAAGGAAGGGCCAAACAAAGATGGGAAGATCCCCCTCCTGTTGCCAGAAACGTAAGGGCCACAGAAAGGGAGAACAAGCTGCACCCTTAGAATGTGCAGGGAAGATCGACAGCCTTGCTGAGGAAGTCTGGCATCAAGCCCTGTTGTTAGTAATGAAGAGGTGCCTATCAGACACTCCCATTACTAACCCAGTAAGTGAAAAAAAGAACACACACAAAAAAATATTTTATTGGAAAAAACACTCCCCATACTGTCCCTGGCTCACCATTTTATTTTTTTTAAAAATCCACGGAGGTCTGCTATAATCCATAGTTTCCGATGTAGTCCAGGGAGTCCGCCGTAATCCACAAATGTAAACCCAAAAGACATAAAAAGAGAGAAATGAAGACACTGACAAGACACTGCCCCCTCATGCACCACTTATTAGAGTTTATTAGAAATTCAAGTTCCAAGGTCCAACACAGTCCTGGGGTTCCTCAAATACCTGCATGAAAGGCTATGGATCATCAGAACGAGGCTCAGAAAAAGGCTCTATAGGCTTTGACCATCAGCCAGTCATGGCTCACACTGTGCACCACAAAACCCTGGACTCTGATGAGCGGTGATGTCAAGGACGTCCCTGTTCATCACTCTGATACCCGGCAACTGTGGTCAATCACTGTGAAAGTCACCTGGTATCTAGCGTGATAAGCAGAGCGCAGTGTGAGCTGGGACTGGCTGATGCTCAAAGATTTTGGAGTCTCGTTATAAGGCTTCATAACCTTTGATGCAGGAAATCGAGGAATGCTGTGTGAACCTCAGGACTACGTCGGAGCTGAGGATTTGGATTCCTAATAAATTGGTGAATAAGGCAGAGTCTCGTTTTTATTTCTCTCTTTTTAAGTCTTTCTGGTTTCCATTTGTGGACTATGTCAGATTCCCTTGGCTACGTCAGAAATCTTCAAGGATTTAAAAAAATAAATATATGGTGAACCAGGTAAAGTGTGGGGGAGTGCTTTTCCAAATTAATAATGTGTGTGTTTTTTTCTTTTCACTTACTGAATTAGTAATTGGGTATCTGATAGACACCTCTTCATTACTAACCCCAGGGTTTGATGTCAGCTGACATTACACAGCTGACATCAACCCCAACTACCATTACCCCACTTGCCACCGCACCAGGGCAATTGGGGAAAAAACGAGATGAAGCACCAGAAATGGTGCATCTAATGTGATGCTAAACTTCTGAGGCAGCTGTGGGCTGGTATTTTTATGCTGGTAAGGGTCAAAAAGCCATGGACCTTCCCAGCCTGATAATATCAGCCCGCAGCTGTCTGCTTTACCTTTGCCGGTTGTTAAAAATATGGCAAACCCCCTGTCGTTCTTTTTCATTTATTTATTTATTTAATCATAGAAAAGCTGTCCAATAAGCACCACTGAGGGCAATTTTAATACATGTTGGGGGGTTGTGCAATTATATGTCTATATATCTGTCAATCTGTAGGCATCTATCCATAATTTATTTACATGTACCCATAGGGGTTTCTTGTAGCATTTCTGCTTTTACTTTTGGAGGGATGCTCGATACACTTTTAAGTAAGTGAGAGAACTGTCCTAATAATACGTATAAAGTATACAAATACTATCGTATTTTATGGCAATAATAACTAAATGAATAACCTACACACAATAGATATCCATGTATATAAGTATTGTTCAAGCATAATTAACAAGCACATTTTTTTCACAATCTCCAAAAGCTTTCGCTCCTGCCCTGGTTACTGTTCCCAGTCACTTGGGATATAGCTATGCCAATCTAATGACGGCTTTGGTAGCATTTGGATTCCTTCTCTTGCCCTTGTTTGCTCAGCTGAAACACATCTTGAAAACATCTTTCTGTCTACACTGCGGACCCTGAATGCATCAAACCCGATAGGAACAGAGCAGAGCGGGCGAGATGAGGGGCGTAGAGAAAAAAAAGGAGGTAGATTTAATGGTCTACAAGCACATTTTATCTAAGCTTTAATGATCCACTCATACTTTATAAAGAAACTGAAAGGAGCGAGCAGGAGCACCTCCAATTCAAGGAAGCTCTGCAGCATATAAAGCGCTCATTGTTTCATTGTAGCTTTTTATTTTCTAGGAGTTCTTTAGCTCAAAAGTAAATATATTTAATAAGGATTAATGTGTACAAAGCATGACGCACTGAGTATTACAATGCTGCTTGTGCAGATTCAGATGAGTAATGCATATAAAATCGATATCTAGATAAAACATCATAGAGTATTGGTTTGGAACATTTAATTTTGCAAAAATACAGTACCAGTCAAAAGTTCGGCCTCACCTATTCATGCAATGGTTTTCCTTATTTTAATTGGAATGTGCACATTGTAGATTCAGACTGAAGGCAGCAAAACCAGGAAGGAACACATGGAAACAAGGAGTAGAGAAATGCATGAAACAAACCAGTATATGTGTTACACCTTAGATTCTTCAAAATACACTACTTTTACTCTGATAACAGCTTTACATCCTCCTGCCAGTCTCTCCTGTAGCTTGATCAAATGGTAACCTGGAAGGGCTTCCAACAGTCTTGAAGTTGTTCCCTGAGATGTTGAACACTTCTTGATTTCCTTGCCTTGACTTTGCAGTCCAAATCTTCCCAAACTTCTCTGTTAGGATGAGGTTGGGTGATTGTGGAGGACATGCCATCTAATGCAGCACCCTAACACACTATAGAGAAAAAGACATGGATCGCACATCCCAAAAAATGCAGCACCCTAACCATCTATATTTTGATCACATAGTTTTTACATAGCCGGAAGGTGTGCATTGGGTCATGCTTCTGCTGCAACACAAACGATGGTCCCATTAAGTGCAAACCAGATGGGATGGCACATCATTACACAATGTTGTGGTTGCCATGACGGATAAGTGTGTTTTGAATTTGGAATAAATCACCAACAGTGTCACCAGCAAAGCCCCCCACACCATCAGACCTTCCCCTCCGTGTATCAGGGTGTGCACCACATACATAAAAACAATACACTGACATTTTTTGTGTCTCCATGTCATGGGTGTTGGTACCAAAAATCTCAAATTTTGACTCATCAGAACAGTACAGATTTCCACTTATTAAATGTCCAGTCCTTGTGTTGTTTAGCTCAAACAATTATCTTTCCCTTAGCAATTCAACCATAGAGTCTGATTCTCTCAGTCTCATCAGGACAGTTGATGTTGAGATTTGTCTGATACTTAACACTTCCCTATTATTTATGAGAGCTGTTATTTTAGATGCTGTCAATTTGTGTTTTCTGAGGCTGGTAACTCTGATGAACTTATCCTCTGCAGTAGAGGTAATTATTGATTTTTCTTTCCTGGGACAGTCCTCATGAGAGAAAATTTTATCATAGTAATTTATGGATCTAGCAATTTACAGACTGACTGTCCTTCATGTCTTAAAGTAATGATAGTCTGTCATTTCTCTTTACTTAGATGAGTGAATCTTGCCATATTCTGGCTTAGAACAGTGGATAGAATAGCTCTCAGTACTGTACAGAGCTGTGTACCAACACTGCCTGCGCAAAACATGTGTGATGGTTGCAGATACCTTCAAAAAGCCAATGATTAGATAATTGAACACTGGATGAGGCATATCTCTTCACTATAAGCCATTCCACTACTTGCTGAAGCTTCTTGAGAGGATGCCAAAAGGTGTGTAAAGTTGACGTCAGAGAAAAACATGAGGGTATTTTCAGGAAACTGAGATTTAACACAAATTCTGGAATGTTTCACACAGGTTTCTTAGCTGGTTGTTTCAATACGTGTGTTCCTTTGTGATTTTGCTGCCAACAGTATGAATCTACAACATGCACATTGGAATATTCCCATGGAAATCCATTTTATAATTATGTCCAGACTCTTAACTGGTACTGTATGATGTATCCCATGTCTAGAGACAGGCTTTACTATATATAAGGAAAATAAAAAGTAGAGAGAAAAAATGTTAAGTAAGCTATACAGAATTACTTCAATGAGTTTTGGGGTCCCTTGATGCCAAATTTTTCAGTCACAATTGTTAAAGTTATATATATTAGAGAGAAGCAATCTTCAGACCCCAAAATTTGTAATAAATTTTATGTAAGTCATGTTCCCACGGGGTTCATAAAGGATTTTCCACAATTTACCTGTAAAAAATTCACTACATATTTCACTACTGGTATTGTCTATGAAATCTAACATGAAATCTAATCCACATACTTAGGAGAAAATCTGACCTGCAGCTGAAACTGTGCGATCAAAGTAATCAAAGTGCATCTGCAAAGGCCCGCAATGCTGGCCTGTGTGAATGATGTAGGACACGTCATGCACACTGGGCTGGGTAGGAGGAGGCCGGAAATCACCGCAGGGAGGAGGCACCGGACTGGAGAGCAGCGACACCCATAGGACCGGAACGCCCCCTAGGTGAGTATAATAAAAGTATTTTTTACGTTCTACAGAGCGGCCTGGACTCTTATACACAGTATTCTGGAATACTGTATATAAAAGCTCACTGGTGGTGACCGCAGCTTACGTGGGCCAAGTCTGGTGACAGGTTCCCTTTAAAAGCAAAATGTCTGGCGTAATCTCCATTAGTTCAGTATATTGCTGTGATAAGAGCTTTGTGTTTTCCTCTTCTGTTCTGTCTTGCTGGACTGAACATTACTGGTTATTAGTGCACTTGTGCTCAAATCTCAATAGTTTTGGTTTTCTCCATATTATGGCTCTATATTTCTACATGACATCAACAGGAAAAATGTACTATATTAGAACTAGATATACTATTATACAGGGGATTATAAAACAAAATTGGTTAAACTATGTCAGGTTTAAAAAAAATGTTTAAATAAAAGACCTGTCACCTGCTGAAAGCTTCAGGAGAGAAAAGTATTCCAAATGACAAATTTCTGAGATTTATATAGTTAGGAAAAGGGAAAAAAAAAGTCCCCATTAATTTAGTATATGTATATATTCTGGCCCTTTAAAGGAAATCTGTAAGAAGGTTTTTGTTATGTTATGTAAAGACAGCATGCTGTAAGAGTTAACACGTACATTTCAACCTGTAATGTTTGTTTTAGTTTCAGGAGATTATCATTGCCTGAATAGGTCAGCTAAAGTTCTGGTCTGGCTCGCCCCCCCTGCTGTGATTGGACCCTCACTGTCTACAGATATTATACACAGGGAGCCTGATGTGGGTGGGGGCAGCTTTCTTAGCTCTGCTACATGCTAAATTTGAAAAATCTGATTGTGCGAGAACCGATGCATCCAGTAAACTAAGTGATGTATTGTTGTTTTCAGGGTATCTTTGTCTACATCATGCCACTCTCAGATGAGGTACCAGAATCCTGCTGACAGATTGCCTTTAAGAGCAGATGGCTGGAGATAAGGGTCATGGCGTGTTTGGGGATTCAATCCAGTGACCTGTAGTTTTGTGGTCAGTTCCGCTGTCTTACTGCCTTTTTCTTCCCTGTTCAAATGCTGACGGCTTCTATGGTCTTTGTTTGCCTTTTATGGTTAGCTCCTCTCCAGCTGTTTCTTACTTCCCTGCTTTAGTTTGCCCTATCACATCTTGGGTTGTGTGACATATGGTCACTACTACTATTGCGCTTCCTTTCTGGCTATATTGTAATTCGTAGAGCTGAGGACTACTGCTCGAAATTTAGACTCTGGGCAGTAGAGAAAAATTCCACCCTTTGGAATTAGTTCTGCCAGAGACTTTCGGATCAGATTAAGGATATGATGTTCTACAGTCCTTGTCCACAGTCCCTGAAGGAGACTATGGCACTTGATGTTCATTTAGATAAACGTCTGAGAGATATAAACACATAAAAGGGGTTTCAGAGGCATCTTCCTCGTAAATTGGTGCTTGCAGAAGTTCCAGAGGGACAGAACTTGGAGCATCAGCTCGTTTTTGTTTCTACTGTGGTCATTCGGGTCACATCGTGGTTCAATGTTTCCAATATAATAATGAATTTCCAAAAAGAAATAAGACTCAAATGTAAAGATGCAGGTTCCAAGGGCTTGAGATAGTCTCCAAGGATACCTGGAAGAAAAACCGGTATGCTTCTACGAGAGACAAAGTCTGGTTTTATTTTTACGTCTGCATTTGTGGATTCAGGTTCTGCCTTGAATCTAATTTATCAAGATTTTGAGGTAAATTGCGGTTATAAGTTATCTTCTCTCGCCCTTCCCATTCAAGTTTTAGCAACTAATAACTCCTCTCTTTCACAAAGTCATGTTACTATGAAAGTCGAGAATGTATGTATGAAGGTAGGAGTGTTACATACGGAGTCCATTTTATTCATGGTTTTTCCTTTGCTACCTGCTAATTTAGTGTTAGGCCTGACATGGTTAAATGGACAAAGTCCTGTTATCAATTGTGAGATTCAAGAGATTAGATCATGCGGTAACTTGCTTTTCTGAGTGTCTGTTGAGATCCTTGGCTTCCGTGAGAACTCACCTTCCAGAGATCATTAAGGACTTCTGTGATGTTCTTCTGCTGCATAAAACATATGATTGTGCTAATGGCTGTGTACCAGGAGCTAAAATGCCTAAAACTCATTTGTTTAACCTTTCTCTTCGTGAGAGGGAGGCCTTCAAAGAGAATATTCAAAAGAGTCTGGCTAAGGGTACGGTTCCACTTGCAAATAACTCGTGCGAGTCTCGCATCGGTATCACAGAGCACAGCCTGAAGCTCTCCGGACAGGAGCGCCTCAGCTGCATAGAAATACATGCAGCTGACCCGCTCCTGTCAGGGGAGAGTGCGGCCATGCCGGGTGATACCGATGCGAGACTCGCATGAGTCATATGCAAGTGGAACCGTACCCTAAGGGGCATATACAGCCATCCAACTCTACAGTTGCCATGGGCTTTTGTCTTTTGTTAAAGAAACAGATGGCGGGCTGCGTTTGTGTTTGCTGTACATAGAGAGGAATATTATAAAGTGGAGCTGTGTGGGGGGGATTATGGAGGAGAGCTGTGTGGGGGTGGGATTATGGAGGAGAGGTGTGTAGGGGAATTACAGAGAGAAGCTGTGTGGGGGAAATACTATGAAGGGGAGCTGTGTTGGGGTGAAATTTTGGAGAGGAGCTGTGTGTGTGGGGAAATTACAGAGAGGAATTGTGTGTGGGGAAATTACGGAGAGAAACTGTGTGGGTGGGGAATATTACTGAGAGGAGCTGTGTGGGTGGGAAATATTACAGAGAGGAGCTGTATGGTGTGGAATATCATGGAGAGGAGCTGTGTGAGAGGAATACTTCAGAGAGAAGGTTTAGGAGGGATATTTGGAGAGGAGCTATGTGGGGGGAATTAAGGCGAGGGGCTTTGTTGGGGGGATATGGAGAGGAGTTGTGTGAGGCTGGGAATATTATGGAGAGGAGCTGTGTGTGGGGACATTATGGAGAGGAGCTGCGTGGGGGGGGTTAATATTATCGAGAGGAGCTGTGTGGGAGTTGTGTGAGGCTGGGAATATTATGGAGAGGAGCTGTGTGTGGGGACATTATGGAGAGGAGCTGCGTGGGGGGGGTTAATATTATCGAGAGGAGCTGTGTGGGGGTGATATATAGTGAGGAGCTGTGTGGGAGATATTATGAAGGGGAGCTTTGTGGGAGGTAATAGACAGAGAGGAGCTCTGTGGGGGGGAATAATACAGAAAGGAGCTACGTGGTGCAACAATATGGAGAGGAGCGGTGTGGTGTGCATATTTTAGCAAGGAGATGTGTGGGGGGATATTACGGAGAGTTGTGTGGAGAGGGAAATATGGGGAAATTTTTGTGGGGAAATTCTGAAGAGGAGCATTTTGGGAGGGACATTACAGAGAGGAGCAGTGTGGGAGGAACATTATGGAAAGGGGTAGTGTAGGGAGGATATTATAGAGAGAGGATGTAAGAGTGAGGGTATATTATACATAGTGGCATTGTTGGGGGATATTTTGTGTATAAAGCACAGTAAGGGGTAATTTAATTCAGAATGGGAGATATTTTTATTTATGGGGCAATATAATGATACTTTTATATATAAGGGCACGGCATCGGGATGTGCTGCTGAAGAATTGCATTTGTTCACTGCAGTTTTAAATTCTACTGCAGGGAGAGATATCATTTTAATTTTCGTGTTAGGCAGCAGAAAAGCTAGACTTGACCCTTTGTATGTATAGAAGAAACTCAGCTGAAACAGCTGTCCCCAGTGGTAGATTAACACTTTACAACCAGGTGTTTCCTATTCTAGATTAACCCTTTAGAAACAGACATATTTCATTCTTACAAATAAACCCTTTAGAAGCAGCTATCGTATATCCTTTTCCTTTCTCTGGCCTGCATAACACATATGGACATCTTATAACATGGCTGATAAGTAACAGTATTCAGCAAGAAGTAATGTTCAGAATCTAGGACGAAGCGGAGGAAACTTTTCCTCAGATTTACATTTTGTTGCCTATTGGGATGCATTGCTACCATAATATACAAAGCTTGTGGTGAATTTATGAGAGAAATAGATGAAGAGAATCTCTCATTATATTCCATTCAGGGGTGAACATACCATTACTGCAACCTATGTGGCTGTGCAGGGGCCCAAATGGTAAGGGGGCTCATTTCAACCTTCAATGCAGGTGCAATTTTGCATAAGGCCCATATATTCTTCTTGCAGAGGACCCTTTTCTTTCGTTGTCCACCAGTGATGCGATAAATCAGCAAAACAGATTAACTGATTTATTCACAGAGTAGCCATGGGCTTTAGCTGTGCTGGGTATCATAATATGGGGGGACCCTACTCCAAATATTTTATTTATTTATTTTTATACCACAATACTAACCAGCAGACAGCACCTGTGATTGGTTGCAGTCTGACGCTGTCACACAGGCTGGGGGAGCATCTGACTGCAACCAATCACATACACCAGGCCAGCCGGTGGGCGGGGAAAGCAGTGCATATGCATGAGCCTATCGAGAGGCCCAGGAAGTGAGGGAAAGGCTACCGGAGCAGTGTACAGCCGCGTCGGAGCCTCGGTAAGTATGCAGCGCTCGCTTCATTTTCATTTTCTTTATTTTTCCTTTATTTTTTGTTTTTTAATTTCTCGAGTGCCGGATGTGAATCACACACCCGGAATCCCGGGTCCGGCACAAGGGTACCTTTGAAACCGCGTGGATCCAGACTTTTGCAGTCCGAGTCCGCCCTTCACTACTAATTACATATATTTGAAAAAAGTCTTACCTTTTGTCAAGTTTTTGTGTTTTTCTTCAGAAGTAATATGCCTTTTTATTAAATACCCAGATTCTGAGTTAATATAGGGGATCCTGTTAGGAATCTTTATCTATTAATTGGAAGCAATGAAGACTTTCTAAACCTTGAAGACCTGGTAAGTTTATGCATTATATGGAATAGGTAGTCCATCCATTTTAATGAGAAATGTATAATGCTCCTTTTTCCTTTAGCAAAGCTACAAGGAATTGAACACTTGGTGCATTGTCCAAGTTTGCAATTCCATTACCAAGTTATAGAAATTATATGCATCCCCATAAATTAGATCGGGCTTTCATTTTGTAATATACATTGAAGGTATTCTTTTCTATTTTTTTTCTAATAAATCTTACAAAAAGGACAGAAATTGCAAAAAAATGCAGTTTTCTTTCATTTACTTTTAAGACTTTTAAAATAAAGTCTTCATTTTTCTGTGCCTCTAGAATTGTTTTTTTTATTTATTCTGATCACATGGCTACTAGTATAGTGGTCTGTGTTATTTTTTGGACTAGCACAAAGTTTTTACCTTCAAAACAGAATCAATTCTTCTAAGTTCACTTGAACGCAGGTTTTTGAAGGAACTCGGAAGTTGTTCCAAACATCTTGGAGAAATTAACCACAGATCTTCAGTGAATGTAGACTTGTAAATTCTTCTGTTTCGGAGTTACGGCTGCTCGCTCACCTCCTCCGAATGTGAGTTACGCCCAAAAGAGGGGAGAGTGACGAGAGTGATTGTCTGCAAGGATTGTGTAACACCACTGGAACGACGACTGAACCGGAGATGAGTATAGCTGTTATTATTTTACTTGGGTGAAACATAATGATTGAGATGTATGTTTTGGGTCATTTTCAGCTTCAGAATAAACTTGGAACCAATCAGATGCCTCTCTGACGATATTTGTCAGGATTTCTCAGTATAGAAAACATCAAAAAATGGCAACACTGAGGATCGTAAAGTTTGAGGTCAGCCATGGAAACTTAGTGCAGCAGATGAAGGACCCATAATGCTGACTTCATTTAGAAATTGGAAGATGTCCAGCAGTGGCATCAGCTCAGACCTAACCAATGGTAATCAGCTACACCCATCTGATGGTTGAAGTGGACTTCATGGAGGAATTTTGGCAAATTGTGGCTTCAATGTGGAAACAAGTCTAAGTGAATCAACTATGCACAAGAACATAGGAACTGGGGTGGAGAAAAATGGCAGCAGGTGCTCTGGACAGAAGAATCAAAATGTTAAATGTTCGACTGAAAATGAAGATGGTTTGTTGCTTAAAGAGGACCAACCACCAGGATTTTTCTATATGAGGTAAAAGCAGTGCCATACTGGTACTATGATGCTGAATCCAGGCATACCTGTTCTAGAAAGATCTGATGCTTGGTTGCAGAAATATCTTTAATCAAAGTTGTAGAAATGCACTGCACTTTGATTGACGGGTGCAAGGGATCAGGCTTTATGGGTCGAGTCCTCACTGTAATGTCCTCCTCCAGTGTCCTCTTTGACGTGCCTCCTTTTCTTTATTTGAATATTGTGCTGCGCTGGCATTGCTGTTGTTGGTTTTCCTCTCATAGTCTTCACCACAGTGTTTTCATTAAGATGCTGAATACAGGTATGCCTGTATTCAGCATCTTAGGCTATGTTCGCACGTGTGCGCAATTCATGCAGTTACGCTGCGCTTTGTAGCGCAGAGTAACTGCATGCGTCCTGCGTCCCCTGCACAGTCTATGGAGATTGTGCAGGGGCCGTGCGCACGTGGCGTCTTAGAGCGCAGCGCTTCGGCTGCTGCCCGAAGCGCTGCGTTCAAGAAGTGACATGTCACTTCTTCCGTGCGCTTTGCCGGCAGCTCCTGCTCTGTCTATGGCAGGAGCTGCAGGCAGAGCGCATGGAATCGGCTTTTTTTTTATTCTACGGACATTTTCTGCAGCGATTTGAAGCGCACATGTGCTCTTCAGATCGCTGCAGAAATTTCTGCAGGGCTAGCACGCAATGTGCGCACATAGCCTTACTGCTAGTATGGCTCTGCCTTTAGTTCATATTGCAAAATCCTGGTGGTTGGTCATCTTTAAGGGCTGGAGATCGGCACAATCATGAGTGTTTGCAGGTAGCAGTGAAGCATGGTGGAATTTATTGGGAAGTTTGGGGCAGCATTTCAGCAAATGGAGTTGGGGATTTGGTCAGGATTGATAGTGTCCTCGATCCACCATGTAATACTATCAGAAAGGCATCCAATTGGCTCCAAATTTATTCTGCACAAGACAACAACACCAAACATACAGCCAGTGTCACTAAGAACGATCTTCAGCCTAAAGAAAGAAAAGGAGTCCTGGAAGTCATAATATGGCCGTACAGAGCCAAGAGAGTTAAAGTTGAAAGTTTACTATACGATTTTTTAAATTTTCTTATAATGCGGCACTGTCCATGGTAAGAGACGTGAAGGTCCCGGCCCTCACTAAAACACCACAGCCCCTTCAATCAACAGATAGTAGGGGTGATTCGTTAAACCCCCACCAATCCAATACAGACAGAATAAAGA
Organism: Anomaloglossus baeobatrachus; assembly: GCF_048569485.1. NCBI lineage: Eukaryota > Metazoa > Chordata > Amphibia > Anura > Aromobatidae > Anomaloglossus > Anomaloglossus baeobatrachus. The sequence goes on from NC_134357.1 coordinate 484,530,332, forward strand.
TGGTAAAGTCATAGAATACCCTAAAAAAAAAATATATAAAACTAAAAAAAGACATTTCTATTTTGTGGTCTTTTTATCTCATTAGGGAGATTCCAATTCAGGCGTGACAATGTGCAAAAACTGCTCTGCTGACACGCAGGAGTCCACAAAATTGGCAGCAGTGCACCCCGAGGCTTCATCGTTATGCTAAGACTTGGACTTGTATCACCATGAAAGTAAAAAACTGGCAGAGAGGCCAAAGAGCAGCTAAAGATGCCTTAAAATCCATTAATCTGAAGATTAAAATAAACGAGAGACAAACAGTTACTATTCCTGGTAAAATAAGACATACCAATGCTAATGTCATCAGTGGGAAGCAAGGTCTCCGAGCCCACGCCACCGACTCTGCCTTGTAGACCTTTATCCCTGCCAGAGTGACTTTTCTTATGAAATGCAAAGAATACATTTACATCATTGTAGTCGGTAATGGAAATTATAACGAAGATGGAGATTTAGACATAATAGAAACCAGTCAAATGCAAAAGATATAAAACTTAATTCTGTAAAAAGCAAAAGCCAAAAGGCAGAAGAAAATCAGAAGCCGAGGAGACGGAGTCTGAAAATTGTGGAGATTATACTAACATGTATTTTCACTCACAACTTAAAAAAAAAAGAAGACCCTACACTTTTTTTTAACTCTAAAAGTTTTCCCCAGGGTCACCTCGTTTATAATCTTAAAGGGAATTTGTCAGCAGCTTTTTGGTAGGCAAAAAGATCCTGAATCAAACGATGTATTACTTAGATTACTGGGTGCAACTGTTCTGACACAGTGAAAGATTTTATCTTTTGTATACAACAGAGCTCAGAGCTGCGCCCGCCCACACCAGGGTTTCACAGTACACTTCAAAGCTGCTAATCACAGAAGGAGGCGGAGTTGGACTACAGCTCAAGTGCTCCTCAGACCCACTAATGATAAAGATAACATTGCAGGTAAACAAAAGCACACTTTTAGATAAGAAATGCAGGGCTGTAAACTTCATGCAAAAGTCCGGATCCACGCGGTTTCAAAGGTACCCTTGTGCTGGCTTCAGATTACATATCAAAAACGTTGTGACACCATCCCTTTAAAAGGAGCTTTCTGAGATCATGGGTTATTCTTACATGGAAACAATTCTGGTTTATTTTTCATGTATATATTTTTTATTGGTGAGATAAATAACTAAGGGTTACTTTGCACACTACGACATCGCAAGCCGATGCCGAGCGCGATAGTCCCCGCCCCCGTCGCACATACGATATTGTGTTATAGCTGCCGTAGCGAACATTATCGCTACGGCAGCTTCAAATGGACTTACCTGCCCTGCGACGTCGCTCTAGCCAGCGAACCGCCTCCTTACTAAGGGGGCGGGTCGTGTGGTGTCACAGCGACGTCACACGGCAGGCGGCCAATAGAAGCGGAGCGGCGGAGATGAGCGGGACGTAAACATCCCGCCCACCTCCTTCCTTCCGCATAGCCGGCGTGAGCCACAGGATGCAGGTAAGGAGATGTTCCTCGCTCCTGCAGCTTCACACACAGCGATGTGTGCTGCCGCAGGAACGAGGAACAACATCATAACATCGGTCCTTCCAAAATTATGGAAATGACCGACGCTGCACCGATGATACGATTACGACACTTTTGCGCTCGTTAATCGTATCAAAAACGATTTACACACTCCGATATCGACAGCGACGCCGGATGTGCGGCACTTTCGATTTGACCCCACCGACGTCGCAGCTGCGATGTTGTAGTGTGCAAAGTACCCCTAAGTTGTTTTATAGAGCAGGTTGTAATAGAAGTGGCAATATTTAATATGTTGCTTTTTTTATCGGGGATTTTGTGGGGGTTTTTTTCCTTCATTTTTTTAGACTTAAGGGGAATCTGTCATGTTCTTCAAGCCCTTCAACCCAGCACAATTCTTATATATATAGATATATTCCCTACCTAATCATCCTTTTATAATGTTAATCAATTAAATCCATGTTTAAAAAAAAAGTATTTACTAGCTCCATTTTTCTTATGCTAATTAAGCCTTTGACTGGTCCATGGGTTTTTAGATTCCCCAGACTAGTCATTCCTTTCTAATTGTTATCACACCTTTGAGGGAGTGATAACATGATTTACAAGAGTTTGCATCATTGCTAGCTCCCCGCAAATCTTGCACATGAGCGCGGCTCTATTCGGCGACGTCATTGTGTCTCTGAAGCCGGATGGACGCTTCCCGACATGAGAGGCGAACTGCACATGACTGAAAGTGCAGAAGATGGCTGTTCTTTGGCTCCTTTGTGTACGCGAACCGTCTTCTGCACTTTCGGTCTTGCGCAGTACGACTCTGAAGCTATGAAGCGTTCATCCGGCTTTAGAGGCGCAATGATGCCGCCGAATAGAGCCATGTTCATGCGCAAGATTTGCGGGGAGCTGGCACTGGCGCCGACACTTGTACATCATGTTATGAGGTCCACAGAGGCAGGAGCAGAGGGATAATTAGTCCGTAGAAACTAAAACCCCATTGACTAGTCAATGGCGTAAGAAAAACAAAGCTGATAAATACTTTTTTTAAACATGGATTTAAGTAACTAACATTATAAAGGGCTGGTTAGGAAGGGACTTTAGCAATACATATTTGAATGCCACTAGGTTGGACGGCATGGGGAACATGACAGGTTCCTTTTAAAAACATTTTTCAATTATTTTTTTGCAAAATATATTAGTTCTGCAAGAACAATCATTTGATCGCTTTGGTACTGATGTAGTGCAGCGTATTATCCTTGCCTGTCAGTGTTAGGGACACTGTAGACGACTTTAGGAGAAATTGTCTAGTTTCTTGCAGAAAACTCAGACATTTTTTTTTCCTAATTTTCATCCAAGTGTCTTCTGTGCATCCGTTTTTTTATGTGTGTGTGACATCAGCATGTGATCTGTTTTCCCACATCTGCACTAAATAATGCACATAATTAAAATCAGTTTCCTAGGTTTATAATAGAAATGTATCTATAAAAATTGGATGCCAATCGGATCTTCGGTGTGGGAGACGATATTTTTTTTAAGACTTGAATGAGTGAGTCTCATCTGAAACTTGGAAAAATGTAGTGCATGCTGAGACTTTCTTCTCATGGGCAGTAGACTGAGAAAAAATATCATTCAGCCATACTGAATAACATGGGTCAGTGTGCTGTTTGATTAAAAATCGGACAGCACATGTCTGATTTATACGCTTATCTGCATGAGCCCTTATATTAAAAGGCAGTTTTTTAGAACCTGCCTCGGACAAGGTCTGGTAGACTTCTGTATTAGAAGTCTCGCGTGACCGCATTGCAGGAGCACTTCTTTTATCAAACCCCTTAGGTGATGCAGTTGCAATTTTGATCCTGGCCATTGCAGTGGGATCCCAACTGTATGTAACAGGTCCTGTGCCTGCTCCATTCCCGCGACTAATATATATATATATATATATATATATATATATATATATATATATATATATATATATATATATATATATATATATATATATATATATATATATATATATATATATATATATATACATATACATATACATGCTTGGAGTTTATCACAATTTCTGCGTTTGTCATCTCGTTCTTTGAGGATTGACCACTAGATATGGGCCAATAGTAACTATTCATGTGCGGATAATGCTTACTGTATACAGAATACTATTCCAGTATTCGTCACGGCAAGAAAAATGCTCGGGTTCCCCATTGACATGCATTAGGTTAGTTATTCGTAACAAATACCGGAATAGTACTTAGGGATTCATTACAAATAATCCAAACACAAATCGTTACTACCGTGTTTCCCGGAAAATAAGCAGTAGCAGAAATTTTCAGCCTTTTTAGAGTAAGGGGTACTTTACACGCTGCGACATCGCTAACGATTTATCGTCGGGCTCACGGTGTTTGTGACGCACATCTGGCTTCGTTAGAGACATCGCAGCGTGTAACACGTACGAGCGACCTTAAACGATCGTAAAAGAGACAAAAATCGTTAGTTTTGGAGAGGTCGTCCTAAAACCAAAAAACGTTGTCTCGTACGTAGTGATGTTGTTCATCGTTTATGCGGCAGCACACAACGCTATGTGTGACATCTCAGGAACGACGAACACCATACCTGTGGCCGCCCGCAATGAGGAAGGAAGGAGGTGGGCAGGATGTTTACGTCCCGCTCATCTCCGCCCCTCCGCTTCTATTGGCCGGCCGCTTAGTGACGCCGCAGTGACGTCGCTATGATGCCGAACGCACCTCCCCCTTGAAGGAGGGATTGTTCGGCAGTCACAGCGACGTCGCTGACCAGGTATGTGCGTGTGACGCTGCCGTAGCGATAATGTTAGCTACGGCAGCGATCACCAAATGTCGCACGAACAACAGGGGAGAGTGCTATCGCGCACGACATCGCTAGCTATCGCTAGCAATGTCGCAGCGTGTAAAGTACCCCTATGTCTTAAATATAAGCCCTACCCTGAAAATAAGCCCTAGCAGGGATTTTCAGCCTTTTCAGAGTAAGGCTTAAATATAAGCCCTACCTTGAAAATATCCCTAGTTGCAGTTCAATAATGAAGTGTCCATGCAGCTAAAAAAGTTAAAGAATTCTGAAGGACACTTCATTAAAAAACACGGACACCACCAAAAAGAGAGAAGAAAGAAGACAGAAGACCCCACAATCATACTCACCAGACCCCGAACAGAAGGACCGACGGTGGAACGCATCAATGTGTTCCATCGCTGGTCCTCAACACATTCCACCACAGGTCGTCACGCTCTACTGCATTGTGTCCCAGGTTCCCCTGCTAGCCGGAAGCAGTAAGTATCACTGGATGTTGTGTGTGTGCGATCTGATGTGTTATTGTGTGTGCGATCTGATGTGTATGTGTCGGCCAGAAGCAGGGGAGAACCTCTGTGGAGCATATCTGCTGGGAGCACCCGCCAAGGATCACAGCAGGACCTGGGAGCAACGCAGACGTCCGTCCGGGGTCTGGTAAGTATGATTCTCCTGCGGAGGGGGTGTTCAGCCTTTTTTGGGACAAACATAATATAAGACTATTTTATTTTCAGGAAAACACGGTATGCGCCCATCACTATTGACCACAGGTTCTCACTGGGACTGGAGTTTCCAAATCAAGGTAAATTTTTCACCGGTAGTTTTTTCACCTTCCCAGCACATAGATGGTTAAAAAGGCTACAAAGTCATGGTTTGCGCTGGGAAAATGTTCACACAGAGGATATCCAAAGCTGCGAGCCACCGTCAAGACAAGTGAAGGATTGACACAGTGGGAAACACAGAGTTCTCCCCGGCTGAGCAGCTCGCTGCATAATTGGATACAGAAGATAACAGCAATGTTGGAGAAATCTGATGTCTTCAGCAACAGTAGACCAATAAAAAAAACAAAAAAAAACGAAAACTCACGACACCGCCAGATGCAAATCAGCCATGCTCAAGCAAATTAAATTAGCCAAGCCATGAAGGACCCTGGCGGTTTCTCAAGGTGTGCTGCAGAGTTCATGTCAGCCTCTCTTCTTCCCAGGAGCCGTAATTAAATCCTCCTACCACAATCGTTTTGGCTGTTATGGGGCACAGCGGTGTGCGGCCAACATGCCACATTACAGTAAAGGCAAAGGGAAAATATTTAGGCTGTGAAATACGAAGTTGCAATGTGTGCACTGAGCATGTAAGAAGCTGAGCTCATGATCCAGCTGCAGGAGGGGAACATTACAGACACAGCAACAGTACTCACAAAAAGTTAGGAATATTTGGCTTTCAAATATCCTCTAACCTTTTCAGGTGATCTTAATCCAACCTTCTCTAATCTTTCGGATGCTCATGTCCAACTGTTCTCTAATAAGGAACTTAAATTGCAAAATTCACAAGAAGTGTTTGATCCATGAATCGCAAAAAAAAAAAAATCGGGTTTCAATAGAATTAGTATTAAGCAGTCCTCCTCATAATGTTGTTCATATTTTGATACCACGAGACCAAGACGACACCTAACAAGTGATCAGTAGTACCACGCCATTGTGAGGCTTCAAGCAGGATATTCTCAGACGGAAGTGGCCACTGAGCTTAGAGAGTCACAGAGTGTCATCAGCAGGTTGTACAGAGATACAGAGAGACTGAAAGTCACAGAAAGGCAGAGAAGTGAGCGTCTTTTGGCCACATCCCACACTTATGACCGCTTCATTGTGAACAATGCCCTTCGAAGCCAGATGAATGCCACACAACTCCAGGCACATTTAAGGGAGGTGAGAGGCCCCCGAGTTTACCGTCAGAACATTCAAAACTGTTTACATCAGCGTGGTTTGCGTGATAGACGTCCTATAAAGGTACCTGACCACACCACCAGGCACAGGCGTTATCGTCTTTCTTGACGAGGAACCAGCGGGCCTCAATGTTGTTCACTGATGAAAGTCAATTTACGCTGAGCAGAAATGATGTCTGCTATCGATGTGGGAGACGTCATGGAGAGGGTTGTGCATCAGCCACTGTTGTCACCAGACGAGCCTTTGGTGGTGGTGGGTGGTGGTGTTACAGTGCGGACAGGTGCGTATAGTCTATACGCCCTACACTGCCTGCTTCTACTTAAATGCCCTACTTTCATGATAAAATATCACTGTAGAGGGAACTTTTTACATTTTACATAACTTTCACCTGAAAGCCAAATATCCCTAACTTTTTGCGAGTAGTGGATATAAAAATGCATGGTGTATAGCAAACCTGCTGCTGCTAAGAGGTGCTCCGAGTCAACTTCATGTCTAGGAGTAAATAAGGTTCTGATCTGCAGAAAACAGGTTCAACGTTACACTGTAAATATGAATATATTGCCTTTAGCCATGTTAATATCTATTCCAACAGTCCACCTATCCACCTCTGATCACTCTGCACTTCATGTGATTGTCTCACACATCTTTTATGTAGACTCTACTCTCTTCTCGTCAGTTCAGCCTCCTTCTGCCTGAACCCAATCCATCAGCCATGTTAGTAATTTGAGGCCGCTGTATGGGAGCCTTGTGAACCACCTGTTACCTGACGGCTTCCACGGTTCTTCATTTGATTAGCTGACCTGACGCGCACTCCACAACAAAGACGGGGTTTCAGGCCAGCTAATCAAAAAAAGAGCGGCGGATGCTGCCATGTAAAAGGAGATTCTAAGGCCTCTTGTCCATTGGCAACAAATTACGGACATGGCCGATGGAGCGGGTCCTGCAAGGAGTCAATTTGAACCAATTCTACCCTTAGTCATCTCTTGCAGTTGCCACACTCCGTCTTCAATCTTCCTTTATATAACATGCTTTCCGCCTCCCTGTACTATGCACATGTAAATGGAATATTCCTGATTCATAGTTTATTCATTTTATAATGAAATGTTATGGCACATTGTCTAGATACGCTTAATATTCATTACGTATCAAATCCTCTCAGTTGCACGACTTCTTGTAATCATAGAATGATATTTTCCATTGTATGCACAGGATTAAAATCTTTTTGATCCTGTGAAAAACTGCAATAACTGTACAGTAATGGGAAGAAGCCAATTTGGTATGGTGGTCTTTAAGGAGGGTCGATATTTAAAGCTAGTTGGATTCAAGCTCAATCACTTTGTGCAAATGTAAGTCTGCGGAGGGAAGTGAAAAACGTCACCGAGTAATAAATCAAAAGTTTAAGTAATTGCTTGGCATAAAGGATCAAATGGAAAAAATGAGAAAGAAACAAAAACGTAAACTACGTCTACAGTATGACTTGTTATAAGTGAGTGTAAAGTGCCATGAACATAGATACTATTGGGAAAATACCAGAGGAGAAAATAACATCCCACGGTTATAGACGACAGAATACAAAGCAGAACAGGAACACCCTAAGTGGATGACACAAGCATGAAGAATCATAAAAGCTAATTCTTCAGACTCACACGGGTGCCAATGTGCCCATATTCATGAAACAGCTGTGCCAAGTAAGGGTACCTTCACACTTAGCGATGCAGCAGCGATCCGACCAGCGATCTGACCTGGTCAGGATCACTGCTGCATCGCTACATGGTCGCTGGTGAGCTGTCAAACAGGCAGATCTCACCAGCGACCAGTGAACAGCCCCCAGCCAGCAGCGACGTGCAAGCGACGCTGCGCTTGCACGGAGCCGCCGTCTGGAAGCTGCGGAGACTGGTAACTAAGGTAAACATCGGGTATGGTTACCCGATGTTTACATTAGTTACCAGTGTGAGCAGGGAGCAGGGAGCCGCGCACACTGAGCGCTGGCTCCTTGCTCTCCTAGCTACAGTACACATCGGGTTAATTAACCCGATGTGTAATGCAGCTACATGTGCAGAGAGCAGGGAGCCGCGCACACTGCTTAGCGCTGGCTCCTTGCTCTCCTAGCTGCTGTACACATCGGGTTAATTAACCCGATGTGTACAGCAGCTACATGTGCAGAGAGCCGGAGCCGGCAGCACAGGCAGCGTGAGAGCTGCAGAGGCTGGTAACTAAGGTAAATATCGGGTAACCACCTTGGTTACCCGATGTTTATCTTGGATACAGCTTACCTCAGCTGTCAGACGCCGGCTCCTGCTCCCTGCTCGCTTCATTTGTCGCTCTCTCGCTGTCACACACAGCGATCTGTGTGTCACAGCAGGAGAGCGGCTTTGAAGAAAACGAACCAGGGCTGTGTGTAACGAGCAGCGATCTCGCAGCAGGGGCCAGATCACTGCTCAGTGTCACACACAGCGAGATCGCTAATGAGGTCACTGCTGCGTCACAAAAAGCGTGACTCAGCAGCGATCTCGGCAGTGAGCTCGCTGTGTGTGAAGCACCCCTAAGTAGCAGTCATTTTATGAAAGTGCAAATTGCTCACCAGAGGTTTTTGCATCAACATATGGATGTCCGTGTTCTTAAAAAGTTTTTTCTGAAGTACTGAAAACAGTACCACTTTTGTCCAGTTTCAGCATCAGTGTATCCTATGTTATACAACTTAGCACATTGTCTCAGTGTATTCTATGTGATTCGACTTCAGAATGTCTCCCCTGCCCCCTGCTTGTGATAGTTTGCTCACTCTCGGTTCTTAGGGGTACTTTGCACGCTGCGACATCGCAAGCCGATGCTAGCGATGCTGAGCGCAATAGCACCTGCCCCCGTCGCAGATGCGATATCTTGTGATAGCTGCCGTAGCGAACATTATCGCTACGGCAGCTTCACATGCACTTACCTTCCCTGCGACGTCGCTCTGGTTGGCGACCCGCCTCCTTCCTAAGGGGGCGGGTCGTGCGGCGTGACGTCACACAGCAGGCGGCCAATAGAAGCGGAGGGGTGGAGATGAGCGGGACGTAAACATCCCGCCCACCTCCTTCCTTCCGCATAGCCGGTGGAGGCAGGTAAGGAGATGTTCCTCGCTCCTGCGGCTTCATACACAGCGATTATGTGCTGCCGCAGGAACGAGGAACAACATCGTATCTCCTATTGGTGCGACATTCTGGAAATGTCTGACGCTACACAGATCACCGATTTACAACGCTTTTGCGATCGTTTATCGGCGCATCTAGGCTTTACACGTTGCGACATCATTACTGGCGCCGGATGTGCGTCACTTTCGATTTGACCCCGACGATATCGCAGCAGCGATGTCGCAACATGCAAAGTACCCCTTACAAGCAGGTGGCAGGGGAGAGGATCAAAAGACGTATTATAGAGTTTTTTTTACTTTCGTTTTTTTTTTCATTAATTTGAATGGGTGAAAAACACTAAAAGAATTCACATGCTGCATATTTGAAAAAACATATTGGTAGTTAAAATCTGGAATAAAAAAAAAGCAGCACGTGCAGATGAGATCTCAGAAATCCCATTAATTTTGCTGGTACTGTAAAATAATGCGTGTTTTACTCACCAAACAGGCTGCATAAAATACGCCGCAAAAACGCTGCAATTAAACCACATGTGAACATACCCTGGAGGAGGAATTTGATACGAGATATTGTCTTCCCGGAATTTCACAGGAAACCAGAAAGATCTCCTGCCTGTACAGGAGAGCAGGTACAGCATTGGTGATCAGATTTGAGATTACAGGAAAAAAAATACCTAAAATGAAAGGGCTCAAAATGGGTGAAGGCAACTAAACTGGGATGAGATAAAATATATTTCTACCGTGTATTTCCAAAAATAAGATACTGTCTTATACTTTTTTGCCCTGAAAAAAGCACTAGAGCTTATTTTTGGGTAGGTCTTATTCTTGGGGCAACACAGTTGGGAGTAAAGGCCCCATCACACACAGAGATAAATCTTTGGCAGATCTGTGGTTGCAGTGAAATCATGGACATATTGTTCCATTTGTACACAGCCACAAACCTGGCACTGATTGTCCACAATTTCACTGCAACCACAGATCTGCCGCAGATTTATCTCTGTGTGTGACAGGGCCTTAAGTTTACTCCCCTCCCAAAAAAAAAAAAAAGCAGACCCCCCGCCTTCCCAGGAGAATCGTACTTGCCGGACGTCTGTGTGCCTCCCAGGTGCTCCTGCGATCTTTGGTAGGCACTCCTAGTAGGTGTGCTGCACCTGTGCCGGTTCTTCCATTGCGTCACATACATCAGATCACACACTCACTCACCACATCCAGCTATACGGATTGCTTCTGGCCAGCAGGGGAAGATGGGATGCAGTGCAGTGGAGCATGAGGACCTGATGCGTTCCACCACACTGCGTCCCAGGATTCTCTACAGGCCAGAAGCAATCGGTATTGCCCGATGTGGTGAGTGTGTGTGTGTGTGATCTGATATGTGTGGATGTGCAATCTGACTGTATGTGCGATCTGATGAGTGTGGGTGTGCGTTTCACTGCAGGTCATCCCGTTTGGCATCTGGTATGATTGCGGGGTTTTCTGTCTTCTTTCTTATCTCTTTTGGGGGTGTCTGCTTTCTATAATGAAGTCTCCTGCAGTATTCTTTAACTTTTTTATCTGGATGGACACTTTATTGAATCGCGACTAGGCTTTATTTTTGGGGTAGGGCTTATATTTAAGGGGCAGTTTGCACACTACGACATCGCAGCTGCGATGTCGGTGGGGTCTAATCGAAAGTGACGCACATCCGGCGTCGCAGGCGATATCGTAGTGTGTAAATCCTTTTTGATACGATTAAGGAGCGCAAAAACGTCCAAATCGTATCAACGGTGTAGCGTCGGTCATTTCCACAATTTCGGAAGGACCGATGTTACGATGTTGTTCCTCGTTCCTGCGGCAGCACACATCGCTGTGTGTGAAGCCGCAGGAGCAAGGAGCATCACCTTACCTGCGTCCTGCGGCTCACGCCGGCTATGCGGAAGGACGGAGGTGGGCGGGATGTTTACGTCCCGCTCAGCTCCGCACCTCCGCTTCTATTGGCCGCCTGCCGTGTGACGTTGCTATGACGCCGCACGACCTGCCCCCTTAATAAGGAGGCGGTTCGCTGGGCAGAGCGACGTCGCAGGGAAGGTGAGTGCATGTGAAACTGGCGTAGCGATAATGTTCGCTACGGCAGCTATCAACATGATATCGCAGCTGCGACGGGGGCGGGGACTATCGCGCTTGGCATCGAAGCATTGGCTTGCGATGTCATAGTGTGCAAAGTGCCCCTAAGGGAGGCTTTGCACACTACGACATTGCAGGTGCGATGTCGGTGGGGTCAAATCGAAAGTGACGCACATCCGGCGTCACTTGCGATGTCGTAGTGTGTAAATCCTAGATGATACGATGAACGAGCGCAAAAGCGTCGTTATCGTATCATCGGTGCAGGCTCCGACATTTCCATAATGCCGGTGCCGCGACAGGTACGATGTAGTTCCTCGTTCCTGCGGCAACACACATCGCTGTGTGTGAAGCCGCAGGAACGAGGAACATCTCCTTACCTGCCGCCAGCGGCTATATGGAAGGAAGGAGGTGGGCGGGATGTTTACATCCGGCTCATCTCCGCCCCTCCGCCGCCATTGGCCGCCTGCTGTGTGACGTTGCTGTGACGCCGCACGACCCGCCCCCTTAGGAAGGAGGCGGGTCGCCGGCTAGAGCGACGGTCGCAGGGCAGGTGAGTGTATGTGAAGCTGGCATAGCGATAATTATCGCTACGCCAGCTATCACAAGATATCGTACCTGCGACAGGGGCGGGGACTATCGTGTGCGACATCGCAGCATCGGCTTGCGATGTCGCAACGTGCAAAGCCCGCCTAAGTCTTACACCGAAAATGCTGGAAATTCCTGGTAGGGTTTATTTTTGGGGAAACGCTTATTTTTGGAAAAACAGGGTAGAATACTGCTGGTGAGTCACCATGAAATTTCCAGAAAAAGTCCTAGAGAACTAATTAATATTTCTTAGGTGACAAAAGGCATAAGAAAAGAGCCTAAAAATGTTTACTTTTTGGGAAATAGTTTGGTGCAAATTACAAGCACTCAGTGGATAAACAATTTATCTTTTTACAGGGGTTTTGTATACAAAACTAAATCTACTTCCTGTAACATTTTACAAAACTACAACTCATAGTGAGGGGCCACTGGCATATAGACAATGTACTGTATATAGCTCAGACAGAAAAAGAAACACATTTTTATTCTGGCATAATACATTACCCTTCTGATAGCTAGACATTTTTAACTAGGTCATCTCATCATTGGATTTGTTGGATTCAAGAATTATAACCCAATGAATAGGATAACAGAAACCAAAAAGAGAGGAAGCAATGTCCTTCCTTAGGCGTGCTTTACACGTTGCAACATCACTGCCGATATATCGTCGGGGTCACGTCGTTAGTGACGCACATCCGGCGCCGGTAGCGACATTGCAACGTGTAAATCCTAGGTTGGACGATGAATGAGCGCAGAAGCGTACAATGTCGCTGATCTGCGTAATGTCGTACATTTCCATAATGTCGGTCGACCGCAGGTACGATGTTGTTTGTCGTTCCTGCAGCACCACACATCGCTGTGTGTGGCACCGCAGGAACGACAAACATCTCCTTACCTGCGTCCTGCCGGCAATGCGGAAGGAAGGAGGTGGGCGGGATGTTATGTTCCGCTCATCTCCCCCCCTCCGCTTCTATTGGCCGGCCACTGTGTGACGTTGCGGTGACGCTGAACGCACCTCCCCCTTGAAGGAGGGATTGTTCGGCGGTCACAGCGATGTCGCCGTCAAGGTATGTGCTTGTGAGGCTGCCGTATCGATAATGTTTGCTATGGCAGCGATCACCAGATATCGCATGTGCGACGGGGGCGGGTGCTTTCACGCTCGACATCGCTAGTTGATCCTAGCGATGTCGCAACGTGTACCCCTTATTGGCGTCTGCACTGATCTCTGTGGCATAAGGCATACATTTAGGCGATTGCTTATACATAACCTGATGATAAAAGAGTCCTCGAATTTGACTTTAAGGGAATATTAATACACATTTGATGAATGAGTGTCTGGAGATTTTCCTTTCGTGTTCTAATCTGATCTACATTTTCTGACGCTGCGATCTTTGATGTGGAAACTGCTGTAAGACATCAAGTCATTTAGGACATTTCTGGTGCTAACTTACTCCATATATAGAAGTTTCTAACGGAGGGAAATAGCTCTGCACAGTCGCTTACGAGGGAGAAGAAATGTTAGTAATCCTATACACGGCAAGAAGATAATGGCAGCGAGGTAGGCGGATAGCAGAGATGACTAAGCAGCGTGGTACGGTATAGTCAGGTATAATCAGCGGCCTGGTGTGATTATTGAACAACTGCTCACGCTTTAATTACTTGCGTGCGTTTCCACTTGTAGCGTTCATGCAGAGGTGTCACACGGAGGTTGAGGGTCTAATCAGAAGAAGGATTGTTAAGAATATTTATTTTTTAAGTTGATGCTTATTTTAGAAGCTTTCTGTGAGTAAAGCCTGCTTTACACCATGCGATCCAGCATATGATATCGTTTGCGATCGTACCCGCCCCCATCGTATGTGCGGCACGTTCAATTTGTTGAACGTGTCGCACAAACGATTAACCCCCGTCACACGTACTTACCCGTCCATACGACCTCGATGTGGGCGGCGAACATCCACTTCCTGGAGTGGGAGGGACGTTCGGCGTCACATCGACGTCACACGGCAGCCGGCCAATAGAAGTGGAGGGGCGGAGATGAGCGGGACGTAAACATCTCGCCCACTTCCTTCCTTCCGCATTGCTGGCCGGGAGCCGCAGGATGCAGGTAAGATCTGTTCATCGTTCCCGGGGTGTCACACACTGCGATGTGCGCTGCTCCGGGTACGATGAACAATCTGACGTTCAATTTTTAGGAATGAACGATGTGCATGCGATGAACGTTTTACCAGTCAATCGCACACAGCTGTTACATGCTACAATGCACCTTACGATGCCGGATGTGCGTCACTGACGTGACCCCGCCGACACATCGTATGATATACTGTAGCGTGTAAAGCGGGCTTTATAGAACTGCAGATGGGGTTTACTGGGGTTAGGGGACGTGCAGAACACAATTTCTTCATTTTCGGAAACTGAGAATTTGTATAATCAAATAAGGTACTGAAAGAGGTTGTCCCTCAGTTATATCCATCCCATTCCTACCTGCTAATTATGTCATCATATGGTTATTTAAAGGCGATCAGTCATCGGGCTTTTGCTATGTAATCTCAAACCACTATAATGTGGGGCAGAGACCCTGATTCTAGCAATGTGTCACTTACTGGGCTGTTGTAACGCCTGCCTGGATCCACAGACTCAGAGTGGCTGTAATGGACAGACTATAGGAAAGCCTCTCACAAAGGACCCTAAGAACCTGAATCCCTTTAACCCCTATACAGGGATTTGGAATTTTACAGGGCCCTGAAGATCACTACCTGTGGTAGGCTGCAGTCCAATGAGAGTAGTCGTCAGGCAGGGAGAGTCACCCAAGAGTCATGGGTGTGTCACGGGTGACAAACAGTCCTGTGGTTTCTGGCAACAGAAGGTTACAATGTCTGGCTGCGCAAAATGCTCCCCTACTTTCTATTGTTTTTGCTGTTAGTATTAAATATAATAGGTTGCTTTCCTGCTGGATTTTCATCTCTCCCTCTTTTTGACCCAGCAGACTCTTTTGGACTCTCCCTCTTTTGCCTTCCTATGGATCAACATGTTAAGCTATGGGTTGAACTAGATGGACTTAAAGTCTCCTTTCAACCTTAAAAACTATGATGATACTATGATGATGATAGAAGCTCGCCTTCCACCAAGCTGCTGATCATCAGTATTATCTTTGTGCTTAAATACTCCCATCTTCCCTGGACTGGGGCTGGTGATATTATTCAGTTCATTCTAGCTCTGGTTGGAAGCAGGCGGCTTGCTCTCATCTGTAGTATCGTTGCTGAAGCTTTGCTGAATTCCTGCCTGAGTCATCTGTGGATAAGTAGTTCATGCACTTTCCCCTGTGTGTCCTACTTGTGTCTTCCTTTAGCGTTTAGTGGGGTTGAGGAAGAGCTCTTCCCACCTGTTCCCTATTTAGAGTGCAGCACTAGGGATATCTAGGATTAGGTATCCAGCTCAGTGTATAAGTGGGGAACCTATCTAGGGTGGTGAGGGATCCCATGGACCAGTAGTATGTTTGGTCAGGGGTCACCATCTTCCCCCTTCTCTAGATGCAGGGGTCTCCTTCCCTTCTGCCGCTCGCTTGGTTCTTCCCCGTACCTGGAGTGACACAGCCTGTCTGTGTAACGGTTGAAGCACCAAAGTAGGCAGAGTGAGGAGTGTCAGATTCTGCAGTTTGAACAATGTCAGATGCCGCCATGACACTTGGTGAGTTTAGCGCCAAACACCGTGTCACAATTTCAAAGACAATTTTTTCCATTTTCCTGTGACGGAGCTTTCACCGCGTGAAAGTCATGTAGTCAGCTAAACTCACATTAATGATTTTACAGTTCACACACACTTCAGGATCCAATATTTTGTCAGCCATGGCTGAGATGTCATTGGTTTCTAGCAAATTGATCTGCTTCACACTGGCACAGTCCATAACATCGATATATCTACTGTGTGGGTGGCTGATTGAGTCTTTAGTAATGTAAAACATTTCTCTGCCTGTTTTCAAGAAAATGTTTTACCTCGAAGAATTATTTGTGATCCACTGCTGTAATGTCTGTATGCTTTTTAAACTTCCTCCCCGGCCCAGGAGATATGCTATGATCAGCCCGACTGTCAGGATTCCACCAGGAGGCACAGAAGCAAAGTGGACACAACTTTCCCTAAAGCAGTAGTAACGCTCACAGGGACGCACACACAGAGAACGAGTAGTCAGTAAGCAGAGTCAGCGCCAGGAGGTCACGTCAGAACAGAGGGAATGCGCAAACCAGGTGGAAACACGAGAGTCAGGAGCTGAGAGAGCATGTAGATACCAAAGCTGGAAACAGAGACAAGGTCAGGTAACGTCACCGAAGTCAGAAGCCGGGAGATCAGTCAGAGCAATGGAGGGGGCAGAGACCAGGTCGGAGGATGGGTTCAGGGTCAGGAAGACAGGAAAGACACACAAAACACAGGAGACGTTGGTCAGGGAAAGGTCAGCTGGGTAGCAGGATGGATCAGGGAACTCACAAAACCAGAAGCGCATGCTGTAATACAGGA
This sequence comes from Anomaloglossus baeobatrachus, assembly GCF_048569485.1. Classification (NCBI taxonomy): domain Eukaryota; kingdom Metazoa; phylum Chordata; class Amphibia; order Anura; family Aromobatidae; genus Anomaloglossus; species Anomaloglossus baeobatrachus. The sequence goes on from NC_134357.1 coordinate 484,546,941, forward strand.
GCTATCACTGGCGACGCTCCGGGGAAACCACGCCAAGATAAAGCAGCTGAGCCCTGAGGCACAACAGAACAAGTCCCAACCACCAGACTTAACCCTGCAGGGACCAGCAGCAGTCATGACACCGACATTACAGCAAGGGATTGCAAATATTGCTTTGAGGTAAACCATATCTTAAAAATAGGCAGAGAAATGTTTTACCTCACAGAAAGAATCACCTATTATGTTGTGTCCTCCCCTGCCAAGAAGATATGGTATGATCAGACCATGTCCCTGTACGGTCAGACACGGCAATTACACAGTACGAAGCAGAGACACATATGTAAGATTATCTTAGCACAGGAACATTTTTTTTAATCACATCAAATTGTGGAAATTATTATTATTTCAAGATCTATTGATTAAAATGTGTGGGACAAGCCCTTTAAGGACTTTCACAAGTTTGTCCATTTTAAGGCATTTTCACCTAACCATACAGTGGACATATTTTATGAGCTATGCCTGCAATTTGTGGCCACACTGGGGGTCTCCTGACCTGAAGTAACAGCCTCATAGACATAGATGTCAATGGTAGCTCAGATGCGGAGCCCCGGAGTTGGGCCGGGAATTGCGGATACGACACAGTCGTGTAAGACCTCACTAAGAAGATGCATCATTATTAGACCTTGCGCTGCAGTTTTAAAGAAGCACACCATGATTTACCGAAGCGACGTCTAACATTTCTCCCGAGACCTTGCAAACATGATGATTAAACCTAAAGGCTACTTTACACACTGCGATATCGGTCCCGATATCGCTAGTGTGGGTACCCGCCCCCATCTGTTGCGCGACATGGGCATATCGCTGCCCGTGCCGCACAACATCGCCCACAGCCGTCACACATACTTACCTGTCCGGCGACGTCGCTGTGACCGGCGAACCGCCTCCTTTCTAAGGGGGCGGTCCGTGCGGCGTCACAGCGACGTCACTGAAACGTCACTGAACTGCCGCCCAATAGCAGCGGAGGGGCGGAGATGAGCGGGACGTAACATCCCGCCCACCTCCTTCCTTCCGCATAGCGGCCGGGAGGCAGGTAAGGAGAGGTTCCTCGTTCCTGCGGCGTCACACGCAGCGATGTGTGCTGCCGCAGGAACGAGAAACAACCTCGTTACTGCTGTAGTAACGAGATTTGAGAATGGACCCCCGTGTCGCCGATTAGCGATTTTGCACGTTTTTGCAACGATGCAAAATCGCGTATCAATGTCACACGCAATGGCATCGCTAATGCGGCCGGATGTGCGTCACGAATTCCGTGACCCCAACGACTCCGCATTAGCGATGTCGCAGCGTGTAAAGCCCGCTTAAGCCTTTATTCCGTGAAGCGTCACAAAAAGAACAGTATTCACTCTGCAAACTATCGGCTTCTTCCCTTCACATTGAAAAGGCATCGGGACGACGCAGTGCAAACATCTCCTTCTGCAGAGTAATTATCCATTTACATCTAAATAAACCGAGGAAGGTGCCACTTAATGAGGCTGCCCTCCCGGAGGGAGCTTGTAACCTAGAATAAAAATGTTCTATTGGGGCAAATTTCTGCATCTACTGTAGGACGGAGCCGGCAGCAAAACGTCTAATTAACAAATCTTTCCCGTAGAGATGCAGATGATAAAAAACTGTCACCCCCTCCTCTTTAAACCTCCACTTAAAGAGAAGCAGAGCAGGATTACGGGCGTCTAGATGTAAACATGAGATTAAAACTGCTCTTTCCGCTACAAAATTCTATTCCCATCTGAATCGAGCGCTCTGTGAACAGCTACATCTAATTCTGTATAAGGAGGATTAGTCCGAGGGGTGCAAGGACAGCAATAGGCCGGGCACGCTCCCTAAGGCATCCCTAGGATTAGGAACTCGTTAAGCCACATGATTATCATTCTTTTTGGCCAGGACTTGGTTTAAATACCAGTGATTTACAGAAACAAAATTAAACAAGAAGATCTGTGCCTAAACGATAACTATTGAACATGGCATCTATGGACGTGGGAAGATCACCGCTTCCCCTAAAGTAACCATTGCCAAATTAAAAGCTAAAAAGACAGACACATGGACATAGGGCAGTCAGAGGGTGGAACAGGCTACCACGGGAGGTAGTGAGGGCAGTCAGAGGGTGGAACAGGCTACCACGGGAGGTAGTGAGGGCAGTCAGAGGGTGGAACAGGCTACCACGGGAGGTAGTGAGGGCAGTCAGAGAGTGGAACAAGCTACCATGGGAGGTAGTGAGGGCAGTCAGAGAGTGGAACAAGCTACCATGGGAGGTAGTGAGGGCAGTCAGAGGGTGGAACAGGCTACCACAGGAGGTAGTGAGGGCAGTCAGAGGGTGGAACAGGCTACCACGGGAGGTAGTGAGGGCAGTCAGAGGGTGGAACAGGCTACCACAGGAGGTAGTGAGGGCAGTCAGAGGGTGGAACAGGCTACCACGGGAGGTAGTGAGGGCAGTCAGAGGGTGGAACAGGCTACCACAGGAGGTAGTGAGGGCAGTCAGAGGGTGGAACAGGCTACCACGGGAGGTAGTGAGGACAGTCAGAGGGTGGAACAGGCTACCACAGGAGGTAGTGAGGGCAGTCAGAGGGTGGAACAGGCTACCACGGGAGGTAGTGAGGGCAGCCAGAGGGTGGAACAGGCTACCATGGGAGATTGGGAGGTAGTGAGGGCAGTCAGAGGGTGGAACAGGCTACCACAGGAGGTAGTGAGGGCAGTCAGAGGGTGGAACAGGCTACCACGGTAGGTAGTGAGGGCAGCCAGAGGGTGGAACAGGCTACCATGGGAGGTAGTGAGGGCAGTCAGAGGGTGGAACAGGCTACCACAGGAGGTAGTGAGGGCAGTCAGAGGGTGGAACAGGCTACCACGGGAGGTAGTGAGGGCAGTCAGAGGGTGGAACAGGCTACCACGGGAGGTAGTGAGGGCAGTCAGAGGGTGGAACAGGCTACCACGGGAGGTAGTGAGGGCAGTCAGAGAGTGGAACAAGCTACCATGGGAGGTAGTGAGGGCAGTCAGAGAGTGGAACAAGCTACCATGGGAGGTAGTGAGGGCAGTCAGAGGGTGGAACAGGCTACCACAGGAGGTAGTGAGGGCAGTCAGAGGGTGGAACAGGCTACCACGGGAGGTAGTGAGGGCAGTCAGAGGGTGGAACAGGCTACCACAGGAGGTAGTGAGGGCAGTCAGAGGGTGGAACAGGCTACCACGGGAGGTAGTGAGGGCAGTCAGAGGGTGGAACAGGCTACCACAGGAGGTAGTGAGGGCAGTCAGAGGGTGGAACAGGCTACCACGGGAGGTAGTGAGGACAGTCAGAGGGTGGAACAGGCTACCACAGGAGGTAGTGAGGGCAGTCAGAGGGTGGAACAGGCTACCACGGGAGGTAGTGAGGGCAGCCAGAGGGTGGAACAGGCTACCATGGGAGATTGGGAGGTAGTGAGGGCAGTCAGAGGGTGGAACAGGCTACCACAGGAGGTAGTGAGGGCAGTCAGAGGGTGGAACAGGCTACCACGGTAGGTAGTGAGGGCAGCCAGAGGGTGGAACAGGCTACCATGGGAGGTAGTGAGGGCAGTCAGAGGGTGGAACAGGCTACCACAGGAGGTAGTGAGGGCAGTCAGAGGGTGGAACAGGCTACCACGGGAGGTAGTGAGGGCAGCCAGAGGGTGGAACAGGCTACCACGGGAGGTAGTGAGGGCAGTCAGAGAGTGGAACAAGCTACCATGGGAGGTAGTGAGGGCAGTCAGAGAGTGGAACAAGCTACCATGGGAGGTAGTGAGGGCAGTCAGAGGGTGGAACAGGCTACCACAGGAGGTAGTGAGGGCAGTCAGAGGGTGGAACAGGCTACCACGGGAGGTAGTGAGGGCAGTCAGAGGGTGGAACAGGCTACCACAGGAGGTAGTGAGGGCAGTCAGAGGGTGGAACAGGCTACCACGGGAGGTAGTGAGGGCAGTCAGAGGGTGGAACAGGCTACCACAGGAGGTAGTGAGGGCAGTCAGAGGGTGGAACAGGCTACCACGGGAGGTAGTGAGGGCAATCAGAGGGTGGAACAGGCTACCACGGGAGGTAGTGAGGGCAGTCAGAGGGTGGAACAGGCTACCACGGGAGGTAGTGAGGGCAGTCAGAGAGTGGAACAAGCTACCATGGGAGGTAGTGAGGGCAGTCAGAGGGTGGAACAGGCTACCACAGGAGGTAGTGAGGGCAGTCAGAGGGTGGAACAGGCTACCACGGGAGGTAGTGAGGGCAGTCAGAGGGTGGAACAGGCTACCACAGGAGGTAGTGAGGGCAGTCAGAGGGTGGAACAGGCTACCACGGGAGGTAGTGAGGGCAGTCAGAAGGTGGAACAGGCTACCACGGGAGGTAGTGAGGGCAGTCAGAGGGTGGAACAGGCTACCACGGGAGGTAGTGAGGGCAGTCAGAGGGTGGAACAGGCTACCACGGGAGGTAGTGAGGACAGTCAGAGGGTGGAACAGGCTACCACAGGAGGTAGTGAGGGCAGTCAGAGGGTGGAACAGGCTACCACGGGAGGTAGTGAGGGCAGCCAGAGGGTGGAACAGGCTACCATGGGAGATTGGGAGGTAGTGAGGGCAGTCAGAGGGTGGAACAGGCTACCACAGGAGGTAGTGAGGGCAGTCAGAGGGTGGAACAGGCTACCACGGTAGGTAGTGAGGGCAGCCAGAGGGTGGAACAGGCTACCATGGGAGGTAGTGAGGGCAGTCAGAGGGTGGAACAGGCTACCACAGGAGGTAGTGAGGGCAGTCAGAGGGTGGAACAGGCTACCACGGTAGGTAGTGAGGGCAGCCAGAGGGTGGAACAGGCTACCACAGGAGGTAGTGAGGGCAGTCAGAGGGTGGAACAGGCTACCACAGGAGGTAGTGAGGGCAGTCAGAGTGTGGAACAGGTACCACGGGAGGTAGTGAGGGCAGTCAGAAAGTGGAACAGGCTACCACGGGAGGTAGTGAGGGAAAGTCAGAGAGTGGAACAGGCAGCCACGGGAGGTAGTGTGAGCAGTCAGAGGGTGGAACAGGCTACCACGGGAGGTAGTGAGGGAAAGTCAGAGAGTGGAACAGGCAGCCACGGGAGGTAGTGTGAGCAGTCAGAGGGTGGAACAAGCTACCAAGGGAGGTAGTGAGAGAAGTCAGAGAGTGTAACAGGCTACCATGGGAGGTAGTGAGGGCAGTCAGAGGGTGAAACAGGCTACCATGGGAGGTAGTGAGGGCAGAGAGTGGAACAGGTTACCATGGAAGGTAGTGAGGGCAGTCAGAGGGTGGAACAAACTACCAAGGGAGGTAGTGAGGGAAGTCAGAGGGTGGAACAGGCTACCACGGGAGGTAGTGAGGGCAGTCAGAGGGTGGAACAGGCTACCACGGCAAGTAGAGAGGGCAGTTAGAGAGTGGAACAGGCAGCCACGGGAGCTAGTAAGGGCAGTCACAGAATGGAACAGGCTACCAAGGGAGGTAGTGAGGGTAGTCAGGGTGGAACAGGTACCACGAGAGGTGGTGAGGGGTGGCAGAGGGTGGAACAGGCTACCACGCAAAGTAGTGAGGGCAGTAAGAGGGTGGAACAGGCTACCACGGGAAGTAGTGAGGGCAATCAGGGAGTGGAACAGGCTACCATGGGAGGTAGAGAGCTCTCCATCAATGGAAATGTTCAAGTGTAAACTGGATAAACAAACTGGATCATTTAGGAAAACCTGCCCTCGCTAATGGTTGGACCTGATGGCCCTTGATGTCCCTTAGAACTCTACCATTCTATGATTCTGAATAAATTGTTCAGCTCACCAATATTGCAGTCCCGCAGTGGAGATCCAGCGCACGGATGGTTAGGAATACCAAGCAATAGCAATAAAGATGTATGAATCCAGCGCAGACTTATATTGAATAAAAAAGTTTTTTCTTTCTTTATTGGAATAATAGAATGAATAAAAAAACTGGATCATTTAGGAAAACCTGCCCTCGCTAATGGTTGGACCTCATGGCCCTTGATGTCCCTTAGAACTCTACCATTCTATGATTCTATGACTTTTGTCGGGCTGCAACATGGAAAATAGATCTCATTTGCTCCTTGACATAAGGAGGATCTTTCTACGTTGCCTAATTCTGCACCCTGTTGAGTAAAGAGCCTCCAAAGACAGAAGAGGGAGAGCGGAGAAGTCGCAACTGCATAAAGCACAGAATCTGGCACAGAAGAGGTTATTCTCGTCAGTCATCAGTCAATCAACATACAGCCCAAAAATTAGCACTGTTTTGCAGAGCTGAGGTCCTGGGTTCAAATCACACCAAGGACGACATCTACAAGGAGTTTGTATGTTCTCCCCGTGTTTGCCGGAGTTTTCTCCAGGTTCTCCGATTTCCTCCCACACTCCAAAGACATACAGATAGGGAAATTAGACTGTGAACGCCAATGAGGACAGGGATGATGATATCTGTAAAGCGCCGTGGAATATGATGGCACTATTTAAATAAGTATAGTGAATAAATCTATTGCCTCCAAAAGCAACTATGCATGAAAATAGTAACATAACTGACTACAATGACTGTTCCAGATTTTTGAGAACATCTGTTGGATGAGCCTGAAGGGGTTATCCGGTTCAATGGTCCAATAAAATAGTAAGCAAATTATATCAAAGCACAAAATGTAGACAATTATTAAAATACGTCAGTGAGTGTCCTGATGATTATGGGTCCCTGGATGTGCTGTGGACCTATTCCCTGCAGTCACACCTGACACTTTGCCTTATCAGGCTATGTCTGCGCACTATTCTCTTTTCTGCAAGTCTCAGCACCAAAGTACATAATAGCAATATCATCTGATTATTCAGTTTTTTTGCTGCATTTTATGTGCCTTTTCCGCTTATTTTTTAATAATTATACTTTTTTTAGTGTGGAAACACTGAGATTCAGCAACTAAAAATGTAACAGTATTTATTTACATTTTTTTTTTTGGGTTCTCCATATAAATCTGTCCGGAAAATAAAAATATACAACCAAAACAATTACACATCATGTTTGAATGTAAAGTGTGCAGGATTTTTCATGAAATCACATCCATTTTGCATGAACTAATAACTGCAGTGGGTTTTTTTTGCACAAAAATAAGCAGTGGAAAAAAAAATTCATTGTAGGAACAAGGCCTAACTGAGTGGGTGTCTCTTCCATGGCCATCAGGCTACTGACGGGGCTGGCATTGTGATGTCGTAAAGTAAGATTGCCCCAAATATCAAAGTGCTGTCAAATTCAAGAAGGCCCTGGATAACCTTCTTGGTAGTAAATACTGTAGACGGAATGCTGATTCAAGGACATGTTAAATGACAGGAAGACATTTTTCCCCTAAAATGGGACAATTTGCCTCCACCTCATCGAGCTCTCTGCCTTTGGATTTATCTATAGGTTAGATTTGATGGACCTGGGTCTTTCTTCACTTTTATCTGCTATTTATATGTTAGAAGAGTAAATCAAGACTCAAGGTTTTGTGAGGCTGTGTTCACATAACCGTATTTTCTCAATCCGAATAAAGTGGTTTGATGTTAATCAGACCCTGATCAAAATGTGATCAGAGTAGGATCCGTTTTTCTCAGAACCAAATCAAAGTGTGATCAGAGTAGGATCCGTTTTCTCAAAACCAAATCAAAGTGTGATCAGAGTAGGATCCGTTTTCTCAGAGCTTGATCAAAGCGTGATCAGAGTAGGATCTGTTTTCTCAAAACCAAATCAAAGTGTGATGAGAGTAGGATCTGTTTTCTCAAAACCAAATCAAAGTGTGATCAAAGTAGGATCCGTTTTCTCAAAACCAAATCAAAGTGTGATGAGAGTAGGATCCGTTTTCTCAGAGCTTGATCAAAGCGTGATCAGAGTAGGATGTTTTTTAGGACCCTGATCAAAGCATGATCGTGGTAGGATCCATTTTTCTTGGACCGTGATCAAAGTAGGATCTGTTTTTCTCAAACCCTGATCAAAGCATGATCAGAGTAGGATCTGTTTTTCTAGGACCCTGATCAAAGCGTGAGCAGAGTAGGATGCCTTTTTCTAGGACCCCGATCAAAGCATGATCAAATTAGGATCCGTTTTTCTCAGACCCTAATCAAAGTGTGATCAGATTAGGATCCGTTTTTCTCGGACCCTGATCAAAGCGTGATCAGAGTAGAATCCGTTTTCTAGGACTCTGATCAAAGCATTATCAGTGTAGGATCTATTTTTCTCGGAGCCTGATCAAAGTGTGATCAGATTAGGATCCGTTTTTCTCAGACCCTGAACAAAGCATACTCAGAGTAGATTCATTTTTCTAGGACCCTGATCAAAGCGTGATTGGTGTAGGATCCATTTTTCTGGGACCCTGATCAAAGCATGGTCAGAATTGGATCTGTTTTTCTCGAACGCTGATTAAAGCGTGATCAGGGAAGGATCCGGGGTTTTTTTGGGATGTGGAGAAGAGTAAAAGAAATTCTCCATTTTTTTGTCCATTCTGTCTGTCCGTGTCCGATTTTTTTCAACGGAGCCATCAACTTGAATGGGTGAGTGTGATCCAATGTAAGGAGTCAAATCCTGCAAGGTGCGATATAATATTGGTCCGAGGGAAATCTGATGTTTTCTCGGATCACATTTGGAGCAAAAATACAGTTGTCTGCACAAGACCCAACACTGAGAAACTGCTCATCCTCCCTAATAATGGAGTTTGACAGTGGATACAACCTTACATCTTGGATTGGCGCATATTGTTGAAATCTGATTTACTGCAGGATGAGTAGCTGTAGAGGGGTGAATGAAAGATGTTCAAATTGTCCCTCAAGTGAGGTAGGAGACAAACTCTAGCGCCACCTATTGGAAGTAGCAATCCTAAAAGTCAAAAGTTGCTTTTTTAACAAGCCTTTTCATAAGACTAAAGTGGGCTTTACACGCTGCGACATCGCTAGCATCGGCTAGCGATGTTGTGCGTGATAGAACCCGCCCCCGTCGTACATGCAATATTGTGTGATCGCTGCCGTAGCGAACATTATCGCTACGGCAGAGTCACACGCACATTCCTGCTCTGCGACCCGCCTCCTTTCTAAGGGGGCGGTTCGTGCGGCGTCACAGCGACGTCACACGGCAGGCGTCCAATAGAAGCAGAGGGGCAGAGATGAGCGGGACGTAACATCCCGCCCACCTTCTTCCTTCCGCATTGCCGGTGGAGGCAGGTAAGGAGATGTTCGTCGCTCCTGCGGTGTCACACACAGCGATGTGTGCTGCCTCGGGAATGAGGAACAACATCGCTAATAAACAGAAAACTATTTATTGTTTCAGGACGACCTCTCCACGGCAAACGATTTTGACCGCTTTTGCGATCGTTTAAGGTCGCTCATAAGTGTCACACACTGCGATATTGTTAATGACGCCGGATGTGCGTCACAAACAAAGTGACCCCGACCATAATTCATTAACGATATCGTAGGGTGTAAAGCCCGCTTTAGGATTTAATGCCAGATCAGAATCCCAATTTGCAAGATGTTGGCACGGCTCGCCTATCTTGTGGTGCTGGAGTTGAATTCCACTTAGAAAGGTAAAACTAAAATAGCACTAAACAGTAATCAGTAGCATTCCATTTTTGAAGCTTGACCCTCCTAAACCCCACAAGTGTAAACGTGACTTGGGGTGAAAAAACAGTGCCCTCAGAAGGACAAATTATTGCGCAAGAGCAAAAAGACCCCTGATCTGCGCAGGCACACATTTTCATGTCGATGTCGAAAGTTGGTTATTGATCAACAGACAGCTATAAACGAGGTAGCAGAGTTTCTCCAAACCGCCGCACATAGCAAGTGATTTCCATACTGCAAAAAGCGGGGATTTATCAAGATTCAGGCAACGAAATAGAAAAATATAAAGTGTGGTGTGGTAGATCCGCTCACTCAGCCGCCGTTTGAGGTAGTCACGTTTACATTTTCCACTGCTTTATTAAACTTCATAAACCAATAAAAACAAAGAAAAGAAAAAAAAACACCTTTCTTGCACAAAGAAAACAAAAGAACAGAAACACAGTCCATATAACTGTGGGTACACTCTGCTCAAACTCAGCAGGAAGGAGGTTTGTCACCTCCAAACACAGAACACCGAGTGATTGTATAGGACCACACAATAAGGTGGAAATATAAAGAACAGCCGTCCCATCCATCTCTTTAGCTGTTTAAAAAACTCTGGCCTTGTTAATAGCCAATTAACTCTCTCAGAACCGAGCATACTGGAGCATTACATCCAGATTCACATCCCCGAGGCTAACAATCTCAGTGATACATACCTCCCCTCTTGTATTTTACCAGTGACCATAAAATAAGGTGGAAATATAAAGAACAGCCGTCCCATCCATCTCTTTAGTTGTTTAAAAAACCCAGCCCCATTAACAGCCATTTAACCCTCTCAGACCTAGCATGCTGGAGCATTACATCTGGATTCACATCCCCAAGGCTAACAATCTCAGTGATACATACCTCCCCACTTGTATTTTACCAGTGACCGCCTAACAAAAGATACATATGAAATAAATATGCACATATAAATGGTTAGGGGTGGAGACGAGTATTGGAGTATTGAGGTAAGGTAAAAGATTTTTTTTTGGGTCTCTGAATAAACCTTATTATTTTGCCAAATCTATGGATCTGCATAACCCGTTGGGATATCAGACAGGTCAATAATATGTGCCATAATATGTTCATTCACACACATTATTTTTATTGTATAGAATAAAGGAGCAGCTAGTAGGCTTTTATTGGGGAGGAACTAAGTGAGACATCAATCACTTATATCAATAGAAGTGAAAGGAGTAATAATTATGGTATTAAAGAGATGAAGTGAAATTCTTGAAAGACGTTCAGCTCCTCAAATCTCCACAGGAAAAAAAGAAACATAAAAAAATCAATGTCTAAAGCTAGTCCCATATTTTCTTTTCTCCTACTAAGTGCTGCACTTAATGCTGACCCACTTTCTACTGCGCCCCTTCCTAAGTCAATGCCATTACTCATCGTTAATACAGAACAGTCAAAACAAAAGTTTTTATGTCGATTTCCAATTGACTAAAGGCCCATTTAGACTTTCGGGCTGTTACTGAGTGCTGATTGACCATATACAAGATGATAAGTGCTTGTTTAGAGACTGATGAAGACTCACGGGAACAGGATGATCATTAAAACAATCGTCTGTCCTCATACAAGATGTCCTCAGCACAAGTCCTGTTTGCACCAATCGATGTGGTGCCGATGACAATTACTTTTAAACGATGTGATCACCTGACGAAGAAGTGTTTCGCTGGTCTGTCAGTTGATTGCGAGATTGTTTACACGGACTAATTACTGCCACATCTAATTGGGCATTAACTCACAAGAGCAGCAATCAGTTCTTTAAATGTCAGGTACAGTGGTAACTATATGAAATTATGCTACCCAGTCAGGTTGGCACCCAACAAAAGTGACCGTGCTGGACATCAAGGTAGAAAAACAAACAGATATGCTAACAGAAAGGAATAGGTAGGATGACAACTAAGAAAGAAGATCAGATAGACTGGTACCGACCAAAAAGGCCAAGAAATGTTTCACGCAGACAAGTTCCTTATTCAGTTGATCGGTGCGGGGCCTAGCACCTATGGACTAGTTTCACTGGACACATACCCCATTCAGTTGATCATTACAGGTCCTAGCACCTATGGACTCGTTTTCACTGGACAAGTTGCCCATTCAGTTGATCAGTAAAGGTCCTAGCACCTATGGACTCATTTTCACCGGACAAGTTGCAGATTCAGTTGATCGGTGCAGGTCCTAACACCTGTGGACTCATTTTCACTGGAAAAGTTCCCCATTCAGTTGATCAGTAAAGGTCCTAGCACCTATGGACTCATTTTCACCGGACAAGTTGCAGATTCAGTTGATCGGTGCAGGTCCTAACACCTGTGGACTCATTTTCACTGGAAAAGTTCCCCATTCAGTTGATCGGTGCCTGTCCTAGCACCTGTGGACTCATTTTCACCGAACAAGTTCCCCATTCAGTTGATCGGTACGGGTCCTAGCAGCTGTGGACTCATTTTCACCGCAGAAGCTTCCCATTCAGTTGATCGGTATGGATCCTAGCACCCCTGGATTCATTTTCACCGCACAAGTTCCCTATTCAGTTGATCGGTACGGGTCCTAGCACCTGTGGACTCATTTTCACAGGACAAGTTCCCCATTCAGTTGATCGGTACGGGTCCTAGCACCTGTGGACTCATTTTCACAGGACAAGTTCCCCATTCAGTTGATCGGTACGGGTCCTAGCACCTGTGGACTCATTTTCACCGCACAAGTTCCCTATTCAGTTGATCAGTGCGGGTCCTAGCACCTATGGATTAGTTTTCACTGGACAATCACTTTAATGGGGGTGTGAAGTGCAGAATCAAATCCTGAGAAGACGTGACAATCTCAAGGAAGATTTATCACTGGTTGATTGTGTAGTCAGTGCTTCAGCCAGTCAAAATAGAGTAGAACCTGCTCTTACATAGCAACTTATTGTATGTCAAGAGGGATGCCAAGACCAAAATTTATGATGTCAATGGATAGGGGGCAGCAACACGAGAGAACCCCTTAAAACAAAAATATCCAAAGAAAAGGCAAAAAAAAACAAAAAACAAAAATAAGCAGGGGACTAGTTGGTTACTGGGTGGTTTTATACTTTTCTAACTGGTTTCTGCTTTTCTCCCACATTCCAAGGACATTTTGTTGGTTGCCATGGTTACTTCCGTATTTTGATGCAGAGACTGGAGCAGGAGAAAGTGTTGGGCATCACTGCCGAGAGAATAAGATTTTCTCATACTAAGTGTTTTGCACATCTAAACAGACAGATGACGCCTAAATATCTCCACGCTTGGCCTGAAGGTCCCACAGTCTGAAGGAATACTTTCCCTTGGGGTTCCCCCCTGCAACAAGGTCGAGAACTGGTATCACGTACTTTAGACGTTTAACCGTTACCGACCCAGAAACATAAAATCACTGGTCTCTACAGCAATGTGGATGATTGCATGAAAGACCAAAGTGTTTATTATTATTTTATTTTTTTAGAAATCACTAAATGATGTTGAGTAGGATCAAAAATGAATAAACCATATGAAGAGAAGCAACTGTCCCACTTACTGAACTACGTCTCTGCATTCCCCTTTATCAGCCCAATGACATTTACATACCTCCCAAATTTAAAAGAACAAAAAAAGTGTCAAATTTTGACCATGCTCTAGCCAGGCCCCCAAACTACACCTATTTGCCATTTCTGTCTCCTCTGGCGGGAGATGTCAAAGGGGTGGTGAGAGTGACGGACATTCAGCAGACGCCAGAGACGACAGGGCATAGACCCAAATCCGGGACTGTCCCATTGTGTCTAGGATGGTTGGAATTAGAGATGAGAGGATCGATTCACAGAACTTCGGCCCAGAGTCCAGGTCAGTGGTCCCCAGCGGCTGGACGGGAGGCTGCGAATCTATCTTTCGGCGTCCCCGGTGTAGCTTTTGATTACCCATGGCTGGTGCTACATCATCTGTGCAGACCTGTGGATTTACTTTTTGTTCTTTCATTCATTCATAGTCGTAGCAGACAGAACTTTCTCACCTTTATATAGCTTCACTATACAATATATGACTGTTTTGTGTCTGTAAGACCATGTTCACACATTGCATAACGTATACTGGGTTTTTTTCTACAGGTATCCACACCAAACTACACACTAACAATCTACCCTGATTATTGCATTTATGCTGCATTTTGTTATGCTTTTTCTCCCTTATTTGATGCATTTTTGGTGCAGATGTGAAGCCACATTTTTCAAGGGAACCAACCAGCAGGATTTTCCCATATAAAGTAAAGGCAGTGCCATATTGGGATGGTGAATCAAATCATACCTTCACTTTACAGAAAGGATGTTTGAAAAAACATCCTCAAAAGTCCAGAAATGAGTGAATTGGTTGAGTGGCGTGTGCACTTAGGCATGACTATGTGGGTCGGGTCCTATGTATATATTCCTCCTCCTGACTTGCCCCCTTTTCTATATTTAAATTTCACTCTGTGTTGCCATTGCCACTGTTGGCGGTGCATGTGCATTGCTATTGTGATGTTGTCTTGATTAAAATGGCGCATGTGCGTACTGCGATCTCCGAAGCAATTTTATTGAAGACACTGTGGAGACTGATATGAGCAGCATTGGCGCATGGGCAGATTTAATTCCTTTTTTCTATCAGCGCACTTGCCAATGCTGCTCATAAGTCATCTCCACAGTGTCTTCAATAAAATGGCGATGGAGACTGCGGTATACGCAAGCGCTGACTCCGGCGGCATTTGAATGAAGACAACAGCACAATAGCAATGCACACGTGCCATAGGTAGAAAAAGACATTTTTAAGCATAGAATCAAACCTTTTCTGTAATATAAAAAATGCATTTTAAATACAGCTTCACATCTGCACCAGAAATGCATCACATAAGGGGGCTTTACACGCTACGACATCGCTCAAGTGAACTCGTTGGGGTCACGGAATTTGTGATGCACATCCGCTCGCTTTAGCAATGCCGTTGCATGTGACACCTATGAGCGATTTTGCATCGTCGCAAAAGCGTGCAAAATCGCTCATCGGTGACATGGGGGTGCATTCCCAATTATCGTCACTGCAGCAGTAACGAAGTTGTTCCTCGTTCCTGCGGCAGAACACATCGCTCCGTGTGACACCGCAGGAACGAGGAAGCTCTCCTTACCTGCGTCCCGGCCACAATGCGGAAGGAAGGAGGTGGGCAGCATGTTCCGGCCGCTACCTCTGCCCCTCCGCTTCTATTGGGCGGCGGTTCAGTGACGCAGCTGTGACGTCACTGTGACGCTGAACGAACCACCGATCACAGCGACGTCGCAGAGAAGGTAAGTCCGTGTGACGGGTCCGTTGTGCAACACGGGCAGCGATTTGCCCGTGTCGCACAACCGATGGGGGTGGGTACGCACGATGGCGATATCGGTACCGATATCGCAGTGTGTAAAGCGGCCTTTAGGGAGGAAATGCATAAAAGAGAGGCAGCAAACACGCAAAATCACAGCATTTACAGCATTACATTTTCATTAACTTTTTTATGGGATTAGTAGAGAAAAATAATCAATCACGCCATTTACCGATCACCATAAATAATCTGATCGCTGTGTTGTGAAGGTCATTACCATTACAGTGACACCAAATATGTCCATGTTATTTGCTGATTTGTGATGTCTATCATTTTTTTTTTTAAAGTGCATTAAAATATCATTATTTTAATTGCTTTTTTAAATTATTTTTTAAGAATTTTATAGGAAGAAAAACATCTCTTTTACTCTCCCTCTAAAATACATGGACATAGACATACACTGCTATGTACAATATACAGTGTGGAAAAAAAGTATTTAGTCAGCCGCCAATTGTGCAACTTCTCCCACTTATAAAGATGAGGTCGGTCTGTAATTGACATCATAGGAAGACCACAGCTATGAGAGACAAAATGAGAAAACAAATCCAGAAAATCACCTTATTCTGATTTGGCAAGATTTTTTTTGCAAATTATGGTGGAAAATAAGTATTTAGTCAATAACAAAAGTTCATCTCAATATTTTGTTATATATCCAATGACAGAGGTAAAACGTTTTCTGTAAGTCTTCACAAGGTTGGCATACACTGTTGGTGGTATGTTGTCCCATTCCTCCATGCAGATCTCCTCTAGAGCAGTGATGTTTTTGGACCTTTCACTGGGCAACACGGATATTTAACTCCTTCCAAAAGTTTTCTATGGGGTTGAGATCTAAAGACCGGCTAGGCCACTCCAGGACCTTCATATGCTTCTTACGAAGCCACTCCTTTGTTGCCCTGGTGGTGTGCTTGGGATCATTATGCTGAATGACCCTGCCACGTTTCATCTTCAATGCCCTTGCTGATGGAAGGAGGTTTGCACTCAAGATCTCAGAATACATGGCCCCATTCATTCTGTCATGTATACGGGTAAGTTGTCCCGGTCCCTTTGCAGAGAAACAGCCCCAAAGAATGATGTTGCCACCCCCATGCTTCACAGTAGGTATGGTGATCTTTGAAAGCAACTCAGCATTCTCTCTTCTCCAAACACGAAAAGTTGTGTTTCTACCAAACAGTTTGGTTTCATCAGTCCATATGATATTTTTCCAATACTCTTCTGGATAATCCAAATGCTCTCTAGCAAACTTCAGACGGGCCTGGACATGTACTGGCTTAAGCAGGGGGACACGTCTGGCACTGCAGATCTAAGTCCCTGTGCAGCATAGCGTGTTACTGAAGGTAGCCTTTGTTACGGTGGTCCCAGCTCTATGCAAACAGTTCAAACAGGTGCCATTACCACAGGTAATGAGGGGAGCACAGTGAAGCCTCTTACAAAATATGAGAGCCAGAAATCTTGCATGTTTTTAGATGACTAAATACTTATTTTCCACCATAATTTGCAAAACCAAATGTTGCCAAATCAGACAAGTTGATTTTCTGGGTTTGTTTTCTCATTTTGTCTCTCATAGTTGTGGTCTACCTATGATGTCAATTACAGGCCTTTTTAAGTGGGATAATTTGCACAATTGGTGGCTGACTAAATACTTTTTTTCCCCTACTGTATCTCTATGTACCAGTATAACGTGCCTGTGGAGTCAGAGAGTGCAATGCAGCTTCAAGTATACCAATGCTCAGATATTTATCTCATGCGTGGATCTGTAGAGCTTGTTGGACCACACTTAGGCTAGTTTCACACTTGCGTTGAATGGCATCCGTTGCATTGCGTTGTGTGACGGATGCAGCGGATGCGTTGCATATAATGGCACAACGGATGCAACGGATCGTACAAAACAAAGGAAAGCTTTTTTTTATTTACAGTGTTACTGGCGGCAGACTATTGTGAACGATCAGCTGATCACCCGGCTGCCGAGCGCTCAGCTGAGCGCTCTCAAAAGCCGGCTGCCGGGTGATCAGCTGAGCGCTCTCAAAAGCCGGCTGCCGAGTGATCAGCTGATCATTCGGCCACCGAGAGACAAAATAAAGTTTCTGTGATTTAAAAAAAAAAAAAAAAGATGAGCATGCGCAGTGAAAAAATGAAGGATTCCGCCGCTCAAAAAACGTTACACGCTGCGTTGCTTCCGCCCGGCGGAAGCAACGCAGCGTCGGCCAGCGGAAGCAACGCAGGTCCATCAGTCACAATCCGTCGCCCATACAAGTCTATGGGGAGTAGCGGAATCCGTTAACGGATTCCGCTGTTTTCCAAAAGGGCGGATTGCGACTGAAGGTAATTAACGCAAGTGTGAAACTAGCCTTACAAAAAAAGAAGGAAAAATTGCATTTTTAGAATTAGAATGAAACTGACATTTTTGCAATTATAATTTTTCTTATTTTTTAGTAATTTTAATGGAACAATAAAATCTGATTATTTTTTCATCTCTAGAATACTGGTACATAGAAATATACTGCTGTGTAAAGTTGTATCTCTATGTACCTGGTTAATCTGCTTCTGGGTTCCATACCTGAAGGTGAATTGTACTAAATCATCACTTCTCCCACAGACACCGTGTTTTGGGTACCCTGAAATTTAAGATTCTGGATTGGCTAATACCTAAGTCATATGACAAGGCTCGTTAAAAGGTTGATATTGACTTTAAGGATGGCTACTTCCAATAGGTGGCACTAGAGTTCAAGTGCTCTTCCTCTCTGAAGAGGTAATTTGCATATTTAATTTCCCAGAGGAACATGGAAGGCATTTAAGTTTCCTCATACTCGCACGCCAGACCTCGCATGTCACTCTCCACAAGGAGAAACCTAAAGGGTACTTTACACGCTGCGACATCGCTAGCAATTGCTAGCGATGTCGAGCGCGATAGCACCTGCCCCCGTCGTTCGTGCGACATTTGGTGCTCGCTGCCATAGCGAACATTATCCCTACAGCAGCGTCACATGCACATACCTGTGTAGCGACGTCGCTGTGACCGCTGAACAATCCCTCCTTCAAGGGGGAGGTGCGTTCGGCGTCATAGCGACGTCACTGCGACGTCACTAAGCGGCCGTCCAATAGAAGCGGAGGGGCAGAGATGAGCGGGACGTAACATCCCGCCCACCTCCTTCCTTCCGCATTGCCGGTGGACGCAGGTAAGGAGATGTTTGTCGTTCCTGCGGTGACACACATAGTGATGTGTGATGCCGCAGGAACGACAAACAACATCGTACCTGTGGCAGTAGCGATATTAAGGAAAGGAGCGACGTGTCAACGATCACCGTTTTTGGACGATTTTGCGATCGTTGATCGTCGCTTCTTGGTGTCACACGCTGCGATGTCGCTACCGGCGCCGGATGTGCGTCACTAACGACGTGACCCCGACAATATATCGGTAGCGATGTCGCAGCATGTAAAGCACCCTTTAGCCCTTAGATCCCAGTCTTAGGCGGGCTTTACACGCTGTAACATCGCTACCGATATATCGTCGGGGTCACGTCGTTAGTGACGCACATCCGGCGCCGGTAGCGACATCGCAGCGTGTGACACTAATGAGCGACGATCAACGATCGCAAAATCGTTCCAAAACGGTGATCGTTGACACGTCGTTCATTTCCTTAATATCGCTGCTGCCACCGGTACGATGTTGCTTGTCATTCCTGCAGGTCCACACATCGCTGTGTGTGACACCGCAGGAACGACAAACATCTCCTTACCTGTGTCCACCGGCAATGAGGAAGGAAGGAGGTGGGCAGGATGTTACATCTCGCTCATCTCTGCCCCTCCGCTTTTATTGACCAGCCGCTTAGTGACGCCGCTGTGACGTTGCTATGACGCCGAACGCACCTCCCCCTTGAGGGAGGGATTGTTCGGCGGTCACAGCAACGTCGCTGACCAGGTATGTGCACGTGATGCTGCCGTAGAAATAATGTTCGCTACGGCAGCGAGCACCAAATGTCGCACGAGCGACGGCGGTGGGTGCTATCGCGCTCGACATCACTAGCGATGTCGCAGCATGTAAAGTACCCCTTAGCCAAATCAGAACTTATACTTTGCACTCATGAGGTGCAATACCCCACAACACGGTGTCTGCCAATCAAGATTCTGGTTTGGCTTGTATCCGAAATCATATGGAAGTCTTGTTAAAGGGTCGATATTGACTTTTAGGATTGCTACTTCCAATAGGTGGCACTAGCGTTCAAGTCCTCTTCAAAGAGGCAATTTGCATATTTAACTTCCCAGAGGAGCATGGAAGGCATTTATGTCTCCAACCAATAGAAACGTTACCCTTTAGATACCATATAGAATACATATGTGATGCCGTTCTTATTTGCCTACATTTATGTGTAGTCATGAAGTGCACAGAAAATCAGTGTAGCACAGGACTGCTTAGAATAAAATCTGCAATAGGCATCCTTAGAATAATTTCTACTAAAGTGTACAGCTGGCTAAATTGTGTATAAGGATTTTAAGTATCATAAATGGAAGCCATTACACATGGAAGACACCAGGCACATGGATGATTCCTCTATAAATGGACTTGTGTGAACTTTTGTGGAAGACAACCAAAGTAAAATGTATTGGGAACTTGTTATGTCACTGTTGGGGATAGTATATGAAGGCCTTTATTTCTTTTTGTAAAACTATCCTAATATAAGGCACTTCTACCACTTTGGAATAAATCATTATCCTCTTTTCTACCTAAGAAGCGAGCACCGAGAAACGAACGCAACCATAGACCACCAACATTACTGACACTACCCCATCCACATCTTTACATCACTAGGTAGTTTTAATATTTACTTCCACACCTGGGTGTGTCTTATAGTCTGAAAGATATGGTACTACATAATCTAACACATTCTGGAACGTGCGTTCAAGGCTTTCCAATGTCAACAGCCTCGTGAAACGTGTAGTAATCCAGTACCGGACTGCAGGCTGCCATACGTGGTACAATAGAAGACATATTTTGTTTCCCGAAAGACTTCCGAGAGGGCGTGTAATGATCAGTTTCACTTGCCTATGACAAATGGACCTTATTTTTCTTATTTCTGAACATCCACCATCGCTTATCACAAAGCTGTCTTGTTGTCACATTACTCAGCCCTATCTCTACTCAGAGGGAACATCCAACTGCATCCTGAAAATAAATTACAAAGCTGTGAAAATGAAGCTACAGTCGAGAAAGAAGCAAACAAAAAAAGGAGCATCTATGTGAAAGTACGCTAAATAGGGCCCAACGGTGTTAATGCCATGAAAATTTGGTTGCTTTGATCTGTGGTTGAAGGGAAGCAAAATCTTCTTTACAATGGGTGTGTTACGGGGGGGGGGGGGCTGTCTGATAATAAAACCTAAAGGAATGTCAGACAGTCAGGGTCCACCGTGCAAAGACTCTGCTGCAGACTATGGCAGAGGATAAGGGGTATATAAGTATGCCACTGTAAAAAATAATAGCACAAGTGCAGAGTGCAATACCTCTGTTAAACTCACAGAGGAATATAATTAGAAAATAAAGCAATTCCTCCCTTACTTGGAGGGTGTGTGGAATGGTCTCTGTTAAAGATCACAGAGACAAAAGCAGTGAGTGTGAAATGGCACCTACCTAGGTCCGTTCCTCTAGTGGTGCCAGGAGACGGACAGCAGCGTAAGCCGCACAAAGCTCCTACCTGCGTTCGCTCCACAGTGTGCGAGGACACGAACCACTAGATATGGCACCTGCCTAGGTCCGCTCTTCTAGTGCTGCAAAAGAGACGGACAGCAGCATAAGCCGCACAAAGCTCCTACCTCTGTTCGCTCCCCTAGTGTGCAAGGATACGAACAACTGCCAGACGCAGTATAAGGAACGTTACCCTAGCGGCAACATCCACCTACGAGTAGAATCACGAGGCCCAGCCGGACCATGTGCCTCAGGCACCTGCCTATGTCCGCTCCCCTAAGAGGTAAGGATACGGACTGCAGCCGAAGCTGTAGGGTATAAGAACGCTACCCTGCCGGTAGCGCTCACCTAACATAGACAGAGAGATGCCTAGAGGGACGTGGACAGGGCATCTACCCTCATGCATGAACCAAGAGGACTGAGCGCCGCGCGGCGTGCGTCAGGGTCTTATATAGACTCTGCGCCTCATCCAAGATGGAGGACACCAGAGCCAATCCGCTGCCAGAATGACAGCAATGACGTCACGCTGGCCTATCACCGAGCAAAGCGTCACAAGCACATGACCAGCGACCAATCGGCATAGAAGGTGTCAGAGACATGTGACCACGTGTCACAAGCACATGACCAGTGGCCAATCAGCTTAGAAGGTGTCAGAGACATGTGACCTCGTGTCAGCGATGATGTCACCCGCACATGTGCAATGGCTCCAAGATAGGCCTTAGTCTCCAGTGCTTGCACATGTGCAGTAGCAAGAAATCCGGACATAGTCTCCAGAGCCACAGCAACCGTAACAGGGTGACACCATTAAGCTTCATGTTACCCATGAAGTAGAATCAATCTTTCTTAGGCAACGTTATCAATGTTGAGACACAGTAAAGGTAAGCCAATGGTCTATCACCTTCTTCACCCCCTTGTTCTTGAGGATGTACAGTTGTGCTCAAAAATTTACACACCCCAGCAGATTTTTTGCTTTTTTGGCTTCAGAGAATATGAATGATAACACAATCTTTTTTTTCCCACTCATGGTTAGTGGTTGGGTGAAGCCATTTATTGTCAAACTACTGTGTTTTCTCTTTTTAAATCATAATGACAACCAAAAACATCCAAATGACCCTGATCAAAAGTTCACATACTCCAGTTCTTAATTCCGTGTATTGCCCCCTCTAACATCAGTGACAGCTTGAAGTTTTTTGTGGTAGTTGTGGATGAGGCTCTTTATTTTCTCAGATGGTAAAGCTGCCCATTCTTCTTGTTGCCTCCAGTTCCTGTAAATTCCTGGGCTTTCTTGTATGAACTGTGCGCTTGAGTTCTCCCCAGAGTGGTATGATATTGAGGTCAGGAAACGGAGATGGCCACTCCAGAACCTTCACTTTGTTCTGTTGTAGCCAATGACAGGTGGACTTGGCCTTGTGTTTTGGATCGTTATCATGTTGGAATGTCCAAGTACGTCCCATGTGCAGATTTCGGGCTGATGAGTGCAAATTTGCCTCCAGTATTTTCTGATAACGTGCTGCATTCATCTTCCCTTCAACTTTGACCAAGTTTCTTGTGCCTTTGTAGCTCACACCTCCCAAATCATCAGCGATCCGCCTCTGTGCTTTACAGTAGTAATGCTGTTCCTTTCATCACAGGCCTTGTTGACACCTCTCCGAATGTAACGTTTATGGTTGCGGCCAAAAAGTTTGATTTTGGTTTCATCACTCCAAATTACCTTGTTCCCGAAGTATGGAGGCTTGTCTCTGTGCTGTTTGGCGTATGCTAGGAGAAATACTTTGTGGCATTTGCGCAGTAATGGCTTTCTTCTGGCAACTCGATCATGCAGCCTATTTTTCTTCAAGTTCCTCCTTATTGTGCATCTTGAAACAGCCACACGGCTATTTTTCAGTGAGTCCTGTATTTCAGCTAATGATATTTGCAGGTTTTTCTTTGCATCATAAACAATTTTCTTGGCAGTTGTGGCCCAAATTTTGGTTGGTCTACCTGATCGTGGTTTAGTTTTTATAGAGCCCTTGGTTTTCCATTTGTTAAGCAGAGTTTGAACACTGCTGACTGGCATTATCAATTCCTTGGATATCTTTTTGTATCCCTTTTTCTGTTTTATACAGTTCAACTATGTTTTCCCGTAGATCTGTTGACAATTCTTTTGCTTTCCCCATGATTCACAAACCAGAAACATAAGTGGTTAGATGAAAGATGCAAGAGTCTGTCTGGATTCCAGAAACTCACTCAGCTTTTATGCACACACACTGAAGCAAACAGGTCACAGGTGAGGATGTTACCTTTATTAGGTTGCTTTTACACTTGCGTTTTTTTGCTTCCGTCACAATCAGTTATGTGACTGATGCAACGGATGCGTTGCAGATAGTGGCACAACTGATGTGACTGATGCTGCAAAAAAAGTTCAGATTTTTTTCTTTACTGTTTTAACGGTGGCTGGCTTTTCTGAACGATCAGCTAATCAGCCGGTGGCCGCCTTTTGTGAATGATCAGCTGATGACTGATGCAAAACAACAACAAAACAACAACAAAAAAATCTGTGTATGTGACGCCTCTGGCACCATCTTCCTGAAGTCCACCGCACTTTTTTTTCTTATTTTCCTCTTCTAAATTTGGGGTGCTTCTTAAACACGAAAAATACGTTAATTTCAGGTGAAAATAAAGTAAAAGTCTTGAGTACATCATACAAGCTTGTACTGTATTGATTTCCAGAGAGCTCGTAAAAGAAATGTTATTAATTTGGAGTTTGAAAGACATGGAAGGAGAGTATTCCGCTCACACAGTGTTATCCAGCAGCAGAGACACTGATGACACACCGACCAGACACTGATGACACACTAACCAGTCACTGAGGGCACAATGACCAGACACTGTTGACACACCGCAAAACACTAATCACACACTGACCAGACACTGTTACGTCACCGCCGGAGTCTGCTCCAGCGACTTCTGCTCCGATCGGCAGGTGACGCCGTGTTCCTGCCGTGGATGGTGCTGGTGATGGGAGAGGAGTCGATGCCAGCGGCACCGGTGGGCGCAGGCTCCGATCATCCACTGGGCTGGGTTATCTTGGGATCTGCAGTACCGCTGGCTGACTGTAGGTGGCGGGTGTCTCCCAGCTGAAGTACCATCATTCAGCTACAGCTAATGGGAAGACACCACACCCTTCATATTCCCCCTCCTGTCTGCTGGCCTCTGCCAGAGATAGTTCTGATTCTGGCTCATGTGCTGTTTGTTTTGTGATTCTTGTGCGCTGACTTGCTTGTTGTTGACTACCCTCCTGCCTGCTGTTTTGTACCTCGCTGCCCGCCCCGGATCTGACCACTGCTACGTTTTCTGTTTACGCCTTTGCCTGCTGATTCTGTCCCTGTTCTGCTGTTCCTGGTTTGATCCTGCCTGACGACTACTCTCTCGGACTGCAGCCTTCCACAGGTAGTGATCTCCAGGGCCCTGTGTAATTCCAAATCCCTGTATAGGGGTTAAAGGGTTTCAGGGTTCTGGGGTCCTGCTTGGTGAGGGGCTTCCCTCTAGTCTGTCCATTACATCCTACCTGAGTCTGTTTATCCAGGCAGGTGTTACAGACACTGACAACACACTGAAAAGATGCTAATGACACACTGGTGAAACACAAATGACACATTGACCAGACACTGACTCTACAGCGGGTTGGCCAGCCTACACCAGCCAACGTCTAGTACCACATTCAGCCAGTCAAGGTCAGAAACATCCAGGCCTTTGGGATCCTGGGACTTCCATCACCCTAGTTAGAAACTGTGCTCCCGGAACATTATTTACCAGGTCGCCAAGTGAGCATCACCCTGCCTGGCTGGTCAGCGTTTGGACATCCCTCTAGCACGTGTGCAGTTGGACTGGGGAGACCGACCAGGGAAAGGTCGAAGTAGGGCTCATGGACGACCTCCCTACACCTGTTATTTTGGGGAATGAGCTAGGAGAACAACTATCAATCCAGTTTTTCCCAGTCATCACCCGCAAACAAGCCAAGCAGCACCATTATTATTATTATTATTATTATTTATTTATAGAGCACCATTAATTCCATGGTGCTGTACATGAGAAGGGGGTTACATACAAAATACGTATACAAGTTACAGTAGACAGACTAGTACAGAGGGAAGAGGGCCCTACCCTTGCGGGCTTACATTCTATAGGATTATGGGGAGGAGACAATAGGTGGGGTGTAGGTCAGGCGGCAGCTCCGCACGGTGGTCGGGCGGCAGCTCCGCACGGTGGTCGGGCGGCAGCTCCGCACGGTGGTCGGGCGGCAGCTCCGCACGGTGGTCGGGCGGCAGCTCCGCACGGTGGTCGGGCGGCAGCTGCGCACGGTGGTCGGGCGGCAGCTGCGCACGGTGGTCGGGCGGCAGCTGCGCACGGTGGTCGGGCGGCAGCGAGTTCATTGTAGATTGTAGGCATTTCTGAACAGGTGCGTTTTCAGGTTCCGTTTCAAGTTTGCAAGAGTAGGGGATAGTCTGACGTGTTGAGGCAGCGAGTTCCAGGAGACTGGGGATGCTCGGGAGAAGTCTTGGAGTCGGTTGTGTGAGGAGCGAATGAGAGAGGAGGAGAGGAGGAGATCTTGGGAGGACCGGAGGTGACGTGTTGGAGTGTAGTGGGAGAGTAGTTCGGAGATGTACGGAGGGGAAAGATTATGCACAGCTTTGTAGGTCAGTGTTAGAAGTTTGAATTGGATACGGTGGAAGATTGGAAGCCAGTGGAGGGACATGCAGAGAGGAGAAGCGGGGTGGTATTGAGGAGAGAGGTGGATAAGTCGGGCAGCAGAGTTAAGGATGGACTGGAGAGGGGCAAGCGTGTTGGCAGGGAGGCCACAGAGGAGGATGTTACAGTAGTCGAGGCGGGAGATTATGAGGGCATGCACTAGCATTTTAGTAGATTGCAAATTGAGGAAAGGGCGGATTCTGGAAATATTTTTGAGTTGAAGACGGCAGGAGGTGGTGAGGGATTGGATGTGTGGTATGAAGGATAAGGCAGAGTCAAAGGTCACTCCGAGGCAGCGAACTTTGGGTACTGGCGAGAGCGTGGTGTTATTTATTGTAATAGATAGATCAGGTGGAGAGTGTAGGTGAGACGGAGGAAAGATGATTAGTTCAGTTTTGGCCACATTGAGCTTTAGGAAGCGAGAGGAGAAGAAGGAGGATATAGCAGATAGACATTTCGGGATTTTGGACAGCAGAGATGTGGCATCTGGGCCAGAGAGGTAGATCTGGGTGTCGTCGGCATATAGGTGGTATTGGAAGCCATGGGACTTTATGAGTTGTCCCAGGCCAAATGTGTAGATAGAGAAAAGTAGGGGTCCTAGGACAGAGCCTTGAGGGACGCCAACAGAGAGATGGTGGGATGAAGAGGTTGTGTGGGAGTGGGAGACACTAAAAGTGCGATTTGAGAGGTATGAAGAGATCCAAGAGAGGGCGAGGTCTCTGACACCAAGGGAAGAGAGGATCTGTAGTAGGAGGGAGTGGTTAACGGTATCGAAGGCTGAGGACAGGTCTAGGAGTAGGAGTATAGAGAAGTGCTTGTTCGCTTTGGCAGTAAGCAAGTCATTTGTGATTTTAGTCAGGGCAGTTTCGGTGGAGTGATGTGGACGGATGTGGACGAATCCTTCTGCCACTGTTTACAAGACTAATCCATATTCCAAGTCTCCTTCATCCTCCTCTGAGCCAGTGACAGTGATTACACCTGACCAGACTGGCCATTGACTAGGGGTAGATAGATTCCAAGATGTTTAGGGAAGCCCAACTCAATGATCCCACTCTAGAGCTCGACCTTAGGAAATAAATCAGGAGGTGTAGATAGAAGGGACTATTATTATTGGGAAAAGTCTGCATCCTGCCAAGAGAAACAATGGACCCTTGTCTAATAACTCATGGTACACCATCAGTACTGACCCAAACTTATCACAGTAATGATCGGTGATGTTCCTGACATCATCGCTCATCACACTCTCTGGGTCAGCAGAGTGCAACGTGCGCAGGGACCGGCTACTTCTCGAAGTCTATGGAGTCTCATTCTGAGTCTCTATAGACATTAATCCAGGTAATCGAGGAGCAGCGTGGGAACTACTGGAGAACATGGAATGTGGAAACTTTACTTTATAAAAAATTGGTGAATAAGTGAGTCTCTTATTTTTATTTTTTTACCACTCTCTTTTTATGTTTTTCAGGTTTCTATTGTGGACTATGTCGGATTCCGAGGACGCGCGTGGTAGACTGCACTACTGTGTCTGACACAGCTGAAGATGTAATGTTCTGTTTAGGGGATTTGACCACAAGCTGCCCCCCCAGCATAGCATAACCACAATATCCCACCACTGGTATCCGCACAGCATTGTACATCTCCAAAATCCCACACAGGCGTACGACCAGCACTGGATACCCTCAAACTCCCATCACAGGCATCTTATAGCATTATAGTCCCAAAATCCCACCACCGACATCCCTGCCAACATCACACTCCCCAAATTCTCACCACAGGTGTGCCCCTCAGCATTGCACCCCCCTAAACTCTCACCACAGGAATCCCCAAAGCATTACAGCCAACCAAAATGCCACTGCAGGCATCCCCCCAGCATTGTACACCTCGCAAATCCCATCGCATACATACCTACAGCATTATACACTGGAAAAAATCCCTTCACAGTCATTCTCTAGCATTGCACACCTACCCCAAAAAATCCCACCATAGATGTCCCACAGAATCGCACTCCCTCTAAAATCCCATCAAAAGCATCCTCCTCCCATTGAACACACCTCAAATTCCACCGTAGGCACAATGGACCCCCAAAATTCCAAAGCAGGCATATCTACAGCATACATCTGTGGCGCCCCTGACCTGGTCAGGCACCACTGAGTGAGTACAAAACAGGTAATCCCAAAGGCTGACCAGGGCGTGGACACACAGACACGAAGTAACCAGGATCACACACACAGCTTAGAGGGAACCCCTGAGCAGACCCAGGCAGGGGGCGTAGCCCTCGCATCCCAGCTAGTGGTGGGTAGTGGGACTGGAGCCGGGGATTGTGCAGTGGCAGTCAGAGGAGTGGGAGTGGAGCAGCCGCATCTGAGGTGTAGAGTGGAAGAGCAGGACACTGTCTGATCCTGCACCTGTAGTGGCTGCTGGCAGGGGAGAGCGGCTACCCAGTGGTGCCGCCTGAAAACCATCTAGAGAAGTAGTGAAGAGGTGGCTGAGTAAGGGTACTGCTGGTAGATCAGGCCCGCACGGGGAAACAGGTTCCCAGAGCAGGAACCCATCTACTTGGCCTGCTAAACCTGCTGGTGAGGAGGGTGCTGTATGTACCTCACCGAACACACAGAGTCCGCAGCATCAACAGCAACGAGGGGTCCCATAAGTAACAGAAGGCAAGCAGCCAAAATTACTTGGTCCACGCTGTCAGCAAACGAGCTAGAAAGGGGAGAACGGCAGTTGCGACTTCCCTGGGTGATTCCCGTAGTACTACAAGTCAGGGGTCACCCCAAACAAGAAGGGATAGGAAGGAGAGTCAGCAGTCACCCCTGGATCAGCCTGAAGGATACCTGGTTCCATCTGGTTCATCATAGCATCGCTCGGGTTGTCTCACTCTACCAGCAAAAAGTGAGAAAAAACCCTGAAAGACATTGCTGCCTGAGTGTGAGTTCTTCTGCGACCTGTGGTACTACACGCTTACACTGAGCCCTGGGGCCAGCCTCACTCTCAGGAGGCCACACCACCTAACTGCATCTACCATCAGCCCCAGTCGCTCCCTAAACTGCAGTGGCGGTCACCCACTGACCGCAAATACCGAGAGTGGTGTCACGATTCCCATAGAAATTTACCAGACCTACCCGTTCCAGGAAGATTCCTAGCACGTGAAGTCCCTGGAGACCCGGAGACGACCTGAAGGTAATGGGGCTTCACACATCTATTGTTGCTTTGCAGCAATAGGGTCGTGGGTTTGATCCAGGGTTAAGGTTCATATGCTGGGGCTTGTCGATCATCCAATCCGCTTGGTTACCTTCTCAATCTTCCCTGAACCTGGATTTTAGGAGGCCAGCTTATTCACACTCACCTTTTACATGTACGCTCTCCCAAACTGAGAGTGCATGAGTATAGGTGTAGCTGTCTATGGGCACCTTTTCTATTAGAAGTGTGAGCACATACCATATCTCAGTCTTTGCTCTATTTACATGTCAGCTCTGCAAATTCCAAATGATTCCAAAAGAAATGATTAAAAACTAAAAGCAGCTGGATTTCTGATTTCACGGTTTGCCTCCAAAAAAAAGTTAATAAAGCTGGGATGGGGTGTAAAGAGAAGCTCCGCCCACTGGACTCTTAAACCGCGAAAATTAATTTTTGCTCCTCAGGCTTAATAAGAGGCTATCTGCCAAATGGACAGCGTTTTCACACAACAGATTCCTTTTAAGAGGACCGCCAGGCCCATTCATTGCTGCCAATTGAGATATGTTCCCGATAAAAACCACACATCATCTGTCATTCTCCGATCGTACCCCTTCCAACATGTCCCTGCAATCTGTCGCCACGTGATGGATCACTTTATAACGTGGCAGCTCCCCGCCTGTCAATTAGTGAGACACAGCAATTAACCCTTGTGAAGCTGAGAAAGCCGATTGTTGTAGACACCTGCGGCGGCAAAGACATTAAGGAAGTTAATTGAACCATTGACTGGCAGTGGCCGGCTTTCAAATGAGAGCGAGAGACAGTAAAGGCGAAAGGCTCCGTGGGGGTGGGGGGGGGGGGGGGGGGGGGGGGGGGTTGGAAGAGGAAAGAAAACAGAGGAGATCCAGGTCTGCCCGATGTCCTTACACGTCTCTACAAGAAAAGACTGATGGAGCCGTCCCTACATCGATCACACGAGCTAAAGAGATGATTAGCAAGCCTCACTCACTGCAGAGGAACAAGGGCACCATATCTATGGAGACTGCAGTGTTATAAGATACTGATCTGCTATAGCGCCAACATATCCTGTAGCACTTTACAACTTAAGAAATAAACTAATGCCGAAAAGTAACACATCTGTCTATACAACTGCACAATATAAAGGGCTGAGACTTTGTAAAAGTCATCCATAACATTGCCGCTATATTACTCAAAGGATCCATCGCCTCGAAAATATGGACATCAGCACCCAGTAGGAACAGACGCCCAGACCAATGTGTGCCGCTCTTGCAAGCAATAAAACTGGGAAAAACTGTCTCAAGAGATCAAGCATGACCTCTTTTTCTCCTTACTGATGGTACCTGGCTGTAAGACAACTTGCTGCAGCAGGATCCTCCCCCCTCTGTTCTTTCTGTAGTAGCACAAGAGATTAGGAGGCAGTTTTTTAAAGGGAAGCTGTCAGCAGGTTTTTGCCATTTAATCTGGGAGTAGCATGATGCAGCAGCAGAGACACTGATTCCAGAGATGTGTCACTTATTAGGCTGTGTGCTGATGTTTCACTACAATCAGTGTTTTATCAGCAGGAGATAATCACTACAGAGTGGTAAAGAGAGGGTAGAGGATCCTGCTGCAATCAGTTATCTTACAACCAGACATATGACAGTAAGAAGGAGAAGAGAGGGGAGAGAATCCTGCTGCAATCAGTTGTCTTACAGCCAGGTATAAGACAGTAGGAATTGCTGCATCCATTAGATGCGACAGTCCCTGGACTTTACCCGGCTCTTCCCGAATTGCCCTGGTGCATTGCCAATCAGGGTAATAAGGAGTTAATGACAGCCCATAGCTGCCACTAACTCCTAGGTTAATCATGGCAGGCGTCTATGAGACATGCCCCATGATTAACCTGTAAGTGAAAGTAAATAAACACATATACCCGAAAAATCCTTTATTTGGAAGAAAAGACAAAAAACACACCCTCTTTCACCACTTTATTAATCCCCAAAAAACCCTCCAGGTCTCACGTAATCCACACGAGATCCCATGACGCTTTCAGCTCTGCTACATCGGAAGCTGACAGCGAGCGGCCATAGAGCACGACCGCTAGCTGTGAGCTCCACGGACCGACTGAAGTGAGTCGCACGATCAGTGGTGCCATCACTCAGGTTACCCGCAGCCACAGGTGGATCCTCCAACTCTGACAGCAAATCACCTGAGTGACTGAAATGAGCAGCGAGATCAGCGGTGCCCTCATTCAGGTGATTTGTGGTCTCGGATGGAGGACTCCAGCTGTGACCGCAAATCAGGCCACGACACAAAGACAGAGCCGCACGATGACAGTGAACTCGGGTGCAGCTCTGACGTCACTGCTGCGGACCCCGCACTACTGCCTGTGTCCTGGCACTGACCTAAGAGTTTCATCCGAGTTCATGACAGCACACACAGACAGAGCAACGCGATGACAATGAAGTCGAGTGAAGTTCATCCGAGTTCATTCTCATCGTGCGGCTCTGTCTCTGTCTGCTGTCAGAGGGCGTGATGCTCTATGATGCTGCTGTGACAGAACAGGGATGTCGCAGAGCTGAATCGCCGTGGAACCGCACTGTCAAAAATGCATCCTAAACGCATGCAAAATGCATCCAAAGCGCATGCGTTTTGGATGCTTTTTTTTGTCAAATGCAGTGTTTACAGTTGTCAAAGTCTGCCAGAGGGTGCATTTTTTTTTGTCAAATCAAGAACGCAGCGTGCGGACATACCCTTAAAGCCAGACATAGGACAGTAAGGAGGAGAAGAAAGGGGAGAGGATCCTGCTATAATCAGTTGTCTTACAGCCAGACATAGGACAGTAAGAAGGAGACGAGAGGGGAGAGGATTCTGCTGCAATCAGTTGTCTTAAAGCCAGGCATAGGACAGTAAGGAGGAGAAGAGAGGGGAGAGGATTCTGCTGCAATCAGTTGTCTTACAGCCAGGCATAGGACAGTAAGGAGGAGAAGAAAGAGGAGAGGATCCTGCTATAATCAGTTGACTTACAGCCAGACATAGGACATTAAGGAGGAGAAAAAAGGGGAGAAGATCCTGCTATAATCAGTTGTCTTACAGCCAGACATAGGACAGTAAGGAGGAGAAGAAAGGGGAGAGGATCCTGCTATAATCAGTTGTCTTACAGCCAGACATAGGACAGTAAGGAGGAGAAGAGAGGGGAGAGGATCCTGTTATAATCAGTTGTCTTACAGCCAGAGATAGGACAGTAAAGGCTACTTTACACACTGCGATATCGGTCCCGATATCGCTAGTGTGCGTACCCGCCCCCATCTGTTGCGCGACATGGGCATATCGCTGCCCGTGCCGCACAACATCGCCCAGAGCCGTCACACATACTTACCTGTCCGGCGACGTCGCTGTGACCGGCGAACCGCCTCCTTTCTAAGGGGGCGGTCCGTGCGGCGTCACAGCGACGTCACTGAACCGCCGCCCAATCGCAGCGGAGGGGCGGAGATGAGCGGGACGTAACATCCCGCCCACCTCCTTCCTTCCGCATAGCGGCCGGGAGGCAGGTAGGGAGACGTTCCTCGCTCCTGCGGCGTCACACGCAGCGATGTGTGATGCCGCAGGAACGAGGAACAACCTCGTTACTGCTGAAGTAACGATTTTTGGGAATTAGGACCCGTGTAGCCGATTAGCGATAAATCACGCTTTTGCGACGATTTTACATCGCTGAACGCTGTTACACAAAGCTATATCGCTAACGATTGCGGAAGTGCGTCACCAAAACCGTGACCCCAACGACAAAATTCGGGCGATATCGCAGTGTGTAAAGCCCGCTTAAGGCTAAGTTCACACACTGCATTTTTTTGACGCTGCGTTTTTGTGCGTTTTTTGCGTCAAAAACTGCACAACGCACCCGCGGCAAAAAAAACGCGGCAAAAAATGCACGCGTTTTTGCCGCGATTTGGTGCATTTTTTGCTGCGTTTTTGCTCACTGCGTCTTTATGCGTTTGTTATCAGAGAACAAAAAAAAAAGGTCTGATGTCATTTCCTTCTTCAATATGTTCTTCATTCTCCACTAGTGTATGCAGGAGAGCCGACAGCTGCAGAACTACAAGGCTCAGCATACTCCATCCAATAGTGTATGCAGGAGAGCCGACAGCTGCAGAACTACAAGGCTCAGCATACTCCATCCAATAGTGTATGCAGGAGAGCAGACAGCAGCTGCAGAACTACAAGGCTCAGCATGCTCCATCCAGGACTGTATGCTGGAGGGAGAGTCAGGGGGAGCAGACCTACAAGGCTCAGCATCCTCCATCCAATAGTGTATGCAGGAGAGCAGACAGCAGCTGTAGAACTACAAGGCTCAGCATCCTCCTTCCAGGACTGTATGCAGGATTTCTTTGCCCCCCCAAACAAAAAAAATGACGTGGGCTCCGCCATAGTTTTGTATGCTAGCCAGGTACAGCAGGCAGGTACGGGCTGCCCCAAACACCCAGCTGCCTATTTGTACCCGGCTGGGGACCAAAAATATAGAGAAGCCCTTTTTTTTTTAATTATTTCATGAATTTCATGAAATATTAAAAAAAAAAATGACGTGAGCTTCGCCTAATTTTTGTGTCCAGCCGGGTACAACTAGGCAGCTGGGGATTGGAATCCACAGTGCAGGGTGCCCATGCTTTCTGGGCACCCCGTTGCGAATTGCAGTCCGCAGCCACCTCAAAAAATGGCGCTTTCATAGAAGCGCCATCTTCTGGCGCTGTATCCAACTCTTCCAGCTGCCCTGATGCCGGGTGGCTCACTAGGTAATAATGGGGTTAGAGCTAGCTGTATATTATCACCTGGCCCTAAGCCCGAAATTCATGGTGTCACGCCAATATTAGGCATGGCCAACATGAATTTCTAGTAAAGATAAAAAAAACACAACACACAGAAAAATATTTTTATTAGAAATAAAACACAACACAATTAGTGACTCCATCTTTATTGAAATAAAGAACCCCCCTCCGCAGTAATCCTGGGTCAAGGGTCCCGCGCCGTCCAATCCGGATCCAATATCATCTGATCGGTTTGCTGGAAGGCAAAGCGATCAGATGATGTGTCAGCTTCAAGTGCCTGAATCACATCACACATCAGCTGATTGCATAAAAACTGTTTATACAATCAGCAGATGCATCGGTGCAAAAAAAAAAAAAAAATACTCACTTATGTGCTGATTACCGGCAGCTCCTGGAGCGGAGTCTGATCCCGTCCGATGATCACTGCAGGAGCTGCCGGTAATCAGGGATGAAGTCTCCTGACGCATCCGCTGATAGGTTAAACCGGCCGGCCGCTGGCGTCACCCCAAGACTTACGATCAGCTGATTAGTCAGGTGACTGCATCAGGTGATCCATCGCCAGGTCCTGCATCCTGCAGGCATACGTACCCGGGGAGACTGCACACACCCGGAGCGGCGGTACCGTGAGAGGAGATGGGAGCGGGCATGGCACCGGGAGTCTGCAGACAGGTGAGTATGACTTTTTTTTTTCTACTGTTCACTTTTGTTTTCGCAGCCGCTTCCACCTCCTGCCCGTACATGACGCCGCACGGCAGCATACATGCACAGGACTGGAGGTGGAAGCGGCGGTGATGGTACCGGGAGGATTCACGCTTCTGTGTTTACTGACAGAAGGAATCCTCTTCCTGTACATGTCACTTTACTACCCACCTCCTGCGTTTATAGCTGCGTTTTTGGTCTTAGAAACGCACCAAAACGCACCTATTTGCGTTTCTCATTGTGTCTTTCAACATCCCATTGCACTCAATGGATGAAAAGCGCAGTGAAAAATGCGGGAATAATTGACATGCTGCGTTTTTGTGGCACCACAAAAACGCAGCTGAAAAAAAACGCTGTGTGCAGACAGCAAAAATGAAAACTCATAGACTTTGCTGGGGAAGCAAAGTCATGCAGTTTTCTGAGAAAAAACGCACCCGAAAACTGCGCAAAAACGCCGCGATAAACGCACTGTATGAACTTACCCTAAGGAGGAGAAAAAAGGGGAGAGGATCCTGCTATAATCTGTTGTCTTACAGCCAGACATAGGACAGTAAGGAGGAGAAGAAAGGGGAGAGGATCCTGCTATAATCAGTTGTCTTACAGCCAGACATAGGACAGTAAAGAGGAGAAGAAAGGGGAGAGGATCCTGCTATAATCAGTTGTCTTACAGCCAGACATAGGACAGTAAGGAGGAGAAGAGAGGGGAGAGGATTATGCTGAAATCAGTTGTTTTACAGCCAGGCATAAGACAGTAAGATGGAGAAGAGAGGGGAGAAAATTCCTCTGCTACAATCAGTTGTCTTACAGCCAGGCATAAGACAGTAAGGAAAAGAGAGGATCCTGCTGTAACCAGTTGTCTTACAAAAAGGCATAAGGTAGTGGGACAGTAGTGAGGAAAAGAGAGGGGGGAGGATCCTGCTGCAACCAGTTGTCTTACAGCCAAGCATAGAACAGTAATGTGGAGACGAGATGAAAGAGGATCCTATCGCAATTGGTTGCCTTATAGCCAAACATAGCACAGCAAGGAAGAGGACAAGAGGAGGAGGAATGATTCTGCTGGAAAGAGTTGAACTACAGCTAGGCACAAGACAGAAAATAAAAGAGAGGGGAGAGAACTTCCTACTGCAATCAGTTGCCTTACAAACAGGCAAAGCTAGTGAGGAAATCTTCTGATATCCAAAAAGCTGTATCTATTTGTGTATGTGTGGATATATATATATATATATATATATATATATATATATATTTTATATATATATACAGTGCCTACAAGTAGTATTCAACCCCCTGCAGATTTAGCTGGTTTGATAAGATGCAAATAAGTTAGAGCCTGCAAACTTCAAACAGGAGCAGGATTTATTAACAGATGCATAAATCTTACAAACCAACAAGTTATGTTGCTCAGTTAAATTTTAATACATTTTCAACATAAAAGTGTGGGTCAATTATTATTCAACCCCTAGGTTTAATATTTTGTGGAATAACCCTTGTTTGCAATTACAGCTAATAATCGTCTTTTATAAGACCTGATCAGGCCGGCACAGGTCTCTGGAGTTATCTTGGCCCACTCCTCCATGCAGATCTTCTCCAAGTTATCTAGGTTCTTTGGGTGTCTCATGTGGACTTTAATCTTGAGCTCCTTCCACAAGTTTTCAATTGGGTTAAGGTCAGAAGACTGACTAGGCCACTGCAACACCTGGATTTTTTCCCTCTTGAACCAGGCCTTGGTTTTCTTGGCTGTGTGCTTTGGGTTGTTGTCTTGTTGGAAGATGAAATGACGACCCATCTTAAGATCCTTGATGGGGGGGCGTGTCCTGGACATGGCGGCGTGAGGACGCTGGTACACAGAGCTCCCGCGCCCGCAGACAAGCAACGGTGTTTACCGCGGACCCCACTCACCCGGGATGGCCCCAAAGAAGAAACCGGGTGCCGGACCCGCTCCTACCTCCCCGGCGGCAAGCCTGAGGCCACAGGGAAGCCTCACAAAGTTCCTGTCGGCGGCGGGACCCGAGACCTCAATGTCGGCCCGGAGCAAGATGGCGCCGGCTGGCCTGCGGCGTTCTCCGACTGGGGATCCCCCAGGGGCTGCTCGGCTCTCCCACTCAGCTCGTGAAGCAACAGCCAAGAACAGCACGGGTGAGCAGGGGGAGACAGAGTCGGCGGTGTGTCCGGAGGGAGCGGGCCCAGACATGGAGAGCTGGAGGGGAGGGGGAGCAGCTCAGTCTGCCTCACAGCGTGCAGCTGTAGATGGAGCAGGGACTCAGAGCATGGAGGGAGCAGTGGATCTGGGGATGCCTGCCATACTCTGCACGCAGAGCACCCTTCCACCCTCGGGGCACACAGAATCCCGGTCCCTATCACACAGCCCGCCCTCTGGCCCTCCACAGGACATGCAAGCCCTGAGGAGGCTCATCCTGGCCCTCCCCAGCAAAAAAGACCTGGAGGATGTGATAGCCAGAATCGAATCTTCCCAACAGATGGCGCTATCCACTCTGAGGGAGGAAATGGTTGTGCTGGAGGATAGAATTGAGGCTACGGAACAGGCTCAGGAGTCTTTGGAGAGCAGAATGGAGAGGATTGAAAGAGACTGTGAGTCTTCTAATGCCCGTGTTAGAGATCTTGCCCTATTATTAGATGATCAAGAGAACAGAAGCAGAAGAAACAACATCAGGCTGAAGGGAATTCCTGAGGACTGGTCCAAAGATCTTCTGCGCACTAATGTTCTAGCCATCTTCAACCGGGTTACCGACCGACCCCCGGAGGCTACCTATTTATTTGATAGAATTCACAGAGTCGCAAGGCCGGGCCCCAGATCTGCCTCCTCCTCTAGAGACGTGTTGTGTCGCTTGCACTACTACGGAGACAGAGAGAGGATCCTACAGGGGGCTTGGTCACATGGCCCGGTGGAGCTGGATGGGGTTATGGTGAAGCTTTTTCCAGATGTCTCTGGCCGTACGTTATACATGCGACGTCTACTTCACCCTCTTTTGCTCAGCATCAAAGAATCACAGGCCTCCTACAGATGGGGTCACCCCTTTCACTTGATTGTACGCAAGGGGGACTCTATGTTCCTGTTAAGGAGGCACTCTGAGCTCTCGGATCTCTATGCTTTCCTTGGGATACCAGACCGCCCGATTCCGGATTGGCTGGAGTGGGAACCCCAGGCACCATTGGGGCGGCGGAGGAGGAGGAGTGCGGCCCACCACACCCAGGGAGAGGAGACTTGAGGAGCAAGGCACACAGCGGGACTTAAAGGGTTGGAGACGAGCACCGGAGGAGGGGTTGGTGGGGTGAGTCGGAGCTGAGGAGATGGGAGTTGGGGGAGTCGCCCATACCTCCTCGTCCCCAACGCAAGTGTCCCAATCTAGAAACCAGGTGGTTCGGTTACAGTTTGTTATTGACTCATACACATGAACTCAGCGTATTGCCTTAACTAAACGAAAAATTTCATTTTCATGAAAATGTCTTGGGGGTGGGGGGGTATGTTTCCTATTATTTTGGTCATCCTGGGTGGGGGGGTTTGGGGGAGGATAGTTGGATGTCCCTCCCTGGTTGGGTGGGGCATGGGGTCAATTAGTACCAATACGCGGGACGCGGGCCAGCGCTCTGGTCTGTTCTTGTCCCTATATTTTCTTGAGCAGTCCGTAGGCTGGTTCCCGGTACTGCGTGCAGCAGCCTTGCTGCTATTCCACTTTCCTGCGCTCTTCTCTGATCTTTTTCTCCTCTCTTACCTTCTCCTTTTAAAGGTTCCCTACTCCTTCCTCTCTCCTTAGCATTCCTTTTCCCCTCTTCCCTTACCCTCTGACCTCCTCCCCTTCCCCACAATCTCGCCTCTTCTCTCCCACCCCGATTGTTTCTCTGGGATCTCGTGACTGAGAATGGCGGGGCAGAGGCAGGCTACATTACGGGTGGGCTCCCTAACTGTTAAGGGCCTGCATAGTCCGGAGAAGCGGTCTATCCTGTTGAACTTACTGTGGAAAAATCGAGTACAGGTCGCTTTTCTCCAGGAAACACACTATTGTGAAGCCAAACCCTATAAACTTTCGGACAGAAGGTACTCCGTGGTGCATCACTCACCCTCACCTGATTCCAGATCTCGGGGCACGAGCATCATACTAGCTAGCATGCTCCCTTGGGAACTGCTAGATTCTAGGTCAGACGATCAGGGAAGGCTTCTGATGCTCAAGGGTCGTGCCGCAACTCAGACATTCACATTTGTGGCAGTCTACCTACCTAATGCGGGTCAATGCCCCTCCTTGCTGCGATACCTTGAGCAGATAGAGGAATTCACGGAGGGCACTTTGGTTCTCGGGGGGGGACTTTAATGTTGCGCTGGAGCCGGCGAGAGACAGTTCAAAAGGGGTGTCCAGCCTGCCACACTCGACGTTGCGGCGGATGAGACGGGGACTACATGACCACCAACTGGTGGACACCTGGCGGTTGATGCATCCATCAGACAAAGATTTCTCCTTTTATTCTGCTGTCCATAACTGTTACTCCAAGTTGGACCTCTTCTTCCTCAAGCATGGGGACTTACATTCTCTGATGGATGCTTCGATCGAGTGCATATCATTCTCGGATCACGCCCTGATTACAATCACTCTGTCTCTCGGCGGTCCCATCGAGAGGAAGGGTCAGTGGATCCTGAACACCTCACTACTTAATGATCCCGTGACAATGCAGGAAGTGAGGGAGGCCGCGACTGAATACTTTGATCAGAATGTGGGGGTGGAGATGTCTCCCAACATTGTGTGGGAAGCTCATAAATGCGTAGTGAGGGGACTGTTCATCAAACATGGGGCCCGGTTGAAAAGGGAACGGGAGGCAGCGGTTACATCTCTCCTGGCAGACATAAGAGAGTTGGAAGCGGCACATAAGGGGTCTTTGGACGGGGAAGTGGGGGCCAACCTGGCTAGGAAGAAGGAGGAACTGCGGTCTTTATTATACCATAAGGCTAAGGGAGCTCTGGCTAAGTGTAGGAGACACTTTTACGAATTTGGCAATAAAAGTGGCAGGACCCTGGCTAGAGCCTTGCGGGCACAACGAGCGAGAGTCTATGTCCCCAGAGTACAAACCTCAGGGGATAAGTGGGCCACCTTACCGAAGGATATCGCCTCCGCTTTTAAAGATTTTTACTCCTCCCTCTACTCAATAGATGAGGGACGGTCCGAGAGGGCCAGGACGGAATTGCGCCAACGGATCCGGAAGTACATTTCGGACTCAGGCTTGAAACATCTCAAACCCGAGGACGCGGCCGCTTTGGAAAGACCTATCTCGGAGGAAGAGTACTGGGCAGCGATTAAAAACTCCCCCTCGGGTAAGGCCCCCGGCCCAGATGGGTTCCCCTTGCTATATTACAAAAAGATGAACTCCTTTCTGATCTCCCCATTTCTCTCAGCCTTTAATAATATCTCCCTTTCCGGAAAGGCTCCCTTGCCGAGGGACTCTCTGGCGGCTAACATAGTTGTTATCCCCAAAGCGGGCAAAGACCCTACTGCCTGTTCCAGCTACCGACCCATCTCCCTTCTTAACACAGATTTGAAGCTCTTCACCAAAATTCTCTCAGACAGACTCTCTCCTCTGCTGGGGGGGATCGTTCACCCTGACCAAGCTGGGTTCATGATGGGAAGGGAAGCGAGAGACAACACCACTAAGGCGTTGAACTTAATACACAAGGCTAAATCCGAAGGGTTACCTTTGATGCTCCTGTCGACCGACGCAGAAAAAGCGTTCGACAGAGTCAATTGGGTATTTATGGAAGAGGTTCTGCGGGCGGTGGGACTGGGGAAGATGATGCTTCAATGGATATGCTCATTGTACAGTAATCCCTCGGCCGCGGTTAGGGTGAACGGTCTTTTCTCAGATAGTTTCCCCATTCTTAATAGTACCAGGCAGGGCTGCCCTCTCTCGCCCTTGATCTTCATTCTGACTTTGGAACCTTTGCTTAGTCGAATTAGAAGCAACATTAACATCTCTGGCCCCAAAGCCGCTGATTCCACTTACAAAATCGCGGCGTACGCTGATGACTTACTTTTCTTTCTTACTAACCCCCGGGTCTCCCTCCCCAATCTTATGAGAGAGCTAGAAACATACTCCCTCCTTTCTAATTTCAAAATCAACATGTCAAAATCGGAGGCTCTGAATGTATCGCTCCCCCAGGAGCAGGTTATCTCTCTACAATCTGCGTTCGGGTTTAGGTGGGCTGGTCAATCTTTGAAGTACCTAGGGGTCCAGCTGGCCGCGGACAACAGTCAATTATACAAGCTGAATTATCTCCCCCTCCTGCAGCCCATTAGAACAGACTGTGCAAATTGGGGCAGGGGCCTCTTCACTTGGTTTGGGAGATGTGCAATATTGAAGATGAACATATTGCCAAGTCTCCTATACC
Source organism: Anomaloglossus baeobatrachus (assembly GCF_048569485.1). Taxonomy (NCBI): domain Eukaryota; kingdom Metazoa; phylum Chordata; class Amphibia; order Anura; family Aromobatidae; genus Anomaloglossus; species Anomaloglossus baeobatrachus. The sequence continues at coordinate 484,587,380 of NC_134357.1, forward strand.
TTTTTCAGTCCCTGCCGATCAAGATTCCGAGCTCTTTCTTCAAGGAACTGGCTTCATTACACACCAGATTTATCTGGGCGGATAAGCCGGCGAGACTTTCCCGCTCTCTTTTGTGCAGACCCAAGAGCAGGGGTGGCCTGGGGACGCCAGACATGAAAAAGTATTATTGGGCTACACACATGGTCAGGGTCCTGGATTGGTGTCGACATGCTAGGCTAAAGCCGTGGATCGCCCTTGAACAGAGCTTCTCGGACATCCCTCTTCCAGCCGCTCCTTGGCTCTCGAGTTTGCCCCCGCCCTCTCTTAGATCTCATCCAACTATTGGCGCCACTCTGGAATGTTGCTCGAGAGGTGAGGTCCGTCGCCTCCTCTTGCCGGTGCCTTCCCCCATGTCACCCATAATAGGCGATCCGGATTTCCGTCCTGGCCTCTCGGACCCTGTCTTTCGGAACTGGGTTCTGGAGGGGAGATTCAGAGCCTGTCACTTGGGGGGAGAGGGAGGTTGGCCTTCTCTGTCAGCTATTAGTGACCTCCTGCCTTCTGATCTACTGGGGAGATGGAGGGCTATGCAGTTAAGGCACTTCATATGTTCCCTTCCCTGCTTCACTCGGTACGCCGGGCCGCTTACGAGATTTGAGAAGTTGTGTCTGGGGGAGGGGGTTGTCCGGCACTCACTCTCCCTGACGTACGACTTGATATTGGATGCTGGGAACATGCCCCCCCCGGCCTACTTACTGCAGTGGGAAAGGGATCTAGGGATCGCGCTATCTGACTCGCAAAGAAAGAACATTTTAATGCTGGCGCATAAAACTTCAATTAGTTCCAGACAGCTGGAGGACAATTTCAAGTTACTGGCGAGATGGTACAGAGTACCGACTAGACTTCATAGGATGTTCCCCTCCGCTGACCCCAGCTGTTGGAGATGTGGCTCAGGTGAGGGAGACTATGTGCATATCTTCTGGTCCTGTCCTTCTCTACAGAGGTTCTGGTCGGAGGTGGGGGAGGTCATTAGACTGGTGATCGGCTCGAATGTTACATTGGGCCCGGAGCTGTTTCTGTTACAGTTATCGGAACTTCCGGCCCCTAAGTACAAGCGTTCCTTGCTGAGATTTCTGGTCATGGCTGCCAGGTCTTGTATTCCGCTTGGCTGGAAGTCCACTACCCCCCCACACTGACACAGTGGGTATCTAAAGTGACCGATCTCATGTACATGGAGGACCTGACATCCTCTATCAATGACCGTCAGGACGAGTTCCATAGGACTTGGTTCCCTTGGGTAGAGTTCACCAACTCGGCGGATTACACTAGACTGCTTTCCGCTCCGCGGCGGTTGTGAGTCCCCGGAGAAACACCACTCCCCCCATTCCAGTCCCCCTTTCCCTCCTTCCTTCCCCCTCCGCAACCCCTTTTTTCCCCTCCCCCTCCTTTTTTTTTTTTTTTCTCTTCTCTCTTTTTCTCGCTTCTAGCCTTTTATTGGCTATGCTATCCTCTTTCAGCTGCGTATTTTCTCTTCTTTTGGTTTGGTTGGTTTAAAAAATGGTTAAATTGGGTCAGACTCGAGCAGGTACGGGGCCAAGGGTGATGTCTGGGCGAAGACAGATACTATGCATGTCTTTGTTAATGTTAATACTTGCCATTATGAATATTCGTTGTCCTGTGTGGAACAGGAGATACCCTGTACTGTTATGAGTTTGGCTTTCAAAATAAAGAATTATAAAAAAAAGATCCTTGATGGAGGAGCGCAGGTTCTTGGCCAAAATCTCCAGGTAGGCCATGTTATCCATCTTCCTATGGATGCGGACCAGATGGCCAGGCCCCTTGGCTGAGAAACAGCCCCACAGCATGATGCTGCCACCACCATGCTTGACTGTAGGGATGATATTCTTGGGGTCGTATGCAGTGCCATCCAGTCTCCAAACGTCACGTGTGTGGTTGGCACCAAAGATCTTGATCTTGGTCTCATCAGACCAGAGAACCTTGAACCAGTCTGTCTCAGAGTCCTCCAAGTGATCATGAGCAAACTGTAGACGAGCCTTGACATGACGCTTTGAAAGTAAAGGTACCTTACGGGCTCATCTGGAACGGAGACCATTGCGGTGGAGTACGTTACTTATGGTATTGACTGAAACCAATGTCCCCACTGCCATGAGATCTTCCCGGAGCTCCTTCCTTGTTGTCCTTGGGTTAGCCTTGACTCTTCGGACAAGCCTGGCCTCGGCACGGGTGGAAACGTTCAAAGGCTGTCCAGGCCGTGGAAGGCTAACAGTAGTTCCATAAGCCTTCCACTTCCGGATGATGCTCCCAACAGTGGAGACAGGTAGGCCCAACTCCTTGGAAAGGGTTTTGTACCCCTTGCCAGCCTTGTGACCCTCCACGATCTTGTCTCTGATGGCCTTGGAATGCTCCTTTGTCTTTCCCATGTTGACCAAGTATGAGTGCTGTTCACAAGTTTGGGGAGGGTCTTAATTAGTCAGAAAAGGCTGGAAAAAGAGATAATTAATCCAAACATGTGAAGCTCATTGTTCTTTGTGCCTGAAATACTTCTTAATACTTTAGGGGAACCAAACAGAATTCTTGTGGTTTGAGGGGTTGAATATTAAATGACCCTCTGAATAAACTTTTCACAATTTAAAAAAAAAATAAAAAAATAAATAACATTCTTTTTTGCTGCAGTGCATTTCACACTTCCAGGCTGATCTACAGTCCAAATGTCACAATGTCAAGCTAATTCCGAATGTGTAAACCAGCTAAATCTGCAGGGGGTTGAATACTACTTGTAGGCACTGTATATTATATATATATATATTCACACACACACACACACACACACACACACCCCACACACACACATGCATGTGTATATTTTATATACAGTTAGGTCCAGAAATATTTGGACAGTGACACAATTTTGGCGAGTTGGGCTCTACATGCCACCACATTGGATTTGAAATGAAATCTCTACAACAGAATTCAAGTGCAGATTGTAACGTTTAATTTGAAGGTTTGAACAAAAATATCTGATAGAAATTGTAGGAATTGTACACATTTCTTTACAAACACTCCACATTTTAGGAGGTCAAAAGTAATTGGACAAATAAACCAAACCCAAACAAAATATTTTTATTTTCAATATTTTGTTGCGAATCCTTTGGAGGCAATCACTGCCTTAAGTCTGGAACCCATGGACATCACCAAACGCTGGTTTTCCTCCTTCTTAATGCTTTGCCAGGCCTTTACAGCCGCAGCCTTCAGGTCTTGCTTGTTTGTGGGTCTTTCCGTCTTAAGTCTGGATTTGAGCAAGTGAAATGCATGCTCAATTGGGTTAAGATCTGGTGATTGACTTGGCCATTGCAGAAGGTTCCACTTTTTTGCACTCATGAACTCCTGGGTAGCTTTGGCTGTATGCTTGGGGTCATTGTCCATCTGTACTATGAAGCGTCGTCCGATCAACTTTGCGGCATTTGGCTGAATCTGGGCTGAAAGTATATCCCGGTACACTTCAGAATTCATCCGGCTACTCTTGTCTGCTGTTATGTCATCAATAAACACAAGTGACCCAGTGCCATTGAAAGCCATACATGCCCATGCCATCACGTTGCCTCCACCATGTTTTACAGAGGATGTGGTGTGCCTTGGATCATGTGCCGTTCCCTTTCTTCTCCAAACTTTTTTCTTCCCATCATTCTGGAACAGGTTGATCTTGGTCTCATCTGTCCATAGAATACTTTTCCAGAACTGAGCTGGCTTCATGAGGTGTTTTTCAGCAAATTTAACTCTGGCCTGTCTATTTTTGGAATTGATGAATGGTTTGCATCTAGATGTGAACCCTTTGTATTTACTTTCATGGAGTCTTCTCTTTACTGTTGACTTAGAGACAGATACACCTACTTCACTGAGAGTGTTCTGGACTTCAGTTGATGTTGTGAACGGGTTCTTCTTCACCAAAGAAAGTATGCGGCGATCATCCACCACTGTTGTCATCCGTGGACGCCCAGGCCTTTTTGAGTTCCCAAGCTCACCAGTCAATTCCTTTTTTCTCAGAATGTACCCGACTGTGGATTTTGCTACTCCAAGCATGTCTGCTATCTCTCTGATGGATTTTTTCTTTTTTTTCAGCCTCAGGATGTTCTGCTTCACCTCAATTGAGAGTTCCTTAGACCGCATGTTGTCTGGTCACAGCAACAGCTTCCAAATGCAAAACCACACACCTGTAATCAACCCCAGACCTTTTAACTACTTCATTGATTTGATTACAGGTTAACGAGGGAGACGCCTTCAGAGTTAATTGCAGCCCTTAGAGTCCCTTGTCCAATTACTTTTGGTCCCTTGAAAAAGAGGAGGCTATGCATTACAGAGCTATGGTTCCTAAACCCTTTCTCCGATTTGGATGTGAAAACTCTCATATTGCAGCTGGGAGTGTGCACTTTCAGCCCATATTATATATATAATTGTATTTCTGAACATGTTTTTGTAAACAGCTAAAATAACAAAACTTGTGTCACTGTCCAAATATTTCTGGACCTAACTGTATATATATATTATATATATATATATATACAAAAATACATGCAATATGGATGATTAGGGTAACCTGAAGTCATCCTTCATCTCAGGTTTATGAAATGCACATGGCTCATATACAAGCAGACTGCTCAACACATTTGTGGACACAAATCTCGCGGCAATGTGAAGTGTTAACCGATCCTCCGGGGTCTTACAACTTGTCATCCAGAGTTAGCGCATACCCTTCTCTGATAAAGGCCCTGCTACCTCTCTCGCCTGGTTACATAGCAACATCTCTTGTTGCAACCCTAAAACATTTCACATGCCCGCTCTGCCCTCAGCGAGTGTCAGCAGCACGCACGAGGGTCGCAGGCCGTAATTACCAGTCTTCACTGCCTGGTAACGACAAGATAATGGTCTATGAGACAGCCTGGAGTTTGACCTTTTGTGTGACGCCAGTGTGATTAATTGCTCCATCACCCAATTAATGGCACATAATAATTGTACCCGCGGCCCTGCCCTCGCTCCCGCACCTGCCTGGCATTGTGCTGTCCTAAGACCTGTAGTTATTCATTTCTGCATGGCTTGCTAAAATGGTTGCCAGCGAGTTATCTTGAGTGCTGAAGTTCGGTGCCAGGCAGGAAACAATTGAGAAGATGCTTTAATAATACACAGCGGGGAAGGAAAAAAGATGGTAAAAATAACCTGTCATCCCGTTAAACAAAGCATTTCTTTATCCGTAGCAAAATTTGATGTTGTCAACGTTAATAATAGCAATAGTATTAAGCATCTCTAGGTATACGGCTGAAGGATTGCGAAAGTAATCACGTCCTACAACGACGCCTTGCATTATGATTACATTCCATGAAAAACTCAAAAACTCAAGTTATGAGATCATATTCTCCCTTCTCAGCTAATAAATGTACATGCCAGGGATGGAAGCCATGACATTGTGACGCCTTTGTAGTAGGACAGATCCAAATTGTCACTGATGGTCCTCATTGATGTTACAGGGGTCCACTGGGGTGCCAGTATTATGGACGGCAAGAATAGTGACAATTCATAAGCAGAATACAGGCTACTACTATTTACAGCAGTGTGTAATCTGCATCATACAAAGGCCAAGACGAATGTAATATATGAGAAGATGTCAAGTTAGAAGGTCAAGAACAAGACTCTTCATCTGTTAAAGGGGTGTCCACTACTTTTACATTGATAGCCTATACTTAGTGTACGTCATTAATGTCTGATCAGCCGGGGTCTGACACCCCACATCCCTGCCATTCAGCTGTTCTCGGTCCCAGCGGCGGAAGCAGGCAGCTGGAAATGCTCAGGTCTGGCGCTGCTCCGTCTTCTGATATCGGCTGTGGCCGGAGACTATCGCTATCAGAGGACGGAGCAGCGCCAGAACTGACATTTCTGGCTGCCTGCTGCCACCGCTGGGACCGACAGGGGTGCGGGGAGTCGGACCTTGGGAAATCAGACATTGATGACCTATCCTAAGGATAGGCCATCAGTATGAAAGTAGTGGACAACCCCTTTAAGAAAAAGAAGTTTCATCCTGCATGTGATAAGCGGTACTCACCAGAGCCGGCAGAAGCTTATCGGCAAAATATACGAAGCCGGCACCAAAAGAAAAGCCAACGGCAGCGGGAAGGAAAGCGAAGCTCCCATATTGGTTAGACATCTCTATCGCAGGGGCCAGGAGGGACCAGTAGGAAGCAGCCAGCATGACCTGGGAGACAGAACACAAAGATATGATTTAAAGATTAAGTAATTCTGGTAACATAGTTATAAGTCTTCAGTAAATTACACTCCAACCAAGAAAGTTGTAAGAAAGTTCCCTCCCAGTCCAGGTCTTGGGCATCATTCTCATGTATACAGCCACTTGGGTTGTGCAAAACGATTTGCTGAAGCTTGCTGAGCAACGAATTTGGTGACGGACCAGAGCCCTGCGAACTTCTTACAATCCACCGGCCTCCTGGACACCTCTTCTGATTAGTCGGCCCCGAGACCTCATGAAGGGAGTCATGTCACAACATCATGGGGCCTACAAATCAGAAAGTGAGCACCGGACGCCTACTGGGGACGGTAGGAATCGTTTTGCTCTACTCTCCCGAGCACGCCTTTCATCTGGTCTTATCATTTTTCTATGGGATTGTTCCCAGAATCAGGAGCATCAGTTGTTCCAACTGGATTGGTCCTGAAGCTGAAGAAAAGTCAGCATGTAGTGATTTTCTATCTATGGAAGCCATGGCTGAGGTGAAAAACAACTGGCAGGATGGTGCCTTGAAAAAATATTCCAATCCCCCAGGAACTTTTCCACATTTTTTCACATTACACCCACAAACTTAAATGTATTTTATTGATATGTTAAAGGGGTTATCCGGCTTCTTTGACTTTTTTTGTATTTCCCTATTGGGCTACATTGGGGCAGGTAAGTAGATAGAGACCACTTACCTTCCCTGCTGTCAGCCCCTCTCCCCCGGCTCAGAGCGGTCATGTGACCGCTCCTGCCGTGATTTTGCTGCTTCCGGTCATTTCATGTCAACATGGGCAGGGCCATGTTGACATGCAAATGTGGAACAGCATGTCGCCTCCCTGCTGGGCGGGTACAGTGCGTGGAGTCCCCGTCCCCTTCCCTGCACCCTCCCACACATGCCCCCGCACCTCTTTTACTCTCCAGTAACCTCCCCCTGCACTGCTGGGGTCCGTGACCTGGGGGAGGGGCCTGGCGGCGGCTGCCGTGGTGTCAGCGCCAGCACCAGGCCCCCTGCCCAGGATCGCACATTCAAATGTACCGGCATCGCAGATCACAGATGCCGGTACATTTTAAAGTGCTGATGAGAAGCAGCGCAGCGCTGCTTCTCATCACTGTCCCTCCCGCTGTCTGTGCTCTCTTCAGCACAGCGGTGACGTCACTACTGTGCTGATATGTCCAGAGCACAGACAGCAGACGAACGTGCAGGAGCGGCGGGGACCAAGGACGGGTGAGTATGTACTCCCTATATGTGTGCGTGTGCAGAGCCATATTTGTGCGTGTGCAGAGCCATATGTGTGCGTGTGCAGAGCCATATGTGTGCGTGTGCGGTACAGAGCTATATGTGTTAAATATAGGGACCCCCATACAGCAGTATGAAAAGTCATACTGGGCAGACTTTAGCCCAGTTTGGTCAATAAGACCATTGCACAGACTCAAACTAACAATATGAAAATAGGAGAGCTGGAGTCGAAAAAGTGCCAATAAAGTGAATATAATTTTATTAGTTACAATAATGAATGTGCAAACAGCAAGGAAGAGGATAAAATCACAAAGGGGTGTGAGAATGCATAGTCAGGATCAACAAAGTAAGTAATAATCAGGAATGGCTAGTTGGAATAACATAAATAAAGCAGAGGGGGGATGTCAGGGCGAGCATAATGGAAAAATATACATATAAAGTGCATGTGCATAGATGCATGTAATAGCCTGCTCAGACACCCCCAAATGCATTATAAAAACATGGTTCAATCCAATGAATGTTGCAATAAATACAGAAAAAAGTGGCCAATGCGTGTTAAAGTGGCTAGTGCATGATCCCGAGAACGCAAAGAAGAGGCTCCCCCATACCCCACCAACGTACGTTTCGCCTGTATGAGCACCGTGCTCAGATTCGGCTTCCTCAGGGAGGGAGAAGGCAGCGCTGCCTTCTCCCTCCCTGAGGAAGCCGAATCTGAGCACGGTGCTCATACAGGCGAAACGTACGTTGGTGGGGTATGGGGGAGCCTCTTCTTTGCGTTCTCGGGATCATGCACTAGCCACTTTAACACGCATTGGCCACTTTTTTCTGTATTTATTGCAACATTCATTGGATTGAACCATGTTTTTATAATGCATTTGGGGGTGTCTGAGCAGGCTATTACATGCATCTATGCACATGCACTTTATATGTATATTTTTCCATTATGCTCGCCCTGACATCCCCCCTCTGCTTTATTTATGTTATTCCAACTAGCCATTCCTGATTATTACTTACTTTGTTGATCCTGACTATGCATTCTCACACCCCTTTGTGATTTTATCCTCTTCCTTGCTGTTTGCACATTCATTATTGTAACTAATAAAATTATATTCACTTTATTGGCACTTTTTCGACTCCAGCTCTCCTATTTTCATAGAGCTATATGTGTGCGGTACAGAGCCATATGTGTGCGGTGCAGAGCATACGTGTGCGGTGCAGAGACATACGTGTGCGGTGCAGAGACATATGTGTGCGGTGCAGAGCCCGATGTGGGGCTGTTATTTGCAATGCTGTAGTGATACCAGGTCAGGTGCTCGGGAAGAATACTGACAGGGAATGTGTGTGCAAGGGGCGGGCAGAGGGTGCAGCTGGACACTGGGGTGGGTGGTGACAGCTCTGACTGAGGTTCAGCACAGGAAGTGGTCATGTTTGCTGGATCTGAATGTAAACAAGAGCTGCAGAGAATAAAGGGATAATTCAAGAGGAACAAAAGTTAGAAAACAAAAAATAACAATGTAGGTGTGATTTATATGACAATACAGCACAGATAAGCTCAAAAATTTTTGTTAAGCTAATGTCGGACAACTCCTTTAAGTGATTTACCAACACTAAGTAGCAAGTATTTGTGAGGTGTAAAGGAAATCCTAAATGTTTTTCTTATTATTTAAAAATATAAATCTGAAAAATGTGATGTGTATTTGTAATCAGCCCCCAAAATAAAATCCTAAGTGAGCAATTTCCACTAGACATCACCTAAATGGTAAATGGAGTCCACCTGCGTGCGCTTTCTTCTCAGTATATGTACAGCTGAAGAGGTTTGTTAAGAGCATTGGGGATTAAAGCGCATCATGAAAACCAAGGAACACACCAGACAGGTCAGGGATAAAGTTGTAGAGAAGAGTAAAGCTGGGTTAGGTTCTAGTAAAAAAAAAAAATCGCCCAAGCTATGAAAAGCTCACGTTGCACTGTTCAATCCATCATCCAAAACTGTAGGCAGTATGGAACAACCAATTGCAAACCTACCAAGATATGGCTGGCCACCAAAACGGAAATCCCAAGAAGGAGAGCACTAATTAGAGAAGCAGCCAAAAGGCCCATGATCACTGTGGAGTAGCTGCAGATATCCACAGCTCAGGGGAAAGAATCTGTCCACAGGACAATTATTAGTTGAACTAGAAGGTGGTCCGATTCTACGCATCGGGTATTCTAGAATTTAAGTATTGTGTAGTTCATGTATGATTTTTGTTTTTTATATATATATATATATATATATATATATATATATATATATATATATATATATATATATATATATATATATATATATATGTATATAGATGTTGTTGTGTGTAGTTACCAAGTGTTTGTGTAGGGCGCTGTACATGTTCTGGGTGTTGTCTGGGTGTGACGGGGAGTGAGAGCGGTGTTGTATGTGTGTTGCGTGTGTTGCGTTGTTTGTGGAGCACTGTGTGTCTGTAGCGTTGTGTGTGTGTGTGTGTTGCGCGGTTTGTGTGTGTGTGGTGTGTTTTGGGGGGAGGTATGTTTTGTGCAATGTGTGTGTTGTGCGGTATGTGCGTATATTTGTGTGTGCCGCGGTGTTTGTGTGTTGGGTGTTGTGTGTGTGCAGCGTTGTCTGTGTGTGTGGGTGTCTGTGTAGGGCAGTTGTTTGTGGTTCCCAGTGTGTGTGTGTGGTGTGTTGTGCAGTGCGCGCGCGTGTGTGTGTGTGTGTTGGGGGGAGGTGTGCACTTCCCCATCGTGCTCCATCCCCCATGCAGCGCACTCCCCATCGTGCTCCATCCCCCATGCTGCGCACCCCCCATCGTGCTCCATCCCCTATGCTGCGCACCCCCCATCGTGCTCCATCTCCCATGCTGCGCACTCCCAAACGTGCTCCATCCGCCATGCTGCGCACTCCCAAACCTGCTCCATCCGCCATGCTGCGCACTCCCAAACGTGCTCCATCCGCCATGCTGCGCACTCCCAAACGTGCTCCATCCGCCATACTCCGCACTCCCCATCGTGCTCCATCCCCCATGCAGCGCACTCCCCATCGTGCTCCATCCGCCATGCTGCGCACTCCCAATTGTGCTCCATCCGCCATGCTGCGCACTCCCAAGTGTGCTCCATCCGCCATGCTGCGAACTCCCAAACATGCTCCATCCGCCATGCTGCGCACTCCCAAACGTGGTCCATCCGCTATGCTGCGCACTCCCAAACGTGCTCCATCCGCCATACTCCGCACTCCCAAACGTGCTCCATCCGCCATGCTGCGCACTCCCAAACGTGCTCCATCCGCCATGCTGCGCACTCCCAAACGTGGTCCATCCGCCATGCTGCGCACTCCCAAACGTGCTCCATCTGCCATGCTGCGCACTCCCAAACGTGCTCCATCCGCCATGCTGTGCACTCCCAAACGTGCTCCATCCGCCATGCTGCGCACTCCCAAACGTGCTCCATCCCCCATGCTGCGCACCCCCATCGTGCTCCATCCCCCATGCTGCACCAGCATGAGCCTCTCTACCCGCAGCATCAGCCTCTCTGCCCGCAGCATCAGCCTCTCTCCTCCCAGCATCAGCCTCTCTACCCGCAGCATCAGCCTCTCTGTTCCCAGCATCAGCCTCTCTGTCCCCAGCATCAGCCTCTCGCATCCCAGCATCAGCCTCTCGCATCCCAGCATCAGCCTCTCGCATCCCAGCATCAGCCTCTCTGTCCCCAGCATCAGCCTCTCTGTCCCCAGCATCAGCCTCTCTCCTCCCAGCATCAGCCTTTTCTGTCCCTAGCATCAGCCTCTCTCCTCCCAGCATCAGCCTCTCTCATCCCAGCCTCCCCCAGCATCAGCCTCTCTCCTCCCAGCATCAGCCTCTCTCCTCCCAGCATCAGCCTCTCTCCTCCCAGCCTACCCCAGCCTCAGCCTCCCCCAGCATCAGCCTCTCTCCTCCCAGCATCAGCCTTTTCGGTCCCCAGCATCAGCCTCTCTCCTCCCAGCCTACCCCAGCCTCAGCCTCCCCCAGCATCAGCCTCTCTCCTCCCAGCATCAGCCTCTCTCCTCCCAGCATCAGCCTCTCTCCTCCCAGCCTACCCCAGCATCAGCCTCTCTCCTCCCAGCATCAGCCTTTTCGGTCCACAGCATCAGCCTCTCTCCTCCCAGCCTACCCCAGCTTCAGCCTCCCCCAGCATCAGCCTCTCTTCTCTTAGCCTCCCCATCCCAGCCTTCCCCAGGATCAGCCTCTCTCCTCCCAGCCTCCTCCAGCACGCCGTGCTACTCTGCCGACACTCACAGATCCGATCGCATACACTCACACACACACACACACCCGATCGCATACACTCACACACACCCGATCGCATACACTCGCACACACACATTGACGATATTGCACATATGCGCTCACACTCACAACATCCGGAGATACCACATGCTTCTGGCCATGTGATCCTCCGGCAGGTCCTGGAAGCTCACAGCACAGTATCGCCGCCGAGAAGCAAGCGATATCCCAGGATGTTGTGAGTGTGTGGATGCGATGTGATGTGTGTGTGAGGTGTGTGTGAGAGTGAGTGTGATCTGATGTGTGTGTGTGTGCGTGTGTGTATGTGTGTGTGTGTGCAGTTATGTGTGTGCGTGTGTGTATGTTCCGCCGCTGCAGGACCTTGATGCGCTGGTAACTATGCTACCATGATTACCAGCGTATCTCATCCCCCGCTCGCACGGGAGTCCACACCAGCATACGCCGGCCAGCCCCAGCAATGCGAGGGTATGTGTCGGCTGGTTTGGCGGCGTACGCTGATGTGGGCTCCCGGGGGTACAGTACTCACCTGTGAGTCGTGGCTCCGTGACCGTGTCAGTTCAGGAATGCGTGGGGGGGGCGGGGCCAGAGCTAGCGTGCATTGCGTGAGGGGGGCGGGGCGTGGCCGAGTTGCCAATGCCTGCAGGGTGCCGGGGCGAGAGGCCAATCTGGGGGGGGGGGCGGAGCCTGGGCGAGTGGCCAATCCGTGCGGGGGGGCGGGGCCATGGCGAGCCCAGCGGCCAATCAGCTTTGTGTCACCGTAAGGACACAATTTTGGAGCAAGACAGACAGACAGAATAAGGCAATTATATATATAGATACTCTACAAATCTAGTCTTTATAGAAGAGTGGCAAGAAGAAAACCATTACTGAAAGCAAACTATAAGAAGTCCTGCTTGCAGTTTGCAAAAAGCCATGTAGGGGACACAACGAGTATGTGGAAGAAGGTGTACTGGTCGGATGAGACCAAAGTAGCTATTTTTTGGCTAAATGCCCAACTGTTTTGTATGGCAGAAATCTAACACTGCACATACACCCTGAAAACACCATGCCCACCGTCACACATGGTGGTGGCAGCATCATACTGCGGGGAGGCTTTTCTTGAGCAGGGAGAGGGAAGATGGTCATAGATGATGGGAGATGGATGGAGCTATTTACAGTGCCTTGCGAAAGTATTCGGCACCCTTGAATTTTTCAACCTTTTCCCACATTTCAGGCTTCAAACAAAGATAGAAATTTTAATGTTACGGTGAAGAATCAACAACAAGTGGGACACAATTGTGAAGTTGAATGAAATGTATTGCTTTTTTAAACTTTTGTAAAAAAAAGAAAAAACTGAAAATTTGGGCGTGCAATATTATTCGGCCCCTTTACTTTCAGTGCAGAAAACTCACTGCAGAAGTTCATTGAAGATCTCTGAATGATCCAATGTTGTCCTAAATGACTGATGATAATAAATATAAGCCACCTGTGTGTAATCTAGTCTCCGTATAAATGCACCTGCTCTGTGATAGTCTCAGTGTTCTGTTTAAAGGACAGAGAGCATCATGAAGACCAAGGAACACAACAGGCAGGTCCGTGATACTGTTGTGGAGAAGTTTAAAGCTGTATTTGGTTACAAAAAGATTTCCACAACTTTAAACATCCCAAGGAGCACTGTGCAAGCAACCATATTGAAATGGAAGGAGTATCATGCCACTGCAAATCTACCAAAACCCGGTCATCCCTCAAAAATTTCATGTCAAACAATGAGACGACTGATCAGAGATTCAGCCAAGAGGCCCACGATCACTCTGGATGAACTGCAGATATCTACAGCTGAGGTGGGAGAGTCTGTCCATAGGACAACAATCAATCGTACACTGCACAAATCAGGCCTTTAAGGAAAAGTGGTAATAAGAAAGCCATTTCTCAAAGATATCCCTAAAAAGTGTTGTTTAAAGTTTACCACAAGCCACCTGGGAGACACCAAAGATGTGGAAGAAGGTGCTCTGGTCAGATGAAACCAAAATCGAACTATTTGGGCACAATGCCAATCGATATGTTTGGTGTAAAAGCAACATAGCTCATCACCCTGAACACACCATCCCCACTGTCAAACATGGTGGTGGCAGCATCATGGTTTGGGCCTGCTTTTCTTCAGCAAGGACAGGGAAGATGGTTAAAATTGATGGGAAGATGGATGGAGCCAAATACAGGACCATTCTTGAACCTCACTCAGCTCCACTATTTGCACAGGAAGAATGGGCAAGAATTTCAGTCTCTCGATGTGCAAAACTGATATAGACATACCCCAAGCGACTTGCAGCTGTAATCACAGCAAAAGGTGGCACTACAAAGTATTAACTTAAAGGGGACGAATAATATTGCACGCCCCAATTTTCAGTTTATTATTTTTTATATAAGTTTAAAATAAGCAATAAATTTCGTTCAACTTCACAATTGTGTCCCACTTGTTGTTGATTCTTCACCATAACATTAACATTTTTATTTTTCTGTTTGAAGTCTGAAATGTGGGAAAAGGTTGAAAAATTCAAAGGGGCCGAATATTTTCGCAAGGCACTGTAAAAGACAATCCTGGTGGAAAACCTATTAGAGGCTGTAAAACACTGAGGCATTGGATCACCTTCCAGCAGGACAAAGACCTTAAACATCCAGCCAGAGCTACAATGGATGGTTTAGATCAAAGCAGATTCATGTGTGTGAATGGCCCAGTCACAGTCCAGACCTAAATCAGATTGATAATTTGTGGAATCACTTAAAAATTGCCGTTCACAGGCGTCTCCATCCCATCTAACTGAGTGAGTGTGCAGAGAAGAAAAGGCAAAGCTGGTAGAGACATATCCACAAAGACTTTCAGCAGTAATTGCAGCGAAACGTGATCCTACAAAGTATTGACTCAGGAAGCAGAATACAAATGTACATTATAATTTTCAGATTTATAGTTTTAAAAAAGAATCGCAATAAATTTAAGTTTGTGAGCGGAACGTGAAAAAATGTGTAAAAGTTCTCGGGGTATGAATACTTTTCCAATGCACTTTATATGAATCTGGTCTTCAGCTTTCTAGCCAGAATGGATGTCATGCACCTTTCCAGATATAGGACTTTTCAAGAACTTCTGTTCATGATTTGCCTGCATTTATCACCAGTTATCCTCTCTGCAGATTCTCTCCAATTTTCAGCTGCCTCTGAGCTAGTGTGTGGAAATTGCTGCTACGATGTTCTATATACACTACACACACAGATTTGAGGGATTCCTGTTCTTCTGTCTCTAAGCATCATCATGGAGGACATTATACAGCAGCACTGAGCAGTGTATCTGTACATCCAGCATCAGAGTGAGATAAAACACTTACTAGAAAGCTGCGGCTCCCTTATTTCTGCCTCTCTCTGTCTCACTCTACTCCTCTTCTCTCAATAGACATTAATAGGCAGTTATAACTTGATTTCTCAGGAAGCAGCGTTTTCTTTTGAGTATACAGTCATATGAAAAAGTTTGGGCACCCCTATTAATGTTAACCTTTTTTCTTTAGAACAATTTGGGTTTTTGCAACAGCTATTTCAGTTTCATATATCTAATAACTGATGGACTGAGTAATATTTCTGGATTGAAATGAGGTTTATTGTACTAACAGAAGATGTGCAATCCGCATTTAAACAAAATTTGACCGATGCAAAAGTATGGGCACCCTTATCAATTTCTTGCTTTGAACACTCCTAACTACTTTTTACTGACTTACTAAAGCACTAAATTGGTTTTGTAACCTCATTGAGCTTTGAACTTCATAGGCAGGTGTATCCAATCATGAGAAAAGGTATTTAAGGTGGCCACTTGCAAGTTGTTCTCCTATTTGAATCTCCTATGAAGAGTGGCATCATGGGCTCCTCAAAACAACTCTCAAATGATCTGAAAACAAAGATTATTCAACATAGTTGTTCAGGGGAAGGATACAAAAAGTTGTCTCAGAGATTTAAACTGTCATTTTCCACTGTGAGGAACATAGTAAGGAAATGGAAGAACACAGGTACAGTTCTTGTTAAGCCCAGAAGTGGCAGGCCAAGAAAAATATCAGAAAGGCAGAGAAGAAGAATGGTGAGAACAGTCAAGGACAATCCACAGACCACCTCCAAAGACCTGCAGCTTCATCTTGCTGCAGATGGTGTCAATGTGCATTGGTCAACAATACAGCGCACGTTGCACAAGGAGAAGCTGTATGGGAGAGTGATGCGAAAGAAGCAGTTTCTGCAAGCATGCCACAAACAGAGTCGCCTGAGGTATGCAAAAGCACATTTGGACAAGCCAGTTACATTTTGGAAGAAGGTCCTGTAGACTGATGAAACAAAGATTGAGTTGTTTGGTCATACAAAAAGGCGTTATGCATGGAGGCAAAAAAAAACGGCATTCCGAGAAAAGCACTTGCTACCCACAATAAAATTTGGTGGAGGTTCCATCATGCTTTGGGGCTGTGTGGCCAATGCCGGCACCGGGAATCTTGTTAAAGTTGAGGGTCGCATGGATTCAACTCAGTATCAGCAGATTCTTGACAATGATGTGCAAGAATCAGTGACCAAGTTGGAGTTACGCAGGGGATGGATATTTCAGCAGGACAATGATCCAAAACACCGCTCCAAATCTACTCAGGCATTCATGCAGAGGAACAATTACAATGTTCTGGAATGGCCATCCCAGTCCCCAGACCTGAATATTATTGAAAATCTGTGGGATGATTTGAAGCGAGCTGTCCATGCTCGGCGACCATCAAACTTAACTGAACTGGAATTGTTTTGTAAACAGGAATGGTCAAATATACCTTCATCCAGGATCCAGGAACTCATTAAAAGCTACAGGAAGCGACTAGAGGCTGTTATTTTTGCAAAAGGAGGATCTACAAAATATTAATGTCTCTTTTATGTTGCGGTGCCCATACTTTTGCACCGGTCAAATTTAGTTTAAATGCGGATTGCACATTTTCTGTTAGTACAATAAACCTCATTTCAACCCAGAAATATTACTCAGTCCATCAGTTATTAGATATATGAAACTGAAATAGCTGTTGCAGAAACCCAAATTGTTATAAAGAAAAAAGGTTAACATTATTAGGGGTGCCCAAACTTTTTCATATGACTGTAATTTACTTTAGCAGCTTTTTTAGGTTCAATGATGATTTCAGGAGGGGTGAGATGAGAAATTGGGTCAACCAAGGTAAATAGGTAGAGAAATTCCCAAAGAAATGTGGTAACAAAGAAAACAATTCTTATTAAAACATAATTTTTATTGGATATATCTTAAAATTATCAAGAAGTACAGTGGAACCTTGGTTTAAGAGTAACTTGGTTTGAAAGCGTTTTGCAAGAAAAGCAAAGCTTTTTACAAATGTGTAACTTGGTTTAAGAGCAATGCTTTGCAATAAGAGCAAATCCTCACCGTGCACACTTCCAGTTCTGTCCTTTCACCGCGCTCTGACCTGCTCTGGAGGTAACTTTCTGTCCATATGTACTGTATACTGTATACCATTGCACAGTACAGTATATACTATACAGCATGTCTATCAATTTGCATTTGTGGATACAGTACTGTACTCTCTTTCTGATAACCAGTGCAGCACATTGCTTGTACTGTATCTCCTGCACACCAACAATTCTATTGTAAGCTAAAATGCAATTTAATTTGTTTTTATGTTTTTTTACTGTACTGCACAGTATTTTGTATTAGTGACTGTAATAATATATGAATACAGTACATTATTTTGTATTACTCTAATAAATTGTAATAAATTGGTATAAATACAGCAAATATTTTTGGGTTGTGGAACAAATTGTCTGTGTTTCAATTGTTTCCTATGGGAAAATTTGCTTTGATACAAGAGTAACTTGATTTAAGAGCAACTCCCAGAAGCAATTATGCTTGTAATCCAAGGTTCCACTACATTCAGGGGGGTGGGAGAAGTGGCTCATAAGTGGAGAATGAAAAGTATTTCTCTGATAAGGTTTATTACAAAGTTCCTTATATTCGCTTGCGCTATTAATTTATACAAAGTTTGTTGACCACTTTACAGTAAAAAGTAAAAAGCACTTCAAAGCTTGCTTCTCGTCTGCACATACAATTCACGTGATTTGGCTCCACTTCAAGCCCACATTTCGACATTTGTGATTATTATGAAGGAAAGTAACATTATTTCAGTAGGAGGTTGAAAGCAAAATTTTGTAAAACATAAAACAGACTCCCGCTGTTGTTGTCCATAATACGCGGAGCGTTCAGAAAGCACAATTTTATTTTTTTTCCCCTTTTACAAGATGATGTTTATGCAGCGGCAGGTTTCCACAATATACGCACATCTCTTGCTGGGCGAAATATTCATCACAGCCGAGTAACTAGATTTACAGCATAGAAAATCAGCCATTAGCGCACACTGCTCCTTTCACATCTCCGGCAATATGCGCTGTATCCTATAGCGTGGTGAAAGGTAGAAGCAAAGGTAATCTGCACTTTACTACTATAGATTCAATCACCTGTTTTATTTATTTCTTTTTTCATTTTTTCTATTCTCAAAAATGTGGACTATTTATTAAGGGGTGCTCTATGGTTTCTCCAGTTACCAAACCATGGGTTTATTAAATTCTGCAGTCGGTGACCGTCCCCAACTGCAGGTATGGGGTCATTATACAATTCTCTACAATATATTTCACATCTGGGAAAGTATAAAATGTTTGAGCAGCGCAGGATGATGAACGCAGACTGGGGAATACATCACGCTCTACGGAAAAGTGGCAAAAACTTCATTGTGAGAACCATTCTTCGTAATGCAATCATACTAGAGAAATGGAAAAATTGTGCTGATACATTTAATACCTCTTTCCCTCTGTGAATTTGTTGCAGATTTGTTGACGATGCATCACAGCACTTTATCGTAGAAGGAAAATAAATCGTTCCTTAAAAGGGAACATTTCTGCAGGTTTTTGTTATGGAATCTGAGAGCAGCATGTAAGGGCAGAGAACCTGATTCCAGCAATCTATCACTTTCTGTACTGCTCAATGCAGTTTTGATAAAATCCAAGATTTCATCGCTCTAGATATATCAAGCAGTGTTCAAGTCCAGACTCATTAGGGGTCTCAGCGGCATCAGGCTCCGATCACACTGCAGAGCCTGATAGGCAACCTGATGTCTCCTAGTTGTTCAGCCAGAGCTGAGCGTCGGCTGTTTCATGTGCTCTATTCCTCAGTCCTGCAGGAGTTAATTCCTGGGGAACTCTGCTAGGAGCTCAGGTTACTAATTACCAATCTCAGCTGTCTCATTCATATAAAAGATTCTGGACCTTGCTACTCAGCGCTGATTATAGCTTCAGTATAGCTCCAGCGATTCCAGTCTTAGTGTTGATCCTGTTTATGGTGATCTGTTTTGCAATTTTGAGTGGTAGGTGGAAGTTCACCTGTTGTTCGGTTACTTTCTTCCCTTTTCTTTATTCCACTGTACATATATTGTCTCTCCTTTGTGTTTGAGCACAGTGTGTATGCGTTTTCGTGCTCCCTTGTCCATGTCGTCTCTGTTGGGTTTTGTTATTGTGTTTCCCGGTCCGCCCCAAGGGTGGGGAAATGAGATCAGGGCTTGGACAGGAGTCAGGGTCCTGTTGAGAATTTACTGTCAATATGATGTAATACTTGACACATTTTGCTAATAAAAATTTATGGTTTAAAAAAAAAAAAAAAAAAAGGAGTCAGGGTCATGCTGAGGGCTTGGACCTGGCTACCATCAAGCCTACCTCCGAGATAAGGGACTGCGCAGTGTCTTGAGTCTGAAAGCAAGCCTAGGGCCCTGTTCTGTCATTACATACCCCATTAGGGACAAAATGTAGAATTGGTGGAGGAAGGTTGAACTAGATGGACTTAGGTCTTTTTTCAACCTATGTAACTATGTAACTATGACAAGATGTCCCTGAGCTCTGTATAACCCCACATACACCACTAATTAGCAGCATGTGGCCAATCAGAAGTGGGGGTGGGGTTATACAGATTAGCTAGACTGATGATAAAACACTGATTACAATGAGACAACAGCAAGCTGCTGAGCAAGTGACACATCCCTTAAATCAGGCTCTCTGCCCTCTCAGATTAATTAGCAAAACAAACTGTTGACAAATTTCCTTTAAAAGGGGTTGTCCAGTGAAAACAGGTTGTCACATATCCTCAAGTGATAACTCATTGACTGGCAGGGGTCCAATCCTTGGTACCCACGCTGATTGCCAGAACAGAGCACCTTTCCCCTCCCCCCGTAAGAATGGAGCAGCAGTACACATGCTCGACTGTGACTCCATTTATTCCCTATGGCGCTGCGGAGCACTGTTCTTGGCTTTTTCTAGCAGGCTCACAGAGAATTAATAAGAGTGGCAATGCGGCTTTCGACCTGTGGCTCCGTTCTGCAATGTAGGAAGGACATAAAAATTCCCAGATCTGCCAATCCTTGCAGGTCCCAGCAGTCAGGCGTACACTGATCAGTAACCTGTTTTCACTGGACTACCCCAGTGGACTTTTTGGCATTTAGTCATTAAATGGAGAGGCACTTTGATTGCTCATTCAAAAATTTCCTTATTGTAAGTGAGAAGGAATGGAGGAGACCCCTGTTCTAGAGACCACTGGGGAAACTGAGCGATATCACATTTATCACCTATCTTGTTGATAAATCCTGCTGATAAACTGTGGCATAATTCCTGAAAAAGGGATCTCCAGAAAAAACATTACATTTCTCTGCTTTCCCTATGTTACCTCTAATCAGGGGCTGTGAACGAATAACAAAGGCTCTATCCGCCCTCTTGACTATAGAAATCACAAAAAGAAGTGCGGTCGGATGACATCAGGTAGGAGCTAGGGAGCAGAAGGCTGGAGATCTACAGAGATCAAGAAGGCCCAGGAGAGGCAGCAGGCTGTGCTCTATGCAGCCCCACGCATGTCACAGGCGATGTACAAACTTCTGCCCAATCCAAGAAAGGGCAAAAATAATAGTTTTATATCACAGAAGACCTGTTAAAAAGGTGGTCCATTTTTTATATAAAATTGGGGGCAAAGGCTTGTAACAAAAATAGCATTACTTACCTTTTGAAGCCCCTTAAAGGGAATCTGTCACCAGTTTTGGGGCCTATAAGCTGCGGCCACCACCAGTAGGCTCGTATATACAGCATTCTAACACACTGTATTTAAGAGCCCAGGCCGCTGTGTAGAACGTAGAAATCACTTTATAATACTCACCTAAACAGTCGGTACGGTGGAGATGGGTCAGATGGGTGTCTCTGTTCTCCGGGTATGGAGCCTCCTCTTTCGGCCATCTTCATCCTCCTTCTTCTGAAGCCGGGGTGCATGACGCGTCCTACGTCATGCACACGCGCCAGCATTGAGGTCCTATAATACTTTGATCTGCCCTGCCCTTTAACCTGCAGCACTGCTTCTCCACTGCTTAAAAGGTTCCGTGTTTATGTGACGCCCTGGACCCCAGGGGTCACAGGTCACTACACAACATCATACAAGGAGTGCACACTGTTGGTGTCTGGGTTCAAGTCCAGGCACTTCCAGCAAGGTCGGAAGACGGTGGTGGCCATCTGCAGGAGTTGGTGAAGGTCAGCGGAACCGTAGGACCGGGGTCGAGCGGTGGCCCGCCGGTACCGAACCGGGGAGCCGATTGGAGCCAAGCACCAGACAGGGTACTCAGACCCCGACTAGGCTTAAAGCCAACCTTTAGTTAAATTTTCTGATTGCGGTCTGGACCTCAGGGGTTCATTCCCACCCAAGTCCCGATTGAAGGCAACAGCCCAACCATTCCGGATAAGTGCCACCGCCAAGGGCCAGAGATCCAAGGGGCCAGCATCTGCGGGCAAAAGGGCTCCTCCGGCACGTATATGTCGGGGAGCGGACTCCCGGTGCAGGGAGTCAACACACAAAACACAGGTGCAGGGAAATGACAGCCACCATCAACCCATCCAGGGAGAACACCGCAGCCGGCTGCGGGCCCCGTCCATCCAGCCATTTGGTTTACCAGAGACTCTGTCCATCTGTGTCTGAGTACAACAGTGCCATCCGGCACTGCGATGCGCTGCACCGCAGCCCTGCATCCTACGAACCCCATCCTACGGGAACCCAACCTCCTACCGGGCCCCGGGACCAATAGCCCCTACCCATGGAGGGGTTAAGACCAAAGCTGCTCCCCGCCATCGCTCCCGGGAATCCCGTCACCAGCAGCGGTGGTGCCCACCATCACCACAACCCGTGGGTGGTGTCACGAACTCTATCCCACATCCAAATCCCCTTTTCACTCGTGGGCGAGGAGCGCTGCTCGAGCCCCGGGTCCGGCCCCGCTCGAGCCACCGAGGAGAAGGCACCGGATCCGACCGCGATCTCCCCGAGCAGCCCCCGCGATGGGGAAGCTGGCCCCCGCCCTCGACATTTACAGGGCTGCAGCTGTGATATTCCAACTACAACATGTGACCACTGCAGTCAATCGCTGGCCTAATGAGCTCAAGCAATCAACCTCAGCTTCACCATTTAGGACAATGATCAGATGCCGTGGAAACATGCTATAGATGGATCCTTACTAGTAAATAGTCTTTTTAAAGACTGGCGGGGAAAAATCAGTGTGGCCCTTGAGCAGTAGGGGCTTCAAAAGGTAAGAAATGATTATCTTTGTTATTTTACAGCATTCCCAGCACTGGGCCTATTTTTGCATTATAATAAGACATATCCTTTAAGAAACGATTTTATTTTTTGCATTTCATATTTTTGAGCTTAGTTTCTAATCTATGCAGCCAATTGGAACACATGAATAAAAATACCTGGTTGCTTTATGCACATTATATTTTGGCTCAGCATGCCATCTGCTCCTTATACAACATGTATAGCCGGAGTTGTGAAAAGCAATGTGCCGAGCACCAGAAATATTGCATAAAATCAATACAGAACACAATCTTTAAAAATAAAAAAAACCATCTCAGCTCTGGGGACCCAACGGACCACAAGACTGGAAGCTATGTGCTTTCTTTACACGGGGTAAAAAGAGATAAATGGGCAGGCGCTGCTCATGCCCTAGGGCTAAGCTCACACATGGCGCGTTTGCAACTTTTTTTTGCTTTCAGGTGGGGAAAAAAAGCTCCATTTTACAGTACCAGCAAAAGCTATGAAATTTCAGAAATCTCATGATACGCAGCTCTTATTTTTCCCTGACTTGAACTTGAGAACTGTCTTGTTTTTTAAAATCTCCAGGGAGTCAATTAATTGTTTTTTTTCACCCATTAAAAGAATTAGGAAACTGCAAAAATTCTTAAACAAATGCAGCATACCATTTCTGATGCGTTTTTGGTGAATATAACTAATTTTAATAACATGTACTGTAGACAAGTCACACATTGTCACATGTGTAGCGAGGAACAGGAGGCTCATATACTGTCCTTCATGGTAGGGAATCATAGGCGCTCCCTAACCTACCAATTACCCCGGATGGTGGAGATGCCCGGAGACCAATGTTTCGCTATTCTCCTGGCCAGAACTAATCTGTCCCCCTGCCCCCCCAGGGAAGGAAGGGGCAGGAGTGTAATGGCAACACAGATAAAGAGACAGAGAAAAAAACAAAACTCAGACACACTGCAAACTCACAGGAACAAACAGTAAGAGACTAAGGAGAAAAGCAAGAGAAGTAAGGCAGCAACAAAAGGACAACAAGGCTGAACACCACCACCACTCACAACGATAAAGAACTACAACCATCAGTAATTCTGGATCACAACACCTCACCAGACCAGTATACAGAAGCTATAGCTGGGACTAAAGTGGTGAATAAAACTAACTTTAATAACATGTACTGTAGACAAGTCACACATTGTCACAATGTGACTGCAGGATAGCGAGGGGCAGGAGGCTCCTATACTGTCCGTCATGTAAGGGAATCCCAGGCGATCACTAACCTACGAATTACCCGATGGTGGAGATGCCGGAGACCTATGCTTCGCTATTCTCCTGGCCAGAGCTAATCTGTCCCCCTGCCTCCCAGGGAAGGAAGGGGCAGGAGTGTGATGGCAACACAGATAAAGAGAAAAAAAACAAAACTCAGACACACTGCAAATTCACAGGAACAAACCGTAAGAGACTAAGGAGAAAAGCAAGAGAAGTACGGCAGCAACAAAAGGACAACAAGGGTTTACACCACTATCACTCACAACCATAAAAAACTACAACCATCAGTAAGTCTGGATTACAACACCTCACCAGACCAGTATAGAGAAGCTATAGCTGGCACTAACGTAAGTGTCCAGCCAGCATATATAGGAGAGGAATGAATGTGACTGGCTCCAACACAGCATGTGATCAAAGGAGACTAAAGGCCCCGTCACACTAAGCAACATCGCTAGCAACATCGCTGCTAACGAACAACTTTTGTGACGTTGCTAGCGATGTTGCTGTGTGTGACATCCAGCAACAACCCGGCCCCTGCTGTGAGGTCGTTGGTTGTTGCTGAATGTCTTGGGCCATTTTTTAGTTGTTGCTGTCCCGCTGTGAAGCGCACATCGCTGTGTGTGACAGCGAGACAGCAACAACTAAATGTGCAGGCAGCAGGAACCGGCTTCTGCGGAGGCTGGTAACCACAGTAAACATCGGGTAACCAAGAAGCCCTGTCCTTGGTTACCCGATATTTTCCTTTGTTACCAGCCTCCTCCGCTCTCACTGTCAGTGCCGGCTCCTGCTCTGTGCACATGTAGCTGCAGGACACATCGGGTTAATTAACCCGATGTGTACTGTAACTAGGAGAGCAGGGAGCCAGCGATCAGTGTGCGCTGCTCCCTGTTCTCTGCACGTGTAGCTCCGTGCGCTGGTAACCAAGGTAAATATCGGGTTGGTTACCCAATATTTACCTTAGTTACCAAGCGCAGCATCTTCCACGCGGCGCTGGGGGCTGGTCACTGGTTGCTGGTGAACTCACCAGCAACTCGTGTAGCGACGCTCCAGCGATCCCTGCCAGGTCAGGTTGCTGGTGGGATCGCTGGAGCGTCGCAGTGTGACATCTCACCAGCAACCTCCTAGCAACTTACCAGCGATCCCTATCGTTGTTGGGATCGCTGGTAAGTTGATTAGTGTGACTGGACCTTAACAAGCAGCTGAGCAGAGGTTAACTCTTGCTAGCCTGCCTATGAACAACAAGTCTGTAGGTCAACGCCTCAGTCTGCCTGCGCTGATTACAGACATTAGAGAAGTTAGCAGGCAAAGTGCCAGACTCTGTAGTCTCCACAGATCCTGACGCCACCATCACGGTAGCCAATGATTGTAAAAACCTCCGTGTGACAAACATGTAATCCACCTAAAAAATACAGATAAAAAAAAAGGCAAAAACACAAACAAATGTGGCAAAAATACAACAAAATGTAGCAAAAACACAGCTGAAGGTTTTGGCTGCAGAAAAATTAAAGCTGCAAAAATGTGATGTGTGAACATACCCTTAAGGTGATGCAAAACTATTTGCTGTTTTTCCATCCACCATTGACCAGTGTGTACTTTTCTTCCTATTATCCCCACTGAGGGTAGTCAAACAGAACAATAGATACAGAAATAGCCCCTTTCTTTTGAATAGTGGGATTGCAGCACCCAAGTAATCGAACATTTATCAACTAGGGAGAAGCGCACGACTTTACACTAGACTAGGGTGGTGGTATGTTTGTGTAAACCTGGCCAGCCACTATTGGGAAAGATTGATGCATACAGTCTTCTGAAGGTCAGCCTCCGCTCATTCATACTCCCGATGGTCAGCTGCTCCTCTCCTCTCACATGGATCTCATTGACGTCTTGAAAAGCTTTCGGACAATATATGTTCTGTTTTCCATCAATGGTTACTAGTTCTGAACTGAAGTCAGTAAACTCTGCCTATTCTTCAGAACAACATTGTTAGTTTCTTGCCATGATAACTGCATTCATTGTGTACCTGTATGTAATAACACAATGTACTGATCCCACAGTTAGTGGAAATGTCAGGATACGTAAGAAACGCATATGATTGGGATTACAGAATCATTCCATTAGGGGGGATGGGAGGAAACAAGACAGATGTGTAACCATACAGGACAGCACAACATATACCGTATTTACATTGCAAAGCAGGTAGAAATCCCATCCTGAAACAAGTTTCAGACAAGAAAAGAAATATCCCAGCAGCAATCAGTCTGGTGCATCTAACAAGAAACCCCAATGATCTACAGTCAGGGCCAGAAATATTTGGACAGTGACACAAGTTTTGTTATTTTAGCTGTTTACAAAAACATGTTCAGAAATACAATTATATATATAATATGGGCTGAAAGTGCACACTCCCAGCTGCAATATGAGAGTTTTCACATCCAAATCGGAGAAAGGGTTTAGGAATCATAGCTCTGTAATGCATAGCCTCCTCTTTTTAAAGGGACCAAAAGTAATTGGACAAGGGACTCTAAGGGCTGCAATTAACTCTGAAGGCATCTCCCTCGTTAACCTGTAATCAATGAAGTAGTTAAAAGGTCTGGGGTTGATTACAGGTGTGTGGTTTTGCATTTGGAAGCTGTTGCTGTGACCAGACAACATGCGGTCTAAGGAACTCTCAATTGAGGTGAAGCAGAACATCCTGAGGCTGAAAAAAAAGAAAAAATCCATCAGAGAGATAGCAGACATGCTTGGAGTAGCAAAATCAACAGTCGGGTACATTCTGAGAAAAAAGTAATTGACTGGTGAGCTTTGGAACTCAAAAAGGCCTGGGCGTCCACGGATGACAACAGTGGTGGATGATCGCCGCATACTTTCTTTGGTGAAGAAGAACCCATTCACAACATCAACTGAAGTCCAGAACACTCTCAGTGAAGTAGGTGTATCTGTCTCTAAGTCAACAGTAAAGAGAAGACTCCATGAAAGTAAATACAAAGGGTTCACATCTAGATGCAAACCATTCATCAATTCCAAAAATAGACAGGCCTGAGTTAAATTTGCTGAAAAACACCTCATGAAGCCAGCTCAGTTCTGGAAAAGTATTCTATGGACAGATGAGACAAAGATCAACCTGTACCAGAA
The DNA here is from genome assembly GCF_048569485.1 of Anomaloglossus baeobatrachus. Classification (NCBI taxonomy): domain Eukaryota; kingdom Metazoa; phylum Chordata; class Amphibia; order Anura; family Aromobatidae; genus Anomaloglossus; species Anomaloglossus baeobatrachus. The sequence goes on from NC_134357.1 coordinate 484,614,223, forward strand.
TGATGGGAAGAAAAAAGTTTGGAGAAGAAAGGGAACGGCACATGATCCAAGGCACACCACATCCTCTGTAAAACATGGTGGAGGCAACGTGATGGCATGGGCATGCATGGCTTTCAATGGCACTGGGTCACTTGTGTTTATTGATGACATAACAGCAGACAAGAGTAGCTGGATGAATTCTGAAGTGTACCGGGATATACTTTCAGCCCAGATTCAGCCAAATGCCGCAAAGTTGATCGGACGGCGTTTCATAGTACAGATGGACAATGACCCCAAGCATACAGCCAAAGCTACCCAGGAGTTCATGAGTGCAAAAAAGTGGAACATTCTGCAATGGCCAAGTCAATCACCAGATCTTAACCCAATTGAGCATGCATTTCACTTGCTCAAATCCAGACTTAAGACGGAAAGACCCACAAACAATCAAGACCTGAAGGCTGCGGCTGTAAAGGCCTGGCAAAGCATTAAGAAGGAGGAAACCCAGCGTTTGGTGATGTCCATGGGTTCCAGACTTAAGGCAGTGATTGCCTGCAAAGGATTCGCAACAAAATATTGAAAATAAAAATATTTTGTTTGGGTTTGGTTTATTTGTCCAATTACTTTTGACCTCCTAAAATGTGGAGTGTTTGTAAAGAAATGTGTACAATTCCTACAATTTCTATCAGATATTTTTGTTCAAACCTTCAAATTAAACGTTACAATCTGCACTTGAATTCTGTTGTAGAGGTTTCATTTCAAATCCAATGTGGGGGCATGCAGAGCCCAACTCGCGAAAATTGTGTCACTGTCCAAATATTTCTGGACCTAACTGTATAAAAAAAAAAATGGTCATCCTTATACCTACTATAGAACACCCTTTTATTTTACATGAAATTTACCTGAAAAGCGGAGTCACTAAGTAAATATTTTGCCATAATTATCTTGCCTTGATTCGAAGTTACATCCTGTATTATACCCCAGAGCATCACTCACTATTCTGCTGATGCAGTCACTGTGTACATACATTACTTATCTTATACTGATCCTGGGATACATCCTGTATTATACCCCAGAGCTGCACTCACTATTCTGCTGATGCAGTCACTGTGTACATACATTACTTATCTTATACTGATCCTGAGTTACATCCTGTATTATACTCCAGAGCTGCACTCACTATTCTGCTGGTGCAGTCACTGTGTACATACATTACATTACTTATCCTGTACTGATCCTGAGTGAGATCCTGTATTATACTCCAGAGCTGCACTCACTATTCTGCTGGTGCAGTCACTGTGTACATACATTACATTACTTATCCTGTACTGATCCTGAGTTACTTCCTGTATTATACCCCAGAGCTGCACTCACTAGTCTGCTGGTGCAGTCACTGTGTACATACATTACATTACTTATCCTGTACTGATCCTGAGTTACATCCTGTATTATACTCCAGAGCTGCACTCACTATTCTGCTGGTGGAGTCACTGTGTACATACATTACATTACTTATCCTGTACTGATCCTGAGTTACTTCCTGTATTATACCCCAGAGCTGCACTCACTATTCTGCTGGTGGAGTCACTGTGTACATACATTACATTACTTATCCTGTACTGATCCTGAGTTACATCCTGTATTATACTCCAGAGCTGCACTCACTATTCTGCTGGTGCAGTCACTGTATGCATTACTTATCCAGTACTGTTCCTGAGTTACATCCTGTATTATACTCCAGAGCTGCACTCACTACTCTGCTGGTGCACTCACTGCATGCATACATTACTGATCCTGAGTTACTTCCTGTATTATACTCCAGAGCTGCACTCGCTGTATGCATACATTACTTATCCAGTACTGATCCTGAGTTATCTGCATTATTCAGCTTGCAGGATGCTAAATACGGATGCTACATTTTCACTGTATCACCATCCTCGGAGCCGAGGGGAAGGAGGTAATAAAACATGCAAAGCAGCAGGAGGCAAAGTCTATTATTGTTGTTCCAGAAAATTGCCCACACTGTACAGAGCTATTAATTTGTTGTGCTTTTTATACAAAAAGTTATTGTGTTTCGGCATACGTGGATCTGACAAATAGACAGTCTCTTACATTGTAAGTGGTGGTGAGACACCTGTATTGTGGCTGCAGATGTTCCTCGGCTCCACGCTTCAGCCAAATGCAAATCATTGGAAAGGTCAGCATGCATCTGTGAGAGCAGAATAGTCCATCAGCGCTGGGCAATCTGCAATTAGCGGAGCTGTCCAGGGTGCTGGCCGCCTCTTTACTTTCTTGGTAAATGCGTGTGTACGAAAAGGAAAAAGGGGGGCATCTTGGAGAGGAGAGAAGGCACCGGGTCCATCAAATAGATTGCTTTAATATTCTATTATTATTAATCATTTATAATGAAGCGAAGGCGTGAGCGAGGGTGGATGGCGTGTCCCCGGGATGATTACAATCAATTTTCATAGGCCAATTGGTGAGGGAAAGCAGCCGCTCTATGCATTATTAACCGCCGTAAGCGGATCTTATTAAAATGAATTACTCTAAAATATATCATCTGAAAGGCTGATCTGACCTGCTCCGGCTGGGGACAAAAAAATCAAAAAAGAAAGACGATACATCCTTGTATTGTCAGCGGGCTGTATGTAAGGTGTAACGGTAAAGCAAAGGAGCAGTAATCGAAAAAGACAGTAAACCGGTCAGAAAGCTTCACACTAGTTATGCCGAATTTTGCCGATTTCCTCTTTGCCAGATTGTTGTGCATTATGGGAGCTCTAGTCTGGGGAGAAAAACATTTGTGCACAATCCTCAAATTGCTCTATCCCAAGAGTCGCTCTAAAAGTGGCAGCAACCATATAGTCACTAAGGTGGGGAAACCGGATAAGTCACACTAAAGTCTGTAATTATAGCAGCAGCTGTCAACAACCAGTGCAGAAGTAACTGGAGGCTCATTTATGAAGGTTGCCTCACAGTAAGATTGTTATGGTTGCCTTCAACCAGTGCAGAAGTAACTAGGGGCTCATTTATGAAGGTTGCCTCACAGTAAGATTGTTCTGGGTGCCTTCAACCAGTGCAGAAGTAACTGGGGGCTCATTTATGAAGGTTACCTCACAGTAAGATTGTTCTGGTTGCCTTCAACCAGTGCAGAAGTAACTGGGGGCTCATTTATGAAGGTTGCCTCACAGTAAGATTGTTCTGGTTGCCTTCAACCAGTGCAGAAGTAACTGGTGGCTCATTTATGAAGGTTGCCTCACAGTAAGATTGTTCTGGTTGCCTTCAACCAGTGCAGAAGTAACTGGGGCCTCATTTATGAGAATAGCCTCGTAGTAAAATCATTCTGGTTGCCTTTAGCCTCTGCAAAAATAACTCAGGCTTCACTTATTAAGATTACCTCACAATAAGATCATTATTTTTGCCTATAGCCAATGCAGAAGTAACTGGGCCTCACTTATAAGAATTGCCTCACAGTAAGATCGTTCTGGTTGCCTACAGCCACTGCAGCTGTAACTGGGGCCTTACTTATGGGACTTACCTCACAGTAAGATCGTCCTGGTTGCCTACAGCCACTGCAGCAGTAAATGGGGCCTTACTTATGGGACTTACCTCACCACAGTAAGAGCGTTCTGGTTGTCTACAGCCACTGCAGCAGTAACTGGGGCCTGACTTATGGGTCTTACCTCACAGTAAGATCGTTCTGGTTGCCTTTAGCCACTGCAGACGTAACTGGAGCCTCATTTATAAAGATTGCCTCACAGTAAGATTGTTCTAGTTGTCTATAGCCACTGCAGGAGTAACTGGGGCCTCATCTTTGAAGATTGCCTCACAGTAAGATCGTTCTAATTGCCTATAGCAAACAAAGTGCAACTTTCAGCATTGAAGCTGCCGAGGTATAGTGAAAGCTGAGCTCTGATTGGTTACTGTGGACAATTAGACCAGTCTGACTGTGAGGCAGTTTTTATAACTGAGATTTGAGATCCTTCAGGCCATTTTCTGTTTTAAATATATAGACTCACCTATTAGATCTCTGATCAGTGCAAGGAGGTGATTACTAATGATCAAAATACTAAGAATTGTTTTTGTTCACCTCAGTGTTACAACAACTTTGTAATAATAAACAACTTTTAAAGTTAAACTAACAAAAAAGAAGAGCTGAAAAAAACAAATTTTAAAAAGTTGGGTGAAACTGAAAATGAAACCTTAGCGAGCGTAACCAACAATTAATCATATTAGTTTCCGCGAGAGAATCTGCGGGTATTTTGCTAGTATTAGATAATAATCAACTAGAATGGCGGATTTTAACCAAACCGAAACGAACAATCATTCCTTTCAACCGATGTACATTTGTTATCCTTTAAAACACCGGTCGGGCATGTTGGATTACTTTTGGCCAATGATAATCTGTTACGGCCCCTGAGGGGTGGCGAGTGTCCGGACTCCTCTGGAGGAGTTAACCTGTAGTGAACCCCTGTTCAGGGATTGTCAGGCGCAGCCCCAGGGGGCCTAAATGCACAACTTTCAGGACCAGTGGAGGTCAGCTCTTACAGACTGGGTAGTCTCTTAATGTCCGGTGTTGGTGTGCTCAGATATGACAGCATGAAGGTGGTAGCTCAGACGTGGCAGCATGGTCGTGATGGCTCAAACGTGGCAGCACGCAGGTTATGGTGGTAAGTGGGCTCTAGTACGAGACACTGGTTAGAAACACGGAAGTGGAACTAGAACATAGCAAGCTAAACTAGGAACAGTAGTGTAATGGGACTTGAGAACTAACAACACACTAATGAATAGGCAACATTGCTCAGGCAGTCTTAAACACCTTAGGGTAATAGGTGACCTCAGGGACCACTTTTGGGTAATGGGACGCCGACCCTTTAAGAAACGGGATGTGGCCGCGCACACCCTACAGGAACTCACAAAAGGACTGTGTGTAGCCTGGAAGCTGAAGGAGGCCACAGCAGACCCTGGGGCAGGAACAAGGCGCATGGCACCGCCGGACAGGCGAGAAAAGCGGCACTCCCGCTGGGGCCTGGGAGCGGTGCGTGTGGGGGCGCTGCACTGGGATCGGGCGCTACATAATCACTGGCTGCAAAATCGTCCGAAAATATCAAATTTTGACTGATGCATTCCAATATGTACTTTGGACCTGTGATTTTTGTTGCCCACTTTTTCATGAGATATGGGGACCAAAATCCAAAAAGGGCAAATGCACAAAACCTTTTCCAAAGGCAAAAACCCTGAGTCAAACAGAAAAGGGATTTCACAAGAGTAGATTTTTTTTTTTCAGGTGATCCCCTAAGATTGACGATCCCTGTCTTATAGTAATGTATTATCTTTCTCCATTTGTAGGGAATTAGAACACACTGTGCCGCCATGAGCTCTGCACTTTATAAAATAAATTGTGTGGGAGACGGCATCTGTCTAGGAGGGTGCCAGCTCTGCAGACAGCCGAGGGTTAGAGAATGATCATAGTGGCTTCATCTCTGTTCTGCCATTAATTTGGCTTGTTAAACGCTGATTAATAATTGCTTTTGGCGTCTTGATATAATATTTTTGTTCCATGATCAAAACCAGCGTCCGTTATCTTCATTAGTCTTCCCGTCTGTTCCTACAGTGAACGAGGCAAGATGATAATATGCCATGAAGACGATCTGACATAACATCACTCAATTCTGGACACAGCTCCTGTCCGCAAGCAATGGGCGTGAATAGAGCATCGGAAAGCTCATCTGTAGGACGAGAGATTTATTGATAAAAAAAATTTCCTAAAGAAATATTATTACACGCTTGATTGCTCATTGCCAAAAAATCCAAGATGACCCCCTGAAGTGGAGTAAAAAGAAATCCTGCTAAGACTTCAACTAAAACATAGTACCGGGCTTCCAACAGGAGCAGTTCAGAAGCCTTCACACACTTTAAGGCTCCCATACACATTAGTCCAAAATTGTACTACATAGAAGATGTTGACCTAATCGATTGTTCGTTGTTTGTTTGTTTTTAGGTGGCAACCGAACGACTTTTGGGCGACGAATGTACATAGTTTTCCATAATACTAATAGGGCAAGTCTGATATTTTCCTAAGACTATCGTGCATCTTCTGATTGTTCGGAAACCTTCATTTCTTTATGAATGTTATTATTCTTTATTCACGGAAAATATATGGCTTCAGCTAAAAGAAACTTGTACAATGTAATCAATGCCTTCGAAATCTGGTGCTGGAGAAGGAAGTTATCAATACCATGGATGGCAAGAAGAATAAACAAAATCCATTTTGGAACAAATCAAGCCAGACATGTCACTGGAAGTAAGGATCACCAAGCTACGACTTGCCTACTTTGGACACATACGAAGAGATCAATCACTGGAGATGGACATCATGGTCGGAAGAATAGAAGTAACAAGGTGAAGAGGAAGACCAGCAACCTGATAGCTTGACACTATCAACATAACAACGGAGAAGACCCTGGTGGACCTATCTAGGCTGCACAAGATCAATCTTCCTACAGAGTGTTCATCCATCAAGTCGCCATGGCTCGAAATTGAGCTGAAGGCCTTTAAAAAAAAAATAAATAGACATGTGTATGGGTCTGTAGTGCAATGAAAGATTCATATGAAAGTCCTTTCATCGTTTGATTGTCATCTCACATGTATGGGGGCCTTTGGTTGTCCTTTTTATGATCAAATAGTATCAGATAGTCTGTGTGTAACATTGGGGGAAAGAGATTTTGTATGAAACCTTACCCAACTGTTGTGTGTGCAGCAGAAGTCTCCTAGGCAAAGTCACACTGTTAAGAATAAGCAGCAGCAAACCCATTATACAACAGTCATTCAGAATAAATATGATGATTTAACAATCAAGTAATCATAAAGGACGGACCAAGGCAAATCGCTGTACGTACATGAACCAAGAAAAAAGGAAAAAGCGATCAAATAGCCAAATATTGAAAGTGAAAAAACTTTATTGGTCAGGTAAAAAATTGGGATGATGACGTGTGACATAAAAAGACAAGATTGGGGCGCACAATCCATGGGAACCCAGAATATGATGAAGTCATATGACATGCCTTGTTACAAGCAAGTGTTAATGCCAATATAAATTGTACATGTATGTTCCAAAAGGAAAATGTACATGTACAATTTGTATTAGCATTAACACTTGCTTGTAACAAGGCATGTCATATAACTTTATCATATTCTGGGTCTCCCTGGATTGTGAGCCTTAATCTTGTCTTTTTGTGTCACACGTCATCATACCAATTTTTCTCCTGACCAATAAAGTTTTTTCACTTTCAATATTTGGCTATTTGATCGCTTTTTGCTTTTTTCTTGGTTCAAAGTCGCACTGTTCCAAAATGATAACTCCTAGCATGACCAGAGAGTGCGGCTGCAGAAAATGACCTCATTGAATACACCAACATTTAAATGAGAAATGTAATAATGTCACAAGGAGTTTTGCACAAACTTTGCTGACTATCATGGTGGCGATGGGTGCTGTTCAGATTGCAGATTCTGACACTCCACCCGATGGTTTCTCTAGTATCTGGGATCAAAACAATCAGGCTAGGGTGTCGACCTGTTGTGTGCTGATTCCTAGGCAGACTAGCTGCTGGTCTGCTTGACCCTTTGGTCACATGTTGTGGTGAGGCCCATCACATCTTCTCCTCTCCTATTTATGCTGGTTGAAACATTCCACCATGCCAGCTATTGTTTATTCTATGTTGGTCAGTGAGGTGTGGTGTACTCATTTTTTGGTTCGGTTGTAGAGTTTACCCCTGTTGCTTTGTAAGCTTCCTTCCCTGCCCTGGTTTTTCCTCCTGAACCTCTTATTGTCTTTACCTTTGTGTGTGCGTGCTGTATGACAGAGTTTTGGTTTCTCCTGTCTGTGTTTATCTGTGGGTTTCATCACACTGCTGTCCTGTCCCTCCCGAGAGGCAGGAAGAGGGGAAATCAGATAAGGACTTGTCAGGAGCAGGGGAAGGAAGGAAACTCAGGCCTCTTCACTATCAGGTGTATCCCTGAGGTTAGAGATAGCATAGGGCCCCCTAGCTTGAGGGACAGCTTAGGAACCCCGGTTCTACTATCCCATAGTCATTATGACAAATAATGTACAGTAGCTTCATACTTAGGTTGTTCCTGTAGTACAAGTCTGGATAGGGATAAATTACTTTGCTACTTGCAATTTCTTGCCTCAAGTAGTTAAATTGGACCTGCCATTACTATAATTATCAATCGAGTCTCTATTTATGTGGGTGAAAATAGTCAGACTTTAAAGCGGGCTTTACACGCTATGAGATCGCAACAGCGATCTCGTTGGGGTCACGGATTTTGTGACGCACATCCGGCCGCTGTAGCGATCTCGTTGTGTGTGACTCCTAGGAGCGATTTTGGATCGTTGCAAAAACATCCAAAATCGCTCCTCGTTGACATGGGGGTCCATTCTCAAATATCTCTGCTGTCGCGTGGGTGAAGTTGATCCTCGTCCCTGCGGCAGCACACATTGCTACGTGTGACACCGCAGGAACGAGGAACCTCTCCTTACCTGTCACACGCCAGCAATGAGGAAGGAAGGAGGTGGGCGAGATGTTTGTCCCACTCATCTCCGCCCCTCCGCTTTGATTGGCCGGCCGCTTAGTGACGTCGCGGTGACGTCGCTGTGATGCCGAACATCCCTCCCCCTTGAGGGAGGGATTGTTCGGCAGTCACAGCGACGACGACGACCAGGTAAGTGCGTGTGACGCTGCCATAGCGATAATGTTCGCTGCGGCAGCGATCACCAAATATCGGCATAACGATAGGGGTGGGTGCTATCACGCTCGCCATCGCTAGCATCGGCTAGCGATGTCGCAGCGTGTAAAGCCCGCTTTAGGTCTAGAATGAATGGTTAAAGACATAAATCTGAAACTGGGCTCCATAAACAAACCTTATCCCAACATATTTTTACAGAGCACAATGGGAAAACAAATACCCACGGATAGTAGTGATCAGCAGAAAACTTTGGTGACAATCCTTTTGAATGAAGAAAATGAGAAGATGATCTGAATCATGAGATGAAATCTCTCTAATCACCTCTACATAGTGTTATATCCTTGTAGAATGACTTTTGGGGTCATCGCTTCTCTGGTTCATTCCCATTAGGGAGGTTTGGTTCTCCGGTCTCACGACTACAGTTTTGTTTTCCTTACACCTGCCCTTTTAGGGCTGACAGGTTTTATTAATGTATACCGCAGTATTTTGCCTCTCGATGGAGTCTGTAGAATTATAGTTGTCTAGCAACATACAATGTGTTTTCTCTCTCTCTCTGCAAATTTTCTTTAAGGCTACTTTCACACATCCGGTTTGAGCCCTGCGGCTCAATCCGGCTGTGAAAACTATGCAACGGATGCGGTGAAAACACCGCATCCTTTGCATCAGTTTTTACATGCGGCCGGTCCGTTTTTTTCCGGTTGCGGCATGCTACTGAGCATGCGCAGTGGAAAATACCGCATGCGGCGACCGGATGCGGTTTTTTCCGCATCGCGCCGCATCCGGCCTCCATAGGGATGCATTGAAAAATGCGCCGCAGCGGCCGGATGCGGCGCGATGCGGTGTTTTTTGCCGGAGCAAAAAACGTTGCAGGGTACGTTCGATCCGGCCGCCGCATCGGCTAAATCTGCCGCATGCGGCAAAAACCGGACCGAACGCAAGCCCCTACGGCACAATGCGGCACTAATGTAAGTCAATGCAAAAAAAACCGCAATCGGCGTTACAAAAGCCGGTTGCGGTTTTTCTGCAGAACGCCGTATTGTGCCGCAGAGCAAAAATCCGGATGTGTGAAAGTACCCTTAGGGTACTTTCACACATCCGGATTTTTGCTCTGCGGCACAATACGGCGTTCTGCAGAAAAACCGCAACCGGCTTTTGTAACGCCGATTGCGGTTTTTTTTGCATTGACTTACATTAGTGCCGCATTGTGCCGTAGGGGCTTGCGTTCGGTCCGGTTTTTGCCGCATGCGGCAGATTTAGCCGATGCGGCGGCCGGATCGAACGTACCCTGCAACGTTTTTTGCTCCGGCAAAAAACACCGCATCGCGCCGCATCCGGCCGCTGCGGCGCATTTTTCAATGCATCCCTATGGAGGCCGGATGCGGCGCGATGCGGAAAAAACCGCATCCGGTCGCCGCATGCGGTATTTTCCACTGCGCATGCTCAGTAGCATGCCGCAACCGGAAAAAACCGGACCGGCCGCATGTAAAAACTGATGCAAAGGATGCGGTGTTTTCACCGCATCCGTTGCATAGTTTTCACAGCCGGATTGAGCCGCAGGGCTCAAACCGGATGTGTGAAAGTAGCCTAAGTGGTATGTGTTAGTTATACTGATTTATTAACGGTATACGTCCTCACTCCTGACCCTTTTGTTCACTTCATTATATTTAAGGAACATTTACCTCCCAGACGACAATCTGTTTCACACAGACATTGCAATTTGTTGTGTTTTGTCACCTTGCGGCTTCTGTAGTTGTGCGGTCAGTTACACCATATCTAACCCAGAGAATGAGGGCAATCTCTGATAAAAGCTTTGCTGTTTCAGAAGTATATTGTTACCTTTCATGTTGTAATGAGTTTTTGTTTTTTTATTAGATTTTCATATATTTTTGATACATTGTAGAACCAGAAGGAACAAAACCGGATAGGAAGAAATCATATACTTAATTATTTGCATATTATTTTTTTTTATCATGTTCTTTTTTTATATTCCATTCAATGACAATTGACAAATGTATGATCTTTCTAAGGCCTTTAAATAATTCCTGTGGAATGGTAGTAAATTAAAAATGTCCCCTACCACCCGATAATGTATGCTAATCCTCAGGTTGTTTTTTAACTACTTCTATAAAAGTCCGGGCAGTCTACACTTTAATCTGGTCACGAGGGTACCACAACGGAGAGTAGTCCCTCCGATTTATGGTGTCAGGAGATCACAGCGCAGGGCTTCATACACACGTGCTCACGTTACTACGGCTGGCTGTGCAGATTCTCCTTTATCCAGCACTGCTAGGGTTAAGTAGATTTCCTGGTTCCTGAAACTCTGAATGAAAGGTATGGGCAGCTGTTCTCTATTGCTAATTATCTCTGCTATAAAGTCTTCCCTCCCAGTCCACGTAATTGCTGGTGATAGTTTCTGCTTTATTTGCCTCTAGAGGGAACCTGTGAGCTGAGTACCAGGAAGTCATACAGAGAACATTTGCTATATGAAAGCTGTGTTGAGTTTTTACCTTCCTTAGTCCTTTTCTTTTTCCCCCCTCTTGTCCGTTCCTCATTACTACCTCTTGTATTTTGGAATGCTTTGTATGATTGCTGTTTATTTTACCCTTGTCTGTCTAATCTTCTCTGCATCTTTAATCTAGAGCAAGACTAGCGTTTCTGCTGCCCTGTGCACTATGCAGTGCTGAGTCTAGGGAAAGACAGAGATAGGCACATGGGTGAAAGAACCCGTATAGAGAAGTTAGGGAGTGCAGGGATCAGGCTCAAGTGAGTTTAGGAGGTGATCCTGCTCCCCTTTCCCTAGCGCCAGGGCCCACTCTTGTAACATATGCCATATGTGTTGCCGGGGGTTCCTATAGAAAAGCAAAACATGATTTATTTTCATGTTTACCTCTTTGATCGCTGTATACACAAAACTGAGTAAGCACTTTTGCATACTGATAAGGAAGAAGTAGAACTAACTATACTTCCTCCTCTAGACCCAGTGATCTTGTGATCACTGGGTGTAGGGAGGGACCAGGAGCTGTTAGGGTCTTAGGAGATGTAGTCAGCTCTGCTATAACTTTGGTTAATATACCAGCCCAAGTTACAGGGGAAATCAACAATAAAAATAATGTAATATTATGTTAAAATTCCCCGAAAGGTTTTTTAAGAAGTTAAAGAAATGGTGGGGGACGGTGTTTAAAATAAAAAAAGAGAAAAAAAGCAAAAATAACTCCCTAAAAATATAGAAGTAACAGTCAATAACAGTTTGAAATGGCTTTTTCTAGGTCTGAACCAGATATGATAAAACCCCGAAATATGCCTAGTCAGGAGTATGGAAAAGTGGCCTGAACTGGTTAATGCACCTGACAAATTCTTGATTACTGGAAAAGAAATGCGCTGTACGTATTTTGGCAATAAACAAGACATTCTGTACAAACAGCTGGAGCTTCTTCAATTGCCATGAGCATTGCCACCAATGACTAGTCCACTACAATGATTTAGTATATACATAAATACATATATACATATGTACATAAGAGCCGTAACAAGGTATGCAGTCTATATAGGTCACTTCAGCTTCCACACATTGGCAGAAATTTTTAGTATTTTCCAAAAAAAAAAAAAAAACAGTTTGAAGTGCAGGTATTTAGCATTAATGCATTCACTTTTTCTTACGCCTGTGTTAAAAGAAACGTGCCTTAAGATTTCTTATTTCCATTCTTCTTTTTAAAGTTTCTCGGCGTTCCAGACTTAAATCATCGCTTCATGAAGCAACTGCAGCCAGAGGGCCCTGCTCTGATTGTTACTGTGTCTGAAAGCTCAGACTTAGCAAGAATCGCTATTAATGGAGAACTTAGGTGGCTCTTTTAAGCTGGTTTAATGGGAGCCGGAGGAGTGAGCAGGCAGAAGGATGTCAAGATCAATTTTTTGCAAGGAATTAGATGGGGACATGTTATTCCAGAGGTCAGAACCTAACTTCATCTGGTTAATAAAGACCCTACTCTGTGGCGTGCCACCATCCTGCACTACCAAGCCAAGAGTTAAGGCCGCTTTAGACGCAACGACATCGCTAACGAGATGTCGTTGGGGTAACAGAATTTGTGACGCACATCTGGCCTAGTTAGCGACGTCGTTGCGTGTGAAACGCACGAACGACCGGTAACAATCAAAATTATGTACCTTATCGTTGATCATTGACGCGTCGTTCCATTCCCAAATATCATTGCTGCTGCAGGTTGTTCGTCGTTCCTGCGGCAGCACACATCGCTATGTGTGACACCGCAGGAACGAGGAACTACATCGTACCTGCGGCCGCCCGCAATGAGAAAGGAAAGAGGTGGGCGGGATATTCCGCCCACTCATCTCCGCCCCTCCGCTTCTATTGGACGGCTGTCGTGTGACGTCGCTGTGACGCCGCACGAACCGCCCCCTTAGAAAGGAGGCGGTTCGCCGGCCACAGCGACGTCGCAGGGAAGGTAAGTCCGTGTGATGGGTGTAAGCGATGTTGTGCGCCACGGGCAGCGATTTGCCTGTGACGCACAACCGACGGGGGCGGGTACGCTCGCTAGCAATCTCGCTAGTGAGATCGCAGCGTGTAAAGTGCCCTTAAGGGAGGCTATAAAACTGCTTTATTGATTTATACAAGTTAGGGTTCAGGTTATGATTTAGGAAAAATTAAAAGGTTAAAAAAGAAATTGGCTAAATTAAAATGTTATTCGCGTCTTTATAATTTGGTATTGTTGGATAGTGCTTGTAAATCATAACGATTTTACAATTTATAGCTTGTTAAAATGCTCAGCTGTTCTTGAAATATTAACACTTTGCTTTGGATTTTTACAGCTCGTTACTTTGGAGACCGACCACTTCTGGAGGACGGCACTGCATGTCTACTGCTTCCACACTTTTATTTCTATTGAGCTTGTTAGCAGTTTTGAAACCAGCCAGGATTGCCAAATTATGAAATAAGCTTAAAATACTGTGAGTCTACTCATGTTAGGATATAATCACATAGTGCTACACAATGACCGTAACATTTTGGAATGTGTGTGGTTTTCTAATTTTGATCTCCAGAGTATATAGATGTGTTATTTCTACCAAAATCGCCAATTATAATGATGGTGGGGTCTGTCCTTCAAATATTGCATCCGTGTGCTTTTGGTTTCGAACACGGACCTCTGAATTCGGCTCCGCAGTCTCCTCAGACGCTGGTTACTCGCCACCAATACTGACAATTTATTATTTCAATGTCTCCTCCATTAAACCTAGTAACCTACAGTTCAATAAATCCTGGCACCTTGTGAGCTAAAGACCCGTGTTACAGGCCTGTAGCTGAATTATTAGAGCAGCTTCCTGGGTCCCTACGCTCATCCATCATTTACATCTAAATCAGATGAGCTGGAGGAAAGGTGTGCTTGAGAAGCGAGCAGTCAAGCGCTCCATAGACCATCCTTAACTATTCAGCTGCCAGATGAGGCTAAGAACCTGTTGCAAAAAATCCACAAAATCACAGCCTTAAGGCTACTTTACACACTGCGATATCGGGCGCGATATCGCTAGTGTGGGTACCCGCCCCCATCTGTTGCGCGACACGGGCATATCGCTGCCCGTGCCGCACAACATCGCCCAGAGCCGTCACACATACTCACCTGTCCGGCGACGTCGCTGTGACCGGCGAACCGCCTCCTTTCTAAGGGGGCGGTCCGTGCGGCGTCACAGCGACGTCACTGAAACGTCACTGAACCGCCGCCCAATAGCAGCGGAGGGGCGGAGATGAGCGGGACGTAACATCCCGCCCACCTCCTTCCTTCCGCATAGCGGCCGGGAGGCAGGTAAGGAGAGCTTCCTCGTTCCTGCGGCGTCACACGGAGCGATGTGTGCTGCCGCAGGAACGAGGAACAACCTCGTTACTGCTGCAGTAACGAGATTTGAGAATGGACCCCCGTGTCGCCGATTAGCGATTTTGCACGTTTTTGCAACGATGCAAAATCGCTTATCGTACCAGCGATTCCGACCACGATATGACCTGGTCAGGATCGCTGGTGCGTCGCTACATGGTCACTGGTGAGCTGTCAATCAGGCAGATCTCACCAGCGACCAATGACCAGCCACCAGCGACTCGTGGAAACGATGCTGCGCTTGGTAACCAAGGTAAATATCGGGTAACTAAGCAAAATGCTTTGCTTGGTTACCCGATATTTACCCTGTTTACCAGCGCACACCGCTTAGCGCTGGCTCCTTGCACTTGTAGCCAGGGTACACATCGGGTTACTAAGCAAAGCGCTTCGCTTAGTTACCCGATGTGTACTCTGGCTACGTGTGCAGGGAGCCAGCACTGGCAGCCTGAGAGTGGCGTACGCTAGTAACCAAGGAAAATATCGGGTAACCAAGCAAAGCGCTTCACTTGGTTACCCAATGTGTACCTTGGTTACCAGCGTCCGCAGCTTTCAGCCACCGGCTCCCTGCACATTCAGATCGTTGCTCTCTTACTGTCAAACACATCAATGTGTGCTTCACAGCGGGAGAGCACCGAGCAAAAAATGAACCAGCACTGTGTGTAACGAGCAGCGATCTCACAGCAGGGGCCAGGTCGCTGCTTAGTGTCACACACACAGCGAAATCGCTGATGGGTCACTGGTACATCACAAAACCTGTGATTCAGGAGCGATCTCGCTAGGTGAGAAGTACCTCTTAGGGAATCTTCACCTGCTGCCTTTCATGTTTTTACGTGCATTTCTTGCAGTGTTTTTGCTTACATTTTTCAATCAAAGTGCTGCAAAAAGGCTGAAAGAATTAACATGCTTCGTCTTGGCAAAAAGGCAGCAGCGCTCAAATCTACAGGACGGAAAAAAAATGCAGCATGCGCATGAGTTTCAGAAATCTCACTGATTCTGCTGGCACTGTAAAATGTTGAGCACCAAATAAACTAGGTAAAATATGCAGCAAAAACCCTGTGTGTGAACATACCCATAGATTGAAAAGCTGCTTGTTTTTTTTTTCAATTTAAGTGTTTTATTGGTTTTCATGAAAAAAAAAGGACAACAACACGGGTCATGTCATACAGATACATATTGCATAACAACTATGAGAACCAGGACCATGAGGTCCAACAGGTAAAGGAAAGAAGGGAAGAGAGGGGGCTGGAGGGCATTGCACATAGGCGATATTGTGACAATTATCCACTACAACACCTAGAGAAGCTCCTGGCGCACAGAGTCCCCCTTCCACCCGTCTCTCACTCTCCTAAAGGAAACTTACCATAAAAGAAACTCCTAAAAAGAAAGGTCAGAAAGTGGAAAGAGAAAGGGAAGAAAACAGAAAGGGAGAAAGAGTATCGAAAGAGGGTGCCATGGGTCCTTCACCTGCCCGCCATGTTTATGTAAGGAGGTAAAAGGTTCCAATCAAAAAGGGGATTTGGGTCATGTCATGGGTTTGAGCCAGATCCTGCCAAATAAGACTCCCAGTGGGACCATTTTGTGACCACAGACTCTGCATCCCCCCGCGACTGGGCCAGAACCCTCTCCATCCGGTATATTGCATTCACCTCGTCAGTCCACTCTTCCAGGGTGGGGGAGTCTGCCTTCTTCCAGTGACGGGGTATAACCGTCTTGGCCGCCTGTAGGAGGTGTCGCAGAACAGATTTTTTGTACGCAGCCTGCGGCATAGGGAACATGTAAAGCAGAACTGCCTCAGGGTGTCTAGGCACGGTCACTCCTGAAACCTCTTTGATCGCCTCTAGCACCCCCTCCCAAAAGGACTGCAAGGCTAAGCACGACCACCATATATGCGTCATGGTGCCCCCCTGGCTTCCGCACCTCCAACAATTGTCTGGGGTCTCAGGCCACCACCGATGCAGGAGGGAAGGGACCCGATACCATCGTGATATAACTTTATAACTGGTCTCCTGGGACTTAGTAGCAGTCACCGACTTGTGTGACAAGTGGAAGCATCGCCCCCATTGTTCTCTAGAGAATGTTTGGTTGAGTTCCCCCTCCCATGCTCCGCAAAAGGGGGGGAGATCATCCAAGCCCCCGGAGACCAGCAATTTGTATATAACTGAAATGTTGTGATTCGGGGCAGTCGTTGTTGTACACATGGCCTCATAAGGGGATGGAGAGAGTGCAAGCTCGTGCGTCTGTGTGAGTGATGTAATAAAATGCTGGAGTTGGGCGTATTCGAAATTGTGGCGTAGTTTTTGGGGTTTCTCCCCTAAAATCGTAGAGAGTGGTAGTGTCCGTCCCTGTGGGGCAATATGGATGAGCCGAAGAGGCGTCCGTTTAGTTCTTTCCAGGAAGCGAGTGACAGAGGCACCCGGAAGAAAATCCGGACTATCGGTCACCGGCATCAGCGGTCCATATGCACGAATCAGATCGCATTTCCTACCAGGGGCGTGTATGGTGCGCAGAGTCTGCTCGATACTGTACCCCACCACCAATTTGCGACGGTTCAGCCATGGCCACGTCCAAGGCAGAGTTGGCGCCGACAGAGAGCATAGATCATGGGCCAGACGCACCCATAGTTTAGACCCCTCATTATGCAACAGGTCCAGGACACGGGCATGGGCCACTGCTAGGTGATACTTTCGGCAGTCCGGCAGTCCCAGCCCTCCCGCGTCGAAAAGCTGCTTGTTTTTTTTTTTTCAAGTTCTTTGAAATTGTACCTTTTGAAGAAATTGAGACATGCCCTTGATGTAATTTTGCTCTCCTATCCCCCTGTTCCTCATCAGTGCATGATAGCAATAAACACGGCATTTCAATTAAGCAATCAAACATGCATGGTGCTGCTGTAATTAAGATGAAATCTTTCCACAGGTTTGTGCTTTGTACTATGACAGCAGCATGATGTAGCTACAGAGAATCTGATTCCAGTGATGTGTCACTTAGATTATTGGATGCAGGAGTTGTGATAGAAACCCAGTTTTCTCTGTTGTAGAGGTGGCAGAGCTCGGAATGCTGAGCTGTGTATAACTCCGCCCACACCATTTAGTTGGCAGTTTTCTGTGTACACTATATTATACTGTATATTGACAGGAAGCCGTTAATCAGGGTTGGACCAGGAGGCATAAGACACCTAGTCTTGTAGTGATAAGCTCCTGCTAATAAAACTTGGATTAAATTGAAACAGCAAAACAAAGTCTATTAAGTGATACATCACGGGAAACAGGGTCTCTTCCCCTACATCATGCTGCTCGTAGATTACATAGCATAAACCTGCTGACAGATTACCTCATATCTATGGGCAGTTTCCATCAGTCCTTCACACTTTGAATGAAATGATACTGTGCATACTCGATTGCTCCTTGATTCAAGCTTCTTCTTACTGCAGTCACATGGACCTCTGTTTTAATGATAAGTGAGCTCTTAAGGCTAGTTTCACACTTGTGTTGAACGCCATCGTTGCATTGCGTTGTGTGACGGATGCAACGGATGCGTTGCATATAATGGCACAATGGATGCACTGGATCATTCAAAATTACGCAATCCGTCATAGTTTTTTTCTTTGACTTTACACATCTGGGCATGCGCAGTTGTGTAAAGACAGATGCGTTAACGGAATCCGTCAAATGATGAATTCTCACGCAATCCGCCACCATAGGCATCCATTATAAAAACAACGGACGCCGACGGAATCCTGCACATTGCGTTTTTTTGACACTCCAAGTGCAGAAAAATGCTACATGTAGCGTTCCATCCACCAGGCGGATGCAACGCAGCGTCGGCCGATGGATGCAACACAAGGCCATCCATTGCTATCTGTAGCTAATAGAAGTCTATGAGGAATAAAACGGTTTCCTGCAACGGTTACCGTAATTCCTCAAGGTGGCGGATAGCAACGGATGCCGTTCAACGCAAGTGTGAAAGTAGCCTAAGATGCATTTACAGAAGAAGATTAAAGTGAACGAGTGTTCCTAGAAACGCTCATTTCACAATAATTGTGCAGTGTAAACAAGCTGCAAATGAACAAGCAAAAGGTAGGGATTTTTGACTTTCGGGCAAAATTTATGGAAAACGTAGAAAGTTCACGCTACAGTGATGATCACGTCTTTAAAGCATTATGGAATTAATGGCGCTATATCATTGAATAAAATAAAATAAAATAAATATTTTATCGTTAAATTAGCGAATTGATGTAGAAGCATGCAGTGGAGATTTCCTCATCTTAAACTATTTAAACAAAAGCCAACACCAGAGGTGTTAAAAAAAAGAAACCCTCAATGTCTCAATAACTTGTCATGTGGCCTTGAGCATCAATTACAGCTGATGACAACGTCTCCTGATGTTCACAAGTGGAGTTACTGCCTGTTGAGGCACGGCATCTTACTCTTCTTGAAGGAAGGCCCTCAGGTCATTGAGGTTCGAGGGTACAGAGTTACGGCCTCTACATGGCAACTTAGCTGATCCCATAGGTTTTCTATGGGATTCAGTTCTGGAGAAAGTGCAGCCGCTTCATTTGCCGTTCCCTAATAATGCGACCTCGGAGAGCTAGACCAATTTCTTCTATAACGATGAAATTAGGCCTGTGCTGTTCATGCAAAAGGTACAATGACTGGATTAATGATGTTATTCCTGTAGTAGTGGTTTGTCACTGTACTATTCACAAAGTGTAGGGCCTTCTATATTGACCAAAAACTGCTGCCCACACTGTAAGACCACCCCCATCAAAGGCCCGTCTGGTAACAACAGTGGCTGATGCATAGCGCTCTCCTTGACGTCTCCAACATCATTGGTGGTCATCATTTCTGATCAACGTGACTCGATTTTAATCAATGAACAGCACTGAGGCCCACTGGTCCCTCGTCCAGTGTAGATGACGCCTGTGCCTGGTGGTGTGGTCAGGGACCCTTGCAGGTCATCTATCACGCAAACAATGTTAATGTAGAAGGTTTCCAATTATCTGCATGACACAAGGGTGTCTCGTAAATGTGCCTGGAGTTGTGTGGCATTCATCATCCGGTTCTGAAGGGAATTGTTCACAATGAAGCTGTCATCAGTGTGGGACATCCACTTCTCTGCCTTTCTGTGACTTCCAGTCTCTCTGTATCTCTGTACAACCTGCTGATGACACTTTAAGGCCTGAAAAACACATCCGTTAAAAACACGCACGTGCCGCGAGACACTATTTTCCCTGCGTGTTGCATGACGTAAGTACGTGTCTCGGGTACGTGCGGGCCACGTGTGTTGCTATCGCAGATAGCACACGGAGAACAGGTAATTTACATACTCACGTGGTCCGTGTTGCTGTCCAGAGTTCTGATCTTCGGCTCCAGCCCTGCCCACTCCCTGCTGACGCTGCTTCCGGTCGAGTGGAGGGGCGGAGATCAGCGCCCGGAACAGCACGCCCATCTCCTTTACACGCTCATAATGAGCGGCTGCCGGCAGGAACAGTTTGCAGCGGAAGAATCTGCGGGGCTGGTGGAGGTGAGTATTTGTTTTTTTATTTTATAATTAATGACACGTGTTCTCCGGCGCGTGTCACACGGGCCCGCATCCACACTACATCCGTGTGGTACGGGTGCGGGCCGTGTGGCACCCGTGCTGCCGGAGAATACGTGGACATGTCAGCGTGCAAAAATCACGGACGCATGTAAGTATGGAACGGACACACGTTCCGTTCCAAAATACTTACGTGTGTCCATACAATAGTGAAAACATAGGTACACGTGTCTTTGTGCCGCCGGTACGTGAAAAAACTGTCAAACACGTACCGGCGTCACGGATGTGTGTCGGAGGCCTAAGGCTGCTTTCACACTACGTTTTTTTTTAACATGCGTCATGAACTTTTTTTGCTGTAAAAGCGGATCCTGCTTTTACAACAAAAAAACGCATGCAAACGCATGTGTTATTTTGCAGGATCCTGTCACTTTAAGTTTATGGGCGGGTATTGGAGTCATGTGATCGGGAGTCAGTGGAACTGGACGTGATAGACTGGGAGCTGGCTTCGGAGGCTCGTAACCAAGGTAAACATCGGGTCACTTGCTTGGATACCCGATGTTTACGTTGGTTACGAGCATCCGCAGGTGGTAGGAACCGGGCTGCCTGCTCCCTGCACACGTAACCAACGGGTAACTAAGAGAAGCGCTTTGCTTAGTTACCCGATATTTATCTTGGTTACGAGTGTCAGCAGCTCTCAGGCGGGGGCGAGGGAGAGGGTGAGAGAGGCAGAGAGGGAGGGGGAGAGAGACAGAGAGGGAGGGGGCGAAAGGGAGGGGGCGAGAGGGAGGAGGAAAGAGACAGAGAGGGAGGGGGAGAAAGGGACTGATCACCCGAGGCTGGTTTCTGGGCATGCTCAGTAGAGCAAGCAGGATCCTGTTTATCAGCATGCCAGCGTTCACATACGTTTGCATGCAGTATAGTCAGGATCCAGCAATTTGCAGTATTTGGACGCAGCTCAAAAACACTACAAGTAGCGTTTTTGAAAAATGTTAAAAAACTGCAACTCGCTGGATCCTTACTATAACGCACGCAAACGCAGGTGAACGCATGTTGACGCGAGTCCATTGCAAATGCATTGAAATTAAAACGCATTTGCACTGGCTCCGTTTTTGTGTAAAAAAAACGTTCAGGACGCATGTTAAAAAAACGTAGTGTGAAAGCAGCCTAAGCTCAGTGGCCACTTCCGTCTGATAACATCCTGCTTGAAGCCTCTCAATGGTGAGGTACTGATCAATTGTTAGGCTATGTGTCCACGGTAGAATGTACCTGCGGATTTTTCTGCCTGAAAATCCGCGACTTTCGCGGCAAATCCGCACCCGCGGATTTGCCGCGGATTTACCGCGGATTTTGATGCGGATTTTTTTTTTTCCCCCATTCAAAACCAAAAATCCGCACCAAATCTGCACCAAACAATTGACATGCTGCAGATTTTTCCGGATCAAAATCCGCGGCAAATCCGCAGCGGAAAAATCCGCAGCATGGACACAGCATTTCCAAAATGCCATTGAAATGGCTTGGAAGTGCCGCTGCTGCAGATTTTCGGGAAATCCGCGGCAAATCCGCGGCAAAATCCGCGGTAAATCCGCAGCGTGGGCACATAGCCTTAGGTGTCGTCTTGGTCTCATGATGTCAAAATGTGAACTGCATGATGAGAACGACTGTTTAATACCAATTCTAATTGAACCCTGAGATTTATTGGGCGATTCATAGATCAAACACCTGTTGTGAATTTTGCCAATAAACTCATTGTTACAGAACAGCAAGTTGTGCAAAAATTACTTCGTTCCCAATCAATTCTTACCCTACCGGTATTCAGACCAGAGGGCATAATGCTAATCACATCCTTGGCACAGCACGTGGTGCGGAAGTTTAAAGGAGCTACATTTGTGTGCATTCATAATACTAGGCATGTACACCCCTCGGGGATAAAAGGGATCATATGGGTGTGGGTGGATTAATGCTGCACCTGTGAAGCCTCTATCATATACTATTAGATCCTGTCTGTGACCTGCAGTGACCTGATATTTCACCTTGTGTCACTTAATCTGCCTTTTCCAGGGAATTGCTTTAATTGTTTGACAGTTCTGTTTAGGGTATTTTCACATGACATTTTTTTCCAATTGTATTTGGCGCAGGCCTGCTCCAAAAAGAACTTAAAAAAATACAATCAGAAAATGCTCAAAAGAATGAAAATATTCATTTCCAGGTCATTTTTTTCAGGAACTTTTAGCCATTTCAGGTTTCCAAGAACACCAAGTGATTAAAAGAAGTGGCCTGTCCATTCTTCAAATGTGTTATGTTCTGAAGAGACTGTACACTTTACAGTACAAATCGACGGGAATGTTCAAAAGATGCCAGGGCGTCTTTTTGAACATTTTGTCAGCGTTTTTCCTTGAAAAACGACTAGCCATTTCTTCATCATTCAGTGGAATTAAATAAAGGTCTAAAAATGCCAATAAAAACGCTAAAAAAAAGCTAAAAAGCAGGAGCTTCCTGAACGGATTTTGGCTTAAAAACATTGCACTATTTGCCAGCCTGAATAGGATGTCATGTGAAATTACCCTCACTATGAAATTTTCTTGTATGCCTTACTGTTGAGTTCAGTATATCATCTGTATACGATAAGCTTCCTCTAGTGCTGACTGTAGGCAGGTAACATTTTATGAGTAGACTCTTCAAAGACAATCCTTTTTAAGGCACGGTCATCATACCAAGCACCTCTTTTCTGCAGAAAGATGAGGCCAGACAGTGACATGTGTGCTGCATCCTGGTGTTACCGCTAAGAGACCTGGCGTCAGGAGGTCTCAGCGTTTAGTCGATTGCAGGCCTTCTGTAGAGCTCACTTGACAGGTTGTCTTGAGGAGGTATTTTCCCTTGTATGCTGAAGGGGGTTAAAGACCCTTCCCTTGCTAGCTGAGAATTCTCAGCCTTCAGTTCAGCTGCAGCTTGCGATTAGCTCTCCATTCCGCTATATCTACCCGCCCCTGACTTCACTCCATGCCGGATATAGAATTTCAATTCCGACCACTGTGTAGGAGCTTGTTTCTGTTAAGCAGAGGTGTTTGTTCCTTTATCAGCTTCCAACTGAAGAATTTGAAGTTCTCTCATACCTGTTGTTTTGTCTGGGTTGCCTGTGTGTTTCCTTGCTTTCCTGTCCCTTTATTTCCTTGGAGGATGAGGGGGGACATTTAGGTGAGTTGTATTCAGGAGTATGAGACCCAAGCATCTCTACCTTTAGAGGTAATCTTGGGGACAGGGATTAGGGACCCCTAGCTTGAGAGACAGCTCTGGTGCACACTGTCCCTGCTACGTAACCAACACTCAATATAGCAAAAAATTCTGGTACACTGTCAAGAAAAGGTATACAAGTCAATGATTGCTTTGTGTATCTTGAATTTTTTATTCAAAATAAAGTCAATATGTGACAATCAATGTTATGAAAATAAAAATTTCAGAAAGAAAATTGGTCCGACGTTTTGGCTCGATATAGAGCCTTCATCAGGGACATATATGCACAGGTGAGCAGGTACAGTGCCTACAAGTAGTATTCAACCCCCTGCAGATTTAGCAGGTTTACACATTCGGAATTAACTTGGCATTGTGACTTTTGGACTGTAGATCAGCCTGGAAGTGTGAAATGCACTGCAGCAAAAAAGAATGTTATTTCTTTTTTTATTTTTTTTTTTTTTAAATTGTGAAAAGTTTATTCAGAGGGTCATTTATTATTCAACCCCTCAAACCACCAGAATTCTGTTTGGTTCCCCTAAAGTATTAAGAAGTATTTCAGGCACAAAGAACAATGAGCTTCACATGTTTGGATTAATTATCTCTTTTTCCAGCCTTTTCTGACTAATTAAGACCCTCCCCAAACTTGTGAACAGCACTCATACTTGGTCAACATGGGAAAGACAAAAGGAGCATTCCAAGGCCATCAGAGACAAGATCGTGGAGGGTCACAAGGCTGGCAAGGGGTACAAAACCCTTTCCAAAGAGTTGGGCCTACCTGTCTCCACTGTTGGGAGCATCATCCGGAAGTGGAAGGCTTATGGAACTACTGTTAGCCTTCCACGGCCTGGACAGCCTTTGAACGTTTCCACCCGTGCCGAGGCCAGGCTTGTCCAAAGAGTCAAGGCTAACCCAAGGACAACAAGGAAGGAGCTCCGGGAAGATCTCATGGCAGTGGGGACATTGGTTTCAGTCAAAACCATAAGTAACGTACTCCACCGCAATGGTCTCCGTTCCAGACGAGCCCGTAAGGTACCTTTACTTTCAAAGCGTCATATCAAGGCTCATCTACAGTTTGCTCATGATCACTTGGAGGACTCTGAGACAGACTGGTTCAAGGTTCTCTGGTCTGATGAGACAAAGATCGAGATCTTTGGTGCCAACCACACACGTTTGGAGACTGGATGGCACTGCATACGACCCCAAGAATACCATCCCTACAGTCAAGCATGGTGGTGGCAGCATCATGCTGTGGGGTTGTTTCTCAGCCAAGGGGCCTGGCCATCTGGTCCGCATCCATGGGAAGATGGATAGCACGGCCTACCTGGAGATTTTGGCCAAGAACCTCCGCTCCTCCATCAAGGATCTTAAGATGGGTCGTCATTTCATTTTCCAACAAGACAACGACCCAAAGCACACAGCCAAGAAAACCAAGGCCTGGTTCAAGAGGGAAAAAATCAAGGTGTTGCAGTGGCCTAGTCAGTCTCCTGACCTTAACCCAATTGAAAACTTGTGGAAGGAGCTCAAGATTAAAGTCCACATGAGACACCCAAAGAACCTAGATAACTTGGAGAAGATCTGCATGGAGGAGTGGGCCAAGATAACTCCAGAGACCTGTGCCGGCCTGATCAGGTCTTATAAAAGACGATTACTAGCCGTAATTGCAAACAAGGGTTATACCACAAAATATTAAACCTAGGGGTTGAATAATAATTGACCCACACTTTTATGTTGAAAATTTATTAAAATTTAACTGAGCAACATAACTTGTTAGTTTGTAAGATTTATGCATCTGTTAATAAATTCTGCTCTTGTTTGAAGTTTGCAGGCCCTAACGTATTTGCATCTTACCAAACCTGCTAAATCTGCAGGGGGTTGAATAATACTTGTAGGCACTGTATATGAGATAATGAGGAAATTCATCTAATTCAGTCAGTCAGTTCGTGTAAGAAAAAACGGATGTCACATTATCTATATATATAATTGCCTTATTCTGTCTGTCTGTCTGTCTTGCTCCAAAATTGTGTCCTTACGGTGACACAAAGCTGATTGGCCGCTGGGCTTGCCATGGCCCCGCCCCCCACACGGATTGGCCGCTCGCCCAGGCAACTTGACCACGCCCCGCCCCCCTCACGCAATGCACGCTTGCTCTGGCCCCGCCCCCGCACACATTCCCCGAACCGACCGACACGGAGCCACGACTCCCAGGTGAGTACTGTACCCCCGGGAGCCCACATCAGCGTACGCCGCCAACCCAGCCGACACATACCCTCGCATTGCTGGGGTTGCCGCCGTATGCTGGTGTGGGCTCCCGTGCGAGCGGGGGACGGGATACGCTGGTAACCATGGTAGCATATTTACCAGCGCATCAAGGTCCTGCAGCGGCGGAACATACACACACGCACGCACACACACACAATCAGATCACACTCACTCTCACACACACCTCACACACACATCACATCGCATCCACACACTCACAACATCCTGGGATATCGCTTGCTTCTCAGCGGCGATACTGTGCAGTGAACTTCCAGGACCTTCCAGGATATAGATATATATATATATATATATATATATATATACACAGTTAGGTCCAGAAATATTTGGACAGTGACACAATTTTCGCGAGTTGGGCTCTGCATGCCACCACATTGGATTTTAAATGAAACCTCTACAACAGAATTCAAGTGCAGATTGTAACGTTTAATTTGAAGGTTTGAACAAAAATATCTGATAGAAATTGTAGGAATTGTACACATTTCTTTACAAACACTCCACATTTTAGGAGGTCAAAAGTAATTGGACAAATAAACCAAACCCAAACAAAATATTTTTATTTTCAATATTTTGTTGCGAATCCTTTGGAGGCAATCACTGCCTTAAGTCTGGAACCCATGGACATCGCCAAACGCTGGGTTTCCTCCTTCTTAATGCTTTGCCAGGCCTTTACACCCGCAGCCTTTAGGTCTTGCTTGTTTGTGGGTCTTTCCGTCTTAAGTCTGGATTTGAGCACGTGACATGCATGCTCAGTTGGGTTAAGATCTGGTGATTGACTTGGCCATTGCAGAATGTTCCACTTTTTTGCACTCATGAACTCCTGGGTAGCTTTGGCTGTATGCTTGGGGTCATTGTCCATCTGTACTATGAAGCGCCGTCCGATCAACTTTGCGGCATTTGGCTGAATCTGGGCTGAAAGTATATCCCTGTACACTTCAGAATTCATCCGGCTACTCTTGTCTGCTGTTATGTCATCAATAAACACAAGTGACCCAGTGCCATTGAAAGCCATGCATGCCCATGCCATCACGTTGCCTCCACCATGTTTTACAGAGGATGTGGTGTGCCTTGGATCATGTGCCGTTCCCTTTCTTCTCTAAACTTTTTTCTTCCCATCATTCTGGTACAGGTTGATCTTGGTCTCATCTGTCCATAGAATACTTTTCCAGAACTGAGCTGGCTTCATGAGGTGTTTTTCAGCAAATTTAACTCTGGCCTGTCTATTTTTGGAATTGATGAATGGTTTGCATCTAGATGTGAACCCTTTGTATTTACTTTCATGGAGTCTTCTCTTTACTGTTCACTTAGAGACAGATACACCTACTTCACTGAGAGTGTTCTGGACTTCAGTTGATGTTGTGAACGGGTTCTTCTTCACCAAAGAAAGTATGCGGCGATCATCCACCACTGTTGTCATCCGTGGACGCCCAGGCCTTTTTGAGTTCCCAAGCTCACCAGTCAATTCCTTTTTTCTCAGAATGTACCCGACTGTTGATTTTGCTACTCCAAGCATGTCTGCTATCTCTCTGATGGATTCTTTCTTTTTTTTCAGCCTCAGGATGTTCTGCTTCACCTCAATTGAGAGTTCCTTAGACCGCATGTTGTCTGGTCACAGCAATAGCTTCCAAATGCAAAACCACACACCTGTAATCAACCCCAGACCTTTTAACTACTTCATTGATTACAGGTTAACGAGGGAGACGCCTTAAGAGTTAATTGCAGCCCTTAGAGTCCCTTGTCCAATTACTTTTGGTCCCTTGAAAAAGAGGAGGCTATGCATTACAGAGCTATGATTCCTAAACCCTTTCTCCGATTTGGATGTGAAAACTCTCATATTGCAGCTGGGAGTGTGCACTTTCAGCCCATATATATATATATATATATATATATATATATATATATATATATATATATATATATATATATATATATATATATATATATATATATATATATATATATATTTCTGAACATGTTTTTGTAAACAGCTAAAATAACAAAACTTGTGTCACTGTCCAAATATTTCTGGCCCTGACTGTATAACAAAAATCATACATTAACTACACAATATGTAAATTCTAGAATACCCGATGCGTAGAATCGGGCCACCTTCTAGTATATAATAAGGGTCGGAAAGGTGTAAATATGGAGATTAGTACCTCAAAGAGGAAAATGTACAAGAGAATGACACAATAGGTGTTATGTCGTAACTAGTGCGAGCAGCTTAAATATCCAGTATATTGGGAAAAGGGTATTAAACATGGATAGGCAGTACAGACTGCAGAGAAAAAACATCTGGTGTTATATGTGAGAGTCCAGCCTCACTACTGCTACTATCAAACTCCAAAAAAATGCAGAGTGGAAACCACCAAGTTATACCATAATGGAATATGGTAAAGGCAAACTAATGGCTTGGGACAAAAATGAAAGAAGAAAGAAAGCTTCCTCCTGCCTCCTTATTCATTTACTCCACGGCGACCGGCTTTACCCTGGGAAGCTTTCTTTCTTCTTTCCTTTTTTCCCAAGCCATTAGTCTCTTTCTTTGTCTGTCTGTGTCTATGTCTCTGTCTGTTTCTATTCCTCTGTCTGTCTTTGTATCAGTCTATCTGCCTCTATCACTGTGTCTGTCTCTCTGTCTGTCTCTCTCTATCTCTGTGTCTCTCTCCATCTCTATCTGTCTCTTTCCCGGTCTGTATCTTTCCAGGTCTGTCTCTTTTCCAGGTCTGTCTCTTTCCCTGGTCTGTCTGTCTCTTTCATCGTCTGTCTCGGTCTGTCTCTTTCACCATCTGTCTGTCTCTTTCACCATCTGTTTGTCTCTTTCACCAACTGACTGTCTGTCTGTCTCTATCTCTCTGTCTCTTTCCCTGTCTGTCTGTCTCTCTGTGTCTCGGTCTCTCTCTGTCTCTTTCTCTATTCGTCTCCCCACCGACATCATATTACCTCATACATAAGCTTCTTATACTAACAATGTCTTTTGTTCCTATAGCAACCAATCGCATCTGCTATTAAAACCAGTAGTTCCAGGCTCCATTTACTTTAATGGAGCCATGTTTTTTGGAGAGTAACTGTAAAGTGCGGGGTTACATTTTCCTGTCAAAACATAGTCTACAACGTTCCCTGGGTCACATGAGGCGTCTGTGCAAAATTTCGTGATTATAAATGTGACGGTGTGGATTCCTTTAGCGGACATACAAACATACATACATACATACAAACATACATACACTGAGCTGTATATATTAGATAAAAAATTCAAGATATGCAAAGCAATGCATTGACTTGTATACCTTTTCTTGACTGTGTGCCAGACTTTTTTGCTATATTGAGACAACTTTTTCGTCTGAGCACCAGGCCTTGCAGTTGAGCCAAGCTTACTTTGTAGTGTAACCTAACCAACACTGGCATGACAGTCAGGCAACCAAAATGTAGCATCACATCCATGTAATGGAAGAATATCACCAGTTTGTCAGAATGTAGCCATAAAGGGGGACCATAGCCAGGACAACCCCTTTAAGTCTACATATAAGCAGTGAATAAAATGATTTAAGAAAAATGGAGGGCAAAATGCAAAATTGTGCTTGGAAAAAATGGTGGAGCTTTGTTTGCTTGTGCTTGACTGAGGATAGAAACCTTCCCCTACTGTTCTGTCAAAAATGGAGGTTGTTCAGCTGTACTCCAATCAGGTTGTTTCTACATATTTCATAACGTATTACCTGAAAAATACTGATAAACCTAATTAATTCCCAGTTTTTCCATCTGTGACATGTATGGCGCATCAATAGTAGGGGCCTTGCAAACTGTCAAGAATGGAGAAGTGGCCGTGAAATTCTACGGATGCATTGAAAATAGCAAAGCAATTATGCCTGGCAGTATGCCATGAATGTCTAAGATCTTAAAGGATCATTCCCAACATTGCATGTTTTCACCTACCAGTAGCATAGGTGATAACTTGCTGACTAACGTGGGTGTCATTTTTGGTTTCTATAGGAAAACCAGAAAAGACTTAATGAAAAATTAATATTTTACTGTACGGGAGAAAAGAAGGTTTATTCAGTTTTTGCTGCAGCCATATAAACGAGAATAGATCTTTGTGTGTCTATAAAGGCATAATGTATCTGCACTCACGGATTTCACTGCTTATTATGACTTAGCTACAAACGGAATATAAAGGCGCATGTTCTGGACCAGGTATTATGGGGGAGAAAAAATATAGTCCCACTTATTATGGGTCTTGAATGCGAAGGTCAGATTTTATGATGAAATAACTTTTTATTTAACCAGAATTGCAGAGCTGGGTTGTTTCATAAACGAATTGCTATCAAATATCAGTCATTATCAAAAGGTTCTTCCCATGAATCATTTTCATAACAATTATCGCAATGCTATTAAAATCTGCTTTAAAGTAACTTACAATGTTTCCAGCATAAACTTTTTTCTACTTCTTGGGATTGATGCTAATCTGTGCTGAGCAGAATCAGTCTCCTCCCCCCTCTGGCAGCTAATGACATAGTCCCTTCTTGATTCCCCTACAAAAGGCGGGTTTTCAGCTACATGGCAACGTAACCCAGAGGCTCTGCTCCTTTTCAGGCCAAAAACATATTTCTATTGGCTGCCCTGTAGAGTCGAGGCTATGGAGAGTGTGACTGAGCAGGTGTGTCCACCAGAACATTAGATGGACGTGCACACAGTTATACACTGCAAACACTAGGTGGTGCCATACTATGACTGTAAGAGGCTTAATTCTACACTGGAGTATTTTTTTCAACAGCAAATAATATTTTTTATTATCTCTACTTTATTATCCTTTTACGAAAAGCTATAATTTCACTAATTACAATTTTTTATTTTAATGCTGAGATTTATTTTACCACCACAAGGTTCGCTAAATGCAAATTCCAAAAGTTCTAAAGTGCAGAGAAGAAATGATTTTGCAACCTTGACTTATGATCCTGAATAATATTAGAAGTTAATGAAGGGGTTATCACAAGTGAGCACTACCATGCTCGTGTGCTTAATACTCGCAACGAATAGTGATGAGTGAGCACTACCATGCTCGTGTGCTTAATACTCGCAACGAATAGTGATGAGTGAGCACTACCATGCTCGTGTGCTTAATACTCGCAACAAATAGTGATGAGTGAGCACTACCATGCTCGTGTGCTTAATACTCGCAACAAATAGTGATGAGTGAGAACTACCATGCTCGGGTGCTCGGTACTGGTAACGTTTAGTGATGAGTGAGCACTACCATGCTTGGGTGCTCGGTACTCGTAATGATTAGTGATGAGTGAGCACTACCATGGTCGGTGCTTGTTATTCGTAACGAATAGTGATGAGTGAGAACTACCTTGCTCAGGTGCTCCGTACTCATAATGATTAGTGATGAGTGAGCACTACCATGCTCGGGTGCTCAGTTCTGGTAATGATTAGTGATCAGTGAGCACTACCATGCTCGGGTGCTCAGTACTGGTAACGAATAGTGATGAGTGAGCACTACCATGCTCGGGTGCTTGGTACTGGTAACGATTAGTGATGAGTGAGCACTACCATGCTCGGGTGCTCGGTACTGGTAACGATTAGTGATGAGTGAGCACTACCATGCTCGGGTGCTCGGTACTCGTAGCGATTAGTGATAAGTGAGCACTACCATGCTCGGGTGTGCGGTACTAGTAACGATTAGTGATGAGTGAGCACTACCATGCTCGGGTGCTCGGTACTCGTAGCGATTAGTGATAAGTGAGCACTACCATGCTCGGGTGCGCGGTACTGGTAATGATTAGTGTTTAGTGAGCACTTCCATGCTCGGTGCTCGTAATGAGTAGTAATAAGCGTGCACTACAGTGCTCTTTGCGAGATGAGCAGGTTGCACACTGACAAGCTCGACTCAAATAACGAGTATAATGCAAGTCAATTATTGGGTAGTCCGGCTCTCCACCCACATACAGCCAGATATAAACAGAGCATTTCCAGGCGGAGGGATGGGTTGGGTTTGTCTGTTTTTGTTTTTAACCCCAGTGAGAGCTATTTAGAGACTGCAAGAGGCGCTCACTGGGGTACCGACTTCCATCATTCACTGAATGGAGCCAGTTCTTTGTGTCGGATCATTCACGAATGACACATCTGAGCACCCGCGATACTTGGCTGCACATTGAGCGTACCAGAGCATCCTGATGCTCAATCGAGTATCTAGCAGTGGTGAGCATACCTGATCATCATTAGTAATGGACATTTTGACGATTGGACAGGCTTAACTCATTTACCAACTATAATGGAAGTCTATGGCGAACGCGATCATTTTTCCAGAAGATATTCTGGAAAAATGCTTGAGCTCCCCATAAACTTCCATTATACTGGGTAGATGAGTTGAGGCGGTCAAAATGCTTGTTACGAGTACTGCGCATGGTAGTGCTCACTCATCAATAGTTATCCCCAATCAGAAGTAATGGCTTATTGCTAGGCTAAAGCAATAATTTGTGATATTGGAAGTCCAAAAGAGCTTAACACTTCACGGCAATGTCGTTCCTACACTATCTAAATCACTCCGGACCAAAGAGGTAGGACCACACTTCATCATAATTTTGTGGCATATTCTAGCAATATGGCAGAACATTACAAAATGTTATAACTTTCTTCACTTTCTTCTATGTGAGTTCCAAAAAAAATTAGTCAATTGAGAGAGCCAAAAATGCTTGGCTACCTCTCCGCTGGCAGCAAGCAAGAGATGGGGGGGGTAGGACACCTTCATTCTTGGAACAGATGGAATCCTTGAGGTGGGATTGGTATCTTTCAGAATACTCACAAAATATCTGAGAAGGGAATAACCTTGTAACGTCAATAAGATCCATTTGTGTTAGTTTTCATCCTTTGGAAATGGATCCTTCACACCTATAGATGAGTGAAAAAATTCAGTGGCCAGGTCGGCATTGCATGGTTGCTGAACGGGAGCCCTGTGAACCGCCTCCTACGTACCGGCCACATCCGCAGATCCTCTTTTAATTAGCAGGTTAATAATAAAAGAGGAGCAGGGTCCGAAGTTTCTAGCCCTCGTTAACCCCCAGTAAACAGGATCCTTGGCATGCATCACCCTCTGAAACCATCTACTTTCCCCTTTCAGGTTCAAGCCCAACAGACGAGGCATCAGCCCCGGCCACCACACTCCCCTCCGCGTCTTTCTCCCTAATGATCCCCCTGTCCCTTCCCTCTTTCATGATCTGCCCTTCTCCTTGTTTACTTTTCTCTACTTTTGTCATGTTCTTACTCTTGGTAAGACTCGTCCAAATATTTCTTATTTACGGTTGTAAAGTTATTGAGCCTGAGGCTTTGATCTGTCGTAAAGGATCATTGTTTCTCAGTATTTTAATATGATGGGACAGTGATACTGTTTGTATTCCTTTCTTTTGAAACCAATAAAAATTTAAATTGGGGAAAAAAAAATAAAAAAAAGAGGAGCAGGGGATGCCAACAACTAGAAGATGGTTCACAGGGCTCCCGTCCCGTGGCCACAGAGCACTAACTGGTCGATGGACCTGGCTCCTCTAATTCAATGCAGTTATGTCTAATCGCAACGTGATGCCTGTAGAAACCATGAAAGAACCTTAAACAACAAATGGCAGTGACCAAATGAGGCACATGCCCCAAATGTTTAGCCTACATCTCTACAAATTAATTTATCTTCCAGAAGTTAGAAGTCCAAAGCCAAAGGTTTCATTGTAACCTCCCAGGCTGAGCAAAAGGGAGCACAAAGGAAAACAAAGGTCAGCTTCTGATTGAATTGTCCAACCTTGGGTCAAAGCCACGAGCTGCCAGCTGTACGGTTCCCCCCTTTGGCATAAATAACAGTGAGCTGAGACAATTATTATTTAGTCTATTGACTGATTAATACATTGCTATTGTCCCTAACATTTTGTGTGCATGAGAGTGATACTGATTGCTGATCTCACTTATTGTACCACGTACAAACAAAAAAATAATTTCCTTTGGCACCGTGCTATCATATTTGAAAGTGTAATTGATCTGATCTAGATTATTTCTTTTTCCGCTAAACTGATTTCCAAATTAATTTTACAGATGGAGCTCCAAGCTGCTGCAGTATGGTACCTAAATAATATGTCACACTTTGTGCCAATTTATTGAAAAAGAAAAGAAAAAAATGGTTAAAGCCAATTTGAAGATCTCGCGAACAGTATAAAGTGATTTTAATCACACTGTAGAGCTTTAGATCTGTTTAATTACGCAGGCTGGAGGATCATAAAAAAGACACAGCACTCTAATTATACAGGGATTACTGCTCGCTTAATGGGGTACTATTACTTTACATCAATTGTGATTGGGATAGTATCGCAACAGGAGGGTTTTCCGTTGCCGTAACCGAGTCTAAAACATACTGGACAACTCTCTGTATGAGAGTCAGTGTCACGCTACGTACGGGGAAGTACCAAGCAAACTATGATAGAGAAGGGAATCCCTGTGTCTAGGGAAAGGGAAGATGGTGAGTCCTAATCAAACCTACTGCTGGTCCCTGGGGTCCCTCACCACCCTAGATAGGTTCCGTATCTATGGCCGAGCCCGATACCTGAACCTGGATATCCCCAGTGCTGGGCCCTAAATATGGAATGGATGGGATGAGCTCTTCGTCAACCCACTAAGCACTATAGACGACACAAGAAGGAAAAGCATGAACTACTTATCCACTGATGACTCAGGTAGAAGTTCAGCAAAGTTTCAGCAATGATACCGCAGAGAAGTACAAGCCACCTTCTTGTAAACAAGGCTTGAATGAACTGAAAATATCACCAGCACCAGTTCAAGAAGGGAAGGGGTATTTAAGAACCAAGAGAATGCTGATGATCAGCAGCTGAGTGGAAGGCAAGCTCCTACTGGGTCCAAAAGGGGAAGAGATGAATCCAGCAGGACAGCTACCTATACCAATGAATACTGACAGCAGGAAGAATGGAAAGTCAGGGAGCATTCTGTGCAGCAAAACGTTGTGACCTTCTATTGCCAGAAACCACATGACTGTCTGTCGCCCCGGACAGTCAGAAAATGAGGTGAGACGTCTTGGACTCTCGGAAGAGTCAACAAATCACTCAACACTGCAGAACCTGCCTAAAGTCTCTTGGAAAGCAGCTACTCCATGAGGCTTTTTTTTCATTTAGAGAGACGAAGAACAACTTTAAGAGGTGAGGTGTGGGTGTGGAAGGGAGTTGAATCAGAAATTTGCCAACTTTATATGCCAATTGAAGGCTTGCTATCAATAGATGGCAAGTTTGGTTTCCACCAAGGATCCCTTCAAAGGAAGGTTTAGGCTGGTCCTCAGAATAATAACCAACAAGGTGGCAGGATGTGACAGCGATGTAGTCAGACAGCAGCTGATGATTAGAAAAAGGAGAAGAAAAATCCAGATGGTGTAAATGATGAAGCAACAAAAATCCAGACAAGAGGGGAACAATAGAAGGTGACAAATACAAGGAGCAAGGTGAAAACAAAAAGAAGGTAGAGTACAGAAGCATTTAGGCTAGAGGCAGCATCCAAGAAGAGGAACTGATACACGGGTATGGGTCCCCGATAATGTTCCTGAGACAGCAAAATAGACAAGTGCCGCAGGAACAGAGAAAGGCATGTAACTATATTATAAGGGCAGGTCAATGCTTCCATACGTCAAAAAGGCAAAAAATATTGTGCTACTTGGCTAATAGGAACAGTCTGCCCTCACCAGTAATGGATAGGCTTCTGTGTGGTTGCAAAAAAACATGAAGTACAGACGGAAATGCGTAACAAATAATAACCTACTGAGCCCCCAACTCCTCCGTCCTGCTCCTGGTATCCCCAAACCGGTCATTTGGCTTCTTCTTCTTCTAGCGGGGGCATCATATAACAGATAGCTGCAGCCAATCAGCGGTTCTAGGATGAGGAACTGCGGCGGTACAGTAGGTGAGAATGTGATTTTTGTTTTTTCATTTTTATTTTATCAGGCCTGGAGAACCCCTTTACAGGTGGAGGGCCAATATTTAACCCTCAAGGTCAAGCCCTTCTCCATCTGCAGAAACATTCCAAGTTGGCAATGTTGGGGGTACTGGTATGTATCACGCAGGAGACGGTCAACAAACATATAGATAAGTGGCAAAATCAATCTGAAAGGTCTCACCCACAGGATTAGGAGATGGAAGAAACGTATAGATTTCCAAATGTAAATAATGATGGATACCATGTAAACGTACATTAATCATGGGGACTGGATACATTTAGCACCAATGCAAATATCTGAAAATTAAGAACTAGTTCTTAAAGGGATTTCTGCTTGTCCCTATTCACTTTAATATTGATATACAGGACCTGAAAAAGCGCTAAAAATAAGAGGCTTCAAGACGCACTTATGAATGTTGCAAAAGTGAGCATGTGTAACCACTGCTCCATTTCTATCAGTCCAAACCCCAAAAACCCCGGCAACTTGTGATCTTTCACAAACACAGCGAAAGGCTCGATCAAATAAATAAAACAAAGTTGCCAATCCAGGCACAGTCTTAAGGCCCAGTTACGATTTATCTGACGATATGTCGTCGGGGGTCACAATTTTCATGATGCACTTCCATCGTTGTTAGCGACGCCGTTGCGTGTGACACCTACGACCGACTCCGAACGATCGTAAAAATAGCAAAAATCGTTGATCGTTGACACATCGTTCATTTTCAAAATATTGTTCGTCGTTTCGAACGCAGCAAACATATTGCTACGTTTGACATCCTGCCAACGACGAACAACATTGTTAGTGCGTCCGTCATCAGCGACGCGGGCGTGTCATTACAAGCAATGCTCCACGCCTCCTCCGCTCTGATTGGTGTCACGCCAGGGTGTATGACAATTATACGCCTCCTTCGTTGCCGGAATCATTGGGAGGAATGCTGTGTGACGGTGTCCACACGACCGCCTTGGCCAAACAATATATCGCTGAGCAATGTAGCGTCGTTTGTGAGATGGGTACGTGTGACCGCTACAAAACGACCTATGAGCGATCTCGACAAATCGTAGCAACGATCTGGGCATGTCACATCACTAACGAGATCACTAGCGATATCGTGGTGTGTAAAGCGGCCTTTACTCATATGTGTCAGTGTTGGGCCTGACGATAGGCTATCAACATTGAGATGGATTTTCCAAGGTATTTCGTTAAAGGGTTTGTCCGGAGTAGATAACTCCCACAACGGCCTACCGGAACACGCTAGCAATCAGCAGAAATTGGGCAGCTATACTAGTGAATAAGACAAATGTATGATACCTGATCGTGCAAGTATCCTGGCCAGGTACGTGAGTGTGGAAGTGGACGAAAAATCTTATAATGGCCTATACCTATGTTGGGGCATCAATGTGGTATCAGCGTCAGCCCCAACACCAGAATCCCGCTAATCAGAGGCTTAGCAATATTGGCTAATAAATACTAGTTTTCTCTTTGGCACAGATCGCCGACATAAATTCTAAATTAGTAAGTTCTATGATTCACAAAACAAAAGTCTCACCCGCATGGCAAGGAGAAAAGGTCTAAAAATAAGGGGGTGGGAGAGGTGACAGTTCATTGTAAAAACCATCAGCAGGAGCGAATATGCAAATACGAGGGATGTGTGATTTAGAAGGTCACTGACGCATTGGAGTAAAGTGACCAAATGACAGCAAAGTAACTCGCTGGGAAGCAAATTGACTTTGTGACAATGACGAGACGCGATGAACGAGCACTTTTCTAATGGCAGCTGGAACAACAATTAAGGCTGGATTTTCTTACAAGCTGACGCTCAAATTAGTTCGGGATTTATTCCTTCCTCATAACAACCAAAAATGTCAGGTTCAGCTGGGAAATCTAGAAGCTTAATAGACAGACAAAAAAAAAGTAAAAGCAAAATGGAAAAAAATAAAAAATAAAAAATAAATAAATAAAATTCTGCAATAACTTCTCTTTTTTCCCAGTTTTGTTTCCCTGCTCTCTCAGACATAATAAACTACAACATTTTTGGAAATAGGAAGGACCTTAAAGGGGTACAGTGATATACTACCAAATTGGTATGGATCACTCCTTTATAGGAGAAAAAGAGGTCTCATGATCCCCTCTATTTGTCAATGCAACAAGGCCAACAGTGGGCAAAATTAATAAAAGACGAGTAGGGTTTGGCTTTTTTTCACTAGCTCTATAGAACGGAAGGTAGCCTTATTATAAAATTTGGCTAAAGGAAGGGGGATGCCACATACAATAATCATCTGCTGTTTTTGTTCATGCGGTGTTCTGCTCTATACTCAACAGGTGTCATGGTGACTTCAGACCCCGTTCACACTGCAGTTTGACATGCCACCTGGTGCTTTAGAGTTACTCAGTCAAAGCAAGGCGACTACCTGTTTTTTGCTCACTGGTGATTGGTCTAGCAGGGGTTAATTCCTGCTGGCCTGTGTATTGATGCTAGGGTCACAAGACCTATTACAGCCGCATTCGCCCTTTAAAAGATGGTGAAACCTGTTCCTTCATGCCGATTATAGCTCTAACTTTGCTCTAGTGATACCGGTCTTTGTGCATAGTAATCCAGTTATTGGTGAACTGCTGAGTGCTATGTTGCTATGTGGTGTGTTGTGGAAATATCCTTGTTGTTTATTTATTTTCCCCCTGTACTTTATTTCTGCCTGAGCATGTACTGTCTTACGCGTGTGTGTGTGTGTGTGTGTAGTAAGTTTGGGGTTTGGTTTTCCTCTGTCTGTTTTTGTGAGATTCATCACCCCTGTCCCGGCCCTCCCCTGGGGTGTGGGAGTGGGGGCATCAGACGAGGGCTGTTCAAGAGTTTGGGCTATGCTGGCGGTTCAGACCTCTTCGCCATCTGAAGTACCTCTTAAAGAAGAGAAAGCTCAGGGTCCCTAGTTTGGGCACCAGTCTAGACACCCCATTCCAAATTATAGTGTCACACCCAGTGATAGTTCAAGTCACACCACTATGGTGCTCCTTGTCATCTTTCCTTCTGAGATGGCTGCAGTCAGTCACTAACTTCAGTGGTGTGCCCCCGAGGCTGCAGCAGAAACGTGGGGGAGTCAAC
Organism: Anomaloglossus baeobatrachus; assembly: GCF_048569485.1. Taxonomy (NCBI): domain Eukaryota; kingdom Metazoa; phylum Chordata; class Amphibia; order Anura; family Aromobatidae; genus Anomaloglossus; species Anomaloglossus baeobatrachus. Next base: position 484,652,915 of record NC_134357.1, read on the forward strand.
AAGCCATCACTACCAGTATCAATTCTTGTTACTAGTTTGTGGTGGTGATGTCCGGAACTGCACCGATACCAAGGACTTGGTTGCAGGGGACAGGTATGTCGTTGGGGATGTCATACTACAGAAAGCACCAAAACAGTGGGTTTTTTGAAGAAGCGGCACATTTACCGTGTCATGCTTTTTTCATTATTTAGTGCAATTTTTTCCCCTTGTGCCAAGTTAGAAAAACTATATGTGGAAGAAGGTACTCTGGTCGGATGAGACCAAAGTAGAAGTTGTGGGGGTAAAAGCAAAATGCTATGTGAGCTAGAAAACTAACACTGCACATCACCCTGAAAACACGATCCCCACCGTCAAACATGGTGGTAGCAGCATCCTGCTGTGGGGAGGCTTTTCTTCACAGCGGCAGGGATGCTGGACAGAGTTGATGAGAGATGGATGGCGCTAAATACAGGGCAATCCTGGAGGAAAACCTGCTAGAGGCTGCAAAAGTCTTGAGAATCAGGCATAGGATCTTGTTCCAGCAGGACCTTAAACATCCCGCCAGAGCTACAATGGATGGTTTAGAACAAAGCGTATTCAGGTGTGTGAATTTGCTGTTCACAGATGTCTCCATCCAATATCACTGAGCTAGAGCGAGTGTGCAAAGGAAAATGGGCAAAGCTGATAGAGACATCTCCAATAGACTTGCAACAGTAATTGCAGTGAAAGGTGGTCCTACAAAGTATTGTTTCAGGGGCTGAATATAAATGCACCTCACGATTTTCAAATTTCTATTTTTACAATATTTAGGAAAACCATGTATAATTTCCTTTACACTAAACTACACAAATACTTGCTAGTTTTAATTGGTATATCACATAAAATTGTGATAAAATACACTTACGTTTGTGGGTATAATGTGAAAAAATGTGGAAAACTTCATAGGGCATGAATACTTTTTCAAGGCACTGTAAGAGGCAGTTTTGCCTCTGCGGCATTGGAAAAGTACAGGGACACTGATGCTGGCTGGATCCAGAACTTCAGAACAGCACTTGCAAGATCTATAGCAAAGAGCTTGTAAACGCTGTGGATCTTTCCCAGGAGACCAGCCACCTTTACTAGACCGCAGAGGTATCTGGGAACATAGGCAACGAGTAGTACAAAGTAGAATTAAAAATCCCTATATTCTTGAGAAAGAAAAGGATTATTGTATAACAGGCAAGTTGCAATTTTAACCATTTGTCATATTGGAAAAAAACAAAACAGAATTAATGTACAGTCCCCCTTGTAAACCAACCAAAAGAATGCTCCAGTGAAGGCAGTCAGGATACATAGGATAATCTGTCCCTCCTGCATAGATCATTGTCATTTAAAGGGGTTGTCTAAACTTATGAAATGGTTAAAATTGCAAACGGATGGTAAATTAAGCCAACTTTGGAAATTACCTCTTATTAAAAATACTCTCCGTTCTCAAGAATTTTATATTTTATAGTTTACTATTTGTTGCCTAGCTTACTAGTCGCCTAGAAAATCTAGCAGAGGTGGCTGGTCTCCTGGGGGCCTGCCAGCACAGATCACTGGATTCTGCTAGCTTCATTGTACTTGTGCTCCTCCGATGCTGCACTGTCATGCGATGTTCAGTTCCAGACTCATTAGGTGTCACGGCGGTGGCGGATTCTGTTCACACTGCAGAACCTGACAGACAAACTGATGTCTCTTAGTTGATCAGCTAGAGCTGGGCGTCGGCTGTTTCATGTGCTCTGTTCTTCTTTACTGTAGGAGTGAATTAGTGCTGACCTGGGGAACTCTGCTAAGAGCTCAGGTTGCTAATTACTTATCATGGCCGTCTACTTCCTATATAAGATTCTGGATCCTGCTACTCAGGATAATAGCTAAGAAACAACAAAGAGGCAGCACCAGTGTGCACTAAGGCATCAAATATTCCAAACTGCATTATAAAAATTTTTTTTTTTTTTTTTTGAGATTTTTGGCAAAAAATTGCAATTTCTTGAGCTGCTTCGCCACGTCACGGCAAATCTCATTTGAAGCAGTCCTACACTAAAATATTTTTATAAAATGTGCCATGCGGCCTCACATATAAATAGCAGAACTGCTCTCAGCAGCACTCACCTGGTCTATTGCAGTCCCGTACCCATGACTGAGTCATGGCTGTGGGCGGGACAGGTCCAAGCAAATGCTGCATGAAGTATATATATAGCCTGTGGACAAAGCCTGATGACCCAATGTGAACAGTCACCAAACGCCAAAATCTAGTGTAGGACTGCTTCAAATGAGATTTGCCGTGACGTGGCGAAGCAGCTCAAGAAATTGCAATTTTTTGCCAAAAATCTCAAAACATTTTTTATAATAAGTACAGTTTGGAATGTTTAGTGCTGTAGTGCACATTTGGTGCTGGCTTTTTGTTTTTTCTTCATTGAATTGGTCGGTGGTTGACCTCCACCTTGCTATGCACCCCAATTTGGGATGTATTCCATCTGTCTGGATTTTGGCGGTTGGTGACTGTTCACATTAAGTCATCAGGCTTTGTCCACAGGCTATTTACTTCATGCAGCATTTGCTTGGACCTGTCCCGCCCACAGCCATGACTCAGTCATGGGTACGGGATTGAAATAGACCAGGTGAGTGCTGCTAAGAGCAGTTCTACTATTCATATGTGAGGCCGTATGGCACATTTTATAAAAATATTTTAGTGTAGGACTGCTTCAAATGAGATTTGCCGTGACGTGGCGAAGCAGCTCAAGAAATTGCAATTTTTTGCCAAAAATCTCAAAACATTTTTTATAATAAGTACAGTTTGGAATGTTTAGTGCTGTAGTGCACATTTGGTGCTGGCTTTTTGTTTTTTCTTCATTGAATTGGTCGGTGGTTGACCTCCACCTTGCTATGCACCCCAATTTGGGATGTATTCCATCTGTCTGGATTTTGGCGGTTGGTGACTGTTCACATTAAGTCATCAGGCTTTGTCCACAGGCTATTTACTTCATGCAGCATTTGCTTGGACCTGTCCCGCCCACAGCCATGACTCAGTCATGGGTACGGGATTGAAATAGACCAGGTGAGTGCTGCTAAGAGCAGTTCTACTATTCATATGTGAGGCCGTATGGCACATTTTATAAAAATATTTTAGTGTAGGACTGCTTCAAATGAGATTTGCCGTGACGTGGCGAAGCAGCTCAAGAAATTGCAATTTTTTGCCAAAAATCTCAAAACATTTTTTATAATAAGTACAGTTTGGAATGTTTAGTGCTGTAGTGCACATTTGGTGCTGGCTTTTTGTTTTTTCTTCATTGAATTGGTCGGTGGTTGACCTCCACCTTGCTATGCACCCCAATTTGGGATGTATTCCATCTGTCTGGATTTTGGCGGTTGGTGACTGTTCACATTAAGTCATCAGGCTTTGTCCACAGGCTATTTACTTCATGCAGCATTTGCTTGGACCTGTCCCGCCCACAGCCATGACTCAGTCATGGGTACGGGATTGAAATAGACCAGGTGAGTGCTGCTAAGAGCAGTTCTACTATTCATATGTGAGGCCGTATGGCACATTTTATAAAAATATTTTAGTGTAGGACTGCTTCAAATGAGATTTGCCGTGACGTGGCGAAGCAGCTCAAGAAATTGCAATTTTTTGCCAAAAATCTCAAAACATTTTTTATAATAAGTACAGTTTGGAATGTTTAGTGCTGTAGTGCACATTTGGTGCTGGCTTTTTGTTTTTTCTTCATTGAATTGGTCGGTGGTTGACCTCCACCTTGCTATGCACCCCAATTTGGGATGTATTCCATCTGTCTGGATTTTGGCGGTTGGTGACTGTTCACATTAAGTCATCAGGCTTTGTCCACAGGCTATTTACTTCATGCAGCATTTGCTTGGACCTGTCCCGCCCACAGCCATGACTCAGTCATGGGTACGGGATTGAAATAGACCAGGTGAGTGCTGCTAAGAGCAGTTCTACTATTCATATGTGAGGCCGTATGGCACATTTTATAAAAATATTTTAGTGTAGGACTGCTTCAAATGAGATTTGCCGTGACGTGGCGAAGCAGCTCAAGAAATTGCAATTTTTTGCCAAAAATCTCAAAACATTTTTTATAATAAGTACAGTTTGGAATGTTTAGTGCTGTAGTGCACATTTGGTGCTGGCTTTTTGTTTTTTCTTCATTGAATTGGTCGGTGGTTGACCTCCACCTTGCTATGCACCCCAATTTGGGATGTATTCCATCTGTCTGGATTTTGGCGGTTGGTGACTGTTCACATTAAGTCATCAGGCTTTGTCCACAGGCTATTTACTTCATGCAGCATTTGCTTGGACCTGTCCCGCCCACAGCCATGACTCAGTCATGGGTACGGGATTGAAATAGACCAGGTGAGTGCTGCTAAGAGCAGTTCTACTATTCATATGTGAGGCCGTATGGCACATTTTATAAAAATATTTTAGTGTAGGACTGCTTCAAATGAGATTTGCCGTGACGTGGCGAAGCAGCTCAAGAAATTGCAATTTTTTGCCAAAAATCTCAAAACATTTTTTATAATAAGTACAGTTTGGAATGTTTAGTGCTGTAGTGCACATTTGGTGCTGGCTTTTTGTTTTTTCTTCATTGAATTGGTCGGTGGTTGACCTCCACCTTGCTATGCACCCCAATTTGGGATGTATTCCATCTGTCTGGATTTTGGCGGTTGGTGACTGTTCACATTAAGTCATCAGGCTTTGTCCACAGGCTATTTACTTCATGCAGCATTTGCTTGGACCTGTCCCGCCCACAGCCATGACTCAGTCATGGGTACGGGATTGAAATAGACCAGGTGAGTGCTGCTAAGAGCAGTTCTACTATTCATATGTGAGGCCGTATGGCACATTTTATAAAAATATTTTAGTGTAGGACTGCTTCAAATGAGATTTGCCGTGACGTGGCGAAGCAGCTCAAGAAATTGCAATTTTTTGCCAAAAATCTCAAAACATTTTTTATAATAAGTACAGTTTGGAATGTTTAGTGCTGTAGTGCACATTTGGTGCTGGCTTTTTGTTTTTTCTTCATTGAATTGGTCGGTGGTTGACCTCCACCTTGCTATGCACCCCAATTTGGGATGTATTCCATCTGTCTGGATTTTGGCGGTTGGTGACTGTTCACATTAAGTCATCAGGCTTTGTCCACAGGCTATTTACTTCATGCAGCATTTGCTTGGACCTGTCCCGCCCACAGCCATGACTCAGTCATGGGTACGGGATTGAAATAGACCAGGTGAGTGCTGCTAAGAGCAGTTCTACTATTCATATGTGAGGCCGTATGGCACATTTTATAAAAATATTTTAGTGTAGGACTGCTTCAAATGAGATTTGCCGTGACGTGGCGAAGCAGCTCAAGAAATTGCAATTTTTTGCCAAAAATCTCAAAACATTTTTTATAATAAGTACAGTTTGGAATGTTTAGTGCTGTAGTGCACATTTGGTGCTGGCTTTTTGTTTTTTCTTCATTGAATTGGTCGGTGGTTGACCTCCACCTTGCTATGCACCCCAATTTGGGATGTATTCCATCTGTCTGGATTTTGGCGGTTGGTGACTGTTCACATTAAGTCATCAGGCTTTGTCCACAGGCTATTTACTTCATGCAGCATTTGCTTGGACCTGTCCCGCCCACAGCCATGACTCAGTCATGGGTACGGGATTGAAATAGACCAGGTGAGTGCTGCTAAGAGCAGTTCTACTATTCATATGTGAGGCCGTATGGCACATTTTATAAAAATATTTTAGTGTAGGACTGCTTCAAATGAGATTTGCCGTGACGTGGCGAAGCAGCTCAAGAAATTGCAATTTTTTGCCAAAAATCTCAAAACATTTTTTATAATAAGTACAGTTTGGAATGTTTAGTGCTGTAGTGCACATTTGGTGCTGGCTTTTTGTTTTTTCTTCATTGAATTGGTCGGTGGTTGACCTCCACCTTGCTATGCACCCCAATTTGGGATGTATTCCATCTGTCTGGATTTTGGCGGTTGGTGACTGTTCACATTAAGTCATCAGGCTTTGTCCACAGGCTATTTACTTCATGCAGCATTTGCTTGGACCTGTCCCGCCCACAGCCATGACTCAGTCATGGGTACGGGATTGAAATAGACCAGGTGAGTGCTGCTAAGAGCAGTTCTACTATTCATATGTGAGGCCGTATGGCACATTTTATAAAAATATTTTAGTGTAGGACTGCTTCAAATGAGATTTGCCGTGACGTGGCGAAGCAGCTCAAGAAATTGCAATTTTTTGCCAAAAATCTCAAAACATTTTTTATAATAAGTACAGTTTGGAATGTTTAGTGCTGTAGTGCACATTTGGTGCTGGCTTTTTGTTTTTTCTTCATTGAATTGGTCGGTGGTTGACCTCCACCTTGCTATGCACCCCAATTTGGGATGTATTCCATCTGTCTGGATTTTGGCGGTTGGTGACTGTTCACATTAAGTCATCAGGCTTTGTCCACAGGCTATTTACTTCATGCAGCATTTGCTTGGACCTGTCCCGCCCACAGCCATGACTCAGTCATGGGTACGGGATTGAAATAGACCAGGTGAGTGCTGCTAAGAGCAGTTCTACTATTCATATGTGAGGCCGTATGGCACATTTTATAAAAATATTTTAGTGTAGGACTGCTTCAAATGAGATTTGCCGTGACGTGGCGAAGCAGCTCAAGAAATTGCAATTTTTTGCCAAAAATCTCAAAACATTTTTTATAATAAGTACAGTTTGGAATGTTTAGTGCTGTAGTGCACATTTGGTGCTGGCTTTTTGTTTTTTCTTCATTGAATTGGTCGGTGGTTGACCTCCACCTTGCTATGCACCCCAATTTGGGATGTATTCCATCTGTCTGGATTTTGGCGGTTGGTGACTGTTCACATTAAGTCATCAGGCTTTGTCCACAGGCTATTTACTTCATGCAGCATTTGCTTGGACCTGTCCCGCCCACAGCCATGACTCAGTCATGGGTACGGGATTGAAATAGACCAGGTGAGTGCTGCTAAGAGCAGTTCTACTATTCATATGTGAGGCCGTATGGCACATTTTATAAAAATATTTTAGTGTAGGACTGCTTCAAATGAGATTTGCCGTGACGTGGCGAAGCAGCTCAAGAAATTGCAATTTTTTGCCAAAAATCTCAAAACATTTTTTATAATAAGTACAGTTTGGAATGTTTAGTGCTGTAGTGCACATTTGGTGCTGGCTTTTTGTTTTTTCTTCAGGATAATAGCTCCAGCTTGTGCAGCAATTCCAGTCTTATTGTGGTGATCCCATTTTGGTGATGTGTGGTGTGCTTATTGTGCGGTATGGAAGTGGTCTGTTTACTTTCTCCCTTTTATGTTATTTTCCTATGTGCACGTATAGTCGCTCATTTGTGTTTGATTGCCGTGCATACGAGTTTTGGGTTTTCCTCTTTCCGTGTTTAGTTGTGGGGTTTGTAACTATTGCCCCTTTGGTGGAGGAGGGGAGAAGAGTTACACCAGGGCTTGGACAGTAGTTAGGGTCACACTGGCAACTCAGACCTCACTACCATTAAGCGTACCTCTGAGCTAAAGGACAGCGCAGGGTCCTCAGTCTGAGGGTCAGTCTAGGTGTCCTTGTCCAGTCATCCCATCCCTGTGACATGCACAGGCAGTGCTGTTTCTGCCTGGAATATCAGAGGGCGTACAGTTCGAAGCACTCCTAAAAAAAGAAGGCTCCACAATACCTTTATTGCCCTTGATTCTTGACTAATACATTACAAAGAGCTAGGAAAGGCAAAGTTTGTGTCTTCCTTGCACCAAATTGGAGAAAATAACTAAGCAAAATCAATGGCATTCTTTGTATAAGAGCAGATTGTAAAAGTAATTCTGTTAAAATTCAATAAAAAGATGTTTTAAAAAAAAAATCAATGGCATTGAAAACGGAAAATAAAGTGACGCTACATAACAGTGCTTCATATTGCCGTTCAGACAGCCGAAACTGACTAGAGTTGATCGATTTGTTTCTAAATTCAGTCTAAAAAGAATCTTATGTTCTTCCTTCAGTAATTCACAATGGGTAAAGAAGCTCTGTAATCAAAAGAATCTGCAAAATCTGAGTGAAAGGATGCCACAGAACATCTCAATCTCTTACGCCCCGTTCACAAAACCTCAGCGATGTATCATGCCCTCCTATTCCCCAGTAACGGCGGCTCAGTGACAACGGAGATCATGTAATATGACAGAACAATGGCTGTCCGTGTGTGCTAAATGGGGCGCCCGCGGTGAAATCCAGAATACAAAAGGACGGGCTGCTCTGTTGCATGTCCGGGAAAGAACGAAGCCCAGGGCTTCATCAAGTAATGATTTTATTTTTTGCTTATTCTTTATTGTAGGGAAAGAAGAGGGGGGAAACATGAAAAGAGCGTATGAGGTCAGACATGAAATCACTCACCCCTGCCGCAAAGCCCAAACTTCCATCCAGGATACGTCTCTATGGAAAAACACAAAAATAATATGAGTAAAGTGATGCAACAAACCTGACAATACAGATAGGCTATGGCACCAGAGAACTGCACGGAGCGGACACTTTTAGGACCACTGATGGGGGGGTCATGATATCAGATGGGTGGAGATAGGACACATGGCACCACTACCAATCTGCAGCTTCTGCTTCGTTCAGATGAACAATGTGAATGGAAGCTGAGAACGGCCGCTACAAAGTGTATGGAGCTGGGCTGCTCTGGTCTCAACACTATCTATATCCGGTTGCTGCCAAAGCTGCAAACCGCTAATATGAGATTATCAAGTGTTGGACCCCCAGTGATCTGAGAAGAATAGGTCATTAATACCGTAAGCCTGGAAAACCACATGAAGGGAATCTGTCAGCAGGTTTTTGCTATGGATACAAATCAAGAAAACAGAGAAGACCCTGATAGACCCATCTAGGCTTGCGCTCATCCAGCAAAACGTTATGGTTCGAGATTCAGCTGAAGGCCGTTAAATAATAATAATAATAATAATAATAATAATAATGTTAAAGAAGCATGCTGTAGGGGCAGAGATCCTGATTCCAGGAATGTGTCACTTGCTCAGCAGCTTGCTGTAGTTTCAATACAATCAGTGTTTTATTAGGATGAGATTATCACTAGAGGACTAGTTCTGCATCAGGCAGGCCAGCTCATTTGTGTAACCCCGCCCCCACCCCGATTGGCAGCATGCTGACAATGCACAGTGTACACAGGAAGCTGTTAATCGGTGATCTGGGCGAAGTTAGCAGTCTGAGCTTTGCTACATCTACAGCAAAGAAAACAGGGATTTTGTCAAACCTGTACCAACAGTCCAGTAAGTGATACAGTGCTGAAATCAGGCTCTCAGCCCCTACCATGCAGCTGTCAGAATACTTAACAAAAAAGTGATAACAAATTCCCTTTAAATGGTGTATTGCAACATGTAAGAAAGATGGGGTCTTAGGACTAAGGGGTACTTTGCACGCTGCGACATCGCAAGCCGATGCTGCGATGCCGAGCGCGATAGTCCCCGCCCCCGTCGCAGCTGCGATATCATGGTGATAGCTGCCGTAGCGAACATTATCGCTACGGCAGCTTCACATGCACTTACCTGCCCTGCGACGTCGCTCTGGCCGGCGACCCGCCTCCTTATTAAGGGGGCGGGTCGTGCGGCGTCACTGTGACGTCACACGGCAGGCGGCCAATAGGAACGGAGGGGCGGAGATGAGCGGAATGTAAACATCCCGCCCACCTCCTTCCTTCCGCATAGCCAACGGGAGCCGCGGTGACGCAGGTAAGGAGATGTTCCTCGCTCCTGCGACTTCACACACAGCGATGTGTGCTGCCGCAGGAGCGAGGAACAACATCAGACCATCGCGTCAGCGTAATTATGGAATTCGCCGACGCTACACCGATGATACGATTACGACGCTTTTGCGATCGTTAATCGTATCATCTAGGATTTGCACACTACGATATCGCCTGCGATGCCGGATGTGCGTCACTTTCAATTTGACCCCACCGACATCGCACCTGCGATGTCGTAGTGTGCAAAGCCCGCCTTAGACCCACATCGATTTTGAGAAAGCATCCCCTTCATGTGACGCAAAGCTTTCACAATCCTTTTTTTAAGGGACCTCTGAAAATAACTTCATAATGTCACGGTAGGTACAGGGAAGTACCAAGCGAGCGGTGAAAAGTAACAAGGGAAGGGGACCCTTGCATCTAGGGAAGGGGGGAGATGGTGACACCTGACCAAACCTACTGCTGTTCCCTTACCACCCTAGATAGATTCTGCACCAATGTGCCAAACCAGTTACTTGACCCTAGGTATCCCTAGTGCTGGACCCTAAATAGGCAACGGGTGGGAGGAGGTCTTTGTCAATTCCATTAAACACTACAGGAAGACACAACGAGGACACACAAGGGAAAAGTGCATGAACTACTTAACCACAGATAACTCAGGCAGAAGTTCAGCACAGCTTCAGCAACGATAATACAGGCGAGTACAAGCCACCTGCTTGCAACCAGAGCATGTATAAACTGAATAATATCACCAGCACCAGTCCAGGCAAAAAGATGGGAGTATTTAAGAACAAGGGGAATACTGATAATCAGCAGCTGGACAGAAGTTTAGCTCCTCTGGGTCCTAAAGGGGAATAGATGAAAATCCAGAAGGAAAGCTACCTAGAACAATGAATCCTAACCTAGAACAATGAATCCTAACAGCAGGAACAATAGAAGGCTGTGACCTTCTACTGCCAGAAACCATATGACTGTCTGTCACCCGTGACACATAAGTATGATACAAGACTAACAAAACTGTAGCCAGCCAAGAAGTAGATATTGATGTAGATGTAATTTCTAGAACAGAATCAAAATGTTATAGAAAAGCCCTAGACTTGGTTTACAATGGACCATGGCAACATTAAACCACGGCCGAATGGCTATATGCAAGGCACATGTGATCGTATCTGCTTATACTGCAAAACCGCACTTCTATGCACGCAGAACGATCATTAATATGTTACTCTAGGAGCACTGATCTATCTCGTTATCGGCAGCACATGTCCTGTTTACAAAGGACGATTGATTGCATTGCAGGAGACGATTACTTTGATGCTGGCTTAAAAAATTATCTTTCATTGGGGAAGTAGCAGGTGTCGCTATCCACTTCAAGTCTATAGCAAGGGATAGTGGCGTTAAAGTCAAATTGCTTTATAGGCACATAAAACCTCAAAAATCACATCAAGTCTTATGGGATGATTGTGTGTTGCCTTCTTGTTGTTGATGTGCCCGTTATTACCACTTGTCGAAAACTGAAGGACATAGTCCTTGTTCTGAGAGACCTTGGTTTATCGCTCTGGCAGATACAGTCAGGGCCAGAAATATTTGGACAGTGACACAAGTTTTGTTATTTTAGCTGTTTACAAAAACATGTTCAGAAATCCAATTATATATATAATATGGGCTGAAAGTGCACACTCCCAGCTGCAATATGAGAGTTTTCACATCCAAATCGGAGAAAGGGTTTAGGAATCATAGCTCTAATGCATAGCCTCCTCTTTTTCAAGGGACCAAAAGTAATTGGACAAGGGACTCTAAGGGCTGCAATTAACTCTGAAGGCGTCTCCCTCGTTAACCTGTAATCAATGAAGTAGTTAAAAGGTCTGGGGTTGATTACAGGTGTGTGGTTTTGCATTTGGAAGCTGTTGCTGTGACCAGACAACATGCGGTCTAAGGAACTCTCAATTGAGGTGAAGCAGAACATCCTGAGGCTAAAAAAAAAGAAAAAATCCATCAGAGAGATAGCAGACATGCTTGGAGTAGCAAAATCAACAGTCGGGTACATTCTGAGAAAAAAGGAATTGACTGGTGAGCTTGGGAACTCAAAAAGGCCTGGGCGTCCACGGATGACAACAGTGGTGGATGATCGCCGCATACTTTCTTTGGTGAAGAAGAACCCGTTCACAACATCAACTGAAGTCCAGAACACTCTCAGTGAAGTAGGTGTATCTGTCTCTAAGTCAACAGTAAAGAGAAGACTCCATGAAAGTAAATACAAAGGGTTCACATCTAGATGCAAACCATTCATCAATTCCAAAAATAGACAGGCCAGAGTTAAATTTGCTGATAAACACCTCATGAAGCCAGCTCAGTTCTGGAAAAGTATTCTATGGACAGATGAGACCAAGATCAACCTGTACCAGAATGATGGGAAGAAAAAAGTTTGGAGAAGAAAGGGAATGGCACATGATCCAAGGCACACCACATCCTCTGTAAAACATGGTGGAGGCAACGTGATGGCATGGGCATGCATGGCTTTCAATGGCACTGGGTCACTTGTGTTTATTGATGACATAACAGCAGACAAGAGTAGCCGGATGAATTCTGAAGTGTACCGGGATATACTTTCAGCCCAGATTCAGCCAAATGCCGCAAAGTTGATCGGACGGCGCTTCATAGTACAGATGGACAAAGACCCCAAGCATACAGCCAAAGCTACCCAGGAGTTCATGAGTGCAAAAAAGTGGAACATTCTGCAATGACCAAGTCAATCACCAGATCTTAACCCAATTGAGCATGCATTTCACTTGCTCAAATCCAGACTTAAGACGGAAAGACCCACAAACAAGCAAGACCTGAAGGCTGCGGCTGTAAAGGCCTGGCAAAGCATTAAGAAGGAGGAAACCCAGCGTTTGGTGATGTCCATGGGTTCCAGACTTAAGGCAGTGATTGCCTCCAAAGGATTCGCAACAAAATATTGAAAATAAAAATATTTTGTTTGGGTTTGGTTTATTTGTCCAATTACTTTTGACCTCCTAAAATGTGGAGTGTTTGTAAAGAAATGTGTACAATTACTACAATTTCTATCAGATATTTTTGTTCAAACCTTCAAATTAAACGTTACAATCTGCACTTGAATTCTGTTGTAGAGGTTTCATTTCAAATCCAATGTGGTGGCATGCAGAGCCCAACTCGCGAAAATTGTGTCACTGTCCAAATATTTCTGGACCTAACTGTATGTACACGGAGATGTCAGCACTGTTCAGATTTGGCCGGCCCAGTGGTTAAGAGAAGGACTAACTGGAATGACATGCAGATGTGATAATCCGTCCCGGCAAAGGTTTTCCTATCAGAAGAGTGGCGTGTATTGATCCATTCTGTGCTGCAAGAAAAATTGGATGTCACATACCGGCCAAAAGTATTACACAGGTCTATGCAAAGCATCAGAAGGTGTTTGCGCAACATTGGCCTACGAGCGAGACGTCCGGTTACAGGTGCTCCATTCACCATTTCAAAGGCTATCATGGTGTAGAGCAACAACGGAAGGCTATCATTTTGACCGATGATCTTGATTTTGTCTTAAACACAATGCTAGCCGGAGATTAGTCTGGAGACTACATTGGGCACATCATGAAAGAAGGACCCATAATGTGTGGTGGCATAATATACGGTAGCCAGACCCCACTAGTCTTCAATCCAGATACACTTAACAGTTCAGTGTTACATTGATTTGGTGGTGGAACCATGGTATGGCCATTTCTTCAAAGTGTCTCAGTAGCTTTTTTTCCATCCAATGGGGCTCATGTTGCTCGTGCTACTGTGAGCAGCCTGTGTGGCCTAAATGTCCTACCATTGCCTGCTTCATCTCCAGGACTCATCTATCATCAAGCACATCTGGGACATCAATGATCAGCAGTTGCACAGTTAGCTGCCAGCAGAGGATCTTGATAATTTGCCCAAGTGCGTTAAGCGCAGCAGAACCTTCCACAGATGACCATTAAAGAGGTTGTCCACTACTTTTACATTGATGGCCTATCCTTAGGATAGATGTAGAAACTTCGCACTCAAGATAAATGTGAATTTAGTAGTCTTTTGTTGAGAGGAACTTGTAGGACCAGCACAAGCACAGACGTTTTGGTCAAAATCCTTCATCAGTGTGCATGCAGGGGGTCCTCAGAAGGTATAGCAACTGGCGTAGTCAGGTATGACGCGGTGTCCACCGCATTGACACATAGACAACGATGAACACCGCGTCATACCTGACTACACCAGTTGCTATACCTTCTGAGGACCCTCTGCACGCACACTGATGAAGGTCTGTGACGGGGTATGCGGCAAGCAGGGACAGACTATTACACCATGAGCACAGATGGGGGAGGGACACACTGTTACAAGGTCTTTGACCGAAACGTCTGTGTTTGTGCTGGTCCTACAAGTTCCTCTCAATAAAAGACCACTATTCACATTTATCTCGAGTGCCAAGTTTCTACATCTACTTGAGACGGTTTTGGACCCTACTTGAGCACCACCCCAGAAGTGCCGGGTGTATCAACTCATTAAGTATCCTTAGGATAGGTCATCAATGTCTGATCGGCCGGGGTCAAATACCCGCCAACCAGCTGTTCTTGGTGCCAGCAGCTTAGTTCCGGAGCTGCCCCGCCTTTTGATAGCGGCCGTAGCTTAGCACTGCACATCCGCTTCTCATTCAAATCAATAGAAGGCAGATGTGCAGTACCCAGCCTTGCCGCTTTCAGTTGATGTGGCCACTCCAGAACTGAGCATTTTCGGCCGCCTGGCACCAGGAACAGCTGATCAGTAGGGGTGCTGGGTGTCAGACCTCGGCTGATCAGACATTGATGACCAAACCTAAAGATAGGCCATGAATGTTAAAGTATGGACAACCCCTTTAATAACCTTATTAATAGCAGCCAAGGTAAGGCTATGTGCCCACAGGACTCTGTACCCACGGATTTTGCCACGGAAAACCTGCGGATTTATCTGGATTTTCCAGATAAATCCGAACGTTTTAGCAAGTACAGACACTCCCCATGTTATCCTATGGGACATGGGGAGTGTCTGTGTCCATGATGCAGAATATGCTGCGGATGTCCTGCAGCCGCACATAACTGCATGTCAATTATTCCTGTGGAAATACCTGCGGAAATTCTGGCCCTTGACTATGGAGATAGAGGACGGGACTTCCGCAGGTAAGTCGCACGAATGTCCGCAGGTTTACCGCAGCTATTTCGCTGGAATCCCGCAGCTATGTATAGCTGCGGATTCCAGGGAGCTACTGTGGGAAACCTGCGGACATACATGCGGATATATCCGCGAGTACAGAGTCCCGTGGGCACATAGCCTAAGTGCTGGGATTTCTGCATACTTAAAACTGAATACATTGAGCTGTTTTGAAAATTTTCTTCATTTGCAGATCAGTAACACGTCTATCTATCCTGTGATTTCCATAATCCCACCACTTTTCCTTCTTGGTGTTATAATTTCAGTGTGAATGTTGAGTAATGTAGTAGCAGTGAAGTCACGTTCAGCTAATCATAACATCACAAAATTGACCCCAGGAGATGCAGGAAAACACTAGCCTTAACAAGGAATAGTCCTACAACAAACAAATAAAGTAGCTTATACCTTCCACCATATACAAATAAACAGCAACAACCACCAGTCACAAAGAACAGAACAGTATTTTAGGTTTGCTGTGAACCATTATGCAGATATCCTAAGCTGCAAAATCAGCGTTGGGATTTAGAGTGAGCATAGTAAAGGATTTGGCAAAATCTGAATATTGCTAAAATTGTAAAATATCCAAATAAATCCCGGATTCATTGCAAAACTAATCCTCGTTCTCTGCCTAAATCTGAAACGTTCGATGAAGAAATATCAGTCTTCTAAACTGTGAGCATCGAGGTGGGTTAATGTAACGGTGCGGTCACACTCCAGTTTATAAACGGAGAATTAATCGCCGGCGTCAGAAGGATTATTGTTCTGTCAATAACCCCCTGTCACTTTCTATCAGAACAACGTGGACTTCAGATCCCAGGAGACAAGCGGCATCTTCTGTGTTGGGCTTGCGGACAAGTCATCCTCCGAGTGATACCCCCTTATCTATGTCTGTTTTTGCGGCAATGGGATTCATTAATCCAGTTGTCGAATGCATGGCTGATGGGAAGGGTAACCTAGAGCAGGCAAAGCACCGAGAATACAATGTCTGCAAAGCGAATAGCACAGACAAGACAAAGAAAAGAATGTGTCACACCATCAAAACTTAAAATTAAAAGTATGAGACAAGCTGGTAGTCCTTTTAGACATCTTCAATTTTGGAAATGAGTTCACATAAGATCGGGATACATCAGAAAGTATTGATGAACCAATAAAGAAGTCACACAGCTAATGCACCCAAAACTTAGGGATGCAGCAGGTCTGAAATATGCCCCTATCCCGAGTCTTGGCAGGTCCATTTTCAGTTTGTGTTAGCACCGGACAGATTCCTGTGTTGGCACTTGAGGAGTGCCGTGTCTGAAGGGGGCTAGATGACTGCTCATCCTGAAAGCAAAGCCAGCCTCCTTTTTTATGGATACATTGGTAGTGATAAAAAGAAGCTAGCTTAGTTATTGCAATCAGGAGTTAATCAGAAGCTTTTACAATCAGCTCTCGTCATGTGCCCACACAGGAAACATTATCCAGGGTCGAACACAAACAGGATGAGGATCTCCCATTTTTTCAGACTATTTGTCTGACGATGCTCATGTTCGCACAGTTGGCAGGTAACTGAGTCGCCCACCACAGTGCTACAGTGGACACCTCCGGGACACTGCTGGGACTTCTCTTTAGGCACCCCTCTGGCAACAGGTAGGTCAGGTTGTTTACTTCTGAGTTGTGACGCCACTCTCGGTTTTGCGGTCAGGGTGATGGGTGACCACCACTGGAGTTTAACGAGCATTTGGGGCTGATGGTATCTGCAGTTGGATGGTGTGGCCTCCCGAGAGTGAGGCTGGCCCCAGGGGCTCGGGTGTTTGTGTGTGGAACAACAGGTCGCAGAAGAACTCAGTCTCAGTCCAGAAATGTCTTTCAACTCATTTACTCACGTTCAGCTGGTTTTGTGAGGTAACCCGGGCGATCCTGAGATAGACCAGAGGGAACAAGGTATCCTTCAGGCTGGTATAGGGGTGACTGCTGGCTCGCCTTCCTAGCACTTCTTGTTTCCGACAGCCCCTGACTTAAAGTACCGTGGGATTCATCCAGGGAAGTCGCAGCTGCCTTTTCTCCCCTTTCTGGCCCGTTTGCTGGCAGCGTGGACGAAGGTGGATAGCTGCAAGCTCGATCCTCCTTATGGGCCCCTCATTGCTGCTGATGCTCGGACTCTGTGTTGGTTGGTGTGGAACCTCTAGTCCCACCACCTGCAGGATTTAGCAGACCACTAAATGGATGTCTGGCTCTAGGGACCTGTTCCCCGTGCGTGCTTCATTACCAGAGTCCCCGTACTCAACTGCCTGTCCTCTCTCTTCTGCAGGAGTCTTTCAGGCTGACTGTGTGGCAATGTACTCCCACGTCAGCAGCCACTACACGTGCAGGGTCTGACTAGTGTGTTCGCTCTCCTGTGTCTGCACTTCAGACTCGGCTACCTCCAGCTCCTGTTCCCTTGACTGCCACTGCAACAACTCGTTTCCAGCTTCTCTACCTCACTACTAGCTGAGATGTGGAGGCCACGCCCCCTCCTGGGTCTGCCCAGAGATCCCCTCTAATGTGTGTGTGAGACCTGACTACAATGTGTCTGTGCGCACACACCCTACTCAGCCTTTGGGATTACCTGTTTGCACTCACCCAGCCTGGATGCAGTACTCGGTGATGCCTGACCAGCTCAGGGGTCCCACATAACGAGCACTTATCCTATTCAATAAAATAGTACAGGTGCATGATACATGTCAATCTTCCATGCTTCCTGACAGATATGTGCTGATGCAGTGTATAGATCAGGGGTGCACAAATTTTTTACTCTAGGGGCCACATTGCCATACTGAACCAATCCCAAGGTACTTACATAAATATATCACCAAAACCGCCATGAGTACATTAATACATCACCAGAAGCACCAAAACCATAATATCCCCCCACAATGCCCTTCTCAATAATATTCTCCCATACTAATGCTCTCCATATTTCTACTCCCACTTTGCTGCTCTCCATATTATCCCCCACACTGGTCCCCCATTATATCCGCCGCACACTGTCTCTCCATAAAATCCCCCCACACTGCCCATCTCCATAATATTCCTCTCTCCACACTGCCGCTCTTCAAAATATCCAGCCACACTGCTCCCTCTCCATAATATCTCCCCCACACTGTCCCTCCATAATATCCCCCCACACTGCCCCTCCGTAATACCCCCCCCACACTGCCCCTCTCTATATTGTCCCCCCCCCAACACTGATCCACCCCATAATATCATGACCCACACACACGCCCCCTCTCCAAAATATCTCATTGAACTGCTTTTTTTCCATATTCTACTTCCCTTTGCTAAATTGTGCCCTCTTTCACAATATCCCCCATAGTGTGTACGCCTTGGAACACATGTAAACTTCAGTGCTTCCAAGTAGCGCCCACCGTGGCCAACATGTCCGCTGCTTGTGTGGCATCAGCAACAGCGTGATAACGTCAACACATACTGACCTCATCCCACTGTTGCACATTGAGCAGGGGCAGAGAAGCTCTCTTCTGCTCTGCCCCAGTCACAGCGATCAGCTTTTAAAATGTATTAACTTCTGAGAGACGTAAATACATTTGAATATTAGAAGCAGGGAGCGGCAATTGCTGGCCAGGTCTGTGACCACATGTGGTGCAGGCCTGGTCTTGACTCTTTTGAAGCAAGTGTGAGCTACACCAGAAAACCCCTTTAAGTAGAATCTTAAATGATATAACCCTTATGCTTATGACACTCATGTATTAAGTAGAGCAGTGGTCCCCAACCTTTATGACCTTTAGAGCCACATTCAGCTCTGAGAGAGGGTCGTGGGCCACATCCAGCTCCTGCCTCACACAGTAGTGACACCCAGAGCCACCATTACTGGTATAGTGACAGACAAAGTTTCTCCACAGAAATCACACTGAGGTAGTGATCCAGGGGATCCTAGCCTACCACCATCCAGATCAGCTCTTCTATATGGAGCTACTCACGAAATTCACTATCTGGAGACCAGCTATTCATCGTGGTTTGTTAGCTGGCAGACAGCCACGAGCCACATATCACGGGCCCACGAGTCACATGTGGTTCCCGAGCTACAAATTGGGGATCCCTGATCTAGAGGGTAGACCTTTTGGAAAAAAGAATCTCCTTTTCTGGAATATCTGTGAATTACATAGGTGGTGTGCAGTTTAGTGGGAATTGGTCATGTCCAGCAGCAAAATGATATTTACCTGCAGATAGAGTTAAAATCATGTTTAGCATTACTGGAACAGCAGCTACAGGGAGAAAATTAATGGATATCCTCTCTGCGGCTACTTGCTTCCAGTCACCGCCCACTACAGAGTGAGCACGACAGCCTGCCCTGTCCATAAATGCTGCAGATCGGCTGTCAATCAGTCTGCTGGGGAGTGATTACAGACGTTATTCTGTGTTCTGTTTTTGTGGCATTTTTTTTGCTGGAACTTAGTTGCACGTTTTTTTATCCTGCTTAAAAAAAAATACCTTCGTCCACATATTGCTAATATACAAAATACAAATGTCCCTGCCCTTTTTTTCACTCCTTGAGGCCCGTTTCACACGTCAGTGAAAAACACAGATGTTCTTCACTGACGTGTAAAACACGCACATGTCCCTCCGTGTGCCGTGATTCACGGCACACGTGGGTTGTCTAAGTGCAATCCGGGTCCGTTCTCTTTGGTCCGTGATTGCACATAGAGATTAACTCACATGTGCCCGCTCCCGCTCTCCATGGTGCTGAACGCTCCCGCGGTGCAGCATCCGGCCGGCGCTGACCCCCGCAGCAGCTGCTTCCGGGTCGGCTGTGTCGTGCATTCATGAAAATGCACGACAGTAATGAGCCGGCTCAGAAGCAGCCGGCAGAACAGGGTGCAGAGAGTGCGGCTGAAGCCGGGTGAGTAAAAATGATTTTTATTTTATATGCACGTTTTTTTCTGGCACGTGTTTCACAAGTCACACCACTGCGTGGTTCGTAGGACATCAGTGATGCCAGAAAAAATGGACATGTCTCCGTGCAGCAATCACGGACACACGGGTACGCCGCACGGAGACACGTTCAGTGAAAAATCACTGACGAGTGAGCAGACCCATTCATTATAATGGGTCTGCGCATGTCAGTGATTCTGGTACGTGAAAAAAAAAGCACAAACGTACCAGAATCACTGACGTGTGAAACGGGCCTTAGTGCATATTCTGGGTTTCCTGCACAGCATGCTTAATTTATTTTCTATAGTTTCTGAAATCCTTCTTTAAAAAGGGAAAAAAAAAAAAAGTATGCATTAGAAAAACATATAAAAGCTACAAAAATACATAAATATCATGGTCTTTTTTTAGAATAAAGAACTCTGTGAAGGAAGCCTGTGGGAGGATTTGGTGATAGCAAAGGATGTCATATTGAATATGCCTAAGTTGGAAACTTTTGCTCGTTCTGTAAACCACTTAGATGCCGCAGTAAGCATTACTGTGGCATCTAAAGGGTTAACTGTCATAAGTCAGAGGTTTCTCGGAATCCATCAGTAAAGGGGGCTTTACACGCTTCGACATCGCTAATGCGAACTCGTTAGGGTCACGGAATTGGTGACGCACATCCGGCCGCATTAGCGATGCCGTTGCGTGTGACACCGATGAGCGATTTTTCATTGTTGCAAAAATGTGCAAAATCGCACATCAGTGACATGGGGGTCCATTCTCAAAAATCGTTACTGCAGCAGTAACGAGGTTGTTCCTCGTTCCTGCGGCAGCACACATCGCTCCGTGTGACACCGCAGGAACGAGGAAGCTCTCCTTACCTGCCTCCCGGCCGCTATGCGGAAGGAAGGAGGTGGGGGGGATGTTACGTCCCGCTCATCTCTGCCCCTCCGCTGCTATTGGGCGGCCGCTCAGTGACGTCGCTGTGACGCCGCACGGACCGCCCCCTTAGAAAGGAGGCAGTTTGCCGGTCACAGCGACGTCGCCGGGCAGGTAAGTATGTGTGACGGGTCTGGGCGATGTTGTGCGGCAGGGCAGCGATTTGCCCGTGTCGCGCAACAGATGGGGGCGGGTACCCACACTAGCGATATCGGGACCGATACATACTTATATAGTATTTTGTGGGAAATACCTCCTGCTTAACATCTACTGTACATGTACACCATAGAACATAGAGGCCGCTAGAGCCCAGCAGCTGCGGTGTAAGTGTATAACACGCACATGTTTGCATGGAATCACTAGATACCATCCCTCGCTTCCTATTTAGAGTATGACATTGCTGTAACTTTACATGAATCATTCTAACCCCTGGGCAAAAAAATGGATTGAAAGCCTGACCGGATGCAAATGTAGAGGACGTAAAATTCAATGCGCAGCAAAACATGTCATAGCAAAAAGAAGAAAGCCAGCGACGACGCAAACAAATAACTTCTCTGGTATGGTGAACTGCTGTGGTCATATACAAGGTCAATACTGGGGAAGAAAGGAAAATTTTAGCTCAGAGCTGGAGCAATGAACTAGCTCAGGAGCAGGGAACGAAACAAGGAAAAAATACAGATGGCCTGCGATCCTTCAGCTTTCACCCAAAAATGAAAAGTATTCGAGATTTATTATACCATAACAAAAAGTTGTAAAATGTATTTTATTTTTGGTTAACTAGTTGTGTCTTTAGCCTGTCAGTGACATACATGTAAATATACAAGACCTTGCACAACATTATATGAGTGAAAAAGTCACTTACACTAGCATCAGATAATTCAGAATATAAAAAACAAATACAAACATGTAATTTCACAGCTAAAAATAACTGATACAACAAATAATTGTGCTATATTACTATGAAGAAATATACTAATTAGTGATGCGCGAGCACTACCATGCTCGGGGGCTCGGAACATTTAGTGATGAGCGAGCACTACCATGCTCGGTACTCGGAACAATCAGTGATGAGCGAGCACTACCATGCTCGGGGGCTCGGTACTTTTAGTGATGAGCGAGCACTATCATGCTCGGGGGCTCGGAACATTTAGTGATGAGCGAGCACTACCATGCTCGGTACTCGGAACAATTAGTGATGCGCGAGCACTACCATGCTCGGGGGCTCGGAACATTTAGTGATGAGCGAGCACTACCATGCTCGGTACTCGGAACAATTAGTGATGAGCGAGCACTACCATGCTCGGGGGCTCGGTACTTTTAGTGATGAGCGAGCACTATCATGCTCGGGGGCTCGGTACCTTTAGTGATGAGCGAGCACTACCATACTCAGTACTCGGAACAATTAGTGATGAGAGAGCACTACCATGCTCGGGTGCTTGGTACTCAGAACATTTAGGGATGAGCGAGCACTACCATGCTCGGGGGCTCGGTACGTTTAGTGATGAGCGAGCACACTACCATGCTCGGGGGCTCGGTACCTTTAGTGATGAGCGAGCACTACCATGCTCGGTACTCGGAACAATTAGTGATGAGAGAGCACTACCATGCTCGGGTGCTTGGTACTCAGAACATTTAGGGATGAGCGAGCACTACCATGCTCGGGGGCTCGGTACGTTTAGTGATGAGCGAGCACACTACCATGCTCGGGGGCTCGGTACCTTTAGTGATGAGCGAGCACTACCATGCTCGGTACTCGGAACAATTAGTGATGAGAGAGCACTACCATGCTCTGGTGCTTGGTACTCAGAACATTTAGGGATGAGCGAGCACTACCATGCTCGGGGGCTCGGTACCTTTAGTGATGAGCGAGCACTACCATGCTCGGGGGCTCGGTACGTTTAGTGATGAGTGAGAACTACCATGCTCTGGGGGCTCGATACTCGGAACGTTTAGTGATGAGCGAGTGCCGAATGACTTGTATACAATTGATCAGCACACGGTAACTGGCCAAGATCGGTATTGATAACTTGTCTGCATCATCAATAGATGGTTCTGCTTTTAATGTATCTAGGAGGCCGCATGGCACAATGAAATATGAAATATAGAGTAGGACCCCCCTATTGAGCTTTGCCAATGACGTGGCAGGAGTGGCTCAAAACAATTGATCAATTGTTTGCTAAAAATCTCATTTTCTATTATAGTACAGTTGGAATTAAGGAAACGTGTTCTGTGAAGTGACAGATCACACTTCTCTATCTGGCGTCTGATGGACGAGTCTCAGTTTGGTAAATGAAGAACGTTGCCCAACTGACAGCATTGTGCTTGCTATACAGTTTGGTGGAGGATAGGCAATACTATTTTTTTTTTGTCTCTGACCCTTAGTTCCAGTGAAGAGACATCTAAGGGTACTTTCACACATCCGGATTTTTGCTCTGCGGCACAATACGGCGTTCTGCAGAAAAACCGCAACCGGCTTTTGTAACGCCGATTGCGGTTTTTTTTGCATTGACTTACATTAGTGCCGTATTGTGCCGCAGGGGCTTGCGTTCGGTCCGGTTTTTGCTGCATGCGGCAGATTTAGCCGATGCGGCGGCCGGATCGAACGTACCCTGCAACGTTTTTTGCTCCGGCAAAAAACACCGCATCGCGCCGCATCCGGCCGCTGCGGCGCATTTTTCAATGCATCCCTATGGAGGCCGGATGCGGCGCGATGCGGAAAAAACCGCATCCGGTCGCCGCATGCGGTATTTTCCACTGCGCATGCTCAGTAGCATGCCGCAACCGGAAAAAACCGGACCGGCCGCATGTAAAAACTGATGCAAAGGATGCGGTGTTTTCACCGCATCCGTTGCATAGTTTTCACAGCCGGATTGAGCCGCACTGCTCAAACCGGATGTGTGAAAGTAGCCTTAGCACTTCAGCATGAGACACTTTAGACAACTATAGCTTTCAACTTGGTGAGAACAGTTTTGTGAAGGCCCTTGACTGGGCCTACTGCACAAGGTCCATAAAGACATGGTGGAGAGAGTTTGGTCGAAGAACAGTACCTGGAACTCAATGCCTCTCGAATGGACAATAATGGAGACTGTGAGCCTGGAATCTCCCCAACATTAGCGTCTGGCCTCACAAATGTTCTGGATGAAGGGGCAAAAAACTTATAGGTGTACTGATACTATGTATAGCTTCAGTTCTTCACCATCTGTCATCGATTGCCCATAGATGTGTTGTACAGATCATTTTTACCAAATGCGCCAAGACATAACGTAAAGCGGGCTTTACACGCTACAATAAATCTAACGATGTGTCGGGGTCACGACGTAAGTGTCGCACATCCGGCAACGTTAGTGTTGTTGTAGCGTGCGACACCTACGTGCGATTGCGATTGTATGAAAACACGTTGATCACATACACGTCGTTCAAATTCTAAAAATTGAACGTCCAGTTGTACAATGTTCCCGAGGCAGCACACATCGCAGTGTGTGACACCCCGGGAACGATGAACACATCTTACCTGCGTCCCGCCTGCAATGCGGAAGGAAGGAGGTGGGCGGGATGATTACGTCCCACTCATCTCCGCCCCTCCGCTTCTATTGGCCGGCTGCTGTGTGACGTCGATGTGACGCCGAATGTCCCACCCCTTCAGGAAGTGGATGTTCGCCGCCCACAGTGAGGTCGTATGGAAGGTAAGTACGTGTGACGGGGGTTAATCGTTTGTGCGACATGGGCAACAAATTGAACGTGCCGCACATACGATGGGGGCGTGTGCAATCGCATACGAGATCGCATGAGTAATTGTAACGTGTAAAGCAGGCTTAAGAGTAGCAGATTGTCAATATTTTGTACTTAATTTCTGACAAATCTCTAGTGTTAAAATTAATGAGCTCTACATTCTTTTCTATTGGATTTTCAATAATCTTTAATATCTATTTGGCAACTAGCATGCCCCACCGGTATCCAATCTGTACCATAATAGTTACTACTCTAGCGTAGCCCACATCTGACTTTAATAAACCCTGTACACTCCGCTTTGAATAGTCAGATAAACACAGAAGGGACATCTGACACAAGCGGCACATGAGATGAGAAGCTTCAAGTCTTCGGGAACTCAGCAGCCAAGAAGAAATCAGTATTTATAGATGTGCAGAGAAATGTTGGGGGACGCAGGATTTACATCCCAGCTGCGCCCGGCACAGAAATGGTGACTTTATAAATAGAAGATAATAATACTAATCTAACTCTGGAGACGGCAGGTAGCCAATCAATGGGATTACGTCTTCAGAAATAAAGACTGAGAATGAAGGTAAAAAGCTGGTCGCGGCCATTCATCAGGGAATGGAGTGAGGATAATCTGGTTATTGACGTTTATTCATTTTGACTTTGACTCCTAAAAGTCAATAAAACGATACAAACAATATTCCACATGAAAAATCATACATAAATTAACCTTGTGAGTGTGCAGCCATTTTTTTAATGTATTTGTCTCACATTTTACAACAACCTGTTGAATGAATTCTCCAGGTCATTTAGGCCATGTAAATACCTGAAATGTTGGGGGGGTTTTAAGGAACAAAAAAGGAATTTTATGTTCTTAAAAAAAAAGGATATTTTCCACATATTTTTCTGTTGGAAATGTTTATTAACATTATTATTTTTTTTCACATTTGAAGAGGTTTAAGAGATGTTTTTATATTTTATACCATTTGTCTCCAGAGAGCTCATAGATATCAGGAATATTTTTTTTCTTTGTTCACTTTCTCCCACTGTAACTGGGGAATCCATAAAGACACAAGTTACAGTGGAAAAACAGCTCTTTCTGTGCCAGACTTCACTAGACGGGTGAATCTGTTCGAGGCAAATTGCCTTGAATTCTACAGAAAAATTGGATACTCCTGAAACTGAAGTTTTTACAAGTCTCTACCTGCTAATTCAGCAAATTGGTGACTGTTTGGTCCCTTTTTTGCTGTATTGTACAGGGCTGTTGAAAAAAAAAAAAAATCACCTCGCCTCTCAGCTGCCCCACCTTCCGACACCCCCTGTACTTTAGGTTCTACCATCTTCTTCCTTAGGTGCCGAGTAAGTCTCCTATGTCAAGACGCACATCACCAGAGGCTTAATCAACACAGAAATCCTGGGGTCAAGTTAAGATAATTGTCATGTTTTTCAAGTGGCGGACATGTTCTGACCAACAAATGTCTGAACGCTCAACAAAAACACCCCACAAACAAGGGGGACACAAGAAACACACTAACATGCTGGTCCCTGGCGCTATTGAGAGGGTAGATGGGACACCTCCTGCCTATACATGCCACTATACAATACACTCCAAGCCAGACCCTATACAGGCTCCGCACTTGTCACCAAGCAGGAACCTTAATCCATGAAAAAAAAAACTTCAATAGTCCTTGGTAGTGAGTGAGAAGGTAAGGCTCACTAGGCCCACCGCTGCACTAAACAAGGATAGGTGAGAGAAACAGGGGAATAACAACTAACAAGGAGAAGATACAACTTTAGAACGAATCCACATCAGCTCCTTCCACCAAGGCGGCCAGAATACAAATGGTTTTGTATAATCAGCAAAGACTGCTAGGAAACCCTGCTACTTAAACACAAAGGGGTGTGGCTACACTAAAGAAAAGCTGATAGCAGCAAAACTGACATTAATTGTTTCAGCACCAAGAGAAATGAAACAACATTTAAAGGGAACCTGTCAGCAGAAATTTCACCCAAAACCTAAAAGCTTCCCCCTCTGCAGCTCCTGGGCTGCATTCTAGGAAGGTCCCTGTTATTATTGTGCCCCATGTGAGAACAAAATAAAGGCTTTATAAAGTGGTACCTTTTTGTATTCAGATAGTGTAAATGTGATACGGGGGCGGGCTTTCTGGCGTCCGTTATTCTGCCTCCTGGTCCTGTATGCCGCCCCCATCGCTCCTTTCCATAGCTGATGCACCGCCCACTGCTCCAGCCATCCCCGCGCATGCCCAGTGCCAGTCTCACGGGACTGAGCAGTGTGACCGCTGGTGACGTGTGCGCAGGCAAGTGATTATGGGCGGGGCTGTGATTGTTATCAGCAAGTACCCGCTCATAATCTCGTGAGCGCGCAAACCTCACCAGCGGTCACACTGTGCTCAGGGTAGTGCTAGACTGTATGGGCTGCTTCCAGGGATGACGTCCCTTTTGTCACGTGATAGGGGCGTGTTCAAAATACTATCACGTGACAAAAGGGATGTCATCCCTGGAAGCAGCCCATACAGTCTAGCACTACCCTGAGCACAGTATGTCTGACCGCTGGTGAGGTTTGCGCGCTCACGAGATTATGGGCGGGTACTTGCTGATAACAATAACAGCCCCGCCCATAATCACTTGCCTGCGCACACGTCACCAGCGGTCACACTGCTCAGTCCCGTGAGACTGGCACTGGGCATGCGCGGGGATGGCTGGAGCAGTGGGCGGTGCATCAGCTATGGAAAGGAGCGATGGGGGCGGCATACAGGACCAGGAGGCAGAATAACGGACGCCAGAGAGACCGCCCCCGTGTCACATTTACACTATCTGAATACAAAAAGGTACCACTTTATAAAGCCTTTATTTTGGTCTCACATGGGGCACAATAATAACAGGGACCTTTCTAGAATGCAGCCCAGGAGCTGCAGAGGGGGAAGCTTTTAGGTTTTGGGCGAAATTTCTGCTGACAGGTTCCCTTTAAATGTAGAGTTCCAGATGGAAATTACAGACTCTAGTCCAAAGCTGTCTGTCCCTAGTCTCTAAAAACAGGGAGATGACCATGACAATAATGGAAGAGTCAAAGAAGACCCCCAAAGCACCGGATGCATGGAAGAACAGCACAATGGACTGTTACAGGAAGAAAGGTGAGCGGCAAGGTTTTTTTGCTTTCATCCCTTGTTTACTATGCTCCGGTCTCTGGTAATTAAGCGATGAACACAGAACACCAACTCTCATGATTGCGAGAACTCCAAATAATCAGACACCTATCACCTATTCTGTAGGGAAAAAAATCCCTCTATTGTTCTTCCTGGAAATGTATAGATATACACATTGACACCTGTGTGTTAAAATTCTCCTTGTCAATACAGTGTCTGTACACACTGCCAGCACTGGTTTAAGCAGCTCCTAAAAGGTACATAAAGGTGAGAATTTCTTCCAGCTAATGCCTAAGCCTGTACACCAGTAATGCAAACTACATACTGTGTTTTTCCAAAAATAAGACACTGTCTTATATTATTTTTTGCCCGCCAAAAAAGCACTAGGGCTTATTTTTGGAGGAGGTCTTATTCTTGGAGAAACACGTTTGGGGGTAAATTTAGCCCCCAAAAAAGCAGACCCCCCCCCCCACTTCCCAGGAGACTCATACTCACCAGACCAGGACGTCTGCGTGGTTCCCAGGTCCTCCTGTGATCTCCGGTCGGTGCTGCACGCCGTCCTACCCTGCTGCTAGCTGACACGCTGATACACACAGAAGATCCCAGACACACAGCAGATCACACACAGACACACAGCAGATCACAGATATACACAGCAGATCACAGGCACACACAGCAGATCACACACACAGCCGATCACAGATACACACACACACACACACAGCAGATCACAGATATACACAGCAGATCACACACAGCCATCACAGATACACACATCCGATCGCAGGCACACACAGCTGATCACAGATACACACATCCGATCACAGATACACACATCCTATCACAGGCACACACATCCTATCACAGGCACACACAGCCGATCACAGGCACACACAGCCGATCACAGGCACACACAGCCGATCACAGGCACACACAGCCGATCACAGGCACACACAGCCGATCACAGGCACACACAGCCGATCACAGGCACACACAGCCGATCACAGGCACACACAGCCGATCACAGGCACACACAGCCGATCACAGGCACACACATCCGATCACAGGCACACACATCCGATCACAGGCACACACATCCGATCACAGGCACACACATCCGATCACAGGCACACACATCCGATCACAGGCACACACATCCGATCACAGGCACACACATCCGATCACAGGCACACACATCCGATCACAGGCACACACATCCGATCGCAGGCACACACAGCAGATCGCAGATACAGACAGCCGATCACAGGCACACACATACACAGCAGATCGCAGATATACACAGCAGATCACACACAGCCATCACAGATACACACATCCGATCACAGGCACACACATCCGATCACAGGCACACACATCCGATCACAGGCACACACATCCGATCACAGGCACACACATCCGATCACAGGCACACACAGCCGATCACAGGCACACACAGCCGATCACAGGCACACACATCCTATCACAGGCACACACATCCTATCACAGGCCCACACATCCGATCACAGGCCCACACATCCGATCACAGGCACACACATCCGATCACAGGCACACACATCCGATCACAGGCACACACATCCGATCACAGGCACACACATCCGATCACAGGCACACACATCCGATCACAGGCACACACATCCGATCACAGGCACACACATCCGATCACAGGCACACACATCCGATCACAGGCACACACATCCGATCGCAGGCACACACAGCAGATCGCAGATACAGACAGCCGATCACAGGCACACACATACACAGCAGATCGCAGATATACACAGCAGATCACACACAGCCATCACAGATACACACATCCGATCACAGGCACACACATCCGATCACAGGCACACACATCCGATCACAGGCACACACAGCCGATCACAGGCACACACAGCCGATCACAGGCACACACATCCTATCACAGGCACACACAGCCGATCACAGGCACACACATCCGATCACAGGCACACACATCCGATCACAGGCACACACATCCGATCACAGGCACACACATCCGATCGCAGGCACACACAGCAGATCGCAGATACAGACAGCCGATCACAGGCACACACATACACAGCAGATCGCAGATATACACAGCAGATCACACACAGCCATCACAGATACACACATCCGATCACAGGCACACACATCCGATCACAGGCACACACATCCGATCACAGGCACACACATCCGATCACAGGCACACACATCCGATCACAGGCACACACAGCCGATCACAGGCACACACAGCCGATCACAGGCACACACATCCTATCACAGGCCCACACATCCGATCACAGGCCCACACATCCGATCACAGGCACACACATCCGATCACAGGCACACACATCCGATCACAGGCACACACATCCGATCACAGGCACACACATCCGATCACAGGCACACACATCCGATCGCAGGCACACACAGCAGATCGCAGATACAGACAGCCGATCACAGGCACACACATACACAGCAGATCGCAGATATACACAGCAGATCACACACAGCCATCACAGATACACACATCCGATCACAGGCACACACAGCTGATCACAGATGCACACAGCCGATCACAGGCACACACATCCTATCACAGATACACACATCCGATCACAGATACACACAGCCGATCACAGGCACACACATCCTATCACAAGCACACACAGCCGATCACAGGCACACACATCCTATCACAAGCACACACATCCGATCACAGATACACACATCCTATCACAGGCACACACATCCTATCACAGATACACACATCCTATCACAGGCACACACATCCTATCACAGGCACACACATCCGATCACAGGCACACACATCCGATCACAGGCACACACATCCGATCACAGGCACACACATCCGATCACAGGCACACACATCCGATCACAGGCACACACATCCGATCACAGGCACACACAGCCGATCACAGATACACACATCTGATCACAGGCACACACAGCCGATTGCAGACACACACATCCGATCACACACACAGCAAATCACACACACAGCAGATCACACACACAGCAGATCACACACACAGCAGATCACACACACAGCAGATCACACACACAGCAGATCACACACACAGCAGATCACACACACAGCAGATCACACACACACACACACACACACACATAACATCACATCCAGCACTTACGGCAGCAGGGAATGAGAGCAAGTCACGTGTCCGGCCGCAGGTCCTGTTCGTTGCGATCCACTGCACTGCCTCTCAGGATTCTCCCGGCGAGAAGAGATCGCTGTCACTGGATGAGGTGAGTGTGTATGCGATCCGATGTTTATGTGTGTGATTTGATGTTTGCGTGTGATCCGATGTTTGTGTGTGCGATCTGATTATGTGTGCGATCTGACTGTGTGTGCGATCCGATGTTTGTGTGTGAGATCTGGTGTGTGTGTGTGTGTGTGTGTGAAATCTGATTGTGTGTGTGTGTGTGTGTGTGTGTGTGTGTGAGCTGATGTGTGCGGGTGTGCGATCACTGCAGGTCCTGCCGCTCAGTCGGGTGAGTGTAATTGCCGGGTGCCGCTGTGTATAATGAAGTGTGCTGTAGTATCTGTAACTTTTTTAGCTGCACGGACACTTCATTATTGATCCGCGACTAGGGCTTATTTTCGGGGGAGGGCTTATATTTAAGCCTTTCTCCGAAAATGCTGAAAATCCCTGCTAGGGCTTATTTTTGGGGGAGGTCTTATTTTTGGAAAAACACGGTAGTAAAAGTAAACATAAAATAATATTACCTTCTCTACCCATGAGATAATAGTACATTATGGGGATGGTGTGGGTGTATAATATGGTTTTAGAAACTGAGCCTCCTCAACACAGGGCAGGTTTCAGCTGTGTTAGACAGACAGTCTGTCACGCTGGGTGTGAAAGGACATCAAGCAAGCGGTGCAACACAAAGGGAAAACCAGTGAAGTACATCCGAAGGCCCTGGCAATGGAAAGAGGAATGTGGGGTCACCTCCTAATACTCACTTGAGTCTGATGCCTGCACCCAGTAACATCCCAAGATGGGTCCCTGCACTCGTGCGCCATCATGTGCCTAGACCCTCTTTGGCCCTGAACTCACCCTGACTAGTGTCACTACTGCAAAAAAACAACACAAGGAAGGCAAGACGGGTGGGGAAAGACTCAACAAACAGCACTACTTGGCTTCTCCAGCAAGAAACGTCTCAGCTGCAACAGAAATTAACACCTCAGCTTCTCCAAAGACAGGCTCCTTCAAAGTGGTCAGTATAGAATAACTATAACCAGCATGGAGTGAAGCCAGGAGTGGGTAAAAATATAGTGAAAGGGAGTGATGATAAGTTGCTGCAACTGTGATTAAGACAATGCATAATCTCAGCCAGAAGGGAAAGGGTCCTCAAGCTCTTCAGCATCAAATGAAAGTAAATCCACTCCAATACAAGATAACAGTCAAGTTGGGCTCCAATGAGGACCTGCGACCAATTAAGCTTTGAAACCTTCTGATCGCAGATCCCCCAGAAGTAAAATGCATATGCGACACAGCAATTGCCTCTCACAGCAGAGATCAAACTTAGCTCCCAAAATTGCTGTTTAACCACTTAAATACCACTGTCAATCTCTGAACGCACATTTTATTTTAATTGATATGATCTTACTGGGGATGTCCATGCTAGCAGTCAATCAACTAAAACGGAAAAACTATACCAAATAAAACCAATGGAATAATTGTACTTTTTTTTTTCTTCACCTGATCTCCACCATTAAATTCCTTTTCTGTTTCCAGTACACTATATGGTAATGTGAATGCTTTCTTTCAAAATGACAAATAATCTACCCCCCTTAAAAAAAAAATAACGAAAAAAAACACGTTACAGCACTTGGAAGAAGACAAGGAAAAAAGACGAGTGCAAACAAAAAACACTACATATCACTTACCTGTCCAGTGGCAAACACAAAAACCAATGCAGATCCAGCTGCAGTCAGTCCCCACGTGAACAATGTCCCTAAAAGGGACTGTATTACAGGACTGTATCCTTCAATCATTTTCAGACCCTTGGGGGGAAAAAAAGCATAAAATAATTATTATTACATAAAATACAGGTAAAATATAGTTTTGTTTAATCAATGGTCTCAATCACCACAACAAGCAGATTACGGGAGAAGCACCTAGCAAACCCGAGCAGTAATGATGGCCGTACAGGTTGTTATAAAATGGGATATATGAAGTAATTATTTTATCTACATGGAGAATAAAAGTAACAATAATAATAGTTTATTATCCGTCTTTAAAGGGAACCTGTCACCAGTTTTTTCCCTATTAAACAAAAAATATCACCTTCTGCAGCTTCTGGGCTGCATTCTAGGAAGGTGCACCTTGTTTCTGGCCCCCCTTGCAGACCCCTAAAAGAACTTTATAAAATCTTGCCGTTTCCTATGCAAATGAGTTAGGTTGGCAAGATGGGCGGGCTCTAATTCGGCTCCTGTCCCCCCTCCTGCCGCTGTTCTCAGTCTTCCAGTCATGATTTACATGGATGACGCCGACCTTGTCATCATCCACGCTGCTGGAGGCTCGCGCAGGCGCATTTCGCTGTGCCTCTATTGCGAGGCTCAGCATAAAGTTTCCTTTGCGCGAGCGCCGGTGATGTAGTTGCGCAGGCGCGAGATTATGGGTGGCGCTGTGCATGACCTCACCAGCGTCATCCTCGTACCCGCCCATAATCTCGTGTCTGCGCAACTACATCACCGGCAATCGCGCGAGGGAAACTTTATGCTCAGCCCTGAGATAGAGGCAAAGCGAAATGCGCCTGTGCGAGCCTCCAGCAGCGTGGATGATGACGGGGGCGGCGTAATCCATGTAAATCATGACTGAAGGATGGCGAACAGCGGCAGGAGGGGGGACAGGAGCCGAACTAGAGCCTGCCCATCTGGCCAACCAAACTCATTTGCATAGGAAACAGTAAGATTTTATAAAGTTCTTTTAGGGGTCTGCAAGGGGGGCCAGCAACAAGGTGCACCTTCCTAAAATGCAGACCAGGAGCTGCAGAAGGTGATATTTTTAGTTTAATAGGGAAAAAACTGGTGACAGGTTCCCTTTAAAAGAAAAATAACAGGTTGCAGAGACCCTAACAATTTGGACTATGTCTCCATCCTAATAATAAGGTAAGGCGTACTAGGTGCTGGCTCCTTATATCACAAAAGTCCGAATTGTGCGTCATCATGTCACTGTTACGTCCCCTCGGCCTTTATCATGGTTTCTAGAAGATGACCCATCGTAGCGAGCAGCATCCCAGACCACTTCACATCACCCCCCGGTTATTTGTTACCAAGTCTCCATATAAGTTCTGCGACTCGTAAAAGAGAGACCTGGAATTTCCGTGACTTTCGGAAGAAATTTCAGACATTATAACTGATGGCGTACTTAGCTGCTATGGAAAAAACCTACACTTATTTTTAAACACGGTCTCAGAGATGAATGGAGCCAGATTAATAAGAGATAGTGAGGGAGCGAGGGAGCTATTGCCGAATGCAAAATTTACAGAGTATTTCCCATCTGTAACATTGCCAAACGGAAAGTAAAAGTACAAAAGAGAAATTTGAGGCATCGGAGATAAAGTTTGCAGGGACATTTCTCAGGCTGCTCGTTTATGTGCGAATTTAAACTTTTATGAATTTGGGCTTTAGTGTTTAGGTGCCAATAAAGGGAAACCTGTCCCCTAGATGGCCATTACCGGGGATCCTGCTCTGTGCGAACTGTAAAGTCCATTTCAGACGGATAGAATATCGGCACAGCCTTGGGTCTGTATGTGCAGCACCAAAATAAAGAGCGACTCTACCACCCCAGGTGTACACTACTATGCAGCCATCACAAATGTGCTTACAGGCATGGTTTAGTTGCGAAAAACAATTTTAATGCAATACATTATTTGAGGGGATCTGCGCCTAATAACTCATACAGAAAGGAGGGTGGTTGCAAAGAGCGTCTCTTGTGCCGTGTCCACAGATAAGTAGGGATGAGCGAACCCGAACTGTAAACGTCAGGAGTCATAGGGAACACCTGGTGTCTGGGGCTCGATCTCGAAATTTTCATGGACGTCCGTGTCCGAGTTTGGGTGTTGTTCGCTTTCAGCGCTGTCAATCAACAACCTTTTCGGTAAGGGGAAGATACCTATACCATGCTGTGAACAAAATAAATAAAAAAAACCAATGACATGGGATCCCGCCTATTCTTGATAACCAACGCAGGTAAAACAGACAGCTGAGGGCTGCAACCACCAGCAGTTGGCTTAACTTGGCTGGTTATCAAAAACAGAGGGGATCCCACGCCGTTTTTTTATTACTATTTGTTTGTGGGGCAATTGTCCTGTTCTTACCCCCAATTTGCTTCCTCTTGCAGACCCCTAGCCCTTACTACAACCATTTGGGTCTCCATTGAGTTATATGGGGTTCAGGGTCTGGGATCAAGCTGAGCTCCCGAACCAAAATTTTAACTAAAGTCCAGCTGAACCCAGTGAACGTGAACTTCCACTGGTCCGCTCATCACTATAGATAACTCATTCAAGACATGGTCCAATACAAAGCATAGTGGCCACATCGATTTAAAGCGGAGACAGAAGGCTTTTTCCAAATAGCTTCTGTTGCCAATTCTGTCGCTATCACTGTCCGCTCAGTACCCATCACGTGACCGGGCTGCAGCGACCTCTGATGTTCAGTGATGTCATGTCAACTTCTGGAATTGGATGTTTGGAAGTTGACCCGGCATCACCGAGCCGGGGCCCAGTCTCCCGAACTAACTGGGCACATCTTCTGTAACACATGGTGGAGGCAGTGTGATGGCTGGGCATGCATGGTCACTAGATATACAATTGAAAAAGAAGCAGCCGGATGAATTCTGAAGTATAGTAGGCGATAGTTTCTGCTGACATTCAACCAAATGCAGCAAGGTTGACTGGACAGCGCCTCACAGTGCAGATGGCCAATGACCCAAAACATACTGCGAAAGCGATC
Source organism: Anomaloglossus baeobatrachus (assembly GCF_048569485.1). Lineage (NCBI taxonomy): Eukaryota > Metazoa > Chordata > Amphibia > Anura > Aromobatidae > Anomaloglossus > Anomaloglossus baeobatrachus. Next base: position 484,688,635 of record NC_134357.1, read on the forward strand.
CAGGATTTTAAGGCAAAGAAGTGGAATATTCTGCAATGGCCGAGTCATCACCAGATCGCAGTCCCATCGAGCTGAATTTCACATGTTTAAGACAAAACGTAAGGCAATAAGACCCAGAAACAAGCAACAAGTGACATCGCTGCAGTAAAGACCGGCAAAGCCTCACACAGGAGCAAACCAGCGTTTGGGGACGTCCATGGACAAAAGACTTCGGGCAGCCATTACTGCATAGGACTCTCTACAAAGTATTAAACATTAACATTTTATTTATGATAAAGTAAATTGTCCAATTAATTCTGAGCCCCTCAAAGGATGAGAATTTGTACAAAAATACAGTGGAACCTTGGTTTACGAGTAACTTGGTGTGCGAGTATTTCGCTATACGACCAAAGCTTGCTGTAAATTTGTAACTCAGTTTACGAGCAATGCTTTGCTGTACGAGCAAATACTCACCGCACACACTTCCGGTTCCGTACTTTCACCGCGCTCTGACCCGCTCTTGCAGTCCGCACAAACACACACACAAATATGCTCACCTTACCTTCCGTTCCCTCGCAGGCCTCCTGGTTCTTGTAGTCCGCAAGTACAGTATGTGTATCGGGTAACCATCGCGACGATGGAGGAACATCCGCTGTCACCCGCTTCTCAAAGCCAATCAGAGGCAAGCGGCTCCTTCGTATGACGTTGACGCTGACAGTGGAAGCTCCCGCATTGTCTCGATGGTTACCAGATACACATACCTGCAGACCACAAGAACCAGGAGGCCGGTGAGGGAACGGAGGGTAAGGTGAGCATAATATGTGTGTGTGTGTGTGTGTGTGTGTGTGTGTGTGTGTGTGTGTGTGTGTGTGTTTGTGCATGTGTGGAATGGCAAAATAGGGGACATTGCGCAAGTTTTGGAACAAATTGTCTGAGTTTCTATTGTTTGCTATGGGAAATCTTGCTTTGCTAGACGAGTAACTTGGTTTACAAGCACACCCCCAGAATGGATTGTTCTCGTAAACCAAGGTTCCACTGTAGTTGTAATTCCGATACATTTCACGGGATATTTTTGTTCAACCTGTTTAATTAAAGGGAACCGGTCACCACTTTTTTGGCCTATAAGCTGCGGCCACCACCACCGGGCTCTTATATACAGCATTCTAATATGCTGTATATAAGAGCCCAGGCCGGGGGTATAACATAAAAAACACTTTATAATACTTACCTAACATTCGCGCTGTGGGCCTAATGGCCGTTTCCGTTGTCCGGTGCCGCCTCTTTTGGCCTTTATTATTCTCCTTCTTCTCTAGCTGCGGTGCATGATGGGTCCGACATCATACACACTCGCCGGCATTCAGGTCCTGAGTAGGCGCAGTTTGATCTGCTCTGAGCAGGACAGATCAAAGTAATGTAGTGCGCCTGCGCAGGACCGGCGAGTGTGTATGACGTAGACGCATCATGCACACAGGCTTCAGAAAGAGGACGAAGATGGCCAAAAGAGGAGGCGCCGGCACTGGACAATGGAGACGCCCATTAGGCCCAAAGCGCGACTGTTAGATAAGTATTATAAAGTGTTTTTTATGTTGGGCTCGTATATACAGCATGTTGGAATGCTGTATATAAGAGCCTGGTGGTGGTGGCCGCGGCTTATAGGCCAAAAAAGTGGTGATAGGTTCCCTTTAACCCGAAAGGCTGAACTTTAATTGCATCTCAGTTATCCAACTTTAAATAATAGTAGCCTGCAGAGCTGAAATCACGAAGATTCGGTCACTGTCCAAATATTTCTGGACCTAACTGTACATATTGTATCTATTAGCTGATTGCTATCTTATACCCTTCCCCGAACGAAAAATCAGGAGTTGCAGGGGAGGACCACAGGTTGCACACCACTTTTCCATATTGCGCACCATACTGTTTTGGAGACACTTTACCAACCAATGTGTTATTACATACACAGCAGGCCATCATGGGGTAAGGCAGAAGTGATTTACCCTATCCGTCTATGGAGCTGAAAGCTTCTCTGAAAGTATTTCCCACCTCCACCTCTATCTGCAGCCTCCGAGTGTAAACACTCGCACAATGGACGGAGCAGGATCCGGACTCGAGTACACGGATGAGGAGAAATCAGACCCTGCTGCCAATACACAAAACCTAATCTGCTGAAATGTATAACTCGACAGCGATAAAACAACAACTGTTCATCAGCGTGTGATAGCTCTACCGAGAAATCGCACGGCGCGGAAAATAAGACTGATGACTAGGAATGATTGAAAGCTTTCCTGGGCGCAACTCTGATGAAATCCTGCAAGACCGTAGAGGAAAAGAATGCCCCAGGATAATAAGAGGATATAGATGTGTGCGGGGAGATTAAGGCCTTCAATTACACATCGGGTGACATATTTATTTTTCAAGTACAATGTAGAATTAGATTGAATGCGATGGTTACAATAAAAGACTAAGGCCAGATTCTTTTAGCGTGTGAGTTTTCCATTCCTATTTTCTATGCACCTGTTTTTCACGATTTCATTGTGTCTGATTGTTACATTTTCCTTCCTTTTTATGGTCTGTAATTTTCTGAACTCCTAATTGGTCATCTAAAGTCCCACAAGTGATTAAAGGGAATCTGTCACAAGGTTTTTGCTGCCCCATCTGAGAGCAGCATAACGTAGAGACAGAGACCCTGATTCCAGCGATGTGTCACTTACTGAGCTGTTTGCTGTCATTTTGATAAAATCAATGTGTTCTCTGCTGCAGGTCTAGCAGTTATACAGAGCTCATGAATATGCCGGACTACCTGGCAGCACGTCAAGTAGTCCTGCAATGATAATCTACTGCTGATTAAACAGTGATTTTATCAAAACTACACTAAGAAGCCCAGTAAGTGACACATCACTGGAATCAGGACCTCTGTTCCCACGTTATGCTGCTCTCAGATTAAATGGCAAAAACCTGATGACAGATTCCCTTTGATGGTTACATATTGAAGAAGACTTTGTATTTCATATGTATACCATGCTATGATTAAGGGCACCCAGCTGTCAGAAACGCTCAAGTGTTAACCATAAACCCTTGAAATTTTTAATCCTTTTTTTCATAAAATTTTGTTTTTTAATTGAAAGGTTGGGCTGAAGAAAAATTCCTCCTTTCACACATCAGTATATCACTGTCCCAGTTTGAAAAACCCAGGTCCAACAATCGGGCAAAAATCTGGCTGTATTTGAGGTATAAATAATTGAGGTATAATTCCTCTTCATTATAATCCAGAAGTTTTCAATGGGGTTCAGGTCGGGAGATTGAGATTGCGGCTTGATTCATACGTCCTTCGCAAAGTTTAATCTGCCCAATTTCTAGAGTAAGGTAATCTTCTCTGATGAGTCTAATTTTCAGCTTTGCCTAACACCTGGTTATCTAATGGTTAGACGGAGACCTGGAGAGGCGTACAAGCCACAGTGTCTTACACGGTCACCCACTATGAAATTTGGTGGAGGATCGGTGATGATCTCGGGATGCTTCAGCAAGGCTGGAATTGGGCAGATTAAACTTTGCGAAGGACATATGAATTAAGCCGCAAACAAGGTTATCCTGGAAAAACAGTGTGAAGGTAGCCTGGGCTATAGGTTGTTTGTTTAAATGTAATAAGATTATCTGTGTATGTAAATAATCAAAGTATAGATGTTGTTGCATAATTATCTGTGTGTGTATATGACAATTGCAGAGACGCCGTAATATGATTCTAAAGGTGGTGTCACACATAGCGACGCAGCAGCGATCACGACCAGCGATCTGACCTTATCAGGATCGCTGCTGCGTCGTTACATGGTCGCTGGTGAGCTGTCAAACAGGCAGATCTCACCAGTGACCAGCCCCCAGCTAGCAGCGACGCGTGGAAGCGTAACTAAGGTAAATATCGGGTAACCAAGGAAAGCACTTCTCTTGGTTACACGATATTTACCTTAGTTACTAGCGTCCGCCGCTCTCATGCTGCCAGTGCCGGCTCCCTGTTCCCTGCACTACTAGCCAGAGTACACATCGGGTTAATTACCCGATGTGTACTCCAGCTACGTGTAGCCGACACTGGCAGCACGAGAGCGGCGGACGCTAGTAACTAAGGTAAATATCGGGTAACCAAGGAAAGGGCTTCTTGGTTACCCGATGTTTACCGTGGTTACAGCTTACCGCAGGCTGCCAGATGCCAGCTCCCTGCTCGCTTCAGTTCGTCCTTCTCTCGCTGTCACACACAGCGGTGTGTGCTTCACAGCGGGAGAGCAACGTCCAAAAAATGAAGCAGGACATTCAGCAACGACCGGCGACCTCACAGCAGGGGCCAGCACGTTGCTGGATGTTACACACAGCGACAGTGACGGGACCTCGCTGCTACGTCACAGAAAATGGTGACTTAGCAGTGACGTCGTTGTCGTCGTCGCTATGTGTGACACCACCTTAAGATGTATGTTCAAGAAAGAGTTAACAAAGGATGAATGGACAAATGTACAAACAATGAACAGAGAAGGTATCCATGCTTATCAGTGGTTTCACACAAAGAGGGAATGTATTATCTGTGGGATGAAATGTGGGTTTCTATGTCCCTACGCACCTCCCTATACTGCTTCGATGTGTGAGAAAAGACAGATTGATACTTTTGTACATGTCTGAAGGTTGAAATGTAATACTGATATCTGAGCTATGGAATACATGAGTCAGACGCCTATACTGACTCAAACGGTGAACACGTCTCGTTGTGATCATTGTCTGATTAATTTATTATATCTGCACAGATAGCTAATTTGGACCCATCCTTTGGATTTGCCCTGAACAAAGACTCCATTAGCAGTCTTACCTAAATTTCTCCCTTGACAACAGTTGCTTCCTTCTGCTCAGGCAATGTTCCCCAACTCTGGGGACTGTTTTTTTCCAGCAGCTCAATGCGCCATGCCACACAGCTAGGTCAAGCAATGTGTGATGAATGACCACCACATCAAAACTCTGTCATGGCCAGCCTAATCTCCAGACCTGAACCCCATTGAAAACCTCTGGAATGTAATCAAAAGGAAGATGGATAGTCACAAGCCATCAAACAAAGAAAAACTGGTTACATTTTTGTGCCAGGAGTGGCATAAGGTCACCCAAAAGCAGTGTTGAAGACTGGTGGAAATAATGCCAAGGCGCATGAAAGCGGTGATTAAAAATCATGGATATTCCACAAAATATTGATTTCTGAACACTTCCTAAGTTAAAACATTAGTATTGTTGTTTCTAAATGATTATGAACTTGCTTTCTTTGTCTTATTTGAGGTCTGAAAGCAATGCATTGTTTTGTTATTTTGACCATTTCTCATTTTCAGAAAATAAATATAACATTTATTGCTTGGAAATTCGGAGACACTGTCAGTAGTTTATAGAATAAAAGAACAACTTACAGTTTACTGAAAAATATACCTATACGGAGAAAAATCAGAAAAACTGACAATTTTTGCAGTGGTCTCTTAATTTATATAGATATATATATATATAAAAATATATATATATACACATATATATATATATATATACACATATATATATATATATATATATATATATATACACATATATATGTATGTATGTATATCCACCATATATATATATATATATATATATATATATATATATATATTATATATATATACATATATATATATATATATACACACACACACACACACACACACACCGTATATATATATATATATATATATTTTTTTTTTTTCTATATGTTTTTATTACAGCTGTGGGTGAAGCAGCTGTTAACCTGTTATATGCTGCTGTCAATCTCTAACGCTCACCGGCGGGGGCACGTTATTCTGAACACCTTTGGCGCGCCAGAGACACTATTACAGGACGCTGATGTTTTGTCATGACAGTCAGTAGTCAGATAAAGACCCCGGAGTCTGTCATCTCTGTACTGTGAATACCATCCTGTGGCCGGCATTCATAGGACAATGTGATTTTCTTCTATATACAGCAATGCTGACGCACTGCTTTATATACAAAAAGTGATCAGACTATTGCAGGTTTAAGTCCCCTAAGGGGACTTTTAAATACCGGTACTTTTAAATACAATAGAAAGTTAAAAAAACAAAAGTTTAAAAAAACAAAAGTTTAAATCACCTCCCTTTACCACATTAAAAATTAATAAAATAAAACAACAACACATATTTAGTATTGCTGTGTTCGTAAAAGCTCTGTCTTAACATATAAAATAATTTAATCCGATCAGTAAACAGCATAACGAGAAAAAAGATAAAACCATTAGAATTGCAGTTTTTCAACCGCTGGAACAAACAGAAAAAAAATGTAATAACAGGTGATGAAAACATTGTATATACCCCTAAATAAAATTATATATATATATATATATATATATATATATATATATATATATATATATATATATATATATACATATATATATATATATATATATATACATATATATATATATATATACATATATATATATACATACACAGCTCTGAGCGTAAAAACAAAAAACTCACAAAGCCCCAAATCCCAAAGATTGGAAACGTTACAGCTCTCAATAAAAAGCAAGATTTTTTTTTATTTTTTTTTTAAATTTCAGACTTTTTTTTTCCATGGAAATAAAACAAAAACTATAGATATTTGGTATCTACATAATCATAGTGTAGATGACGTGGAGAATCAGACTGCCAGGTCAGTTTTATGGTAGAATGAAATCTGTAAATAAAAAAAAACTAAAAAAAACTATTGCAGAATGACACAATTTTTTTTTATATATTTCGCCATACTTGAAATTTTTTCCCCTAGTTACCATTAAATCATGTGATAAAACAAATGATGTCATGCAAAAGTACAACTCATCCACTAAAAAAGCATCCCTTACATGGTCATATAGAAAGAAAAATAAAAAAGTTATGGCTCTTGGAATAAGGGGAGGAGAAAACTAAAGCGTAAAAATGAAAAATTGCCCAGTCATTAAGGGATTAATAAAGTTGATGTTTTATAGTGATCTTTGGTCACAGACATGCTTTTTTTGTGGGTTATTGTCACGAGGGTGTCATGTCCTGCTGAGACCATTGCGGTATCTGGGATTGAAAGGTCATGGCAATTAGGAGATCGGAGTTCCTCTAGATTCTAGAACATGATAGAGTGGATGTATTTTCATTTGGTGAAATCTCCTGCTGAGATTCCATATAATTGTAATCTCAGCTGCTGCACCTTGCTGCCTCTCCCTTTCATTATTTAAGCTCACTCCGTACTCTCCCATATGCCAGTCATCGTTCTTCTATGCTGACCTCCCAGGAGAAGTTGTTCTGTTTATTGTTTTATCCACTTGCATTTGTCTATCTCCCACTGATGTCTTCTCGTAATAGTAAAACTAGTGTCTTGTTGCCTAGCTCTGGGTCAGCCAGGACTTAGGCATGTGATCGCGTATGGGGGAAGGACCAGTCTAGGGACATTAAGGAGAGCAGGGTTCAGTCTCAGGGGAGTGTTTAGAGGTCACCCATACCACCCTTTCCCTATCTTTAGGACTCCCCTTTGTACCACTTTCCCTTCCTCTATCACAAGTAACAAGACTGTCCTTTGGTGTCCGGCTATAGAAGGTCACAGCATTTGGCTGCACAAACTGCTCCCTGACCTTCTATCATTCCTGCTTGGTTTTCATCCCTTTCCCTCTAGGACCCTGTGGCATTGCTCAGCCTGTCAGCTGCTGTTCATTAGTACTTCTCTTGTCTCTATACACCTTCACTTCTTATTACTCGGTGCTGGTGATATTTCATATATCTTTATCAAGTCTTCAATGCAAGCAGACAGCTTGCATGCTTCAGAATTGTGGTGGTTGTTGCAGATTCTCTCCCTGAGACAACTAGAGATAAGTTGTTTTCCCGTTTGTTATCCCTGTGTGACATGTAGTGCCTAGTGGCGTTGAAGAGCTCACCCATCCACTCCCCACCTAGGCCCCAGATCAGGGTCAGGTTTCTGGCTCGGAGAATAGTTGCGGAACCCATCTAGGGGTTGAGGGAACAAGGGCCCACAGGGGTCACCATCTCCCCCTTCCCTAGACACAGGCTTTCGCTTCCCTTTCCTTTCACCGTTCGCTTAGTACTTCCCCGTACCTAGCGTGACAGCGTCATTCTGGCCTATCATGACAGTTATTTATTATATTTCACACATATTTGGGGCTCCACACTTTGGATGTGCATGAAAATGATCTATTTGGTGACATCCCACAATAGCCAAAGACATCATTTAAAAAAGTACAGCGGCAATGTATGTTCATTTGGCTCATATTGTAGTAGAGCTGTGGAATTCTCTTCTTCGTAAGTGATGGCGTTAATAGGCGTTTAATAGGGGTTTATTTCTAGCAAGAAGAGAATGAAGGGGTTTTAGCGCTGTGCCCCTTTCTCAATTTTAACCTAGACAGCTGGGAAGTTGAGCCGACCGATTTAGTTGCATGCGGTTGTTGAGCAACCGGTAGTCTGAAACACCCCCTTATTTTCAGGGTCTGCGATGGTATATTTGACTCTGAAACGCTTTCTGAATGTATCAAACGGTACTTGATTTCTATAGGAACATAAGCAATTTGGATCATACTGAGAAATTCGCTTATTAATACAGCTTTGGGTGAAATAATGCTAATTTTCATCTACCCTATTAGACGTTTGATGGCTTGGTCAGGGATATTTGCATATCATAAAGAAACATGATTGTCTCTATCCTGCAACCCATAGGCATGTATTAATTATGGCATCTAAGGCTGCGTGCCGAGCTATATCTTTTGGTAAAAAAAAAAATAAAAATAGCTTTTAGCATTCATACCATATAATGCATATCTGATTTTTGGTTTTTTTTTCTCCTGTCGCTCACGAACAATAGCAATTTTCCTGGAGAATCTCAAAGAAGAACTTGAGTGCCTCCATTAAAGAAAAAAAAAAGCAAAACTGGAAGAGTTTCCAAATATTGTCTATGATTAGTGATTTTCCTGTTGATATTTATAACTTTAGGGCATGGAAATAATTGCTCTATTATAGCAGCTTCATTCACCATAATGAGCCACATCTGATCTAAACAATGACATTCTCATCAAAAAGACAACAGAGACGAGTATAAATCGGAAAAGCAGCGCGGCAAAGGAACTTGTCACATTCTCTATCAAGCAGCGGCTGCGGAAAACCGGATTGTGGAGAGAAAATAGCTTTTCTCTGTGGCTTTACACACTGAACTGCAAAGTTGTGCTAATCTGCAACCGGGTAGAAAAGCCTCATGGTTTAGCGAGAGGACAGATGCTATTAAAATCCCTATAGCTATGGCTTCCCTCATTGCATTCTTCACAATAAAAAGGATCTAAAATAAAACACAAAAGAAAAAATACACGTAGCAGAAAAATGAAAAATAAAGCTGTCATAAATCTGCTAAAATGAAGCTGAAAACAGATTAGAAGAGACATGAGAGCTGGTACGTAACGTTCCAATTTTTGGGGGACAGTCATGAAAACACTGCCCAAATTAGCAAGCGTTTTTTTACAGGAGGCTCAAAAAGTGTTAAGTATTATTATGTGCTCCTCTCTGTATCATCTGTAATAAGTATTATTGCCTGAGATGCTGCAGTTCAGAGATTTCACTTAAAGCCATAGGACTCAAAGATGTGGACATTTATGGTAGAGTGCAGTGAGTGCGCTTCTGTGACCTGTGCGGTGAGCATGTGCTATGACCTGCACGGTGAGCACGCGCCGTCACCTGCGCGGTGAGCACGCGCCGTCACCTGCGCGGTGAGCACGCGCCGTCACCTGCGCGGTGAGCACGCGCCGTCACCTGCGCGGTGAGCACGCGCCGTCACCTGCGCGGTGAGCATGTGCCTTGACCTGTGCGCTGTCACCTGTGCGCTCTGTCACCTGTGTGGTGAGCATGCGCCATGACCTGTGTAGTGAGCATGCTCTGTCACCTGTGCGGTGAACATGCTCTGTCACCTGTGTGCTCTGTCACCTGTGCAGTGAGCATCCGCCGTCACCTGTGCGCTCTATCACCTGTGCGGTGAGCATCCGCCGTGACCTGTGCGTTGAGCATCCACCGTGAGCTGTGCGATGAGCATCCGTCGTGACCTGTGCGGTGAGTATCCGTCGTGACCTGTGCGGTGAGCATCCGCCGTGAGCTGTGCGGTGAGCATGCTCTGTCACCTGTGCGCTCTGTCACCTGTGCGGTGAGCATTCGCTGTGATCTCTGCAGTTAGCATGCGCCGTAACCTCTGCAGTGAGCATGCGCCGTAACCTCTGCAGTGAGCATGCGCCGTAACCTCTGCAGTGAGCATGCGCCGTGACCTGTGCAGAGGTTATCGAGCAAGGCAGTGGTTAAGTGTGTACAGCACCTATTGTGAAGCATATAACATGATGACTGAAGAGAATTTAGAGTAGGAAGTGTCATTCTATTGTAAGGCTCTGTTGTCGGGGTTAAAATTGCAAGTTTTCAAAATGTTTTTTATTTTTTTATTTTTTTTTTAGAAAGTAACATGAACCATTAGAAGAAAAAAAAACACCAATAATGTTTAAAAAGTAAAACTTGATTACAGCAAAAGCTCATTTTGTGAAATATGATGGTTAGCTTTTATAGTAGCAGCAAAGTAAAAGACTTTTACAAACCTCTTCTGCATGCAACAGAAATTACCTGTAGGGTGTGGATACTAAATTTACAGTACGTGAATGTATGCTGTGCTTTGTATCACTTATTACATCCTTTGCACTGAATAAGGCCATAATTCCATTCTATTTATTTGAGGTGTTATGGGCTAAATAACATGCATTTGCTTTAAAGTAGCCGCACATAGGATTTCCACTAAGTCCTGCCAATCCAACGTTCCCCGCAGTGACGTTGCGCTCCTGCACTCACATTCTGCTTTCTTCTCTATGGGGAAAAGTTTCGGGAATACTTTTTTTTTCGTATCATATAATGAATAATTAGAAAAGGAAAATTTATGCTACATGATGAAAGCGAGTAAAAGTGACATTAATGCACAGCACATCCTTCTTATGAAAGAATTGTAATTAAGCAGCAGTTAATAAATCCAAAGCAGAAGTCACAATGGCAGTCAGGCACCAGGCACGAAAGCTCATAAGAGCCTTAATTATGGTGCCATTGCTTATAGATTAGGAGCGATGAGGCCACCCATGGCCGTCCCTTATAGACTGAACCCTCCATATCCCTAATCGCAATATGTGACTCCGCTTCTTCAGCGCTCATTCCTCTGCAGCGTACCTCGCCACCAGATTGCTTTCATGTGAACAGTAATTTTCTGCCACTCGAACGTTTCTAAAACTGTAATTCTCTAAACGTGAACAAATGGCAAAGCTTTTAGCACGAGCTACACTTTTGTAAGACCTCTGGATTTTAGGTATAATGCGCCAATGTTCGTGACGGAAATCGAAATAAATTGAGGTCCTGGTTAAATCCATGACTATTACTGCCTGCTGAGAAGAGAGGGGTGAGAGCCAACCTGCTGATAATCACGGGGAGCCGCTGTGACTACCAGAGCGTGGTGGATGGCTATGTACTGAGGAAGCAAGGTCCGCATGAGTCCATGACAGATACTACCTTCTGAGTAAAGGGGGTTGAGACCAAACTTGATGTTAATTCCTAATATATGGGGAATGCTGAGACTACTGGGGGACTGTTGTGACTACTAGACTACTTACTCTGAAGCAAGGACCCTTTTAATCTAGGAGTATTAGAGCTTGATGACGATAGGCGAATGACACAGCTGTTCATTAGTGATGAGCGAGCACTACCATGCTTGGTGCTTGGGTGCTCATTACTCGTAACGAGCAGTTGGACGCACAGATGGGCACGACTCGAGTACCCGAATATAATGGAAGTCAATGGGGAACTCTTCTCGAAGAATCCTCTAGTTGCCCATTGAGTTCTAATATGCTCAGTACACGAATCAGGCCCATCTGGGCATCAAACTGCTCATTACGAGTACCTAGCACCCGAGCATGGTAGTGCTCACTCATTACTACTCGTTACGAGTACCGAGCACCCAAGCATGGTAGTGCTCACTCATTACTACTCATTACGAGTACCGAGCACCCAAGCATGATAGTGCTTGCTCATTACTACTCATTACGAGTACCGAGCACCCGAGCACGGTAGTACTC